>NC_056679.1:1724166-2448333 GCF_018350215.1 Panthera leo
ATGTTTCTGAAGACAGAATGTACATATTCATTTGGATATATGTGAATATGAATTCACGTCTAAACATTCTCAGCTGCAGAAAAATGCCAAGCCCCGGCCCTCTTTGCTTAGGAAGCTGGAGGAAAGCCCTAGCACACATGTGTATATGGTGTGGGGGTGGGGGTGGGGGTGGTGTTCTAGTTCACTTGATCTGGGTAGAGTTTTCGACAGTTGGCTACCAAGATGCCCTTCTCCCTCACTCCAGCCTTGTCAGGGCACAGTTGTATGTTTTGGCTCTCCTCATACCCTTCTAAAAAATAAAAATCTTCCTTTTAATCAAAGTGTTGCATAAACATGGCTTTCAAAGTCAAATGCACTACTAGGCTTACAAAGAAAAACAACAGTCCCTGCCCCACGTCTCACCACCAGTGAGTTCCACTCCTCAGAAGCACCTTTCAACTCTTCCTTTGATCATCTGTCTCCATATTTCCAAATATTATGCTTTAAATGCTCTTTTTAAAAGTTTATTTTTTGAGTGATCTCTACGCCCAATGTGGGGCATGAACTCACGACCCCAAGACTGAGAGTTGCACACTTTCCCAACTGAGCCAGCGAGGCACCCCTAAACGCTATCTCTTGATTTTTCTACTTTATACAATGTATTATATTATGACAGATGAGGATTTTGCTCTGTCATGCACACCCTTCTCTGTCCCTCATGCTCCTCATATGGTTGTAACCTGTTTTTGGTTAAAATCATTGCCAGTATTCATTGTGGGGCCAAATGACACATTTCCTTCTAGGATGGAACCTTTTATTCTTCCTAGACTTAATAAATGTATCATTTGCTTGTTTCTCTGAGCCGACCTCTAAATCTTCCAACATACTCTGGCAGCTTCAGAGAAGCAGTGTCCCGGAGGCCAATACCATGAGATTTGCTGTATCTAAAATGTTTTTATTTTATCCTTCACATTTGAGTAAGCTGAAATCTGGGCTGAACAAAATTCTACTCCCAATACCGAAGACACTACCCCACTTTTTTCTAGTTTCTAACAAAGCTACTGAGAAGTGTGGTGTGACTCATCCTGAGACTTTGTAGGTGACCTGCTTTTCCTCTGGAAGGTTCTAAGATCTTGTCACCTGCATACACAATTTTCAGAGTCCTGTAACCATGTGTCTTCATGAGAATCTTCAGGTCTGGGAAATTTTCTAATGTTCCCCTTTGAAGATTTCCTCTCCCCTTTATTTTCTGTTCTAGTTTTCTAGAATTCCATCCAATTAGTTAAATACTGAGCCTCCTGTCATCCCCTAGTTGTATAAAATGTTTTCTTTCCAGCACTTGCATCATTCTCTCTTTCTCTTTTTGCTTCCTAGGAGATTTCCTCAATTTTATACACAAAACAAAACAAAGTATCAAAATTATAAAAACACTTAACTCTAAGTAGTGGGATTAGGAATAACTTATTTTTGTGTTCATGTTTTTACATTTTTCTACAACAACCATGGATTACTTTTAGAATCAGAAAAAAAAAGCACATAATACTTAAAACATTAAGCAGAGGGAAAGGGAGAAAGAATAATGTGGTCCGTCAGGTTTCTGATACTCACCACCTACAAAAGCATCAAGCTACAAGGCAAAAGCATGTAAAGAAGGGGAATTGTTAGAAAGAGGCTTTTGTGTAGGTGGAAAATTTAGTGTAAATGTAAAGAAACATTTTTATCGAGTCAGTTTCAAACAGATGGTAAATAGGAGAATTTAATACAACTTAAGAGATCCAAACTCGACACAAAATGTAAAAGGATGTTTAAAAAAAAAAAAAAAAAAGGAGTGTGAGAGATTCCTTCTAGGTGGGAAGTGATGGACAGAGACAAACCCACTACTGAGGGGCAGGCACAGACAAAAAGCCCAAGCTTCGTGTATCTCCTTCAAACGGTCTCCTTCAAAAGTTTACACTTCTAGGTTCTAGCTTAGGTTAGTTTCCCTCCACTCATTTAATTAATTCCCATTTTTAATTCCCATTTTTATTTATACCATAAAAATATAATTTAAATACATACTATGCACTAGAACCTATTAGTATCTTTTTCGGAACTCCCTTTCATCTTTTTTCATTGCACATTTAAATGAGTTTCATTGCACGTTTAAATTAGTTACCCCATTTACCGCAGTATTATATTTTACCCCCTCCACAAGGATAATGGGCACCAGAAAAACCAACCGCAAGTGTCTGTGCACAGAAGGGAGCACAAGTTTGTGTTGGTCACAAGTGACATGTTGTCCCCCTGTCTGAAAAGTCCCCTTGTCTGACCACCAACCAGCCTGACCGTCAGAACCAGGAAAATCCGCATTTAAACAGTCTTAAATGGGGGCGCCTGGGTGGCTCAGTCGGTTGAGTGTCCGACTTCAGCTCAGGTCATGATCTCACGGTCCGTGAGTTTGAGCCCCGCGTCGGACTCTGTCCTGACAGATCAGAGCCTGGGGCCTGCTTCGGAGTCTGTGTCTCCCTCTCTCTCTCTGCCCCTCCCCTGTTCATGCTCTGTCTCTCTGTCAAAAATACACATTAAAAAAAAAAAAAAATTAAACAGTCTTCAATGTCTGGGGACTGCTTTCTGTCTTAGCAGCGCACACAGGACATCAGCTCCTGAGGGGCAGGTGAGGCAGACGTGGGTGTGAGGCGGGACGCAGACAAACACCAGACCGGATGGACAGGTGCAGAATCGGCAAGCAGCTCACCCACATTTCCTGAGACATGTGGAATGCACTTACCCAGTTCTCTTCTATTATTCCAATATTATATTTATCATCCCCGCCTGGGTCACTCTGTTGCTTCTGCTCAGAATAAAATTCCTGGAGGGCTGCTAAGGCGTGGGAAGACAGCCGGGGGACATCATCATCCTCAGAGTCACTCATTTCACGAATCGTCTGTAACCTGCAAATAAATGAACAAACATGTTGTGCGGGTATTTTTTTTCCCTTCCCATCAAACAGCGATTTAGAGGGACACCTGGGTGGTTCAGTCATTGAAGCCTCTGACTCTTGATTTTGGCTCAGGTCATGATCTTACGGTTTGTGGGCCCGGAGCCCTGCATCGTCAGACTCTGTGAGCCTCTGTGAGCTGACAGCGCGGAGCTTGCTTGGGGTTCTCCGTCTCTCCCTCTGTCTGCCTCTCCCCCATTTGCACACGACATTCTCTCTCTCTCTCTCTCAAAATAAATAAATAAACTTACAAAAATAGCCATTTAGAAATTTTTTATCTCACAGCAAGGATCCAAACTGGAAGTGAGGTTTTTGTTTGTTTTTCATTAATTAAAAAAAAAAAAAAAAAATTTTTTTTTTTAATTTTAGAGAGAGAGCAAGCAGGGGAGGGCCAGAGAGAGACGGAGAGAGAAATCCCAAGCAGGCTCCCACATTCACCATGGAGGCTGATGTGGGGCTCAGACCCACATCTAAGAACTGTGAGATCATGACCTGACCTGAAATCAAGACTCGGATGCCCAACCAACTGCGCCATCCAAGTGCCCCTGGGAGTGGGTGTTATAAGGGAAACTCATATTTTAAATTTCTGAGATCAAACATCCACAGAGGTCTCCTACTAAACCACAGCTTAACAAATACAGGCTTTTCCTTTACATGTATCATTTTTACAAATGAGATTCTCCCATTTTTAAGACTCCTTGCAGAATGAATTTTTTTACCATAAATATCTAAAGACATATTTGGTTTTTTTCAGGCACTGCAATGGCCATGTGCAGATATTCACTGTGGACTCTCTGAATCAGAGATCTTTCCACCCACGAGTGTCACTGTTCAGGTGATCTAAGGCTCAGGGGTGTTATTGACAGGGTAACTGAAATTAGTATGGAAAGAAGTATGGAAATTTAAAGGAATGACAAAGAGAAAGGGAAGAAGTAAAACACAGGGAGGGAGAAAAGGAAGATGTCTTGCAGGAACGGATGGCCAGGCCAGTCACTTCTTGCGGTACCACTGGAGTTAGCCAGACTGCTAGGTTAAGCCACAAGCTTGGTCTGGACAGCAAATTCTGCCCAAGGACTCCTGACCTCTCCAAGTTCAGGGGCTTCCCCAAACCACCCTCACATCCACTAATTTGCAAAAAAGACTCAGCACTCACTGAAAGCAATTATACTCACAGTTGCATTTATTACAGGGAAGGATACAAATTAGAGCCAGCCAAAGGAAGAGGTGCGTAGGGCAGGGTCCAGGACAGTTCCAAACAGGAAGCTCCTGTAGCCCTCAGGAAGCATCACCCTCCCAGCAGGGATGTGGGACAATACACACACAGTCCTGCCAGCCAAGGAAGCTCTGCAGGCTTTGATTAAGGCTTTGTCATGCTGGCCTGAGTGACCGGACTACTGCCCACCCGGCTGAAGTCAGCCTCCAGCCCCCCAACCAGGATGGCTGGATGTGACCTGAGGGACCTCCATGAATAACAAAGACCTTCCTATCACTTGGGAAAGTTTAAGTGTTTAAAGGTTACATCCCGAGAGCCATGACAAAGGCCAAACTTCCCTTTGACTGAGGTCATATTGCTTACTACACAGGTCAATACATTTTTTTTAGTTTATTTATTGAGAGAGAGAGAGAGCAGGGGAAAGGCAGAAAGAGAGGGAGACAGAGAGAATGCCAAGCAGGCTCTGTGCTGTTAGCACAGAACCCAACGTGGGGCTCAAACTCATTAACCATGAGATCATGACCTGCGATCAAGAGTCTGATGCTTAACTGACGGAGCCACCCAGGGGCTGCCAAACACATTTTTAAGTCAAAAGTTATCTAAGAGCGTAGCAACAACACTCCATTTGCTTTGTGTCACATTTTACATCAAAGTCTACACTTTTCAGCAAAGACTGCTCAAGAAAATTCGTCACGTTGCTCCCTTCCTCCTCCAAGACCTCTGGGGGTGTAGCTGATGGACAGTCTCGGCCTTCCGCCTGCGCCACCTACCGAGGGCAGCTGGTAAAACACCATCTGAACCTGGCGAATCCCGATGCTTAGGGAGAGAGAGAGTTTAAAAGATGCTGAGCAGCCATTTCAAATGAGAAATAACTGCTTGATGCTTTTTTTCTCCTTTTCAAAATCAAAGAGCCAGCCATTCCTAAAAACAACCAAAAAACCAAAACCAAGACCAAAAAAACCCTGCATATACCAACTACTGACAGTGTATTTTCACGTGCTAATAGTCTGTTGATTCCCTCTTTCCTTTCTTCATCAAAGACTTACCTGTAAAAGTTAACTAATAAAATATCTGGTCACACAAATTAAGCTAGAAATATAAATAAGTGTTCTATGAACAAGCAGTTTCCCCTCTAGGAAGAGAAGGAGCAAAACACAAGGTATATACACTATGATAGATTTATAAAGTTCAAAAAACAAGTAAAATTAAACTATTCGTTTAAGGAACACATAGGCTTACATTCAAAGATACACTAATTTTGTTACTAAAACCTTCCTATGTAGAAGGCTCCAGGCTGAGAAGAGTCACTGATGAGTTCTATTGAATATATAAAGAAATGTTGATAATTTTATCACCCAGAAGACAGAGGAGAAAGGGATCCTTCCCAACTTTTTTAATGAAGTCAGATTAAATCTAACATGAACACGTGTCAGTATATAACTGGGCTCAACTCCCCATCAGATTTTGAGGGTGATCAGATATCAAAGGGGGTTGGGGGCATTGGTGGTAGTGGTGGTGGTGGGTTTCTGGGTAAACTGATTTAGCAAGGTTCTTGCTAAAACTAGATTTTACAAAGTACACAGATGGGCCTAGAAGGTTCAGGAGCCTGACTCAAGGTTGGCCAAACAATTTTAGCTACAGGAAACTATGGCCTGCAGGCCAAATCAAGCCTGTGCCTTGTTTTTGCCAACAAATGTATTGGAAAACAGCCACACCCTTCTGTTTACATATTGCTTACAGTTGTTGTCCTTTTAAAGTTTGAACTCACAAACCACGAGATCACAACCAGAGCCGAGGTCAGATGCTTAACCTACTGAGCCACCCAGGTGCCCCTTGCCTACAGTTGTTTTTAATGATAAGCCTAAAATATTTATTATCTGGTCCTTTACAGAAAGTTTGCTGACTCCTGGTTTAACAGTATAAAAGAGAAAAGCCACATGATCATTTGCATGGATACTACAAAAGAATCTGACAAAATTCAACATCCATTCATGTTAAAAACTCTGAGCAAACTAGCTATAATAGGGAACCTCAATCTGAAAATGGGCACCGAAAAAAAACATACGCCTCATACTTTCTTAGTGGTGAAACACTGAATGCTTTCTACGCTCAGGAACAAGGGAAGGATGTTCACTGTCACCACATGCATTTAACATTATCCTGGCCTTTCCAGTTAATGCAAGAAGGCAAAAACAAACAAACAAAAAACAAAACAAACAGAAAGACAAAAAAAAAGCAAGCATAAAGACTGCAAAGGAAGAAATGTCCCTATTTGTAGATATGATTATTCACAGAGAAAATCCTAAGGAAATAATGGTCTCATCCATGTGACCAGGTCAACATCAGTGGGGATAATTCATGTCGATGGCATGTACCCTTGATATGCAGTGATGAAGACAGCGCTTCATTTCCATGGTCTTCCCCTCAAAAAACATAATCCCAGTGTAAGCATGACCAAAACTCAGACACACCCCAATTAAGAGACGTTCTACAAAATATCTGACCAGTATTTGCCAAAACTGTTTGGTCATCGAAAACAAGAGGAAAATGAGAAACTGTCACTGCTAAGAGGAGCCTAAGGAAATACGATGACTATCGGTAAGACAGTATGAGGTCCTAGAACAGAAAAGGAGTATTGCATAAAAACCAAGGACATCTGAATAAAGTATGGACTTTGGTTAACAACAGTGTAGCAATATTGTTCATTAATTGTGACTAATGTACCATACTAACAGAAGATGTTAATAATCGGGGAAACGGAGTATAGGTATATAGGAACAACACGCTATCTTCATAATTTTTCTTTTTTTTTTTTTTTTTTCTTCATAATTTTTCTGTGAATCTAAAACTATTCTAAAATAAAGTTTATTTAAAAAATTTGTTTTAATGTTTATTTTTAAGAGAGAGAGAGGAGGGTTGGGAGGGGTAGAGAGAGAGAGGGAGAGGGAGACACAGAATCCAAAGCAGGCTCCAGGCTCTGAGCTGTCAGTCAGCACAGGGCTTGAACTCATGAACCATGAGATCATGACCTGAGCCAAAGTCAGACACTTAACCAACTGAGCCACCCAGGTGCCTCTATAAAGTTTATTTTTAGAAAATTTTAAGGAAGCATAACCAACTTCACCAACAAAAACTACTAGAATGAGTTTATTGAAGTTTCAGAGTACAAGGTCAATACAGAAAAATAAATTACATTTCTGTATTCTAGCAGCAAATAAATAGAAATTAAACTTAAAAGCAATTTTCCATTAAGTAGCATAAAAATGCTTTGAATATATTTAACATAAAGGCTGTAAGATCTTGAAGCACCTGGGTGGCTCGGTTGGTTATGTGTCTGCCTCTTAATTTCGCTCCCTCTCTCTTGCAAAAATGAACATTAAAAAATGGGGTGGGGGTAGGGGCACCTGGGTGGCTCAGTCGGTTAAGTGCAGGACTTTGACTCAGATCATAATCTCGAAGTTCAGAGTTCGAGCCCCGCATCGGTCTCTGTGCTGACAGCTTGGAGCCTGGAGTCTGCTTCGGATTCTGTGTCCTCCTCTCTCTCTCTCTCTGCCCCTCCCCCACTCGCTCTGTCTCTCTCTCTCTCTCTCAAAAATAAATAAATATTTAAAAAAAAAAGACTTTAAGATCTCAATACTGAAAATTCCAAAGCATTGCTGAAAGAAATTAGAAAAGACCTAAATAAAAGGAAAAGTATACCATGCTCATGAACTAGATGAACCAGTATTATTTAAGGTATCAATTGTTCCCAAATTGATCAACAGATTCAATATATCCTAAACAGAGTGTATGTGTGTGTGTGTTTACTTAAAATAGAAACTGATGTGCTGCTTCTAAAATTTATTTATTTAAAAAAATTTTTTTTATGTTTGTATTTTGAGAGAGAGGCAGACAGACAGAGCATGAGCTGGGGGAGGGGCAGAGAGAGAGAGGGAGACACAGAATCTGAAGCAGGCTCCAGGCTCTGAGCTGTTGGCACAGAACCTGACATGGGGCTCAAACTCACGGACCGTGAGATTGTGACCTGAGCTGAAGTCGGACGCTTAACTGACCGTGCCACCCAGGCGCCCCTCTAAAATTTATTTAAACATTCATTCATTAAAGGATATTAAGATTGCTTCCACTTTTTGGTTACTATAAATAAAGTAGTATGAACATCTATGTACAGTTTTACCTTTGTTTTCTGACTAAAGCTTTGTTTGTATATACATCAAACAAATCATGGCACTAAACCACTTATCAATATTTTGATTAGCTTCTATATCCCCAGTGTGAGAAACAAATGGCCAAAATCAGAGTAGACAGATAAAACAAGTAAAACAAGTAAAAAAGAATGGCAATGCTGAGGAGAATGTAAGGATATTGGTACTCTAATTCAGGTAATAATTTAAATTGGTATAATCTCCTTTTGAAAAGAATCAGATATTCTGGATATAAGAATATTCCTCCTTGGCGGGGGGAAGCACCTGGTGGCTCAGTCGGTTAAGCGTCTGACTTTGGCTCAGGTCATGATGTCACCATTTGTGAGTTCGAGCCCCGCGTCGGGCTCCGTGCTGGCAGCTCAGAGCCTGGGGCCTGCTTCGGATTCTGTGTCTCCCTCTCTCTCTCTGACCCTCCCCCACTTGTGCATGCACGCATGCGCTTTCGCTCAAAAGTAAATAAACGTTAAAAAAAATTAATTGAAAAAAGACTATTCCTACTTTCTGACCCAATTCTAATTTCTAAACTTTATATTTTGAAATATTTATAGATTCACAGGAAGTTCTAAAACTAACAGAGGTCCAAGTATCCTTGACCTATTTTTTTTTTTTTCCTCATTCTAACAACTCTAAAAGCAGGACGTAACTTTAAAATAATGGTGTAGAAGTTTACTGTGGGCATGTTTTCTTAAAGTGGTGGTATTCTTAGAGTCCACGGCATCTCGGACTCGATGAAATGGGATCACTGTACCAACCGCAGGCGGCAATGCAGTGAGCCATCCGTGCAGCACTCCCATCATTTTACAGCCTCAGAATAAAGTCACAAAGAGGTGAGGCTGTTCTGGGGGTTGGCACTGTCTGAGTGGTATCCGCGGGGAGGAATGGTGAAGAGCATGCTACTAGGGGATTCTGGGGGACTGTCTCCACACCTAGACAACTGTACTGGCCCAATCTGTCTGATGTGTTTCAACATTTGAAGAAGAATATTTTTTAAATGTTCATTTATTTTGACACACAGAGAAAGCGTGAACAGGAAGGGGCAGGCAGAGAGAGAGAGACAGAGAGAGAGAGAGACACACACAGAGAGAGAGAGAGAGACAGAGAGAGAGAGAGGGAGGGAGAGGGAAAGAGAGAATCCCAAGCAGGCTCCAAGCTCAGTGCAGAGCCTGACATGGGGCTCAATCTCATGACTGTGAGATCATGACCCGAGCTGAAATCAAGAGTTGGATGCTCAACTTACTGAGACACCCAGGTGCCCTGATGTAGCTATTTTAGAACTCTAAAATCTCTTCAAAGGCTTGCAGTTTCGTCCAAAAGACACAACTTCCAGTTAAGTTGAGTTAATCTTGGCACATAGCTCAGCAGTGGCTACCCATCCCCCACTTCTTATTCCTGTGTCAGGTAGCTGTGCACATGATTCTACTTTGTGTTCAGTCTTAATATACAGAGCTGAGAGAGGATATGCTATCAAGTGTTTAATATTATTCACAGTTCCCCTAGAAATGAGAGGCACAGTGCCCCATGAAGGGCCACATGAAACCTGTCACATGTGGGGACAAGGAAGCAGACAGAGACCTGGAACTCCGTCTTTACTGCTAAGATGACTGGGAAGGAACTGGGTGGGGATGTCCCCTATTGGGCGCCAAGTAAAAACACACATTCTACAGTTTGCGGTTGGGAGCTTCGTGATAGGACTTTGATGTGCCCATGAGAGCTGGTTTGCAGCAAAGGGGTAAGCAACTTTGGCCACTAGTTTGGCCCTGTAATTAACTGACACCAAATAAACAAATACAATACCGAAGAACACACAATTTCAAAAGTTCCCGGAGCAGTTTGTACGCAACTTGTGGAAGCCAAGGTATGCAGTAAGGGCTCTGTCCTGCAAATACTGGGGATCTGTGTTCTGATCACTAACTGCTGCTTCTGATCGTGGAGGCGGGGACACAGAGTCAGGCAGCCATTACCACAAGGCTCCCACTGTTGTCATTACTTCCACCTCCAGCTGAATCAACCTTCAGGGGATTTAAAGGGCCAACACTTCTTTCCTCGCTTTATTTTTCTCTTTTTCTCCTTTTGGGAGCCAGACATTTAAGGACTAGATCATTACACAAAGCAACTGCATAGACAGGGGAATTTAGGTCACTGTACATGCCCAGGAAGAGGTGGAGGCTCAGAAAAGAACTGAGATAAGTTTACACCTCAGGCTGGCACTCAGCACAGACAGCCCTACAACAATCAAAAAACAAAAATAATAAACAAAACAACAAAAACAGCAAATCCTTGGGAAGGGGGAGAATCTGATTTCCAGAGTTCCCACATTATTAGATTCAAATATCCAATTTTCAACCAAAAAATTACAAGGCACACAAAGAAAATGGAAACTATGGACCGTTCACAAGAAAACAACAGAAACCACCCCCGAGAAAGATCAGATGGCAGACTTACTGTCTGAAAGATGCGAAAAGAATTAAATGAAGATATGGGAAAAACTAAGAAAATGATGTATGAACAAAATGGAAATATCAACAGAGATAGAAAACATAAAAAGGTATCAAAAGGGAATTCCAGAGCTGGGAATTACAATTACGGAAATGAGAAATTCACTAGAGGAATTCAAAAGCAGATTACAGTGGGCAGAAAATCAGCAAACTTGAAGATAATTGGAATTACTGAGTTTGCTGAAAAGACAGAATGAACAGAACCTAAGGCCATTGTATCAAGTGGACCAAAATACACATGGTGGGAGTCTCAGAAAGAGAAGAGAAAGGGACAGAGCAATTCTTTAAAGAAATAATGGCTGAAAACTTCCCAGATTAGGTGAAAGAACTATAAACACGTAAGAAGTATAATGAACTTTAGTATGATAAACTGAAAACACCCACACCAACACACATTATAATCACTATTAAAAGCCAAAGACAGAACCTTGAAAGCACCAAGAGAGGTGACTTGTCACACATTGTCGCATAAAAGCGCTCACCAATAAGATCATCAGATTTTTCATCAAATTTTGGAGGCTAGATAGCAGTAGACTGATACACTCAAAATGCTGAACAGAAAAAAAAAATCAACCAGCAACCCTATATCTGATGAAAATGTCCTTCAAAAGTGAGGAAGAAATTAAGACATTCACAGATAAAGAAAAGCTGGAAGTTTGTTACCACTAGACCTGCCTTGCAAAAATTGGTAAAGTGAGTCCGGCAGGTCGGAATAAAAGCACACTAGGCATGCCTGGGTGATTCAGTTAAGCATCTGACCCTTGATTTTGGCTCAGGTCATGATCTCACAGTTCCTAAGTTTGAGCCAAGTACTAGGCTCTGCACTGTCAGTGTGGAGCCTGTTTGGGATTCTCTCTCTCTCCCTCTCTCTCTGCCTCTCCCCCACTTGCACTCTTCCTTTCTCAAAATAATAGACTTAAAAAAAAAAAAAAAGAAATGAAAGGACACTAGACAGTGTAGAGTCATATGTAGAAAAAAAAATCTCAGGATCTCAGGAAAGGTAAATGTGGGCAATTATAAATGCTAGTATTACTGTAACTTCAATTTATAACTCTACTTTTTGTTCTCCAGGTTTAAGAGACTGATTGATACCCAAATGTCTATCAACAGACGAATGGATATACAAAGGAATATCATTCAGACTCCAAAAGGAAGAAAATTCTGATACATGGCTACAACATGGATGAACGTTGAGGACATCATGCTAAGTGAAAAAAGTCAGTAACAGAAAGACAAATACTCTATGATTCCACTGATATGAGGTACCCAGGGTCATCACATTCACAAAGACAGAAAGCAGAATGGTAGTTGCCAGGGGCTAAGGGGTGGGAAGAATAGGAAGTTGTTTAATGTGTATATAGTTTTAGTTTTACAAGATGAAAAGTGTTCTGGAGATGGACGGTGGCAATGGTTGTGCAACAGTGTGAATGTATTAACACTACTGAACTGTACACTTAAAAATGGTTAAGATGGTAAATCTGATGTTACATGTATATTACCACAATAAAAATATTGGGGGAAAATGTCATTAGAGTGGATATCAACGGACTGTTAAGCAAGGTAATTAGATTGTTGCCATGGCTCTGTTGTCTGGCTTCCCTGAAGAAGTCATATTTAAGCTAGGATCTAAAGAATAAGTTCTCCCATTGGCAAAGAAAGGAGAAAGAGCATTCAAGGTAGAAGAAACAGCATCTGCATCAAGTGGTTGGTAAGAGAACTGATGCATTACACAGTGTGAAGTAAATTAGGCATAATTTCAAAAGAACGGCCTACTCATTCAGCAATAAAACAATGTCTGCAATGTACTGTTAATTTGAATTTTGTTGTTTTATAGTTTTGTTTATACTGAATTTGAGAATGTGTTAAATTCTGTAGTTGTGGAAGAATCAAAAGCAGGATGAATTATTTACCTCTGAGGTTTTAATTTAGAATAAAAATAACTTAAATCAACATTGAGGTGTCTGCAAAAGTCCCACTGAGGAATGGTATGAAGGCTTTAAATTAGTAATTTTAGTTTACTGCCAAAAGCACAAAGAATAAATTTTTAGGAAAGCATACCAGGAGCTCTCAGGCTGGAGAATTTCCAGGTGGAAATTCCAAAGATTGGTGTGTGTGTGCATGCCTAACTGAGAAAGACTAAGAAAACATAGCAAACTGACCTGCAACCTACTAAAAGGTCTCATTTTGGTTTGGTATTTCAGGATTAAGAGTTCCTTTCATTCAGGAAAAGAATTGGGCAACTATTAAAATCCAACGTCTCCTGGCAGAGTTGAAGTGTACAACCAGTTTCTGATCAAAGCTGTACCATGATACTGACTAGAAGAGGTAAATGAAAAAGTATGTACGTGTTAATGTATGTATGTACAGATATATATGTGTGTGTGTACATCCATATAGGCACATGTACATATGTATATGCTTGTCACAGACAGGAATATTTGAATTTTTATTTATTAGTACTAAGCACTTTCCACAGCTGCATATGTGGAGAGGGTTTTCAAACTGCAGCTTGAAATCTGTTAGCTAATCATTTAGAAATAAAACATGAAAACCATAAAAAGAAACCAGTGACATTATGTGCAAAGTAACAAACTCCAAAAAGGAGTTTAAGAGAACTGTCTACTTTCATGGCGGTAAAAGGCAATTACACTTCAATCCATACCTGAGCGTGAATTTTGTCTCAAAATAAAATTTTATCTTAAAGCTGATCAAATCCGTTCATTTGGTAATCATTTATTGAGGAACTGCCTTGTACGAAGCACTGTTCTTGGTGATGGAAATCAAAATCCCAGTCCTCTTGGAGACTACATTCTAGTGAGGCACAGACTATATGCAATAGAAATATAAAGTATGAGTTGGATGATGATAAGATCAATGGAGGAACATGTGGAGAATGAAGGGGCTGCCAACTTCAGCAATCATAGACTGTTTTCTACATTATCAAAGTGAGTTCAAGATTGTATCACTTGTTAAATGGGAAAAACTGAAATTTGCTTATGTAACAAACATTGCTCCAGGCTAAAAGAACTTCAGTTTCAATATACTAATTTTTTTACTCAAGTCACTACTTCATCCTATCTTTAGTGTTGTTTACAGATTTTCTAAGTGGGTTTATGAAATTGATGTAAAGAGATTTTCATGTCCAAAAGCGTTGGGGAGTGCTGCGTCATCTTATTATTGAACGGATGCTGAGCCTTACATGGCTCAAACGTGAGAACCGTGGTTCTCACGGGAGATTTTGCAACCACCTGCCCCAGAAGGGGAACATTCGGCAACGTCTGGAGACGTTTCTGGTTGTCAGAACTGGGAAGGATGCTACGGGCATCTAGCGGGTAGAGTCCAGGAACGCTGGCAAATACCATTTACGAGACGGTCCTCCACAACAAGCAACTGTCTGGCCCCAAACGCCTCCAGTGCCACGGCTGAGAAACACACAAATGATTGTGATAATGTGGTGAGCCTTCTATTAGAAAAGCACTATTTAGTGCCATGGGATCAGAACGCAGAGCATGTACCGGCAGAAAACAGAAGTGAAACAGCAGGTGGCATTCTAACCTGGCCTTGAGGGAGAAGAAAAGATGAAGAGTGAGGATTACAGAGGGAACAGCACGAGCGAAGGGCCGGACACATTAACGTGCAGCATCAGTAGGGATTAGCAGGCTCCTAGTGTACTGTGGTTGCTTTCTATTGCTTTAAACAGTACTTAACTCAATATAACCAGTGTAATCCTCAAAAGCAATATGCAAATTCAATTACATTTCAAATGTATACAATTCTACAATTGCTATATATCAGTTTTACTTAAAGCAAGCCACTCCCTCCCCCACTGTATAAATTCACACAGTATCATATTGCCTTCTGCAAGTTATTTTAGTCAAGTAGGTGTGATCCAGTGGGGTGAGCATTAACCTAGAATTCATCCCAGGCACTTAACTGCGGGGTGCGGTGGGGAGAGGGGAAATCTGAGGTAGTCTGTGAGGCTCCCTCTGCGAACAGGTAAGAATAATCTAGATGTTCCCTACATATATTTTGCATATTGCCCTATGATTCTACCCTGAATCCGATTTACTGTCAGAAAAGGGCCATAATCTTTCATTTTCTTTTTATCTTTGCATATGTAGTTTTCCCTGCCTAAAACGCCTCCTTTCCTCTCGTTTTCTAAAATTCTATTTATCCTGTTATTTAAAAAATTAACTTCAAAAAAGTGAGGTTATATTTACCCAGGGCGAAACACATACAGATCCTAAGTGTACAGTGCGATGAACTGCGACGTATACCTCCACGTGACCTCAACCCCGATCAAGACACCCTTCCGGTCTTACACATCATCCCCTCCCCACCCCGGAAGTGTCCCCGGCCCCAGGCAGGTCCTTTACTTTGATCATACCGTACCACTAAGACGCTACTGCCCTCGTGCACTGCCAAGTTTCGCGTGTCCCCGCCAGCCTCTCGGGGGCTGAGGTCTCGCCTACTCCTCTCTACACCCCGCGCCCGGCAGAGAGGCCCTGCCTCCTAAGGCCCCGGCAGACGGGTGTGGGGGCTCGAACGTCCCGGTCAAAGCAGCACAGGGTAGTGGGCCCAATCCCACGTGACCGGAGCGGAGTTCTCTTGCTGCCCTGGCCTGGGGGTTAAGTTTTCTCCTCCGCACCCGGGCCGCCTAAGCCCAGGTTGGGCCGCTCCTCACGGGCCCCAGCCCACGAGGCCAGGTCACGCGGCGCAGGAACCGCGCTCCCTCTCGGCTCGACTGCAGCTCGCCCTCCGTCCCCAGACACCATTAACTGAATCCCTCCGCCCTCGCTGCACTGGAGAAAGGGTGACGAACGGAAAAAAGAAACCACAACCGACTCCGAAGCCGCAGACCGGCGCGGAAGCGACCCCACCTTCGCGCCCAGGTTCGTCCACTCAGTAGCCACGCGTGCGCAGTCACCCTCAGGTGCGGCAGGGGTCGAGGCCGGCCCGCGCGGGCCCGCGCCGCGTCCGCGCATGCGCACAGCCTCCGGCCCGAGGGCGCTTCCGGAAGACCCCGGAACGCAGTTTCCTCCAGGCGTTCCAGTCCTGCCGTTAACAGAGTGCAAGGGGGTGCTGTTGATAGGAGTTGTCCACTCTTGTTGTCTCTATCTTATAAATGACCTCCAAGAATAGTGGCAATAAAAAAAAAATGTTTTAATTAGATTCCCTTCCAGTTAAACGTATTCCAAGTAGCTATTTGCACTTGAAACTGGTACGTTTCGCAAACATTAAATTTAGGCCTTTGTGTAGTTTACTCGGTCTTAGAGGAATTAAGACATTAAATTGAGGCTTTATATGCACGAAGACTCTCAAACGCTGCACTTTGCTCAGATTTCCTCCTATGATTTGCCTATCCAAACTTAATGTGGTTAATGTAAGTCTAGTTATATGCATTTTTCATTTGGGGGTTAGCTGCAAAAAATGGAAGAGATGTAAATGAGTGCACAATCTGATCGGTAAACAGATGATGCAAGGTAGAGGTCTTCATGCTGAAATAAGACCAGCTACTAATTTGGCAAACAACGCAATTATGAGGCAACAACCTTCTCCATGAAAACGATGGATACTATTTGGTCAGCTGACTTGCCATTACTCTTTCATTCAACATATGTTAAGACATCTAGCACAGTACCTAGCACATAACAAGAACTTAATGTAGGAAATGTCCCCCTTCACCTTCGCTGTTACCAAGTCGTCAGATTTATTTTCATTCCCCAAGGCAATCTATATTATGTTCCTACCTTCCTTTCCTTCATTTTCTTTATTAATTTTATTATCTTGCTAAGTTTTATATATTCTCCCAAATACCTTTAAATCCTTTCTGGGGCAAGGTGAGGATATAAATGAACTGCTGAGCTGCCAAACGATGCCATTTGGTAGTTCATGAAAGAGGTTTACAACTTTGTGAGTACCATGCTTTCTATTTTAAATATAGTTTCCGGGTCTGTAACAACCCATGTTTTGTTTTGTTTTTTTTTTTACTTTGAAAGTTTTGAACTGATGACAAATCTACTAAATACTTCAAAATCAGATGTAACTTAGCAAAACAGCTGGAAAGAAAAATGTAAAACTAAAGGAAATCAATAATAACATGAACCAAGAAATAATTAATAACCAACTTTTATGGCAGTATATTTTTACAGAGGTAGGGTTCCATATATACAAGACTGCCTTGGCTTCTAAATTAACAGAAAAGTTTATGCTAAAGAAAATTAGTTTGGGCTTGAAACATCTTTTTAAGCGTTCAAAGTTTCAACTGCTTTCATATCATGTGAGACACAATAGTTACCTTCATGTAATGTGTATGACATGTTATTTTTATAATTAAAGTGACCTAGATGTCAGAAAGTTCATATAATTATACTTCCACCAAGAGTGCTGACTGGCCAGACAGCATGTCTCATTAATACATGAAGATTAGAATTTTCCTGGTGAAACATTTTCATTGTAATTTAATGGTTATTAAAATCATAGAAAAATGTAAAACATCAAAAGCAATTTGACTGGTATTGAAGTAAAGTGAAGATTATTTGTCACGTTAGACTTGAAATATGCTTTCAAATCAATTCCAATTCAGGAATTACTCCTTTGTTTATTCAAAAATTATTTTTGTTCATCTCACCACTCTTCAGAAATGGTGCATAAAAGGAACAAACATTACCCTGAAAAGGTTTCTTAAAAGATGAACTTACACTCAAGTTTTTTCTTTTCTAAAAAATAACTAGAAATTACCTATAATTACAAGAACAGGTTCTGGTGTTTTTCTTCCATTCTCCAAGTACTGTATTACCAAATTACTCAAATTAGCCTAAGCATGTTGCAAAGGATGTTCCCTAGAATTCTAGTCCCATAAGATGCTTTGAGAAGAAACCATTAAATAAGCTGATGAAAATCTCATTAAGATCTTCTAGAGCTCCTGGGCCCCCCCCCCCGGGGGGGGGGGGGTCAGTTGGTTGGGTGACTGACTTTTGATTTCGGCTCAGGTTGTAATCTCAGTTTTGTGAGTTCAAACCCCAAGTCTTGCTCTGCACTGACAGTACGGAGCCTGCTTGGTTGGGATTCTCTTCCTTTCTCTGCCTCTGCCTTGTTGGTGCTCTCTCCAAAATAAATAAATTTTTAAAAGATCTTCTAGAGTTTTCTGATGTGCATTAGTGTAGTAAAGCTTTAACTTCACACAGCAAAACAAAACAAAACAAAACCTTGTTTCATTTCTCCAATTTATTTAGTAACAGCTAAGTTATAAAGAATTAGTGATTGGGGCACCTGGGTGGCTCAGTCAGTTAAGCATCCAACTCTTGATTTTGGCTAAGGTCATGATCTGTTTTGTGAGTTCGAGTCCCACATTGGGCTCTGCACTGACAGCAGGGAGCCTGCTTGGGATTCTTCTCCTCTCTCTGCCCCTCCCCATGCTTGCACTCTCTCAAAATAAATAAACTTAAAAAAAAAAAATTAGTGATTCATGAAACCTACTTTGGGAATCACTGTTACGATTTTGTTGTTGTAGAATTATGAGGTGAATATTCAACAGAAACTGAAACCACCAACTTAAATAGATCAATTTTCTCGTATAGAAAAGAAGAAAAACTAATATGGTGAACTCTATTCCAATACTAACGTGGTGGTTGTGGCTAGGTCACATTTTATTCATGTTTAGATACTACAGTACTTAAAAGTAATTAATGGCTACCAGGTATTGGACTTTATATTAGAACACATTGATGGATCAAAATGTGTTCTTAGAAACAATCTTTAAATATAATGCAATCTATTGAGCATCTATTATTATATCCAATTACCATGTTTAAAATTTTCCATTTAGGAAGAATGAACATTTATGGTCCTGTGATATAGAGGATATATTAGGAATTGGATTTAGGTCTCTCTACCTCTCCCCTGTACTGTACCAGTTCATATGGCTTTACCAGGTCAGTCCTCAGAAAGGACTATCCAGGGCAGTGCAGTTATAAGAAGGGGTACAAACGAATATTGCAGCCTAAGATCTCAGGATATTAGAAGACTAACCCTGGCAGCAAAGTAAGCCAAAATGAACACTATCAAAACTTAAAACCGCTAACTACTGTGGAAATAAAAATATTTATTAGCACACCCCTATTTAACTGTTCTTGGCTTCAGTTTTTTTCATTCTTCAACTCCAGGAATCCTCAGAGACTTACCTCCGTTCACTGTCATGCTAGATGTTAAAAATAACTTACCAGGAAGGAGGTTGGCTCATGGGCTAGAACTAAGACAGTGCACTGCTATTAGTACTGTATGGGACTTCTGAGCAGAAGACTTTCTCATTAGTTTCACCCAACATGCCTTTGCTTCCACTTAGTTTCAAAAAGAAAGTCAAACTGAACTGCCATTTGAAATGACAAAGAATGCACAAGACTCCATGTGGGAGGCGACACTTAAAACACAAACAAAAATGTCAACCTAATCAATGCACCAGAGGCATTATTCACAACCACTCAACATAAAATGACTATTTTTAGAGAGAACCATTAAAGATGACTATTTACAAATACTAATTTTTACATTTGGGCCCTTTAAAATCATTTATGGCTCTCTTCAAGAGACAGGTGATCAGCCTGTGCTTGAGGTGCCCCTCGAATGTAAGAGGGGAAACAAACACTCAACATGCACTCTACCTACTGTACCTTTTAAACAACCTGCTTCTTCTTATCTACCCTCGGAGTGGAATTACATTTCAACATAACCTAAGAAATACCATTATAAGTCAATGAATATTCAAAGCAAAATCAAGTTTAAAATAAATATATTTCAAAATGCATTTCCTCTTCTTAAAAAAATTACTTTTCCACTGCACATGTTTACAAGATTTAAGATTGGGTGAAAGGTGAGAGTGTGTAAGTCTAACACAGAGCAGGATGGTAATTCTCCTTTCCCTGAAAAGGCCGAAAAGAAAGACCCGAACTACTAAAAATATTTACTACAAATACGCCCAAGTCCAGTGATTTAACTAGTCACTCTGAAAATGTTTCTAAAGCCAGGAGGTGAGATAAAAATAAATATGTTCAATATTACAGAATATAAACAAAACCTTTTCTTTCTGAATCCTGAATACTCTATTAAGGTTTGGGTATTTTCCCAGAAGGTAATGCAGATCTTTATCTATACAGATATGTCTCATCCCATGTTTTTTATTTAAAATTATTTTATGACTGTGTAATGTCCCCAGTGTCAATCATCCTATGATTGTAAATGAACTAGCACCATTTCAATAAGCTTCATAAAATAGCCTAGCTAAATACCCATGAACAAATCACACATGGTCAAAACAAAAATGTAATAAAAATATTTAGTGAAAAGACACATTTTTAACTCCCATTTATGGATTTAAAAAATACAAATAAAATTTTATCAGTTTGATATTCAGCTTGTAACTGGCTCAATACATAGCCTTGATTTATTTCCTAAAATCATATTGTAGCATCTTTTGAAAAATTAAATGCAACTTTATACCTTCATTAGTAATGTTCATAGAGGTAAATATTTAAACAGTATACTCTCGTCCCTGGGTCTCTTAAAAAAACTGAAAAGTCTTAGTGTAAGTTTAAAATTTTAATATTTATAAATTTAAAAAATTTTACACGTGCTGAATGGTAGCAGTGCTAACATTTTGTGACCATTAAACCACAAACTCACTGCATGGAGCTTCTTTCTTTGTACAGAGAACCAAATCACAATCCCAGTGCTTGCAACGTGTCAGAATTTTATGTGGTAAAAGACACCACTCCAGGAAGCCTGGGCTCAGAACACACTTGAGGTCACATCCCCATCAGGTCCATAGTGCGGACACAGTATTTTTCATTTCAGGCTGGGAAAAGGAGCTATCAGTACACATCTGATAGCTCCTAGTAGCTAAGAAGACCGAAAAGGAGAAAACTAAATCTCTGCACCGGTGAGAAGGGCTGGGAATAAGGAAGGAGTGAAACCCCAGTGGATGGGTGGAGGAAGATGGTTTCGGGTGCGGCTCAGGAGTCTCGGGTGCAAACTGCACCTCCCAGCCACCGCCAAAGCCGTCTTGCGGAGTTTGTCTTTCCCAAGCGGAGAGCGCTACCGGCCAGAAACAGATCCCTTCATCCATCCTCTTTAACACACGACGGACGGCCATTATGAAGTTTGTAGCTTCACGTGGACCAAACAGGTCCTCTGGCGAAGTACGTCACGGGTTCCCATTATAACCAGTCAGGAATAGCTCACACTTCTCACATCGAAACCTAAATATTTAAAGTTCAGCCTGAACCAGGGCACTTCAAATCAATTTGAGCTCGGCAATACACCAAATGTGGACACTTGTTAATTTTAGAGAACCAATTTTTAACGAATCCTTAAATGTAGCATTTTACCAAATCAGAGAATATCCATTTACATTTTAAAACAATTTAAAACATTATTATATCCTCAAATCAGCTATGCTGTTTTGTAGAAGAATTGATAGAAAATTAGGTTAAAAACTCAAATCCAATCAGTTCCTTATTCTCTGGTTAAAAACAAAAGCAAAAACTCTAAGAAGCACTGAGGTTCCTTCTGCCTTAACAGCTAATATTTTATTCAGGAACCAATATGATAATTATCCGTCAGACATAGCTAACTTAGTAAGGTTTAATGACAACCGCTTCTAACGGTAAGTGGCAAACAGAAACAAGTGAAACTGTAACAGACAAGAGTCTTTTAGGGGTTCGACTGACACTGAATAGTAGGACGCTCGAACTTGAAATCCTTGAAACTGAAAGCTAGTTACCTTCGATACTTGAGAAATGCATACCAATATAAACAGAAATGGGATATATGGTGCTATTAGAGAGACAAAGACTTGACATCTTGGTAAAAGAGAAAGTTCAACCAAAGACAGTAAGGGGAGTGTTAAATATTGCCGACTGGGGGCAAATTATAGAGATGCTTGGTTTTGAAGTGAAAACCGAAAAAGGTAGTAACCATCATATCTGAACAGAGTAATGTAATCTAATTAGAAACATGATTTACAATGAAGGCTAAATTCTTTGAAAAATATTGCAAAGTGTTTTTTTTTTAACGTAAGCTGTCACACTTTAAACCCGACAAAAAACTCAATGCAGTGATGTTAACATGCCCCCCTGTCTCCGAACAGATTAAGAGGCAACAAGGCAGAAAAGACCCAGATAACTGTGTTGAGAAGGACACTGTCAAACACCGCCAAGCAGTCTGACCCAGGCAGTCACCCGTCCAAGATGAACTGTAAAAGCAAACCACTGCTTTTAACAGAGCTACAAGAAGACAGTTACAGGTGCTGTTATATGGAGAGAAATTGTGTATGGACCAAGTCCTTAGCGACTGTGCCCTGGGATTCTGTAGAGATTGTGCCTTTGGGAAAACAAATGGGCAAGGAAAATAAAATAAGAAATAAGTCAAATAAAGAATGAATTGAAACGAGAAGTTAAAGGATGCTATACATGAACAAAAGAAACTTTATAAAACACAAAATTCTAAAAATCATATCCTTGACAGTGTCCCTTTAACATATAAAAAGGGGGGCACAAATAATGTTTTTGTTTTTAGAACTCTTTTTAACAACTTAGTTTCAATCGTAAAAATCAATTTACTAGAATTAAGCCAGTGCTCTTTACATCCACTGGGCCAAGAACATTAAAACAAAACCCCAAAAAACTAGCGTCAATAAACATAGCCAAAGACAAAACTGGACAGAGTAAAACAAAAGACCCAAACACTAAACAAATATTCAATAAGGCAAACGTTAACACAAACACCCTGAAAAGAAGTCTTAGCCGTTGCAATTAAAGTGGCATCCCCATTACCTAGAAAATGGTGGTTGCTTTTTCCTCCAGTTTGCCACTACTCAACGTTCAGGGGACACTGGAAACATTATTTGGTCCAATCTGAAGTAAATCTCACTTTTAACTGAAACTGATCTAATGAAATTGCAGGACTATAATAAAATCTGGGCAAATTCAGCAAATACATTTCTGTCTAGGAAGAAGTTATTAAATACTGACACCTTTTTATTTACCAAGGTATTTCTTTCCTACTCATCTTTATTTATAATAACAATTTGATCATAGTTTTGTCATGGCAGACCTACCCAGTCAGTTGTGTATTTCAGTGTCCTTTGGCAAAGGGACTATTCTTATCGAACACACAGATACACACTGCTCACAACTCTGAAGAAAGCATGAGGGAGCTGGGAAACGTAAAACACCAAGAAAGAATATTGCCACAAGTTAAGGGAAAAAAAGAAGAAACCTAAAAATAAATGCACTTGTTCAAAGTGTTCTGAAAAATACAATACGTGTATTTCGTGAAGAGCGATCTTAGTTTTTTCCTAGCTGTCTTTTAAGATGTTTTTGCTCCACCTCAGTTATTAATCAACAATAATCGAATTAAGAGTGACGTTCCTCAAAAAGTTACGGCCTTAGGCTTTGCATTCACTCGTGTCTAACATCACATGCACAGGTTGGATGTAACTTAAATGCTCCAGTTTTGTTAACTGTGAGTAGCACGGAGTTCTACAAAGTTCTGCACAGCATCACGTGTGAAGATGCATATACTATATGCAATTCAGATATGAAGACTACGTTCGAAGGACAGTTGAGCCTGTAGGTGTCAAGGACACAGCAGGAGAAAGCCCACCCCTTGGAAGCACAGTTTCAGAGCGAGCCTGTGCCAGATTCCTGTCACTGTGCTGTGGGATTTTGACATCGCAGTGGGCAGAGCTTCATACGCCGGCAGTTTATAAATTAGCTTTCATTTCCATAATTTAAGCTGGCACACAGAACTAAGGGGAGCATGGCAGCAGTACAAAAGTCCTGATTAGAAAAATCAAACTAGAGGATCTAAATAGGAAGTTTTTAATCTCTTAAATTAAATGTACATGGCTCCTGTGAAATGAGGAGAATGTCCACTCTAGCGTAATTATTGCCCCTAATGCCCCAACGTAGAATAGTCTGTATGAATCAGTAATTCACATCCTTTAAAATAGTTATTGCTTAAGCAAGCCATTCAGAATAGATTATTAGCCATGGGCTACGTGGCTGAAGAGAAACATATCCAAAAAGTTAGACTACATACGAATGAGACTTTCATTTCACTCATAAACCCAACATAAATACACGATCAAAAGGGCACCAGATTCATAGCAGCTAACACCCTAAACCAACTCTGAAGCATCAAGACTTGATTTCTTACTAAAACAAATCTGCTCTTTTTTGTATTTTCTTCTTAAAATTAAGGCAATGAAATGGCTACAGTTCCTAAAGTTCTTTTTATGGAACAAAAATATACACCCATTTTCCCCCTCAAGTTCAGGCATCAGAGTGTGACTGGAGGCCTGTATCACACAAAGCCTGCAACACCAGGCTGATGTTACAAACAACAAAGAGCCAGTGTGCCACAAGAAGCCAGCAAACACCTGATGTTTCTTCTTCCTGCTGAATTACAAACCTAATCATCAAAGGGAGGAAACATTTGAGAGCACAAAACCTCGGAAGAGTTTCCACTGTCTTTTGCATTGATTCAAAACTTGTGGGGTGGCAGAGGGGAGGAGCGTGTTAAAATGAAGAGTCCAAGGCCCAACAAACAGAAATTCTGACTCTGAGGGTCTACAGTTGGGCCCAAGAATCTACCTTTTCAACCGGCTCCTCCAATGATGCAGGTGGTCTATGGACAACATTTTGAGAAACAATGCCGAGCATATGTCCATCTAATATATTTAATTTAACAGAAAGTCTACACTTTGGCTAGCCACCTATGTTTCGATAAGGGGGAAAGGCACTGAATGTGCATTTCATGGTGCCCATATCTGTTTGCACATATACGGAATTGAAAATCTTAGATCACCATTCAAAATCCACAAGACACATATGACAGACTGTGGCTAACACCCAACAGCGGAAGCTGATTCAAAGGTGACCTCTCCTGTTTCACTGCATTACATATCAAACTTTCAGGCTCTCCGAGATCCAAAACGGCCAAAGAACTGAAGAACAGGACAAGACTCAAGTCAGCTTTTAGCAATTCAGTGCACTTTGCAGAAAGGATCTAAATTAAGCATAAAGTTTTGTTGTTTATTTTACACAAAGGAGGCCACCAACATTTGCCATAAACTCTTCTAAACTCTTTAGGAAGGCCATCTTCTGCTTCCGGTCCAGCGTCGGAGGAGTGCTGCTTGCGGTGAGCTTGTTGAAGGCATCTGCTAATCTCTGGTAAATAACTGGGTCTTGCTGACTTGACAGTAATGTTTCAACCAACTCGGAATATTCAGCCTATTGAAGAGATAAAGTGTATACGTAAGAACATTTAGCTTCCTCAAATGTCACACAAGTAGATGATATCAGGTACTACCTTGTGGGATTTCTGAAAGGCAGGGTCTGACAACGGCTCTTCTTCTTTTGCATTAAAGTGCAATTGTCATATAATATTCTATTAGTTTTGGGTGTACAACACAATCATCCCACATTTAAATACACTGTGAAATGATCACAATAGCTCTTTTTTTTTAATTAAAAAAATATTTTTTTTATGTTTATTCATTTCTGTTAAATTTTTTTTTTAACGTTTATTTATTTTTGAGACAGAGACAGAACATGAACGGGGGAGGGGCAGAGAGAGAGGGAGACACAGAATCGGAAGCAGGCTCCCGGCTCTGAGCCGTCAGCCCAGAGCCCGACGCGGGGCTCGAACTCACGGTCTGTGAGATCGTGACCTGAGCTGAAGTCGGACGCTTAACCGACTGAGCCACCCAGGCGCCCCTGTTTATTCATTTTTGAAAGACAGAGAGAGACAGAGCACAAGCAGGGGTGGGGCGGAGAGAGAGGGGGACACAGAATCTGAAGCAGGCTCCAGGCTCCGAGCTGTCAGCACAGAGCCCAACGCGGGGCTCGAACTCACGAACCGCAAGATCATGACCTGAGCCGAAGTTGGATGCTCAACCAACTGAGCCACCCAGGCGCCCCCACAATAGCTCTTTTTACTGATTAATATTCACTGAAAGTTCACTCTATTCCAGGTACTGTTCCAGCCTTTTACATTAGTAACTCACTTTTTATAACAATCCTATGAACAGCAGTACAAAAAGTACTGTTATTCTCCTGATTCACAGATGGAAGTACGTACATATAGTGAAATTAACATGTCTAAGATCACACTTTCTTTTTTTTAATCTTTATTTATTTACTTTGAGAAAATAAGCATGTCAGGGAGGGGCAGAGAGACAGAGAGGGAGAGAGAGAATCCCAAACAAGCCCCACACTCAGGGCAGAGCCCGACACGGGGCTTGATCCCATGACTGTGAGATTATGACCTGAGCCAAAATCAGGACTCAGACACATAACCAACTGAGCCACCCAGGCAGCCCAAGATCACACTGCTTTTAAGCAAGAATCCAGGCTGCTTGGCTCCTGAAGCCATGTGATTACCAAGTTTGTTGTATTGTCTCCTCTCCATTTTTCAACCACATCATTCATATTTATTTTGCATTTTATGCATAGTCTAAGTCTGCAACCTGACTTTCAAGCATTTCCCAGGGCTCTCTATAGGCACCCTGTCCACACAGCTCTGAGGACAGCAGACCCGTACAAGGCAGACAGGAGCTGTCTGGGAGGGGGTGGCACAGGGGGAGGGGTATATTTCAGTCCTTTCTCAAGGTGAAGGTGCAGACGTACCTCCAAACCAGTACTGGACTCAGTGGCTCTGGGAGAAAGGGCAGGAAAAGGAACCTAATAAATATAGGAGCATGGGGGGGGGGGGGGGGGAGGAGGGAGAGATATGTAGTGCTTCTACTTTTAATGCCCCTTATAATAAAGCCTTTTACAGAAGAGAGGGTGTGGGGTTAAGGAACATTCAACCAAAACAGCTTTCTAAGATAAGCTCTCTTGAAAAACAAACGAACAAACAACAAAAACTGGTCTGACACTATTTTTCATTAGCTTCTTGGGATATCATAATGGACCGAAGGGTGAAATGAAATATTAATTGCATTTGGAAAAGAAGAATAAGGCACTGGATGCAATCCCTGACCCACAACACAAGCAGGGAACCAGGGTGGCCACCCTAAATGCCCTATCCAAGAGACATACCTACTCACAGAAGAGTAAGTATAAACTCCAAATCATTTCCCTATTCAAAAGACATGGTGGTCCCTCTGGGACCAGACCAGCAGATCTCATGCTAGCCAAACCTAACGCCTTGCTCTCTTTTTTACAATGTGTGAATATGTTGTTGTTGTTGTTGTTTAAAGGCATCTGGAACGCAATGGCTTATACATATGGGGACAAGACATCTATCTTCCTAGCAAGCAACAAGGAAGTAGAATGACACAGAAAGCCCACAGACCTCAGATGGGCACCATGTGCAGAGAGGACAGCAAGAACTCAAGCCCCAGAGTACCTTCAGCTTGGAGCGTAGATGGTATAGGAAGTCTACAGGAAGGGAATCTTTAAGTTGTATGAAAAGGCCTCAAAATCCTATCTTTCTTTAAAAAGGTAAATAAAATCAAGCCCTGAGTGCCACTCACAGCAAATGCAATGGACTCTATATACTTTGAGGGAAAAAAAAGGCAAAGCATTTAACAAAAGTCAATTGCTTAGTCATGCTGGGACGTGTGCATGTGCTAGGGGGTGGGGAGACCAAAAATTGGGGAAAGGAGTGTTGGGAAACTGGGGCAGCTGATGATCTAATATGGTTCTTCTCATACACTTGATGGGCACCTACTCTACCAGAATAGGGAAGGGACAGGTGAGCTAGCGTCACTTTTCTCCCATAACGTTAACCCCAAACAGTGAGTGCGTGCTTCCGAGTCTTTAAAGGCTCAGCAAAATAAATTGAAACAATACCCTCCTTTCCGTAGTATAATATGAAGCAACACACTTTCCCTACCACGACAGGAAATAATACGCTGTTGATTTCCGCACTTTCTCGAGGCAGATCCTCTGGGTCCCCAGTCTTCTTCGTCTGGTCTCCCTTACAAAACTGTGAGTTCCTCAAGGACAGAAACTGTGCCTCTACTATTCTTTCGTGTTAATTCTTGGTTCCAAGCACACTTGTTTACGAGGACAAGCTTTAGGGCAGTGATCAATGCAAAGGATGATTCAGAACAGGGGAGAAGGGAAAGTAAGTGCTTATTCACTGACAAACAGCTTGTCAAAAGAGCTAATGTGGAAATGAAGAAATACGCCCTCACTGAAAGCAACTGAAGCACTGAGTCACAGATTCTCTAAGAACTGGGAGTATCAAAGGCCCACTATCTGCACAAACAATCTCCTTGCTGGAAGAAAAAAAAAAAAAAAAAAAAGGGAAGAGACCCAACGAAGAGACTTGTGTCCAGTACCTGATGCAAGCACACCAACGTGTAGAAAGCTTCACCGGCTGCAGTGGTCATCTCTGTGTTGTGCTTTTGCAAAACCAGCATATCAAAAACCAGCTGAAAGGACATAATACAAAACCTCTAAATAAAAATACATGATGATCATACAATCTCCCATCCTGTGTCTAATCCAAAAAAGACAAAGAGGGGTGGTAGTTGCTCTTATCTATTAAATAAGTCTGAAAATGGAAGAAAAAAGCTTTTTAAAGACCCAAGGATTTATAATAACAGAGGTTATTCCTTGCTGTGACATGTGCCACCATAAATGAACAGACTGTTACATTTGCCACGTCAGGTTTCAAGAACACACAAGTGGAGAATAAGGTGTCCAGGGAACTGATCTCCAGAAAAGCACAATGAACAGAAAGTAATTCTTTCCTGCCCTCTGAATGACGTAAGCGTTTCCTCATTCGAATGAAGATTTACAGGCACGAACTGTACTAAAGCAGACGGTTTGACGGCATGCCAGCCGAACATCTTACCTTTAGAAAGTGCCGTGTTGCTAGAAAAAGTGGTGAATCTGTTTCCTGTGCTTTTGCACACTGCTCAGCTAATGGCGTCAAAGCTTCCAGGCAAAGCTGGCAAACTTCCGAACTCATTCTGATCATGAAGGTCAAGGAACAGACTAGGTGTATTTAACTTATAAAAGATTCAAAAATCATGGCTATTATCAAATTCTAGGAATGACCACAGTTAAGTGAGTACCCTAGTGTGCAATATGTCTTTACGGGATTGCGAGCTACACGACAAAAGTTTTCCAGTGTTTCGGAGAGGGTCTCGGACTGTAGATTTCTAATGTGTTTCTGATCATGAGCACACAACTGATAAAAAGCCTTATTATTCTCTACTACCGGGCAGCTGAGATCAGAGACTCAGCAACAGTCGATGGCATTACTAATTGGGGCTCTTAATGAAAGAGTGACTTTGGGACCAGGCACCAAAAGCCTTTGGGATTGACCTGTGAAAGGAGGACAAGATGAGGTGAACTAATAAGAGAAACACACAATTAGGGCTGTTAGACGACAGCTTTCTTACGAAATAAAACACAAAGGGAAATTTAAAAATACAAGTTTTTAAAACTTTGGGAGATTTTTTCCCCCCAAGGGATAAATGATAATGATGTTCATTTAAAGGATATGATGTCATGCCTAGTTCTAGAGAGTACATCAGACTTTTAAAAAGATCTTCAGGAAGCTGTGGTATTTTTTCAGGAAAAATCTCACAGATAAATGTGATTAATTTGTAGTACTGATTACAAAGGGTTGGAAACTGAAAAAGAAATATTAAATATTTAGATGCTTAATGATATCTAATTTCTATTTTCATTAATGCAATAAAATAAATAACCAATAAACTTGTAAATATAATGATTTCTCTTAAAAAGAATCAAGATATATAGAAAACATAAAGATCTAATTAAATATAAAAATATGTTTCAATAAAGGAAATATTTTAGTAACATGAAAATAATGTACAGTAGAAGCAATTATCTTCTGGACAGTTAATAAAAGCTACTGCCAATTCCAGATAGTCTTGTTTACCTTGAAAAAGTAGACAAAGCAGCCAAATTTCAAATAATCAAATGACCTATAATTAAAACCCTTTTGCAAATGTGTGTATTTGATTTCCAGCATGTTAGAAAAATACAAGAAGGTGATACAGATTAGGATTATGCATGAAATAGAGTATTCACTTCTTCACACTTCTAAAAATTGGTTGGACAGTCCTGGAAAACTGAAGTAAAAAGTAGGCAATCTACAGTTTAGCAATTCTTAAGAAAATACACATCTAAATGTGTAATGGTTTACTTGATGAGAACCCCCCCCCCGCCCCCCGCAACCAAACCAAAAAACCCTAAAAGAAAGCAATATACAGAGCTTACGAAACTTCCCCATCCAACTGGTGGCCACATGAACACTCAGCTCACGGGTCACCAATCATCTCCCAAAGACACTGCTCAAGGAGAGACACATGTGGTCCCCGCCCACTCTGTGGGAATCTGACAGCACCTCCTACTCCTCAATGCAACTTCTAACCACTTCTCAACCGCTATTTTCTTCCTTCCCACGACCGACCTCTCTTTCCCTCTCCCACTCTACCTCGTTCGTGTTCCACACACATGCGCACGCACACACCTCCCTCTTCCTTCCCAGCCATGTCTTTGTCCCCACCCTCACCCTCTGTGACAACTCACGAAAGAGACTCCCTTCTTCTGTGGTACCAAAGGAGGAAGAAAGGGCAGCCTCGTCACCACCACACCCTCAATACTGACTGATGACCCCGAGACAGGACGTCGTCAGAATGCACACAAATTTAAAAACCGTTAGTCTTGGTTTCTTACCATCCCATTTCTACATGGGGTTGCTGGAAAATGCCTTCTGCTGCTCAATCCTTAAAATCAGAGAATGATGTTCAAAAGCATGAGTGGAATACACCTAAACATATAACTTAATTTGCTCAATGACAAATGAGGGAATCAAAACTGCTAACGTCAGAATTCAGTTTCTAAAAGAACCAGTTTTTTTTTTCTGTCACTAATTATCAGTGAAGACAGGACTCTGGGGTAGGATTAAATGAGGGCATGAACCACGTACTGAGCTGCATGCGCGAGTATAAATGACACACAATGGGAACCAGAACCTCTGATTTTCGTGTGTACTTAACAGATAAGCAGGTACTTCTACCTCCTTAATTAAATCAGAGGTATATTCTTGTCTACAACATCTTTGAACTCCGAGCAGACAGTTGGGGTTTTCACATTCACTGTCTTCAATTACCTTCAAAAGATCTTGTGACATCAGGGGCAGAATGAGGTTCACTCCATACAGAACAACATCAGCCGCAGACACACACCTGTTTGCCGCCTGCCCTGGCTCATGTCCTCTGAACACCTCATCTATTAAGACAAAAAGGTAGTCTTAGAATTGCAACATCAATAAGCCTACAGAGTTACACGTATTCCCATCTTTGTGAGAAAGTAACCAAAGATTAAAACCCCTAAGCCAAAATATATCTATGAGTGGACATCTGATCAATCTGGCCCTGGGTCATCCCTTTGTATTTCATTTGTCAGGGTCTCTGATGCAGTATTCTGTGTTCAAATTATTATTCTACAATGATGGAAACTAACGCTTCATGTTTTAAAAAGTAGAATCGAATCTACTGACAAGGAAGTTATACTGTGAGTTAAATAATTTCCACAGTAATATTTATTTTATCTATTAGGTGTGTGAAATTTTTCTATGCTGAAGAGGAATGGGGGAAAACAGAAATTAAAATGTTACAGAAGATGGTAGTTAAAAAATAACTACCAATATTAAAAAGGCTTATTATCCTTAATCCATATAAAATGCATATAAATTAAGAATCCTCCTAAGACCTAAATAGGTAAATGAGGAAAATCCACAAACATCTATCAAACCCAAAGCCTAATGAAAAACAGTTCACTGCAATCATTAATGAAATAATGGAATTAAAAAAAATTTTTTTTTTAACATTTATTTATTATTGAGAGACAGAGGGAGACAGAGTATGAGCAGGGGAGGGGCAGAGAGAGGAGGAAACACAGAAACTGAAGCAGGCTCCAGGCTCTGAGCGGTCAGCACAGAGCCTGACGCAGGGCTCGAACTCACAAACCATGAGATCATGACCTGAGCCCAAGTCAGACACTTAACCAACTGAGCCACCCAGGCGCCCTGAAGCAATGAAAATTTTTAATGAATACTTAAAAAAAAATTTTTTTTCAATGTTTATTTTTGAGGGACAGAGACAGAGCATGAGTGGGGGAAGGCAGAGAGAGAGAGACACAGAATTGGAAACAGGCTCCAGGCTCTGAGCTATTAGCACAGAGCCCGATGCGGGGCTCAAACTCACAAACCGAGAGATCACGACCTGAGCCGAAGTCAGAAGCTTAACCGACTGAGCCACCCAGACGCTCCTTTAATGAATACTTCTGATTCATTACATTAAAAATGACTTTTAAATGATAACATTTAAACTTTTTAACGTTCATTTATTTTGAGAAAGAGAAGGAGAGTGTGTGTGACTGCGCATGAAGAGAGAGAGAGAGAGAGAGAGAGAGAGAGAGAGAGAGAGAGAGAATATGAATATCCCAAAAGCCGGCATGCGCTGGGAGTGGAAACCTACGTGGGGTCTGTCTCATAAAGGTGGGAGCCGGATGCTTAACTGACTGAGCAACCGAGGCGACCCCCCCCCCCTTTATTTATTTACTTAGTTTTATCTTCCTTTGCTTTACAAAAAAGATAATTAAAATGAAATTTAAAACCCTCACACCTCACCTTACCTGTATCGCTAAAATCTATGAATTCTTTTGACAGAAGGTTAGTGAGAAGTTCCATGATGAGAAGCAGGTCTTGGTACTGTTCTTCCTCTGCTGTAACATCTATTCTTTGCCGCCCCAAGTTATTCTTAGAATATACTTGCAGCAAAGTAAGGCAGGCTTCATACAGGTTCATAGCTTTGGACTGTAAGAGAACGTGCATAAATCATACTTAGTTGGGAAAAAATATCAACCCTAAAAGAAACTTGAAATTATAATCTAATAAATTTACTCTGGATCCCAACAGTAGCTCAAACACTTGTTTGAAACTCTTATAAAACATTAAGAAAAATGAAACAGCATGCATTAAAGATTGCAGTTAAGTTTTAAAAATTAGCAGTTTTCTAACAAAATTTGACATCCATTTTTTTTGTTCACTTGATAATACATACTAGAGAGATAGTAAGATTTTGGCAACAGAACTGTTCTACTTCTGCTATTTACCTCTGTGTATACTATTTATTATTTTCAGATTTAATAGAACTGTTTAACTTGCAAAAGCACAGTGTACCACCAAACCATGGTCTTAAATATCAGAATGGCAACGGCCTGCCCTCTCAGTCATGCATCTGTGGCTACATTTGTAACATTTATAAAATAACCTTACTTTTGAGCAAGTGCCTTTGATCTAACAGCAACAACAACAAAAATTTACAACTCAGGAACCCACATGAAATGATTTAAAACAAGATTTACGCTAATCTACAGACAAATACAAATATATTCCTTTAAGGCAGTTTTAAAACAGCTTTCTAAATGATTTCTAAACAGTGTAAAAAGTGTACCTGTGGTTACTGATTGTAAAAGAATTTAGCTTGTCTAAATTATCCATTTGATTTATAAAGCAAAGATACAAACTGTCATTTAAAATTTTAAGCCTCAAGAGTTTCAACAGACAGAAATTGGTTAAATTTTTCTACTGTTTGTCTTATCAAACACGCCTCGTTTGGATGGCTTTGACTGAATAAAATACTATATCTCAAAGAAATTTCTGGTTTTACCAACAGTTTTAGGTCAGCATTGACTTTCCTTCAATAAGCCTTCCCCTGGATTTTGAGTTCTTTTGAAATGTTCTGAAGTCTTTTTGAAAACTCCTTTGGATAATCTTCACAGAATTTAAAGGGAAGTGTCTGTTACTTTGTTATACTTTCAGGAGTTCTAATCCGAAAGAGGAACAATTAGAAAGTGCTTACCTCTCCAAGATAGCATATCTGTTTATGTGCAACTTCCACAAAAACTTCTATTATGAGATTGACGGTCTCTGGGGTATTTTTGTAAACTTCCATCAATCCAATGCAATTGGTAAGGAAGTCCATCAAAAAATTAAAAAGAATTGCTACGTTGTCAATCTGGGTAGCCTCCGCAATGCCACACAGGGCCTCCAGCGTGGCCGTGATCTCCTGCTTGACTTCCTCCTGCTGGCACATCTGCTGGAAGTTTTCTTGGTTTATCACTCTTAAGAATCGCTGCTGAAGTGGCTGAAGGACCTGTCGAGTTAAAGCATCATTCTTCTAAAAGCTTAACGCCCACGATACGTCTCTTTCAGCTTTACTCCCTCAACCTGGAGATGTCCCTTCTAGAACATTTCTGAAAGCACCGGAAACAATGATCGCAACTACATGCTACACTCCCCATCACGAGGGGACACGTAACTTCTAACCTACAGAAAGAACGAACACACAGTAGACTGGTCCTCAGGGAAATGGAAATCAAAACCACAAGGCGACATCACCTCAGGTCTTTTAGGATGACCACCATCAAAAAGACGAGACAGAAAGGCTGGCAAGGATGTGGAGAAAAGGGGACCCCTGTGCACTGCAGTAGGGGTTGTCAACTGGGGCAGCCGCTAAGGAAAACAGTAAGGAGGACCCTCAAAAAACGAAAAACAGAGTTGCCATACGACCCAGTAATTCCACTGCTGGGAATGTATCCAAAGGAAACCAAGACGGCACTTAATCAGACGTCTGCACCCCCCTGTTCACTGAAGCATTATTTGCAATGGCCGAGACATGAAAAAAACCTGAACGTCCATCCGTGGATGAACGGAAGGAGTTGAGATACATATGCAATCACACAGCCATACAAAATGAGGAAATCCTACCATTCGTGACCACACGGATGAACCTTGAGGGTACACGTTAAGTAAGTCTGACAAAGAAAGACAAATACCATATGATCTTACTTAGATGAGGAATTTTAATACAATAAAATAATAAAATAACAAAACAAACAAAAAATCCCAACTCTCAGAAAAAGATCTGTAGTTGCTACAGGTGGGGGTCGGGGGAGGTGGGAAAAGGGGGATTTGAACTTCCAGTTGCAAGATAAATAAGTTCTGGGAGTGTCACGTATAACATGGTGACTATAGGTAAACACTGCTCTATGACAGATGGGAAAATTGTTAAAAGAGTAGATCCTCAGAGTTCTCATCACAAGAAAAAAATTTTCTTTTGTTGTTTCTTTCCATTGTACTTATAGGAGATCTTGGATGTTGACTAAAGTTCTTGCGGTAATCACTTCATAATATATGTAAGTCAAACCACTATGCTGTACACGTTTTGAACTTGCATAGTGATGCGTGTCAATTACCTCCATAAAAGTGGAAAAAGTATTATTTATGGAAAAGCAAATCAGCACATGCTATCGCCTCACTTTCTAAAGTAATTTAGGTTCCAAAAACCACAAATCACGGAACATGACTTAGTCAATGCCATTCACAGAATTCTGTCACTATCATCATCTCTTTCCAGGGGATTAACCTCCCCCCTCAAAAAGATGAAATTTAAGTCTCCAAAGGGTCAGAGAGTAAGTATCAACTTTGGAGAATATGTCAACTCTGGCCCAACTATCCAATTACAATTTAGTACAGAAGCAGCCATAGGTAAAATATAAACAATTGAACATGACTGTGTTTCCAGAAAACTTTACTTAGAGAGAGAGAGAGAGAGACAGCAGGCCGATTTTGGTCCGTGGGCTCCAATCTGCCAAACCCTGTTCTACATTCAGCTCTGGACTGTTTTTCTCCTTTCCAATTTCTCTTGGCATAGAGTATAACTTCAGAAAATCAGTCCTGTCCTGAGTGAATATGCATATTCATGAAGATATCTTAATTCTAAAGCTATACATATGATAATACAATTGTTTAAACTAGAAATATATGGTCAGCCTGGTTTTCTTCTGGTCTGAAGTCACAGATGACTGCCAAATTCTGTTACTGTGTCCCTTCTCAGACATTAAGAGCACTCTAGTCACAAGGATTATAGGCCAGCCACCTATACTGATACCTCTTGGTTCCTGACTTAAAGCTAATTTACATAATGCAATGTGTTCACAGTGGTTATTGGTTGATTATGCACCCCCCCCCTTGCAACTGATATGATGAAGTCCAAATCTCTAGTACCTGAGAATGTGGCCTTATTTGGAAACAGGGTTGCTGCAGATATAATTACATTGAGTTCCTTAGGGTGGGCCGCCGATCCAACGACTGGTATCTTTACGCCAAAATGCACACATGGACAACATCACGTGAAGATGAGATTACGGTGATGCTTCTACAGCCTGAGAACACTAAAGCCTCCCAGTCAACCACCAGCAATGTGGCAAGAAGCCTGGAACAGATTCTCCTGCACAGCCTTCAAAAGGAACCAACCTACCAACACCTAGACCTTGGATTCTGGTCTACACAACTCCAAGACAATACGTTTCTGTTGTTTGCTCCACTAAGTTTGTGGCACTTTGTTACAGCAGCCTTAGCAAACTGATAATAATAATTTGCACCTCCTCGTTCAACAGAAGCGGACGTTTCACTGATTCTTTAGGCTCTCGTTTGAGTGGTGGGCAAAAATGTGCCCATGCTACAGAACGTTTGACAAAGTCATCACATATGCAGATATGGACAAATTATAAGATGGTATTTGTAAAATAATAAGCTTCAACCTATTCCATTATAAAGGGAAAAACATTAGAGAAGGTATGACTGAAATGTTTCTGTCTCCACAGAGTATTTTATGCCACCACACAGGGTAAAACATAAGAAGGTCGATCCAAATAAAGGAAACTATTACCTCTGTCCAATACTGCTGTTTGGTTTCTGTGTCCATATGTGCAAAACCGCCCAAGACAAGAGCCTTCATCAGTGTCCTCTGCACGGGACTTGACAGGAAGTTCAGAGGTGGGCTTCGACTCGCAAACTGCTTGGCTAAGTTCCACCAGTTTTCACACTGAATCACTAAGTTTGCTCTAGAAGCCGAAGTAACAAAACAAAAGACATATTACTTTACATTGCGTGTATACCGAGTAAACAAAAATGGAAGGTAACTGAATTTAATTAGTTTTAAAAAAAAATTTTTTTTAACGTTTATTTTTGAGACAGAGAGAGACGGAGCATGAACGGGGGAGGGTCAGAGAGAGGGAGACACAGAATCCGAAGCAGGCTCAGGCTCCGAGCTGTCAGCACAGAGCCCGACGAGGGGCCCGAACTCATGAACCGCAAGATCGTGACCTGAGCCAAAGTCGGCCGCTTAACCGACTGAGCCACCCAGGCGCCCCTAATTAGTTTTTAAAGTATAGTATATAGTAAACTGATATAAACTTTGGAGTCACACAAGTGTGTACTGAAATCCCATTAGTTGTTTAACAATGTAAAATTTATTTACTCTCTTATTTAGTTACCAGATCCGTAAAACAGGGTAACAACAGTAATAACAGCGTTAACTCTCATGGCTGATATGAGAGTTAACTATATTGTAACTATAACTAAATAGTTACCATAAAATTAAATAAAATACTATATATGAAATGCTTGAAACAGTACAGTAAATTACAAGAACTCAATAAATAACAGTCAATGCTAAGAGTAATAACAATCACATTCCTATATAGTAAGAAAAATGTTTGGGGGTACCTGGGTGGCTCAGTTGGTTAAGCGTCCGACTTTGGCTCAGGTCATGATCTCACAGTTCGTGAGTTCAAGCCCCACACTGGGCTCTGTGCTGACAACTCAGAGCCTGGAGCCTGCTTCAGATTCTGTGTCGCCCTCCCTCCCTCTCTGTCCCTCTCCTGTTTGTGGTCTCTCTCTCTCTCTCTCTCTCTCTCTCTGTCAAAAATAACAAGAAAGAGGGGACGGGGGGAGAGAGAGACACACACACACACGGAGGGAGGGAGGAGGAAAAATTTCCAGAGTTTGTTGTAGAAAACACTAAAACTCTTAATTTGCAAAATTATTAAATTATCAAGTTTTTCTCACCTTTATTTTTATTGTTTTTTAGGTTTATTTATTTATTTTGAGAGAGAGAGAGAGAGAAAACAAGCAGGGGAGGGGCAGGCGGACACAGAGAGAATCCTAAGCAGGCTCTGTGCTATCAACGTGGAGCCCAATGTGGGACCCGAACTCATGAACCATGAGATCATGACCTGAACCAAAATCAAGAGTCAGACGCTTAACCGACTGAGGCACCCAGGCCCCCCAAGTTTTTCTCATCTTTAAAACAGAATAATAGGATATCTGAAAAAATTAAATGAGACTACTAAAGTGTATTAAAATGTTTTTAAAACTATAAATTACTAAACACATATGTTTCTCGTAAGAGTCTTTGATGCCAAATCCTTGAATAGTCAAAGCAATCCTCAATTGTCCCATGAGAAAGCTCTATTGACATTTATAGCAATAATATGATATTGAGTGTGTCTTTTTTTTTTAAACGCATTGCTCCAAAATGCAGGGTCTGTTTGCATTTAGGACCATGTAACTGTTTGCCACTTGAAAGACCACACACACACACACACACACACACACACACACACAATCAGCCTCCAATAATCACCTTACCTTTCTCTTCTTTCCACCAAAGTGGCAAGGAGCTGCACAGTGTCATTTGCAAGGTCCTGCTCACTACTCCACACTGAGAGGTTACCGATGACTTTTTGTAAGAGGTAGCCAATAATCCACTGAGAACCTTCTGTATCTGCTCCAAATGCTGTACTGAATGGCAGACTTATCTTAAAGGAGAAAACAAAAATGGTAAGGTCAGAAAGATCAGCTTAAAAAGAAGTGCACAGAAAAATCAAACTGAACTTAGCGTCTAAATCTGGAGTACCGTTTACTTTGCATCAATTTTATAAACGCATTCACTTCTGGGAGTCCAAAATAAAACCTCCTCAACCCACGGACATCTTCCATGTGAGTTAACTTTACTCTCATTAACACACTAACATGGTGTTCATACCAAACACAAAGAACGTAAATTAATCCATTCCCACTGGTAATCTATAAATTAATATGGTCAAAATAAGCTGAATCAAATGATGTGCTCTAAGGAAAGTTATTAAAATCGTACATCGTTCACACAGTTCTCTTCAACGTGGAAGATGTTCAGCTCTTAGTTACATCTTGATGAGAAAATCACCAAGAAAAATATTCTCATTTCCACAAGTGTCGAATTCATAAATCCAAACAAAGCCAGTTTTATATTCTGACCTGATCGTATAGTTTCTCATCCACCAGGAGGTAAGTCTTTGCCCAGCGTTTTAGGAACCAAACAATGTCTTTGCCCATTTGAGGGCTTAGGAGGTGAGTGAGGTCTGCTCTTATCGCTCGAGATTCAACCTCTGAAACTCTGAGAACAGCAGATAATAGCCTGTAGGCATAAAAAAGAAGTCGTTTATTCTTCCATTTATTTGGCCGTCTAATAATATTTGTTTCTGAAAAGTCCTTTTTGTTATGTTTTCAACTCTCTGAATTTAGGCCAGGCTATAACTTGAAATTTTCATCAGCAGGATCAAAGTCCCCGTTCATTGCTGACCCTTCAGAAGCAGGAAACAAGACTCAGTCGTGGGTAGAGACATCCTTCTGTGCAAGTCTCAGCATTACCGTCCACAGAGATTTTTCACATTCGAAATGGAGAGATACGTACAAGTAAAAGTTCAGAGTAAAGGCTACATTCTGCAGCCCTTCATCACTACTTCACTCCACGGTTAGCACTGTTTATTTTGATACATTTGTTATTATGGCGGAGGGTCTGGTAACTGACTTATCCAGAATGCTCTGAACATTAAATCTTGCCTCTAAGTTGGACAGTCCTATATACTTCCTAACAAACTTGATTCTTATTGGTATTTTAAAATGCAAGTCTTGCTAAAAAAATGATCCACGTAAGCGTGCATACTGTCCTCTCCTACACTACATAATTCATACGGCTCTGTGGTGTTAATAACAGCATGATATGCAGAGAAGTTAGAAAGTCTTGTTCCGGGGGCGGGGGTAGGAGAGAAGAGAATCCGAAGTGATACATATTTAGCTTGACTTGAGCTAAAAGGCAAGGAAGCTGAGGAGGCAATTGAAAGGATCCATCTTAACATCATTTTATAGATACCCTGCCAAGACCGGGATCCTAATCACCTGAACTTTGGCTTCTGCTACTTCTCTTTACTGTTCTCAAGATGACTAAACGTGTCTCCCTGTAATGAAATCTTACATTTCAGTTCTTTGTCCAACTGTATATCTCGAAAGTACTAGATACTATTTATCGCCCTATCCTTTTGAAATAATTTCTCCCCTTGAACCACACAGGTTTTTAAGTTTCTACCCCCAGAACATCCTTTTTCCCTATATAACACCTACCCCCCTATACTACCTACCAGTGCTCAAATTTTCAAAAATTATTTTAGGGTGGATATGAACCAAAATACTCCAGGACCTCACTTACATTTAAGTTAAGGTATCAGATTTTTCCCGTAAGAATAGTTTGAAATGATATAATCTGCAGCCTAACAGAATTTGAATTAAATAATTACAGTAACTTTCTAAATTTATGCACAGGAATTGAATTATCAGTGTTTTGGTACCCACCATCATCCATGTGAAAAACAAGTTTTTCTTTAACAGCTGGAAACTTAATACATTCTTTTTCTCCTTAAATTTTTATTTCTCTTCCCCACAGGTTATCTTACTGTAAATACATTTTTATAGTCATTTTTATTGATCATACCACATCCATCTCTGAAACAAATGTCTAGTTATTGAAAAGTCATTTTAAAAATTCCCAGTGACCATAAGACTTGGTTCTAAAATGTGTTTTGGACTTATTAGTACACAATTGAGCGAAGATAACACAAATTTAAATTATTAAACATAGGGGTGCCTCGGGGGCTTGGTCAGTTAAACGTCTGACTTGGGCTCAGGTCATGATCTCGCGTTTTGTGAGTTCGAGCCCTGCGTCAGGCTATGCTGACAGCTCAGAGCCTGGACCTTACTTCGGAGTCTGCGTCTCCCTCTCTCTCTCTGCCCCTCCCCTGCTCGCGCTCCTTCTGTCTCTCTCTCTTTCTCACAAAAAAATAAACATTTAAAAAAGTTAAAAAAAATGTATTAAACATAAAACTAAAATTCTATGCATTTGTGAATGAGATTAATGTACCAGGATTTTGTTTTTCCAAATTAGTTCATGCATCTGTGAAAAAAAATGGCTAATTAAAAAATAAATTATTTAAAAAAAATTAGCAGCCATTAAAAAAAAAAAAATATATATATATATATATATAAATTCCTTCTTCTTAGAATGAGACAGAGTTGAGCATAATTTGATTTGATTCCTTTTTCATTTTTAGAGAAACACGGAGAAAACCTATTCACATAAATGGAAAAAGCAGTTTTAAAATAGCAGGGTTCCTCAATTCTTTGAACCTAGTTTTATGCAAAACATCACGAAGATCTACTATCAAAAACTGTTTTTAATCATCTCTTAGCTGACAATGTGATTTCTTGAGCGTCCCGTAATGCAAAGGGCTGAAGAGCTCCTGACCTGTAAAGTCCGCGTCATCCGCTACTCGGTCATTCACTCCCACACCACACACACAATTCGGAACCGTCGCTTCATCTGGCACCGCACGCTTTTACGCACCTGCCTCTCCGTTACGTTAAGACTCAGAACGAGCAAGAGCTTTGCCTTTCTCTGTCAAAGCAGCGCGGGCTCCTGCGGCCTCACTGCCACAGCCCGTCGGGCGAGCACAGTCCCACGGGGCCGCCTCTGACAGAACCTCTCACAGCCACCGGCCTCTCTGCACCCCCACTTTTACCAGTGGAAACGCTTCCTCACCTGCCTGGTCGCCCTTTGAATCCACCCTCCGCGGCACAACCCCGCTACGACCGTCTGACCGGTCCACCTGCCCATTTCTGACGTCCTCCACCACTTTCACTCCTACCTCAGTCGCCCGATCCCCAGCGCCAACCCTACTTCTCCACCTCCGGAAACGTCTCTCCCCTCCACGTTCACACGTGAGCCACACCACACTTCCTCTTGCTTTAGGCCATGCTCTCCTCCCAGGCCTCGGCCTCTGCCGTTGTCGCTGCCTGGAATCCTCTTCACCTTTTGCTGCATGTTGCAAACTCCTACGCATCCCTCAACTATCTGCCTAAATAAATAAATCTCTCCAAAGCACCCCCTGATCCTTCCCCTGCCAACAGGTTAGGTCAACCCAGGCGCTCCTCTATCCCTCTTACCAGACTCCTGTTGTAGCCTCAGATCCTGGCATATGGGGGAGGTGACGGAACAACTCAAAACATTTTTGTAACTAAAGTGTAGTTGACACACACGTTACGTACAAAACATTTTTTAATTGTTGATAATTCCAGTTTCTTCTTTTTTTTTTTAATATTTATTCGTTTTTGAGAGACAGAGAGAGTGTGAGCAGGGGAGGGGCAGAGAGAGAGAGAGAAAGAAAGAAAGACACAGAATCCGAAGCAGGCTCCAGGCTCCAAGCTGTGAGCACAGAGCCCGATGTGGGGCCTGAACCCACAGACCGTGAGATCACGACCTGAGCCGAAGTTGGACGCCTAACCGACCGAGCCACCCAGGCCCCCCGATATTTCCGATTTCTAATCCTACTTTAATTTCTTAAGTATGGTATCTAAACATACTTCATATTTCAGACAGCACTCACAGTTTCCCATACTCTACAAATGAATCTTGAATTACCTTTGCATTCATAAGCCAAAAGTCTGCAAAATGAGTCAGAGCTTGTTAGTTTCTCACATCTGCTATTATCACTCTGATTCAGACCACTATCATCTTTCTCTTGGATTACTACAATTAGCCTCTTCATTGGTCTCCCTGCTTCCATTTTTGTCCTCATAGTTTACTCTCAGTGCAGCAGAGGAACCTTTTTGCACAGAAGTTCTGCTCAAACCTTACGACAGCACCCTACTTCATTCAGAGCAAAGGCTAAAGCCTTGATCTGATATCCCTCTGTTTTCCCTTCTATCTTGATCTCCTGACAAAATTCCACCTCATTCTGCTCAACCCACAATGGCAGTTCTTACTATTGCCTGAATATGCCAGACGTGCCACAGGGCCTTAGCATTCCCTGTTCGCTCTGCCTGGAATACTCTTCCCCAGGCCTTCACGGCCTCCCTCACCAACCTCAAGTCTTTGCTGACAAGTCACCTTCCAAATGAAGTCTGTACTGATTACACTACTTAAAATTACACACAGTCCCCGAATCTGCGCTCCAAATCCCCTCACCCTGGTCAGTTTCTTATCTAGAGCATGTAGTCTTCTTTTTTTTTTTTTTTTTTTTTAATTTTTTTTTTTTTTTTAACGTTTTTTTTTTTTATTTATTTTTGAGACAGAGAGAGACAGAGCATGAACAGGGGAGGGTCAGCGAGAGGGAGACACAGAATCTGAAACAGGCTCCAGGCCCTGAGCTGTCAGCACAGAGCCTGATGTGGGGCTCGAACTCACGGACCGCGAGATCATGACCTGAGCCGAAGTCGGCCGCCCAACCGACTGAGCCACCCAGGCACCCCGAGCATGTAGTCTTCTAACACTATTTTTCCTTCCTTCCTTCCTTCCTTCCTTCCTTCCTTCCTTCCTTCCTTCCTTCCTCTCATCCGTTCATTATCTTTCCCCTACAAGGAGCTTTAAAGGGGGAATGATTTTTGTCTACTTTGCTCAGTGATGTATCCCAAATGCCTACAACAGTACCTGGTACTCAATTAATTATTTGTCAGAGGATAAGTTCTTCAAGAAATGTGAACTTTTTTACAAACAAGGAATGTTTCTCTCATACTCCTTTCAATTTCACATTAATTCTTTGGACTTAAAAAAAAAATAGGGTTTTTTTTGTTTTTTTTTTTTTGGTTTGTTTTCCAACCCTCCATAGTCTGTGCTCTCAGATACAAAAATATTTTGCTCCCACACTGATACCTTAGACTCGCAAAAATTGAAAAAGCACTGAAAATACAAGGAAAGCATACCTGATGGTACTGCCCAGGCAAGAAATATGACAAAGAATATAATATGACAGCCCTCTGAAATGAGCTGCCTTTGAAATTAACATTCACCATGAATCAAACCAAAGCAAAACCAATGATTTTCACAAGCAATTAACCTAGCGCCTATAGTAATCCCCAAAAGAAGAGATAAAACTTTTTCAAAAATAGAGCATTGATATTTTATTTCAAACAAGAAAATAAAATAATAAAGGAAATAAATTCCTAAACATTTCCTTGATAGTTCTTTAAAAAAAAAAAGTCCTGTTTTCTACTGCACAGGTATAAGTGATATCCATGTATTTTTGAATTAAATTAAAAAGATGAAGGGGACAGCACCCTGCTTGAGTTACTGATTCTGCAATGGACAAAAACCAGTGTTATTTCATTATTGGTGTATCTGCCTGCAACTTAACTTTAAAGATACTGAAATTTCAAATGTTGGTTTTAAACCCACTTGTAGGAGGATATTTGGTCTAGGTTTATCCTTCCTTAATTTCACCATTAAGAATTAATGAAAATTTTGCCACTACTCATAGGAAGATCAAAGTCAATTCTCATTTGAGGCACACAATTGTCTTCTAACTTTACCTGACAGGACACTCAAGTTTCACATATTCCGAACAAATACTTCGATTTTATAAGGTAAGAATCATAGTTTTCCTTCAGAAAGCCACTGAAATGTAGTTTTAGCTTTATGAACAATAAAAACTTGCTAATGTTCACCTGGTGTCTAGGAGGCTCACAGACTTTGATTCACTCATTTAGGGCACCTGCGCCACACCGGCACTGCTTTCTGATGGCCAAGGGACATGTCCCTTCAAACTTACACTGTATCCAGAGTGATTTGACAAGTGTTTTCCTCAGTACAGGATATAGCTGTCAATTCTCACCAGAGTGGCACTGCTTAAATATACCGAGTACTTGCCATCCTTGTTTATTTCAAGGCTTCTCCAAGTTTTATTTTCTTTCACGTATCAGATTTACAATGTGGCTAACACAGGAGTCATCTACCCATCCACTCAGAATTTATTTAAAACATTATCAATTACAAGAGCACAGCTATAGAGTTCATATTACCTAATCACAGAATCTGTTCTGTTGTACCCTGGGATGGAAGAAGCCTTTTCTCCTGGAGATCCCAAAATTTGAAGTGTTGTATTAATGTCAACTTCAGATGAATGCTTAATGGAATATTCCATTATTTCTGGAGGTATTAGCGGAGTCTCTCCCTGAGTATCATCAGCTAAGAGGTAGCCTTCAGTTTAAAAAAAATTAAAAACGAACACTTAACAAATCTACATTTATCAAATTGCACTATAAATGTTCTCAGTTTTATCTGATTTACATACATATTAAGCTGATGTAAAAGTAAATTATAAATGTTAATGTTAATTTCAAGTCTGATGAGTAGAAACTATTTCTCAGATAATTAACTCTCAAAATACAAAGGACAAATATGTTATTCACCAATTTTATAATTCATACTGATAGGTAGGCTTTTTAATCTACTATCTTTTAATAACTTTTAGTACTATATTCTGTAAAATTAACAGGAATTCTATTATCTATATCAAAAGTCAATATTTGGGAGTGCCTTTTCCAAAATTAAGATTTTTTTTTCTTGATTATTAAAAACACAGAAACATTGACAGTATGGTTATAAAAGAAGACCCGACAAGTCAGACTGCCTAGATTTGCATTCTGGCTCCGGAAATTAATAGCAGTGTGACCATCAGCTACTTTCTTAAAACTCTCTCTTTCAGCTTCTTCATTTGCAAGATGAGGATAGTAATAATAATGAAACCTGACAACAGTACTAAGTTACTGGGCTGCAATGAATCCCACATAAGACATCTGGTATGCAACAGGCACTAAATATGCATGTCAGCCAATATTTGTAAAAAATGCATCCACAGCTCTGTGATATACAGCATCTGTATTCAAATTTCATCCAACACTACGTACGGAACTTATTTTTAACATACGAAGCTTCTTCTAACACATAAGAACTTTAAACTGCTCAGTTGGCGATTACATTTCAGAAAGAAACAACCAACCAACCTGTAACTAAAATAAGCCAGTGAATATCTTCATACAGATCATCAAGCATTTTGTTGTCTATAGTGCTTGAACCAGGTGAGGCAAGTAACTGCTGCTGATGCCGCTGTAACTGACCGTGGAGCCTCGTTACTCTTTCTTCTAATAGGCTAAAAAGGGGGGAAAAAACCCAAAGTTTCATAAAGTTCAATAAGCAAAGATCTAGAACAAACTGTATACGTAATCTCCATTTATTAGACAACATAAATTAAGATGTTAGCACAAAAGCACATATATGAAAATATTTATTGTAGTACACAGCTGTTCTCATAGCAGTATAGGAATTGTGATTTATTCTTTATGACATAGAATTAAAACATTGCTTTACAAACAATCAAGGCTTACAACAGGCATTCGAAAACTGGTCATTCCAAGTTTGTATTGACATGGGTCAAATCGTTCTCATACCATGTTTTCCACAATCTCTCTGCCATCTATGCTGTAGTGCCTGGGCTCCAAATGGACAAGCCAAGGAATGCAACCATGAGTATGTTTCTGTCCGTTTGTTCCAGTGTGCTGGGATACGGGGTGGGGGTGTTTAAAGTCTTTAAACACTTTAAGTGCTCTCCAGGGAATTGTGAATAGAGAGTATTTGCTCCATGGGGTTTCTTTGGACTGTGTGTACCTTGTCAGAAGAGGTATACAGTGTTCTGCAGCAATCCTTCCTAGCATTCCTACACTGGCTAGTTGATCTGAAAACTGGTCTCGATCATCCTCTTGAAGTTCACTTATTTCTTCTTCCTCACGAGAGGCCACACCATTGGCAGTCTATTATCAATGAAAGAAATAAAGAGTGAGGAGCTGCACTCCTTTGTGCAACAAATCATGCATTTCTGTTGCACTGTAAAATAACTTCAGCACTTCACACAAGGAGAAGAGCTGGACAGAGCCAACCCAGTGGTCTAGAGCCTGCTGGAATGACAGTGCTGGTCGTTCCAAAAGAAAGAGGTGGCGGGGGGCACGGAAGAGCAAGAAATAGAAGGTATCACCCCATGGTGCACATATGTAAACACAGCAAACTGCATTCACAACCCACCTCCCACCCCTGAGAATTTAACTTCTGTCACTGAAAAGACCTGACATCTTTAAGATCCATGGTGCTTTATATGCAAGAAGTCATTGATATCACTCAACAACTAGGAAGACATAGGCGGATAACTGAAAACTGAAGAGAAACGGGGTAACTACAAGCAGCACCCACAAATATGAACTCATTGAGACAACAGGGTTACTTTTGCTCTCTAATGCTCTCAGCGAATCTTCTGAGGACGGTCCCCCTAAATTTCTAGTATTATACAATGTATAATAGGATACAAGAGACGAAATAGAGCTATGATGAAATGCATTTTTACTTACAATCCAGCTTGAAGCTTACCAAATTCCTCGTGCCATCTGGAGCAGCGAGGTGGCACTGAATATAGGAATTGAAAACTTGAACTGCATGTTGGGTAAAAAAGCCTTTGTGGAAATGTTTGTCGTCTTGGACCAAAGTCAGCCAGGATTCCAGCAATTTGTCATAGGCTTCCATGTACACCATGTCATCTTTATCAAGCTAAGAGGAAAGAACACTCATAAAACAAATGGCTGGAGAAAGAAGATGGGAATGCTAACAAGAGTTACACGGTTATACATATAAATGGTTTTATGAGTTTTTCCTGTAGCAAAGGTTCCCAATTATTCAACAATCTCGCTGACTGAGCACATTCTAAAACTAATCAAACATTGCAGTAAAAATGTGTAAGCTTTTTATTAAACCTTCTAAAATCTTTCTAACTTAATCTAAATAATGCTTAAGCAAACAGAAATTAATGTTTACTTTTTAAGAAAACTAGCTGTTCGGTACTTCATGGAACATGTATTTTTCAAATTAAAATCGTATTAACATTTCTCTGTAGTCAAGAGACCTGTTAGAATAAAAATATTGTGTACTTACTATACACTTCTAAATGATTTTAGAAAAAGTGAAGAATGATGAAAACAGACTGGTCTAATCAGCATATTTAAGAATATGTAGGGAGAACTTCATAGATGTTAAGTCCTTATTAAATTATCTTATGACATTCTTTTCATTTTCCCCTTCATTCTTTGGTAAATTTTTCACAAAATGACTTAAAACTTAAAAAAAAAAAATTAATGTTTGTTTATATTTGAGAGAGAGAGACAAACACACAGGGTGAGCAGGGGAGGGGCAGAGAGAACCAGAGACAGAATCTGAAGCAGGCTCCAGGCTGTCAGCTGTCAGCACAGAGCCTGACACAGGGCTCGAACTCATGAACCGTGAGATCATGACCTGAGCCAAAGTCCAACACTTAACTGACTGGGCTTCCCAGGCACCCCTAAATGGTGACTTTCTTAAGAGTAAACTAGGCAGTCCTAATAAAATTATTATTTAACACCTGGAGGGCCTAGCTGATACAGCAAGGAAAAGAAGTACAAAAAAACTGGAAAGAAAAGCAAAAGCAAAAAAAAAAAAAAATGATTATTTGCAGGTGATATTCAGAAAAAGAAATCCAAGGAGATTAAACTTAGAACTATTAGAATAGTTATTAGGTAAGGTGGCCAGATATTAAAAACAAACAAACAAACAAACAAAACCATTGTGATGTTTCCTATATACCAACAATGAGGTTAAATTGGAGCAAAGATCTCACTCCATTAGAAAAAAAAAAAACAAAACTGGAGGAAAAAAATTATAGGGCACTTCAAATTGAAATCTAAGAAGTCAAATTTATTGTTAAATCCAGGTAAGTTTATAGCCTGCATCTCTCAATTGCTTTGATGACTCAATCTTGACTTTCTACTCTTATTTCTCATGGTCTTTTGCAAGTTTTAAAAGACTATTTCATTTTAAATGCCACCAGAAATACTCTACGAAACAAAGAAGGTTATGAAAACATAAAATAATCTCAAATATAGTTTCAAGTGCTATGCTTGTTAGTTCTCCTCTTTCCCCTAGAACTCAGCCACTCTTCTAAAGCCTGATTACCTCATGGGAGAGCAGCTGTGAAGAACGGCCTAATGTAGAACAAGACACCATTTGAAGGGTTAACTGAACATGAAATTGACCTAAGCATGTCTACTTGACAACAGAGTCACAGGGTGACTTACACATAAGAATGTTTGGGGGCGCCTGGGTGGCTAAGTCAGTTAAGCATCCGACTCTTGATTTTGGCTCGGGTCATGATTTCTCAGTTCACGGGTTTGAGCCCCACGTCCGACTCCAAGCTGATAGCGCGGAGCCTGCTTGGGACTCTCTCTCTCTCTGCCCCTCCCCCACTCTCTGGGCACGCATGTACGAGTGGTGCTCTCTCTCAAAAAGAAGTAAATTAAAAAAGTCTGCTGCAATATTCCTTAAATCCATGCCAATAAATTTATGAACCATTCCCCTAATCATGATTTCTAACACTCATTAATGACGTGAAAAAACGCTCATAATAATATAAATAAAAGTAATGATTTTGTTTTTATTTAACAAATTTAATTGATAGGACTTAAAATTTGGAAAAAATACATTAAACTATTAATAGTAACAAGTTTCAGGAAGTGAAAACTACAAGTGATTTGGTTTAATTCTCACTACTTGCTTTACCAAAAAAAAAAAAAATCTTTTAAAACAATTATTGAGTATTAAATGTCCATAATGGTGGGGGAGGGGGTATTTTATAACCCTATGTGTGAGTAAAGAGATTGCAAGAAAATGATAAGTAAAATGAAATTTTTGAAGAATTTTAATTTAATTTAATTTTTAATTTTTTTTTAATGTTTATTTCTGACAGAGAGAGAGAGAAAGAGAGAGAGAGAAAGAGAGAGAGAGAGAGAGAGAGAGAGAGCGCATGAGCAGGGAGGGGCAGAGACAGAGGGAGACACAGAATCTGAAGCAGGCTGCAGGCTCTGAGCTGTCAGCACAGAGCCCAACGCGGGGCTTGAACTCACGAACTGCAAGATCATGACCTGAGCCGAAGTCAGATGCTTAACCGACTGAGCCACCCAGGTGCCCCAAGAATTTTAATTTTATACACTGTTTGAATTACTTTTACCAATCACCATATTCCATTTTTACCACATTAAAATTATATTCTGAAATGGAATTAGTTAAAAAAATTAAAATTATAAATGTGAAGAAAAAAGTAGAAGTAAAAACTTACAAAAAGCAGACACATTCCTAGAAAAAATGTGACTTGGTATTTGGATCAAGGAAAAAAGGAAAAAAAGAAAACTTGGATACTCCCACAACTAACCATTTAAAATTTTTAGTTAGTTTACATAAAAAAAAAAAAAAACACCAGGCTCAGTAGATTTGCAGGTGAGATCTACTAAACTAGAAGAAAACTAAACCAATTAAAAAAAATTTTTTTAACACTTATTCATATTTGAGAGGGAGGGAGAGAGACAGAGCATGAGTGGGGGAGGGGCAGAGAGATTGGGAGACACAGAATCTGAAGCAGGTTCCAGGCTCTGAGCTGTCAGCACAGAGTCTGACTCGGGCTCGAACTCAACGGACAGCAAGATAATGACCTGAGCTGAAGTCGGTCGCTCAACCAACTGAGCCACCCAGGCACCCCACAAAACAACCAATTTTATACAAACTGATGTAGAGAAGAGAAAAATAGAATGCATTGGGAAAGTGATCTGTAGAGCTGTTATAATTCTGACAACAAACAAATCCAGCTGTTCATAAAAGGCCATGGTATGTGATCATCCAGTTTGGTTCAACTCAGAAATGCTAGGGTAATTTTACCATTAGAAATAATTTAGTTCATTAACAGATTAAGCAGAAACACATTTAGTAATATTTAATATTCATGTTTTACAAAAGCCTATTAGCAATTCTGATAAAAGATAGCTCAAAAGCCTAGAGCAAACATTATTCCTAATGATGAACCAGAAAAGATATCGTCTATTGCCACTTGTATCTACACTGTACAATAAGAAATGTATTATAAGAGAAAGAAATACAAATTGTTAAGTCTGAAAAGCAAAATTTTCATTATTCGCAGATGCTATAATTGTCCACAGAAGACTGAAAAGACAAATTATTAGAACCAGTAAGAATTTAGAAAGGTTATCAGATCAATATATAAACACCAACTCTATTTCTCTATGCGAGCAGCAATCAGAAAAATGAGGTTTAAAAAAGATACTATTCACAATAGTAACAAAAATATAAGGTAAAAAAAGCTTTTCTTTTACTTAAAGACAATGAATTGCATTTAAATCAGTACAGAGAAATACCACATTTATGGATAGAATTAATGTAAGAGAGATATCCATGTCTCACCAAAGATTCCCCATAATCTTTACCACAACCCAACTTGAGAAATCTACAAATTTTATATGGAAGAATAGAAAGCCAAATATATCCAAGACTCTTCTGAAGAACTGGCAGATAGGGGTATGTCCTATCATATTTAGACACCCCTTAGAACAAAGTAAAATATAGGTGCATAAATATAGAACTGACCAATGGAAACGATTAGAGAGCTCAGGAAACATTCGCTTTTATGTGAAAACTGGATATATGACAGCAGTAGTCGTGGATCTTTGAGCTATGAAGGGCTATTTAATAAATGTTGCTGGCAGCAAGAGAAATCAGCAACAAAGTGAAAAGACAACCTGTAGAATGGGAAAAAATATTTACAAACCATAAAGATGATATGGGGTTAGTATCCAAAATACATAAAGAATTTATACAACTCAATAGCAAAAAACCCACAAATGATCCAATTTAAAAATGAACAAAGAACCCGAATAGACATTTTTCCAAAGAAGATACAGGAATGGCCAACAGGTACATGAAAAGATGCTCAACATCACTAGTCATGAGGGAAGTGCAAATCAAAACCACAACGAGACCTCACCTTACACCTGTTAGAATGGCCATCATAAAAAGGGCAAGAGATAATAAATGATGGCATGGGGGGCGGGGAGGTGCCTGGGTGGCTCAGTCAGCTGAACATCCAACTACTCTTGATTTCGGCTCAGGTCATGATCTCACAGTTCGTGGGATCAAGCCCTACATTGAGCTCTATGCTGATGGCACGGAGCCTGCTTGGGATTCTTTCTCTCTGCCCCTCCCACACGCGCTCTCACTCTCAAAATAAATGGATAAGCTTTAAAAAAAAAAAAAGATTAAAAAAATAATAAATGATATAAATGATGGCATGGATTAGGAGAAAAGAGAACTTTTTATGCACTGTTGGTGGGATCATAAATTGCTACAGCCACTATGGAAAACAGTATACAGAATCCTCAAAAAATTAATAGAATTACCATATGATCCAGCAATTCTACTTCTGGGAATATACTCAAAGGAAATAAAAACTCAAAAAGATAATCTGCAGCCCCATGTTAATAGCACCATTATTTATGACAGACAAGACATGGAAACAACCTAGGTGTCCATCGACAGATGAATAAAGAAATTATGGTATAGATACACAATGGAATATTTTCCAGCCACTTAAAAAAAATGAGGAAAATCTACCATTTGTGACAACATGGATAGACCTTGAAGGTACTCTGCCAAGTGAAATAAGTCAGAAAAAGACGAATACTACATGATCTCATGTAAATGTAGAACCAAAAAACCCACAAAACACAAAAAAACAAAACCCCACCAAACTCAGAAAAAGATATCAGATTTGTGGTTAGCAGATGTGGGGCGGCGGGGGTGTGTGTGTGTGTGTGTGTGTGTGTGTGTGTGTGTGTGTGTAACTGGTTAGAGGAAGGTGGTCAAAACGTACAAACTTTCAGTTATAAGATACATAAGTACTAGAGAAGTAATGTACAACATGATGACTACAGTTAACATTGCTGTGTGATACACAGGAAAGTTATTTGAGATCTGAAGAGTTCTCACCACAAGGAGAAAATTGTCTTCTTTTTATTGTATCCATATAAGATGATAGATATTAACTAATAAACCTATTGTGGCAAACATTTCACATATATGTAAATCAAACCATCATGCTATACACCTTAAACTTACAAGGGAATGTATGTCAATTATTTCTCAATAAAATGGGGGAAAAATAGACGGAGGGAGACACATAAATAAATATTGCTGGACAAATCTGTTATCCATGAGAACAAAAAGGAAACTGAATCCTTATTTGATACCATATTCAAAATTAAATTCTAAGATGGTAAAATCATGAAAGGCAAACTTTAAAAACATTTAGAAGAAAACACAGGAAGGATAGGTGTCTGAAACAAGGAACTAATAATGCAAATCATTTTTTTAAAAGTAATCTCGACATCCAGCATGGGGCTCAAACTTACTACCCCGAGACCAACAGCCACAAACTCTACTGACTGAGCCAACCAGACACTCCTAATAAAAGAAATGACAGTAAGTTCAACTCCACTAAGATGAAGAACATTTGTTCATCAAAAGATACCATAAAGTCTAAATGCAATATGGTGTCCAGGATTAGATCCCAGAAAGGAAAAATAACTGGTGGAAATATGATGAAATCCAAATAAAGACTAAATGTTTAGTTAATAACAATGCATCTAATGTTAATTTCTTAGTTTTGACAAATGTACCGTGATAATATAACATGGTAATGATAGAAGAAATTAGGTAAAAAGTACTCTTTGCAATTTTCTGTAAATCTAACATTAATCCAAGTTAGGAATAAGAAAAAAGGTACCATAAAGTGAAAAGAAGAGCCACAAAACCAGGAGGATAAATCTGCAACAAGTAACTGACAAAAAAAATGAGTGTACAAATAGATGAAAAATGTCTACAAAGGAGTAAGAAAGGGGCACCTGGGTGGCTCAGTCGGTTAAGCGTCTGACTTTGGCTCAGGTCATGATCTCGCAGTTTGTAAGTTCGAGCCTCATGTCGGGTGCTGACAGCTCAGAGCCTGGAGCCTACTTCAGATTCTGTGTTTCTCTCTCTCTCTCTGTCTGCCCCCCTCTCCCCTGCCTGCACTCTGTATCTCTCTCTTAAAAATAAATAAACATTAAAAAAAAAAAAAAAGGCAGTAAGAAAAAAGACAACCTGATAGGGAAGTGGGCAATGGACTGAACAAACATTTCATAAGACTCACCATGGGAATCATATATTTATATAAAGATGTTCAATATTATCAGCACCCGGGAAAGCCAACCAAGACCGTATCATATACTTACAAGTTTGGCAAAACTATGATGGTGAAGACAGGGAACTCGCACACACCACTGCTGAACATGTAGTGGGTCCCATCAGTTCAGCAATCAATTTGAAACTATCTTGTGAAACTGAACATTTACATGTCCCAGCATCCAAACATTCCACTTGGAGGTACCTTAGAAAACCTCTCACAAATATATACTAGTAAACATGCAGAAGAATGTTTACTGTAATGCTGTTTGTAATGGTAAAAAAAAGGGAAACTCCAAAGTTCACTTACAGCAGAACAGAGAAAAACTGTGGTATAACACTCACACAACGATACATCCTGTACATACAAGTGATCAAAATCTTTATTTTTTAAGTTTTTTTAAATGTTTATCTATTTTTGAGAGAGAGACAGAGTGTGAGTAGGGGAAGAGCAGAGAGGGAGGGAGACACAGAATCGGAAGCAGGCTCCAGGCTCTGAACCGTCAGCACAGAGCCCGATGTGGGGCTCCAACCCACAAACAGTAAGACCATGACCTGAGCTGAAGATGGACACTCAACCGACCGAGCCACCCGGGCACTCCCAAAATTTTAAAGCAAGAGAACAGACAACACTCAGAACAGTGGTCACTTCTCTTGCAGGGATGGAAGAGGGGAGCAGCTGGGGTCCCAGGATCGGGATGAACACACTGGTTCCGTCGATGCGGTACTGGTAAAGTTACCGGGTAGAGTCATGGGTTCACTCGCGGTGATTTCGTCATGTTTCAGAACATCATGTTTGAGGTTTTATCTGTCTCAAATGTGACACAATAAATTATCTCTGGTGGTCTGAGGACTAAAAAAAGATACATAAAATGAACAAACACAGCTAAAATGACCATGCAGAGTGCTCGATGTATTATTAGCACCAAGAAAAAAGGGTGGTTTTACGCCTTCAACAAAAATATATGGAATGCTGAGAGCGAAGCATTGGAATACAGAGATGAGTAAAATAGTTTCTTCCCAAAGAAACATCTGTGGCCTGTTTATATACTTAACAAAGCACGTGCTTTGCAGACATCATTTGTTAAGTCTTAACAGTTTATCTTGCCAAAATAAACAGACTGGTAACATATCTTAAGAGGAACTTACGGAACAGCATCCTCTGACCTCTAGTATCTCAAAAGGAAGAAGCGGGACATTTTCTAAAAGCTATCTTTGCTGTTCTTTAGTGCATATATAATGCACGCTATCATATTTTAATTATTCGTGTATAAAAAAGTATAAATAAAATGTAAAAGCCTTTCAAGCCTTTTTACTATTGAAAGAGCAATAATCCCTCCTATAAAGCCCTGATATTAGACAAGGCAGAAGATCACACACTGTTAAGAGCCTCTAGTCACTGGATGGTGATTTAAAATAAGAACCCAAAACTTCTAGAGCCTTCTGGTTCCTTTTGGATATCAACACGTAACTCATCAGGCAAAGTGTGAGAAATCTGGTTGATGACAATTGGCAACTAAATCTTTCAGTCTAACCATGGAGAACTGAAACCTGACCAAGTGCTTTTTCATACATAATACCTTGGCCCTGCTCCACGACCACTCTGGCCAACACCCAGCAGCCAAGCCAAGCACGTGCACAGGGATGACGAAGGAGTCCAAGCTAGACTGTCTGTGCTCATGCCCTAAGTATTGTCAGGCCTGGTGCCAGAAAGGCTTTGGAAAGGGGCTTAGAGCTCATGAGACTACTTGACCCCACTTTACTCCATTTGGGGATGGAGGGTGGAGAAGGTAATCAAACTACGATAACAGCACTTACATTTCAACGCCCATATTTAACTTAGAAGGGTACAGAGGAGTGAATGTGCAGCCCGTCAGCCACAGAAAAACTGCTTTTATGACTGGTAACTATGAATATAAAGAAACAGTGGTTAATTTCATTTACGAAAATGTTACCAAATGTGGCTTTCTAAAAAATATACGTATATGTGAATCTGCTCCCCCTTTAACACTGAATTTCAGAAATTAAAATCTAACATGATTACTTGATTCCAACTACATGACATTCTGGAAAAGGCAAAACTATGGGGGTAGTAGAAGATCAGTGGTTTCTAGGGGTGGGGGAAGGAGGGATGAATAGGTAGAACACGAAGGACTGTTAGAGCCATGAAACTATTCTCTATGATTCTGTAAGACTGAATACACGTCATTACACATTTCTCAACATCCACAAAATACATAACACCAAGAGTGAACTCTAAAGTAAATTACGGACTTTGGGGGATAAGGAGGTGTCAGTCCTGGTTCCTCAACTGGAACAGATGTTTACCACACTGGTGGGGGAGGTTGACAGGAGGGGAGGTTGTGTGCATTTGTAGGGGTGGAGGAGGGTGAAGGATGGGATATGGGAAGTCCGTATTTTCATTCAATTTCACTGAGAATCTAAAACTGTTCTAAAAAAATAATGTATGTGTTTATTCCTAAAATGAGATAGCATAAAAGTGTGTAAGATAACTCTTGTACTGAAAATACATCTCATGCTCGAGTAGTTCTAAATTTTATTGTTACATTGCAAACAACTGCAAATCTACTCCTAGCCACAACAGGATTATGGTTACTGTCAGGTATTCGGTATGATCCATCCCACTAAACTAGATCTTTTTTTCTCTGAACAATAAATAACCAACGTGAGAACTCCACATCTTTTTCATGAAATTGAAAAGTTCTTTCTTTGATCATCAGTATTTTCTTCATATGTAAACGTAAATTACATGAGTTCATAAAAAGAGAAGCGAATGATTCAGACATAAAAAATCCAGTAAGATGGGCACGGACAATTCACTCTCACGTAGAAAATTTTATTTCTAAGGAATAATCTTTAAGAAGTTCCTTAAGCTGATAAGACTTTGCATTCCATATTTCCAGCCTGAGGCTGCTGCTACTATAATTTCTCTTTCAAGGACCTGGGACTGAAAACAAATTAAACAATCAGAGATTATAGAGGCCAGGAAAAAAGTGCCAGGAACATTGACCAGGAAGTTCACTAGCAGTGTTCGTTTGCAAACATGATAACAAAAAATCATTTTGCAGAAATAACTGATGTGACAAAAATGTGTCTTCAATAAAAGAAGGGGGCAAGAAAACTCCAGATAAATGTAAAGGTTAAAAAAAGGGTTCTATCAATATACCGTTTCTTACTATGGATGGTTGGTATACAGTTGTTCATTTTATTATTCTTTACAACTTTTATACACATATGAATTTTTTTTTTTTTTTTTTTTTTTTACTTTATATGAAGTATTTCACAGTAAGTTTAAAACATACAGGCATTGGTACAACCTCCCAGGTTCAGTGACAGATCAAATAATACATGCACTGCAGAGGGTAAAACATTAAAAAGAAAGGACATATGAAAGATTAAAGACTGAAAGAGCTGTATTAGTTTATGTTGCTACTCATCTGCTGTAAGTAGATTCTTTTCCTGGGGTACTAGTATTTAAGGCAATTATTGAAAAAAAAACCCCACAGAATTGTCACAAATGAAGCTTCATGAATTCTATTAAAAATTAGGAAGTCTTTGAATGTTAACTGCAAAAGGAATTCATTCATTCTTTTTTTTTTTTTCCTAGCCAGTCCTAAAGGCACAGAAATAATTTAACTTCAGAATACCTATGCAGCTGACAGTATTCCTGGCTTCTAAAATCCCTCAAGAGGAATTGATTTAGTGGGCAAGTACTGCAGCTGTTAGAAGAATCCTATAGATAGATCACTGAAAAAAGTCTGCCCCCACAAAACCACCAAGAGCCCAAGCTGCAGTTTGCAGAAAGAGTTTTTAAACATTAAACTCCTCGATCAATAAGCTTTCTTCCTTTTGGAAACGCATATGAATTTCCAAATTTTAATGCTAAACAATGTATACGCATCAAGCACCGTGACTGGCACATGGCAGGTGTTCGATAAGTATGTATGGAATCGAATTAATCCAGCAATAATCCTAGCAGGCCGACATCGCAGGGACTCGCCTGGCTTACAAGGGGTAGAAGGGCAATCCCTTTTTTCTACCTCACTCTAGCGTTCATTTCTGAACTCCTGGCACATTAGATCTGTTTATGCTTCTAATGCTGTATTATTGTTTTAAACAATACAAAGGATACCAAATGGAGCAATAGTTATGACAGTAAGTAAGCTTTATTCTCAACCATCTACATAGTCTATCTCAAGTGCAAGAATGCTGTAAAACATAAACACTGGATCTGTGCTAGGATTAGCATAGCAAATTGAGAAAACCAGAGGTGACTCATAGACAAGTCAGGAAACACTGCATTGGTAAAATTAGGATCCAACCAGGATTCAATGCAACAATGAAATTATTTTGTAAAGACTTCTTTTAATAAGAATCTTTATTTAAGATGTAATTGTAGCCAATTTTCTCCCAAATGTCCTAACAGAGGAAAAGCTACTGTTAGTATTAAAAAAAAGTGTACCGTCCTTTAAATGTGCAAGGTTTAATGCACCTCATCTAATTCTCTCTCTTAACCATTTCAAGCAGATGAAATGAATGCGCATAACAGAAGCTGGACAGCTGTCTCGCTCTCAACAGTATCACCAATTTATTCATTTATTCTTTCCCGGCCATCAGGGCCACTGTGTGGGGGGCTGGGATGGCTTTCCAAGTGGCCCCATCCTCTTGTGAGGTTAGGGGAGAGGCTGACTACGTCCGAATATTGTACTGGCCTCACCATGCCCTCCTCCCCTCCCCCAAAAAGTGAATAATAGCTTTCTCTCTTATCACGGAAACAGTCCCGAATTTATGCTTCCTGCTTCCAACTTACAACGTGGCTTCCGTGTACTCCTTTTCACTGCATCTCCTCCCCACAAAGTAACTGTCCACTGGGCAGGGAAACCAGATTTTGAATGAAGAATGTTGAATTCTACCACATTACACTCTGTACCGAACTTCCTACAACTTTATCAAGTATCTTTTTCTTCACTGCTTTGTCCCACACGTCTTGAGATTAGGCCACAGATGTACCGAAAGGTTTTTCTCTGCCAGGTTTACCTACCACCACCTCCTTTACATACCCACCCTCACACACCTGTGCACAGCCAGACACACATACATTTCACGTGCACTTCACGGTTTAAGCATCGTGCCTGGAAGCTCTGCTCAATTAACTCAGCAAGTTCTGCGGCTCCAGTGATGAACCCACTGGAGGCTGAACTTCAGGTTTTCTGCTGACAAAAGAAACCAACCGAGTACAAACCGAGTATAGAGTTCAAGTCACAGAGTTCGATTTCACTGAACTGATTCCAATGGATGTACCAGTATTACTAACATTTGATGAAACAATCGATATGATATCAACAACTACTGTGTTCGAATTTTAATTTTAAAGGCAACGGTTCCACGTCTATAGTCCTTCTCACCTCTTCAGTACGGCAATAGACAATAATTTGATTTCTGGGGTGCAGTGAAAAAATTCTTGGCCTCAGGAAGCCTCAAGTAATACCAGGAAATTTTAACGGCCAACAGAACAACTTGGCTGAAGACTGGAATTACTCTTTTTGAGCACAGACTTTCGGTTTACTTGCCAGTTGAGGAGCATAAATAACTGTCTTCACACACAGGCTAAAGCCACCAAGTAAGGACATACTTCATGAAATGCACATTAGTATCAAGAATTTTTCCTCCCACGTATATATATTTTTTTCTCGCTGCAGCCACAGAGTCACCACCAGAGACACAAATTTCAAAAAAAGGAGACAATCTATATGTATTCCTAAGTAAGCATAGTTCTGAAAAAATGTTCTCACAATGAGACAAAAGTGTATATGCTGAATCTGTTTTCCTACTGGGGAAAAACCTCCTTCACTATTAGAGAAAAGCAGAACATTTCACAAAATTAAACTTATGAAGAAAAGTAATATTAAAACTATTACAGCCTGCACAAAACAACAAAACTCAAAAACTTGTCTTACTTGGTAAGCCAGTGTTCACAATATAGGTTCTCAATAAATGCTATTATTATGAAGGTTCATTTTTATCATTATTATTCCACATTGTAATGTGCATACCGTACAGGAACTTTCATATTGTTAACCCGCCCCATAGAACATTAGAAGAAATAATTATCCTACCTATATCAACATGCTTAAAAAAGGTTAAGCAATTCGTCCAAGATTCTGTAGTTTGTAATTACTTGGCTCATGACTATACAGTCTCCTTTCAAAGTTCATGACCTTTCTTTCTGAATCACTGACTCTCAAAGCAGTTCTTTTTGTCTCAGTTTTTCTACTTTTACTTAAAAGATCATTTACTTATGTATTTTTCCACCTGAGGTCAACGACTATGTATTAGGGACCAGTACTCCAATCACCGGGTACCTAAGGAAACAAAAATGATGTGACCCGCGTCCCAGAACTTCCACTCTGGTTTGGCGAGATTTGTTCGCGTAGTTTGGTATTAGCTGCACATTCCCCAGCCTCCCCTCCCCCAGCACACATAAGATACATGAAAACCGCACGAGGCTGAGATGACATTTAGGAGGATTTGTTTAGTCTTCTGGCAACTCATCGTGCAGGGGCCTCCCTTTCGGCTGCCCCCCAGCTTCACCGAACCTCGCCTACCTGGCTGCTCCGAGCAATACCAAGCTTCGGACCAATCTTCCCCCTCTGCCTTTTGAAACAGGTAACCAATTCTTTTAAAACCATTTTTAAATGTCATAAGCAGATCAATTAGAAGAACTTAAAAAAGAACACTTCTGCAGCACACCTTCTTGTGAAACAAGCACAAATACGCCTACTCTGAACGAGTATCTACACTTGCCGCTTTCTAAAATTTCTCGACCAACCTTGACAGAAACATTGTTTTCCAAGTTGTCAGTCTCCTGGTCAAAATAAATGAATTCTAAACTTAAAATCTGCAAAACAAGAATGATATATATCTTCTAGCAATTCTTCTATAAAATGTTTAGAAACTTCCTTAACCCACAAACAGAAACTAAAATACAGCTATGTTTCTAAATATGTGATCAACATACTGTTTCATCTACCTGGTTTAGAAGAGAAAACAAACCAAGGGGGAGAAAGCACAATGAGACCATGTTAAATGAAACCTGAGTTGATTCAGAATTTGTAACAACCTGAAAGGGTTTTGAATAAAGCTTAAATACTTAAAATTGACCTATATTTCCATGCATAGAACATAATTTTTCCTCCTGAGAAGTTCAAATCTCACATACAATGCCTTTAAACTTCTACTCCTCTACTAACTACATTTTTTCAAACACACAAATATCTGCCGGACCTGGTTCCTTTCCACATCAAACCGCTGAAGTGTCCGAGTACATAAATCATTCCCGAGTTCTGTCTTCTGAACACCCCTAAAGGGATATGAAAATGCACAGACATTGCCACACCCCCAACAAAACACAGGATTTTGTGTCTAATACCAATTCTAACAGGTACTGACAAATATTCTTTTTACTCTTACAGTCTTTGAAAGAAATTCACATATTGATCCATAAAAAGAAAAATTCATTTCAACAATTTAAGAACCACTATGGAGGAAAAAATTATTTCCCATGATTAATGTAGTTATTCACGGTAACTTACAAACACAGCTGTGTCGTCAAGGAGTTTTAGTACATGTTTCCTAAATTAAGTTTTATATCTGGAAAATATACATTTGAAAACTTGTACCAAAAAACAGCTTTCGTACTGTTACTGGTCTTAATTTAATGAAAATTACGTGCCACCAAGATACACTATTAAACCAAAAAAATTAAAAGAGCACACAGCCTAATCAAAACCAGCGTGGTTACAATCAAGTGAACCAAATTTTATCTACATAATTTCCAGATAAGTCCAAAATTTTTAAATTCTCAAAACAATATAAAATTATAATCACAACCACACTACAATGTTAGCAGCGCCCTTTAAAGTTTTCACCGTTAAAATGGGGTTTCAACACAATCCTTAATACAAACGTTTCATTCCATTTCCTATATTCAGACACTAAATTATCTCAAAGTTAAAATCTTGACACCAACAAATTTAATCTACAAAAGTGATTTTAATCCACAGAAATTTTTAAAGTAACATTTCTAAACACAGATTGCCAAATAATTTTCACATGTAAACAAAAATGCAATTTTAACAATAGCTAGCATTTGCTTAATTACTTGTCACGAGAAATGTTGCAGAGGCATTGCAAATTTCCTTGTAAAAAACAGACACAATTTATTTTAAAACACTCACCACTTCTTCCAATGCAGCACTTCGCCCAAAAGAACAAGTGAGGTGTGTGAGACAGTTAACAAAGGACGAGAAAAGTTCATTTGGAATGGCAGTTAAAACATTTCGAGGGAACACAGTTATCAGGTTGCTGATAATGCTGGAGATTCCCACAGCTTCGGAATCTTCTATTTCAATTCTACAAATCAAGTAATGAGTATTGTTAAGTGGCAGAAGAAAAGTCCCAAAAACTCATCTCCAAACATGCAAATATTATCACCTATTTGTTTTTCAAGGCATGTCTCTGTGTATTAATTTCAAATTACCCGCATAACTACACTTTAAAATATAAACAGGGAAAACCACTAGTTTCTTTTTCTCCTCTACTGTTAAACATAAAGAAAAAACTGAAAGCTCTTTTTTCAGTTATAAAGGGCAAGTATACCTACCCATTGATAGTATTCAGTAATCCCTCAATGAAGTGTGCTAGATAATCAACTTGTGAGCCTTCATCGGGGAAGATGGGTCCATGAAGAGAAGCTAACTGGGCAAGGCACTGAAGAGAATCTTGTGCCATATCTGAATCTTCTCTGATTTTTCGATGTACCTGTTAGAAAGAATTACTAATCCGTAAAAATAAATTCTTCTTTTGTAAGGGTCACGTGTCTATCATGCCGAATGAGGTAAGAGAAAAAAATTCACTGTAGCTAGTTATTTCTAGAAAATTAATTCCTGAACCTAACTGAATTTGAAAATTGCCCCTCAGTCCACTTTACATTACAGGCCATGATTTTTTAAACATATCGAGTAATTTTTAACTGAGGGCTACCTACATTTTGAAAATTGAACTGTCTCCAGGATGTTATGACAAAGAGAGAAACAGATGCCAGCCAGTCAGACATACTGCCTTCTTCTAAAAACAGCAACGACGACAGTCATCCGTATTATGCTAACTATGCCTAGCTACAGCTTCTTGCTAAAGTTAGCAGACAAGTTCAATCAGGAGTATATAGATGCTGCTTTAGTAGAAGTAAACAGTCGTACACTTAGAAAAGCAATTTACCTTTCCAGCACCACTCACTCACTCAACTAGCACAGAAGCACACTCTTGCATTAACTCTGCCATTGCCACAATTTGTCTGAATCTCATTTTATCCTGTACACGCTGCTATGAGTAAGGGCTAAACATTTTTTTAATTTTACTTAGTCCACTTTAAGCCTCATCTAGATTTTCTATCAGTGATGCAACACTGATGTGAAACACCTCGTACACAGTATTCTGTTTGAAGGAAATCAATTACTGCTCCCTAACTTTACACTGTTCGTAATATTCTCAGATTTTAAAGACGTTTCATTGCTTAAATCTGACACAACTAATCATAATTAAGGAAAATACACTTAGTAAAGAAATTACAGGGGCATCCGGGTGGCTCAGTCGGCCGAGCGGTTGACTCTTCTTGGTCATGATCTCAGTTCCTGAGATCGAGCCCTGCGTCGGGGCTCTATGCTGACAGCAGGGAGCCCGTTTGGGATTCTCTCTCTCTCTCTCTCTCTCTCTCTCTCTCTCTCTCCCTCTCTGCGCCCCTCCCTCGCTCGTGTGTGCTCTCGCTCTCTCTCAAAAATAAGTAAACTTGGGGGAAAAAAAAAGAACTTATAGGTATTTTTGATCTTAATCCACCAACCACATTGATGGCAACCATCTTCTATTTTCCACAAGCATTTGACTTCTCCAGCCCTTCTTTTCTTACACAAATTTCTTTGCTTTCTGAATGTGTCACAAAATTTTAAACACTTGTGCTCTATTTGTTTCAAGTTACGTTCACTTCGACTCTGCAAATCATTTATAAATTACTCGCAGTTAGAATATTTCTTATAAATATTCACAGGTACACTTTTGGTACCCAGGTACACAGCGAACAGGTAATAAACCCTTATTCACTGATCGATTTCATTACTCTTTAAACCTTGAACTTCTTAAGGCTTTAAGATATTTAAAATACTAAAGAGTTACAAAGTTAATTGAGACGCTTGAAATACACCACCCTCTTCGGTCTCCAACAGGGGCTGGAAAACCACAGCCCATGGCCGAATCTGGCCTCCTGCTCATGTTTGTATGGCCTGCAGAATGGTTTCTACATATTTATATGGTTGGGAAAAACAAAACCAAATAACAAAATCTCAAGACACAGGACAATTAAACAAAATTCACATTTTGATGGCTGTTACAAAAGTTTTGCAGGAACACTGCCCCGCTTGTTTGTTTAGGTATCAGCTATGCTGCTTCTGCACTACAAAGGGCTTCTGTACTACAAAGGCAGAGCTGAACAGCTGCCTCAGAGAACAGGTGACCAGCAAAGCCTAATGTTTACTACCTGGCCTTTACAGAAAAAGTCTGCCAATCCCTGGTCTAGAATAACACAAATGTCTCCCAAAATATGTTCTATTACATTTTAAGTTTTATATAGTAAAAGTATAATGCGCAAATTCATAGAATCTACATTGTCCAGTTCATGAACTTTTGAACACAACTCATTTTTAAGTTCCTTATCTGAAAAGTATAACTAAATTTCATCATGCTGTTTAACCTAATCAACATTGAAGCATGTTATCCAGGGGGTACGTTCAACCAATGGATCCAATGCAATCTGGGACAATAGAGGGTTTCTTTTCTACCAACAGAGAGCCAAATGGTTATTCATTACTGGTCCAGAAGTGAGGAATCAAAAGAAATGATGAGTGAAATGGCTAATCTGATTATGTAATACAATAAAATAAAAATAAAATACTACCGCAGAGCCTGCATGTCCTGTTCAAACTTAATTTATGTTCTCTGAAATGTGAACCATATAAAACTCATGATCCATAATGATTAGTTCTTGCGTAATACAGTAGACTCCTGACCTTCTTCCAATGTCAGCCTTACAAAGGAGTTCTTCCGCAACGGAACCATGTGACAAGTTAAAAACTGAATTCATCACCTGAGTAGGGAAAGCAGAGGGCTAAGGAAACGCAAAGTCTAACAGAACACCCACAGAGGTGAATGGTGAAGCAAGACAAGAATAAACAGAAGCAAGTCAGTAAGATGATAAATTCTACTGGAACATGCTGAATCTGAGATGTCTGTAGGCCTTCCAAATTAAAACATCCAGTAAGCACTTGGATTATAAGGCTCTGGAACTTTGGAGCAGCCTGTGCTGAATATAGATTTAGGAGTCATCGGTGCAGACGTGGCACTTGAAGTCCTACGTGTGGAAGAGATAGTCCGAGGAGAGCGTATACGGTCGGCAGGGTTGAGAACTGACACAGAACACTAGCAGTTTGGCAATGAGCAGAGGAAAACAGAGAGCACAAATGAGGTCAAGAAGGATCAGCCAAGAAGGCAGGAGGAAAAACTAACGAGAGTGGTTTTTCCAATACCTCGTGGAAGAAAGAGAAACTGAGACATCTGTAAGCTTCCGAGGGGCAGAATGTCACCTCGAGTGTTTCTCGATTCAGATGTGACCAACATACTTAAAGTTTTAATTCCGTTCAATAGTGTATTTATGTCTATATACTCAAATCTAGAGAAATGAGGATAACCAACGGAACACTGCTTTCTATTCGGTAACGAACTCACGATTGAAAATAAGTTTAACAAAACCCGAACGAAATAAAAAGATTAGCCCCACTGTCCTCTCTGTAACAATTTACAAACTCAAGTTGCTTATCAGCTCCTCAAACGAAAGTACCAGGCCCCAGACGCAAAACTGCTAAGACGACCATGCAAAAAGGGTTAACTTTCAGGCTGAGAAGCCATCTGCGTGTGGCGGTTCACAGCTGACAGGAACAGCTGTCTGCTTTGTCTAGACAGCTGCTCGGATTCGGGGTAGCTGTTTCCAGTACCGCCAGCAAGTTTTGCACCTTTTCAAAAACTGCTGGAATGGGCTCTTCTTTCAGTCAAACGAAGAACACAAAGAAGTGAACTCGGATACGTATTGAGACAATTTCTGTCAGATATGGCAGGCGCCAGAACCTGTTAATTTAGTTACAACTGCCTCTTTGATGCTGAGATGCTTTCGGTCACCATTGCTCCGATTTACAGAATATACTGCAAGGTAATGAAGTCTCAGCATTTCTACAGAAAACATTTTTACGTATACAACCATGGTCGAACAACCTTATTCTAGGTATTTTAAAATACGTACCATACAACGACAATATTTTACATGGTTGAACCGAGAAGGGAAGGCAGTTGTAAGGATAGTAAATAATATTTTTCAAACAAATAAAAAGGTGAGAAACTAAAATGGTTGGGATTAAAACAGCTTCCATTTTTTTCTTCTTAACTGGTCTTTATTGGACTTCTGCCCCAGTCATTACATCTAACTTGTGGGCTTAGGCTATTGACAGCAAATCAACATCCCTCTCCCCTCCACACACATACATTTCTTTCACCAGCCTTTGACTATTACAGTGGGGACCCTCATGAACAAACATGGGAACGTACAGCCTACTTCTTTTTTAAAATTTTTTGATAGAGACAGAGCGTGAGTACGGGAAGGGCAGAGGAAGGGGGAGACACAGAATCCGAAGCAGGCTCCAGGCTCCGAGCTGTCAGCACAGAGCCCGACGCGGGGCTCGAACTCAGGAACCGCGAGATCGTGACCTGAGCCCAAGTCAGACGCTTAAGACTGAGCCACCCAGGTGCCCCGAGCCTACTTCTTTCTAGCAAACAATAAACAAGACCATGTGAAGTTATAATCGAAATAAATTGCTATTCAAAAACACTACCTTGACCCATGACTGATAAATGAGCACATAAAGTACCCTCTACTCTGTTATGGCAGTTCTTCAAGTGTCGTCCAGGGATCCTGACACATTGCTAAGACCACGTCGGGTTGTGTGTAAGGGCAAAACCGTTTCCACACTGGTACTAACACACTGTCACACATGTATACAGTGGAGTTTCCTCCAGGTTACTTGACCTGTAATATTACAACCAGCTGGACGTAGAAGCAGATCTGAGAATCAGTCTTCAGTTAAGCATGACATTAGAGTTTTACGAGAATATAAAACAATGCCACTCTTCAGTAAACTTTTCTTTTTCCAAAAATACAGCTATCTGTTCATTAAAATGTTATTTACGTTAATATGTAAGGGTTTGGGTACTATTTTTTTTTCTAAGATTTTAAGTAATCTCCCCACCCAACAGGGGGCCTGAACCCACAATCCTGAGATCAAGAATCACATGCTCCACTGACTGAGCCAGCCACATGCCCCTCCCAATGCTACTTTTACATGAATCAACAAATTATTTTTTAAAGTTTTTCGTTTGAAATTTTAATGTGGTAAATATTAGTAGTTGTATCCCCATAAACAAAAGCTCTTCGGGGTCTTCAATAATTTTTAAGAATGTAAAGGGCTTCTGAGATCAAAAAGTCTGAGAATATCAGCTCCAAGATATTCATACTTCTATAACACTTTTATAAATTACCAAGAACATTCCTCTGTAATTTGTTTAAGCAGATGTATTGATTAGGGGAGAAGGGTTTAAAGGAGAAAAGCAACCTGTCCTGTTTTACTGAGGACACACACAGAAGCATGTACTCTTTTCAGTGGCACTCTTCCTTGGCCTTCACCACCAGAAATGAAAAGCAAGACTTACTGTGAAAAACAGCTCCATAACTCTGCTATCCAGAAGAGTCTCCCGCCAGGACTCTGTTGGCTTTAACAGCACATTTTGTGAAGATTCAAACATAGCTATATAATGTCTGCCCAGTTATCTGGTGTCAAGGTCAACAACAATAACATTCTTACTTTGTCTAAAGTATAAGTATATCCTAAATATAACAGGAGCCATCCAGAAAGAATGTAATGGAAACGGTTTAAGCCTCTTCACATATGCTACATAATTCATGCATGAAGCTTAGGAATAAAAGGCATTAAGTGCTTAAAAAAAAGAAAGAACTCTACAGGAATATAAGGCAACAGTTTCATCAGAATTACATGTCATGCTGCAGGGACATAAAAACTTCGATGATCAGAGGTGCCAATGGTGGCAACAGAAGAAAAACATGCGTGGAAAACAGATGTCAAAACACGAGCAAAAAAGGAAAATCAGTTTCTGCGTATTTATCCCAGCATTTCCCCCCAATATCTTAAAACAGCTCAAACCACATATACAAAATGAGTCTCACAACAGACTACTTGGAAAAACAGCATTTCCACAAGAAATATATTATTTGGGAAACGAAAAAAGAACAAGAATATATAGCATACTGAAGCAGAAAAACTCCCACATATTAGATCATGCAAACACCACTTCCAGACAAATACCTAGTTTACAGACAACTCTCCAGGTGCTCATTTACAATTCCCATGGACTAAAAAGCCACTTTGCTGGTGCTCAAGTGTTTCAACATCAAACGTACCCCGAACGTAATAGCATCTTCGCCATATAGAAGTTAACCAGTAACCATCACATGTTTCTAAGTGTGCATGAACATAATTCACTCAACGACACTGATGTAGAAACTGAGGTTTTAAGGAAAGGGAGAGCTGTCTGGGCATAAACACGGTAGTTATGTCACTGCACTGGCAACAAACGTCCAGCTAAGTACATCAACTAAGGCGACATTTGCATCACTCAATGAGAAATTTCACCAACAGTTATCCAAAACTGCAGCTTCCAAAAATCAGACACAAGTTCAAATGCTGTATTTTCATTTAGGCCCAAATCATTAACAGAGAATATTAAAAGACCGTGATAATGCTGTGGAAACTATTTTATAAGAGATTATTACTTAACTCTCTTTTGAAATATCTAATATTTTGTCTCTGTAGAGCAAGGGGGAAACGGCGAACTGTTTCAGAAGTCTGCTTGCTTGTTTCTGAAAAAATATTTCTGCTCCAAAAACGTTCTGCAACTCCATCTGACTGATGAATAAAAGTGAAACTCAAGTCGGAGTCACTTAAATTTCACTTTTCTCTTCCTTCATCTGCCACCTTGTGGAGGTGCAGGGAACGGGTTGGAAGCCACAAGAAAGACTGTTAGAACTGGGAATGGAGTAAGCCTGGGTTTTGAAAAGACGGAAAAAAAAATCAGCCCACAAATGCTAAGCTTTTAGTGTGTCAACAGTTATTAAAATGATTTCACTTTCTCACCAGGCACCTATTGGTCTCACGTTGTTCACAGTGTGTTGTGCACTCAGGATATGAGGACTGAATACTACGTATTTTATTTAACATGTCTGAAAACAAAGGCTTGATTATCTTTCAGAGAAACAAAATGAAATATTCGTGGATGAAACCACATAATGTCTAGGATTTGCTTCACAATTACCTAAGGACGGAAGAGTACAGATGAAACAAGGATTTAAAGCCGTTGAAGCTGGATATTTATTTTTGTACATCTTTGAAATTTTCCACAATAAAAGGCTGGTGCATAAAAAAAGGAGGAGGCTTGAGCATAGGAAATAAAGACCCGAGTAAGGCAATAAATTCTTTGCGCTTCATAAAACCGATTTCACTTCATCTTTTCTAGTTTTATTCCCCTTAAATTTCAATGTCCCATTTTATTAATAAAAAGGTAATGATTTTTATATATACTGTTCATTAATGGAAAATGTTTACTACTTATGCTAAGTACTATGTTGAGCAGAGATGCATAAAGAAAATCATGACAACCCAGTTCCAATTTTTTAGGAGTTTGCAATCTTACATTAAAATGGTAACAAATTGTTATTTTGTTGAATATCCAGATCTTAACAAACTAAATACACGTGTATAATTTTACTAAATATTTTCACGGAGAAAAATAACAATTTATTAATACTTTATATGCTTACATAAGGTATAGATTTCTTTTTAAGTTAGGGGGATATGAGACACATTCACATAACCATAGTAAAGTGGTTAGTCTCAAAGGAGACCATTTGCCCATTTTCTTGTCAATACAGCCACCCAGGCAGCCAGCAAACGCAAGCTGCTCTAAGAAAGCCAAATACTTCAGGTGCCGGTCAACTGCCAGAGAAAGTTAAAATCTATAACCCCGAAGAACGCTACACACACAGTTTAAGCACAGAGGGAGAATACTGGGAGAAGTAAAGGGAGCAATACTTACGGAGTTTGCTAGTCTTGGAAACAAGGCAAATCTCATTCCAAGAGAGTAAAGAATCTCCCATATCCTAACTAGGCCAGTTCTAGTCGACAAGGGGTTGGCCACTGTTCTTCAGTGAGTGGAAGGTGAAAACTTCAAAGATTAGTAAGTATTGCAAAAGGAAACAAAACCTAAACCAAGATACTTGTTTAATTCTCTTTTCACCCTTGATTTAGAAAATGTATATGCTCCATAAATTCTTTTGGATATCAAAGATTTATATTGAGAAAATGGAAAGACATACATTCAAGCGAGGGCTTTTTCCAGGTATGAAATGGACATAATTGCAAATGCTCACCTAAACATAGGGTTCAAAATAATCTTCAAATATTTAATTTTTTAAAAATCCTGGTTTCAGCTTCCCTGATCTTGGTCTGTTTTTAAGCATACTTTTCCTGGTGCCTCATATGTATGGCCAAATTTGCTCTAAAAGCTGACAATCAGCAGATTTTTTAAATGATGTTAATTCCTTACATTTTGCTAACAGCACATGGAGATCTGTGAGGTTAATATCTGACACCTGCCAGGAAATACCTTTCCCCCCAGTTATTTTAAATTTCATTTGAGTTTTGTTTTCCAACTCCAAACCTAGAAGGGACTTTTACCTCTGGCATGATATTTGCCTTCTACTAGAAAGCTCATTTATAACACACTTTGCTAAGAGGTTACCCTAACTGTTCTTTGAAGAATTGCTCTACAACACTGCAAACTTAACTACCTTCTCTTTTAAGTCAGCCCAGCACAGCCACTAACACCATTTCATCATAATAAAAGTGCACATATACTCCCGTTGGTACAGTAAGATACAACCACGTGTGTCCATGTGACCATTCCCAAAAGCATTTTAATAAAAACTTGAAAAAAACAAAAACAAAAACAAAGCAGTGTCGTAATAATGGATGGAGCAAATTTTTAAGAACAGAGCTATTCGGACAAGAAAGACTTGTTTTAGGTGGCAGACTGTGCTGTGAGCTGCTGAAGTGCTTGCCTTTGAATGAGAGGCTCTGAGGGTCCTTCCGAGTACTTGAAATACTGTTACTATGGATGTACAAGTATTACTTTGCAATTTAAAAAAAAAGTGAGAAGCACATCACAGTGTGAAAAGAACAGTCATATACAGATCTGGACCACATCTGTACGCTCAAAATGTAAAAAATTCAGGTATTTCAATTTTTAATTTGTTACTGCCAATTCACTATTTCTGTATGTATGTGTGTGTGTGTGTGTGTGTGTGTATGTATATGTATATGCGTGTGTGTGTGTATATATATATATACATATATATATATGAATCACTTCTCCAGATAATTCATAGTGTAGCTTACTTTAAAAACAAAACAAAGACTACCTCTAAAATTCAGAGATCTATCTAGCATTTCTATTCTTAAGACAACAATTTAAAAAATGATGTCAAGTAAAGCAAAAGTTTCTTTCAAAAACAAGTTTCCTTTTCAAAAGTTTCGATTTATACCACTACATTAACATGTCATAATATCTAAACATTATACTGCTTTATCTTTTTTTATCCAAATGTGTCACTAATGAAAGAGAAGTCTGACAATGAAATGATTATTTACTAATTAATCATTCATTATACATTTTATACGCCTGTCAGATTTTACAAGACGTATAAGTCACAACAGATTGATACTGGTTAAATAGCTATCATTTACGAAAATCTGCATCAGATTCTAAATCAAGAATCTTCTTGGGCTATGGCTTTAAACATTTATCTACAATAAATACTGAACTCAAGTAATTTATATTAAAAAAAAATTTTTTTTTCAATGTTTATTTTTATTTTTGAGACAGAGAGAGAGCATGAATGGGGGAGGGTCAGAGAGAGAGAGAGAGGGAGACACAGAATCTGGCCTGAACTCACGAACCGCGAGATCATGACCTGAGCCGAAGTCAGACACTTAACCAACTGAGCCACCCAGGCGCCCCAATAATTTATATTTTGTATCAGAATAATTCAAACCAAAGAAACCAAAGAAAATAAAGTGCAGTAAGACAGCCATACACAGAGCTGCTTTCAGTCTTTTAATGATCCTATGTCTTTTCAAAAATCTGTCATCCACATCTAATCTTACTTTACCTTCCCATACTTTCACCAGATTCAAAAATCACGAGTTACAGGACAATGATGTCTCTGTCACTGTACCAAATAGAAGCCCGCAAGGGTTCAAATTCTGAAGTGCTAAAACCCAAGCAGTCATCTAAGCTCAACACTATCTTAACCCTCTAGAAAATCAGCTGTAGTCAGATGTAAATTCAACTGCACCTCAGAACGGTGAAGTATTAACTCTATGTTCTCTACCCTCTCTTCACAACGATCCTATCGAGCTCTAAAATTCTCTTAGGGAAAGCTCAGCAAATTCTAAGAACTCAAAGGCATATAAATGTACCACCTGTCCTATTTTATAACTATATGACCAGAGACAAACACACTGGGCTAAGAGCCTGAAGGACAGAATCGAATCCCACCCTGCTACGGAGAGTCACCAGAGTCCCGAGCAACAAGTCTTCAGGTTTCAAACAACAAACGGTATTATCAGTAAGCACATATCTTAATGTGAGAGGAGAAAAGTCATCTTTGGAAATACACGGGTCCTTATATATGCAAATAAGTTCTTGTTCGTCTAACATCTTTAGTAAGGGCATCGTCTTGTGGCGGTAGCAGACTGTAAAAAGTCGGTGAGTTATACAGTAACCGCGAATCATCCTCAAGCAACTGCAGAGAGTCTGAAAATTCCCACAGACTATTCTTTTTTCTTTTAAATTTTTTTTAACGTTTATTTATTTTTGAGACAGAGAGAGACAGAGCATGAACAGGGGAGGGGCAGAGAGAGAGGGAGACACAGAATCGGAAGCAGGCTCCAGGCTCCGAGCCGTCAGCCCAGAGCCCGACGCGGGGCTCGAACTCACGGACTCACAGACCGTGAGATCGTGACCTGAGCTGAAGTCGGACGCTTAACCGACTGAGCCACCCAGGCGCCCTTCCCACAGCCTATTCTTATAAATACTTCATGATATAGGAAGATCCTGTGGCAACAATGAACATTTTACAAAAGTAATAAAAACTTTCATTTCTCCATCTTCCCATATTCTTTTTAAGCTACCTCATTTGTAAAACCAAGCTTCAGAAGCAAAGGGAAGCCAAGTTTTTCTTCTTAAATATTTAACCTCTGCCACTATAAATTCTTCTAACAACAAAAACGGTTATTTCCCTTTCTGGCACAACACAGAACCAATGAGCCCAGGCTTAGTAAGACAGCATTCAGTCCAAGTAACCAAAAGTCCTTTGAAATAAAGGAGAACTGACCTCACCTGAATGTTTTCCCAAGCCTTCCCTGCAAATAGTAACATCGGCTTTACTGGAAATCCTAATTTAGGTGAAGGCTTCTATATCCCATTACTATTTTATGATCCAGTTAGCTTTACCCAAGAGACAGAGTTGAAATTTTTTTTTATCAAAACCAAATCAGATCCACAAAAATAGAATATCAATAAAAGGCAGTGTAACCAAACTAAAAAAAGAAGTATTAAAGCCAACATACCAAACATACCTGCCAAACATTCTTATTACAAATGATACTGTCATTTATGATTAGCATTGCCAAAACCCTTAAGCATTTATGGACACCAGGTGAACTACTAGCTAAATAATCTTAGCAGCAAAAACAACCATCCAAGAACTGAAATAACACTTCAGAATCAAATCACCCTACCTCAGTAATTAAATAACATATATTTGTTAAGCATCTATTACTACATGCCAGACTGTGCAAGGTGCTGAAACCACACAGTGAACAAAAAACATGACCCATGTTCTCATGAACTTCTAAATGAGTAAACAGATTTACTCAAATAAGCTACACATGAAAACTTACAGCTGAGAAGTGAGCCAAGAGGAGAAAATCACATATAACATGCATATGAGAAACCATAGCAAAAGAAACCCGATTCAAGGTACACAACTGCGGCACACTTAGGAGGCGATCAGGCGAAGGGGAGGGGTCCAGGCAGGAAAACCCATGTGAGAAGGTGCCATGGCAGAAAGGAAACGGCCTGAGAGAACAGCTTCACCAAATGAGCAAACAAGAGTTTTGAGAAAGCGGCAGACATCAAACCACCCAGGACTGTAGAGCCCGTTTTTAAATTGGGATGATCCCATGACAGAGGATCACAGGACTAGGGACACTTTCTTTGGACAGTAGTGATCTGCAACAGAATGAAAAGCAGGTGGATTCTGTCTCCGTTTCCTTCCGCAGAGTGAGATCGGGGCACAATGGCTGAGTAGTTATGATTAGCTCAATGGGCCAGGGGGTGATTCTAACATCTGCCACAACCCAGGAGCCTCGTATACGTTGCTCCACCAGCCTGGGGTGGAGGACACTTTCATAAATCACCTTCTACACATGTAAAACCTAAATATAGTAAGTCCTGAATAAAAATAAGGGTTTGTAGATGACACTGTATATATAATACTATTTTTAATCCACTAAACATAATATTTGAGCTAATAAACAAATTCAGCAACATTACATAGTACAAGATTAACATTAAAAATGTATTTCTAGGGGCGCCTGGGTGGCTCAGTGGTTAAATGTCCAACTTCGGCTCAGGTCATGATCTCGCGGTCCTTGAGTTCAAGCCCCGCTTCGGGCTCTGTGCTGACAGCTCAGAGCCTAGAGCCTGCTTCGGATTCTGTGTCTCCCTCTCTCCTTGCCCTTCCCCTGCTCGCTTGCTCACTCTCTCTCTCTCTCAAAAATAAACAAATAAACATTAAAAACAAATTTTAAAATGTATTCCTATGTACTAACAATGAATATGAAAATAATTTAAAAATCAACTCCATTTATAATTGAATTAAAAAGAATAAAATATACATGAATGAAGTTGACAAAAGAATTCCAAACATTCTACTCCAAAAACTATAAAATATTGTTGGAAGAAGTTCAAGATCTAAATCAACGGAAAGATATCCCATGTTCATGGACCAGAAAATTTAACAATGTTAACATGACAATACTCCCAAAATTCATCTACAGATTTAGCACAATACCTATATCAAAATCCCAGCTGCCTTTCCTGCAGAAATTGATAAACTGATCCTAAATTTCATATGGAAATGCAAGGGACACAGAGAAGATAAAATAATCTTCAAAAAAAGAACAAAGTTAGAGAACTCACACTTCCTGATTTCAAAACTTACTACAAAGCTATAATAATCAAGACACTGTGGCAGTGGCACAGTAACAGACATAAAGACCAACGGAACTGGGGCACCTGGGTGGCTCAGTCGGTTAAGCATCCGACCTCAGCTCAGGTCGTGATCTTGGGGTCCGTGAGTTCGAGCCCCGCATCGGGCTCTGTGCTGACAGCTCAGAGCCTGGAGCCTGTTTCAGATTCTGTGTCTCCCTCTCTCTCTGACCCTCCCCCGTTCATGCTCTGTCTCTCCCTGTCTCAAAAATAAATAAACATTTAAAAAAAAAAAATTAAAAAAAAAAAAAAAAAGACCAACAGAACTAAGGAGCCAGAAACATACTGTCACATTTACAACTGGAAAATACTTTTTTTCAACAAATGATACAGGAACAACAGGATATTCAGCAAAAAAAAGAAACCGGATCTTCACCTTTCACCATATACAAAAACTAACTTAAAATGATGACAGACCTAATGTATGACTGACCTAACTGTATGGGCTAAAAAACCATAAAACTCTTAGAAGAAAATATAAGATTAAACCTTTGTGACCTTAAGAACAAGAATAAAGTTAGGGCGCCTGGGTGGCTCAGTTGGTTGAGCATCCCAACTCTTAATTTCAGATCAGGTCATGATCCCAGGGTCACGGGATCGAGCCCCACATTGGGTTCTATGCTAAGTGTGCTTGAGATTCATATTCTCACTCTCTCTCTCTCTCTCCAACTCCCTTCTCCCTTGCTCCTGCATTCTAAAAATAAAGGACAAGGACAAAGTCAGAGGACTGATACAATCCAACTTACTATAATGCTACAATAATTAAGACAGTGTGGTATTGGAAAAAGAATGGACAAATAGATAAATGGAACAGATAAAGAGATTAGAAACAGACCCACATAAATATAGTGAAATAATCTTTAATAAAGGGGCAAAGGTAATACAATGGGGTAAAGACAGTCTTTTCAACAAATAATGTTTGAACAACTGGACCTTTAATGCAAAAAAAAACAAAAAAACAAAAGCAAATTTAGACACAAACCATACACCCTTTACAAAAATTTACTCAAAACGCATCACAGACCGAAATGTAAAACACAAAACTAAAACTCCTAGAATATAGGAGAAAATCTAGACGAACAATGACTTGACAATGCCCTTTTAGATACAATACCAAAGTCACGATCCAGGACAGAAAAAAATGGTAGCATGAACTTAATTAAAATTAAAAACTTCTGCTCTGTGAAGGAAATGTTAACAGAATAAGACAGTAAGCCACAGATTAGTCGAATATATTTGCAAAAGATATTTCTGGTAAAAGACTATTATACTATCCCAAACCCACAAAAACCTTTAAAGTTCAACAATAAGAAAGACAGCCTGGTTGAAAAAACGGGCCAGACCTTACCAGACACGTCACCAAAGATATACAGATGGCAGTAAGCACGTGGAAAGATGCTCCACGTCGTGGTCACCAGGGATATATGCAAATTAAAACAACAGTAAGATACCAGTACAACCTACCCCTTTGGCCAAAATCTAGAACCGACAACACCAAATGCTTACAAGGACGTGCGGCTGAAGGAACACTCATTCCTTGCTGGTGGGAGTGCAGAACAGTGCAGCCACTTTTGAGGTCAGTTTGGCAGTTTCGTATAAAACTAAACATACTCTTACCAAACAATCCAGCAATTGTGCTCCTGGGTATTTACATAAAGGAGCTGAAAATTTTTGTTCACACAAAAACCTACAAATGCATGTGGAGCCATTACTGTTAAAACTTAGGGGGAAAGAAGGATACGGGAAATCTCTGTACCTTCTGCTCAATAGTGCTATGAAACTAAAATTCCTCTTTAAAAATTAGTCTATTAAAAAAAAAAATCTCTCTTGGGAATATAAGCTGGTGCAGCCGCTCTGGAAAACAGTATGGAGGTTCCTCAAAAAGCTGAAAGTCGAACTACCCTACAACCCAGCAACTGCACTACTAGGTATTTACCCAAGGGATACAGGTGTGCTATTTCAAAGGGACACATGCACCCCAGTGTTTATAGCAGCACTATCAACAATAGCCAAAGTATGGAAAGAGCCCAGATGTCCATCGATGGATGAATGGATAAAGAAGATGCAGTGTGTGTGTGTGTGTGTGTATATGTAAATATATATAATATATATATATGTACGTACATACATACAATATATATATAGTATACTGTACATGTATAACATATATACACACATACATACATACATACAATGGAGTATTACTCGGCACTCAAAAAGAATGAAATCTTGCCATTTGCAACTACGTGGATGGAACTGGAGGGTATTATGCTAAGTGAAATTAGAGAAAGGCAAAAATCATATGACTTCACTCATATGAGGACTTAACAGATGTCAAGAAGAGACAAAACAGATGAACCTATGGGAAAGGAAACAAAAATAATATCAAAACAGGGAGGGGAACAAAACAAAAGAGACTCATAAATATGGAGAGCAGACAGAGGGTCACTGGAGGGAGTGGGCGGGGAGGGGGATGGGCTAAATGGGTAAGGGGAATTAAGTAATCTACTCCTGAAATCATTGTTGCACTGTATGCTAATTTGGATATAAATTTAAAAAAATAAAATTAAAATTAAAAAAAATCTTTCTGACCTTAAGTTATAGACACAGCTGTCTTATAAATATATCCAAAAGCAGAAACAACAAAAGAAAAACAGATAAATCAGACATCATCAAAATTAAAAAATTTCTATGTTTCAAAGGCCATTACCAATAAAGTAAAAAAGACAACCAACAAAATAGGAGACTTACTTTAGATTTTAATAATATATACAGGACTCTTACAACTCAAAGATTAAAAAAAATACTAACTCAATTTAAAAATGAACAAAGGATCTGGACAGATATTTCTTTAAAGATACACAAATGACCAAAAAAACCACAAATGAAATGATGCTCAATAGCATTTATCTATAGGGTAAGGCAATTCTTAGCCACAAGATACCACTTTGTATGAAATAAGATGGTTATAAACAAAAAAACAGAAACAAATGTTGGTAAGGATGCAGACAAAATGGAATACTCATATACTACAATGTTAATGCAAAAGTAGTGTAGGTATTGTGGAAAACAGTCTGATAGTTCCTCAAAATGTTAAATAACAGTTATCATATGACCTAGCAATTGCACTCCTGCATATACACCCAAGAGAAATGGAAACATACCTCCACGAGTATGGAAAAAGACGTTCCCAGCAGCAGCATTCTGTATTGGAAATTATTTTAAAACAATGGAAAGAACTCAAATAACCATCAACTGATCAGATGAACAGAGAAATAAGACACAGTACTATGCACACAGTGGAATATTACTTGGCAATAAAAAGGAATGGAATACTGATACATGCTACATGAATAAACCTCAAAAACATGCCACATAAAAGTGACAAAAAACCCACGTATTGTATGGTTCCATTTATTTATTTATTTATTTACTTATTTCATGTTTTATTTATTTTTGAGAGAATGAGAGAGAGAGCGAGAGCGAGCACGTGATCAGGGGAGGGACAGAGAGAAAGAGAGACAAAGAATCCGAAGCAGGCTCCAGGTTCTGAGCCATCAGCACAGAGCCTGACGTGGGGCTCAAACCCATGAACTACAAGATCATGACCTGAGTTGAGGTCAGATGCTTAACATGAGACTGAGCCACCCAGGCACCCCTGTATGGTTCCATTTAAATAAAACATCCAGAATAACAATTATCTATAGAGACAGAATGTGGATTAGCAGTTGCTATTAAAAGGGAGTGGAGGTGAGTGGGAATGCAGGGTGGGAACGTTAAAGGGTATGCTATGGGGTTTCTTATTGGAGTGATAAATATTCCCTATATCAATGGTGGTGATTGTTGCACAACTCTGAGTAAACTTAAAGAAAACACTTAACTGTACATTTTAAGTGTGTGGACTTGTATGGTATGTGAATTATATCACAATGCCTTTAAAAAAACAATATATCTTAGGTCTCAAAATTTATGCTATGTCCACATGTATCTTTTTTTTTAAAATTCCAAACTTAAGTTTTTTGTTTTGTTTTGTTTTTTTTAATTTTTTTTAACGTTTATTTATTTTTGAGACAGAGAGAGACAGAGCATGAACGGGGGAGGGTCAGAGAGAGGGAGACACAGAATCTGAAACAGGCTCCAGGCTCTGAGCTGTCAGCACAGAGCCCGACGCGGGGCTCGAACTCACGGACCGCGAGATCATGACCTGAGCCGAAGTCGGCCGCTTAACCGACTGAGCCACCCAGGAGCGCCCCAAACTTAAGTTTTTAAATATGAATCCTCAATTAAGAATACAGTTGTAGGACTTTGTTTTTTTAATGATTTTATTTTTAAGTAATCTCTACACCCAATGTGGGGCTTTAACCCACAATCCCAAGATCAAGAGTCACATGGGGGCACCTGTGTGGCTCAGTCAGTTGAGCTTCTGACTTCGGCTCAGGTCATGATCTTGCAGTTTGTGGGTTCAAGCCCCGCATCAGGCTCTGTGCTGACAATTCAGAGCCTGGAGCCTGCTTCGGATTCTGTGTCTCCCTGTCTCTCCACCTACCCTGCTAGCACTCTATCTCTCTGTCTGCCTCTCTCAAAAATAAACAAACATTTAAAAAAAAAAACCTTTTTTTTTTTAAGGAAAAAAAAAGTCACATGTTCTATTCTTGGTGCCCCAAGAATACTTTTAATGAAAGCACAAGACATAATGTACCAAGTAGACATTTTAGATGACTTATAAACATGGGTTTAAAATGTTAAAGTCTTCCATATATGACAATTCCCCACTTCCTTCTTTTTTGTGAAGGAAATTGATACATAATGAGGAATATTTACTGTCCTCAGTGGATTAAAAAATAGAGAGCCTGGGGGCTCCTTGGTGGCTCAGTGGCTTAAGTGTCTGACTTCGGCTCAGGTCATGATCTCATGGTTCGTGGGTTCAATCCCCAAGTCAGGCTCTGTGTTGACAGCTCAGAGCCTGGAGCCTGCTTCGGATTCTGTCTCCCTCTCTCTGTCCCTTCCCCTGTCACACTCTGTCTCTCAAAAATAAATAAATGTTAAAAAGAGAGAGAGAGAGCACACGCGCCTAAGATTAAAAATGCAAAAGACTATAGTATATCATGTTTACCCCAATTAGATTACATTTCCATTACTTTCATACAGTTAATGCTACACATTTAGATGTGGATAAATGTTTTGGTGGTTAGGGCGGAGAACTTTCAAAGGTTATCTAGCTCTTTTTTGCATTCCATTCCAATATGTTGGTTACTTACCTATCCTAGTGTAGGATTAGTCATCAAAACAGATGTGAACAGAGAGAAAAGGCCTAATTCCCTCTAACAAGCAACTTAAAAATCCGATTCAAGGCTGAGCTGCAGAATCACAATAATAATATTAATCACTGGTATATCCACCAGAACTGTCTAGGGTGGGTGGTTGTGTAATCTTCATATATAAAGATCACCCTATCAGCCCACTGTCAGTAGAACAGTGACTTTGCATTAACTGGTAACAGATTCGCACAAACACTTTTTTTCCCAGTGCAAATAATGGTCAAATCTGCTAAAAGACAAATGATCAGGGTAGAAAGTACAGTTCTACCCATGGCAAAAGCAGTTTACTTAACCGATAAAAAGATTAAACCCACATGGTCTTAATGCTCTCTCTAAACCACAGCTTTCTAAAACCAATGAAAAAACCCTGCCATCAAAATTAAAATGCATAGAAAGGCCTTCAAGAATTTACTGTAGATATTAATAAACAAAAACCCTACATACAATTGTAATTTCTTGAGTATTCACTACTCACTCAAACCTAACACATGGGAAAAACATGGATTTAGTGGCTAGCTCTTTTACCATCTTCCCATCAATATCATTCTGCAAATAATACAATCTTAAACTCGATACTTCAGAGCACAGCACAGGATTACCATGTAAGTAGCAGCATTCATTAAGAATTTATTGAACTGATAACCTAGACAGTTCACGGAATTAAGAACTCAATGGATTCCTTTATAAATAATTAAGTAATTTTAAAGAAAGTCATTTTCTAATGAGAAATCCTGCATTTAAAGTAATTAAGTCAGATCTGCCCAACAGACACCTACATAAATGATCTAACTTTCTGAGCCAAAGGGGCACCAAAAGACACTGCTCTTGGCACACAGGGTTCAACTGTTAAGTTGCCTGTGGCCTTAAATTACTAAGCAATTAAGAGAGCTAAAAAGTTAAGCTTCCTCTTGGGGAGACTTTTTTCTACTGCTCAATCCATTCCTCCCTGCTCCTGTATGGATTCAAACTACATAAAGTAGTAAGTGAAAAATCCATGGGCTCACGAAGAGAAAATAGAACTGCACAGCCCTGTTCATACAGAAGCAAAGAACTTAGTGGGCATCCTCTTGTTCACTCTCCAACCACCTGCAGGTTGACATCAAAAATCAGTTTTGTTAACTGTCTCCTACAGCCAAAGGCCCTACTGTCGCTGGTAGTTACATGTAACTACAGTATGTATAATGGGATAATAACTGCAAGTCATTAGGGGGATATCACGGGCAAGAAAACAGATATAAGAACTACCAAGTTCAAAGTTCAACTACAAAATATTTTTCAAAATATTATAGTATAACGAACACATAATTTAGCATAATCAATTGTAACCTAAGATCGAAGGACTACTCTCGACATAACCTTTCCTTCTAATGGCCTGAAGTCAGAAATTCTTCTGGCTGGTTCCTCTTGGGTATGTTTCTTGTAAAGCAGAAATATACCTGGAAGGATAATACAACTACTTCACACACTGGCTAATGACTTTACAGATCGACTTTCCTTTTAAAGTGTACAATACCAGTATAAACAGAGAACAGTTTGGGGAAGAACTAAAAAAAAAAAAAAGAACTGAAGAAGAAACTTCGTAATGGCTTTATACATCCTCTCTCTCCCTCTCTCTCTCTCACACACACACACACACACACACACACACACACACACACACACACTTAAAAACTCTATCAGTGGGGTGCCTGAGGGGCTCAGTCGGTTAAGCGTCCGACTTCGGCTCAGGTCATGATCTCACAGTTCGCGAGCTGGAGCCCCGCGTCGGGCTCTGGGCTGACAGCTCGGAGCCTGGAGCCCACTTCAGATTCTGTGTCTCCCTCTGTCTGCCCTCTGCTGCTTACACTCTCTCACATTATCTCAAAAATAAATAAACATTAAAAAAAATTTTTTTTTGACTCTATCAGATACTGATGTCTACCACTTTGCTCCTCTACTTTTGAACAAACCTGGACAAAGCTGATCAAAACAGCATTTGAGAGCTAAGAAACTTGGGTCATGGTGGCAGGCATGCCATGCATCCTAAAGCTTACTATCTTCCTCACTACCTGAACTGCATCCTAGGCTATCTAAAAATCCACATCACTGGCTTATCTAGTACGTGTAAGATCGCATTTTCTTGCTCCAATTCTGACTTCTTTCCCTTGGGCAATAAATAGGTTCATCTCTCCAAAGTACAAAGTACAAACCCAAACCAAAGCTTCAAGGGTCTCAAATCCTTATTCCATTCCTCACAGTTCATGGTCTATGGAATATCTACACTTTCTACCTCATCAATGACCAATCACTACTCATTCACTGAAATGGCTTTTGCGCAATGCATAAACAGCTCTTCACATGACTATCTATGTCCTGATACCCAATCTACGTCTTCCCTTTCAGTATCAGAGTATGTCTATTACCTTTATTTTTTGAAACGCCCACGTATCTTTGCTTCCCAGACTACTCACCTGGTTATCCCCTCTGCTTATCTAAACTGCCCACTGCCCTGCTCAATCTCTTTTGCTTCTTCCTGGTTCTTACTACTGTTGGAGCCAAAGATTCTACCACTGATCTTCTCTGCTTCTCTTTGATCTTTCTCACTCCCTTTACTTCAGTGGCTCCATAACAGGAATATCTCCCAAAACTGTATCCTCACCCTTAATCTACCTCTATAACTTACCCTGACAACAGGCAGTTGATCTGTATGGCACGATTTCTAACCCTTGACATGACTGATATTTTTAAAGCCTTGAGACTTCATTCACATACTACACAATTTACTCATTGACTGTACAACTCAACGGTTTTTCAAGTTATACGACTGTCACCACGATATAATTTTAGAACACTTTCATCTCCAAAATGGAGCTCTATGCACTTAAGCCATCATCTCCTACTTCCTCCAACCTCCTGGCCCTAGGTAACTACTCATCTGTCTGTCTCCACAGACCTGCCTACTCTGAACATTTCCTACGAATGGAATTCTACAACATGCAGTCTTTTGTGAATGAATTCTTTCACTTAAGATGTATGATGTTTCCAAGGTGTATCCATTCTGTTGCATGTATCAGTACCAGCCTTCCTTTTTATTGATGAATAATATTCTGCTATGTGAGTAAACCACATTTATCCATTCATCAGTTGATGGCTACTTGGGTCACTTCCACCTGTTGCCCATTATAAATAATACTGCTAAGTACATTCACATAGAAGTTTTTGTATGGGTCACTATTGACCTTTTGGGCATAGTAACTGCTTCTCGTGGGAGTTGTCCTGTGCATTCTAGGGTGTCTAGTAATACCCCGGGCCTCTACTCACCAGTTGCCTAAGTAGCACTCCCCTAGTTGTGATAACAAAATATGTCTCCAGACATGGCCAAATGTCCCAAGCGTGCAAAATCACCCCAACTGAGAACCCCTGCTGTAGAGTTAGGATTTCTTTAGCGAAACCCTGTATGCACATTAATCTTGACCCAAGATCACTGCAAATTAATTATGACAGGACTAACAGTCTTAAATACTAATAAATATCTCAATATTCAATCCGTGTATTCTTTTCATTAATATCTCTCTGCACATTTTAGCTCCACTGTTGAGTCAGTGTCCACTGGCTTCACAATAACATTTTTAGGTCATAATTTACACATTTCTCTGTAAGAAATTTCCAAAAGCTTCGGCAGTCAATTACTCAAAGTTTCCTCCCAAGCAACCTAATATATATTTCAGGTTATAAGCATGTCCTTTCATTTATCAACAAATATTTATGTAATACCTACTAAATACAAAATTGGTAGGCTGAGCATGCATATCTAACCCTATAGATCATTTATTCATATGAATAATTTCTCCTATCAATTCTTTTGGTATTCCAAATTAAAAACTGATGTTAGGGCAACTAAATTACACATTAACAGACACAGTAATCATTCACCACCATGACATATATCAGGTACTTCTTACTTCCCCAGCCTCTTCCTTATTTATTTATTTATTTATTTATTTAATGTTTTATTTATTTTTGAGAGCAAGAAAGACAGAGCACGAGCAGGGGAGGGGCAGAGAGAGGGAGACACAGAATCCAAAGCAGGCTCCAGGCTCTAAGCTGTGAGCAGAGCAGAGCCTGACGCAGGGCTCAAACTCATGAACTGTGAGATCATACCCTGAGACAAAGTGGGACGCTTAACTAACTGACCCCCCCGCCCCCACCCCCCCCCGCATCCCACCTCTTCTACCTTTCTAATCAATGGTCAAACATCTGTTGGGATACCTGATATCCACATGCAAAAGAATAAAGCTGGACCACTATCTCACATCACACATAAAACTTAACCCAAAACGGATCAAAGTCTTCAATATCAGAGCTTATATGTAAGAAGCCAGTCTTAGAAGAAAACACAGGCATAAATTTTCATGACCTTGGATAAAGCAATGATTTCTGAGATATGACAACAAATGAAAAAATAAATTGGACATCATCAAAATGCAAATTTTCTGTGTTTCAAAGGACAACATAAAAAAGTAAAATGCGACTCACAGAAATGGAGGAAATACGTGAAAATCGTGTATTTAAGAGACTTGTATCCAGAATATAAAAGAACTATTACAACTCAATTTTAAACAGACAAACCAATTAAAGTATAGACAAAGGATCTGAATAGGCAGTTTTCCAAAGAAGATAAACAATGGCCTATACCTACATAAAATGTGTAATAAATTAACCATCAGGGTAATGCAAATCAAAACACAATGAGATCCTGCTTCGTACGAAACAGGATGGCTGTGGACACACAGATTATGAAGTCTTAGCCAGGATGGAGAGAATCTGGAACACTCATATACTGCTGGTGGGAATATAAAATGGTACAGCTACTCCAGAAAACAGCTTGGCAATTCCTCAAAAGGTTAAACACAGATTTTCCATATGATCCAGCAATTCTACTCCTAGGTATATCTCACAGAAATGAAAACATAAGTCCAAACATAAACTTCCAATGAATGCTCACAGCAGCAGCATTATTCAAAATAACCAAAGAGTTGAAACCACCCATCAATAAGTTGATCAACGGATAAATAAAAAATCTGGCATATCTTTACAACAAAAAATTATGTATATGTAGAGACAGAAAGAGAGAAAAAGAAAGGGACAAAATGTTTTCAACTGGTGAATCTTGGTACTAGGGCATACAGCAATTCTTTGAATTACTCTTACAGTTATCTCTGAATGTTTAGAATTACATCAAAATAAAAAGATGCAAAAGAGAAGCAAATTATAAAAAATTATGAATAAGGATTGATACTGACTATTTAATACAGCCTCATTTAACATGATATCATTGCAAATGATCAAATATATTTGATACAGGGGCACCTGGGTGGCTCGGTTTGTTAAGCATCCAACTTCAGCTCAGGTCATGATCTCACAGTCCGTGAATTCGAGCCCCACATCAGGCTCTGTGCTGACAGCTTGAAGCCTGGAGCCTGATTCAGATTCTGCGTCTCCCTCTCTCTCCGCCCTCCCCCCACTCATACTCTGTCTCTCTTTCCTTCAAAAATAAACATTAAAAAAAATTTTTTTTAATATATATATATATGCTATAAGATACATATTTTACAAGGTCCACTTGCTACTCATCTACCTTAAAAGATAAATCATTTCTAAAAAGCCATCCACTTAATACATATAACTAGGTTAAACTTGTTCTATAGGCCCTCTTAAAGGTACAAAGCTTAATATCCAAATCTCTCCCCACTGACTGAATAGATCACCAAGAAATTCCCAAAATTAGAAATTATATCAGAATTGGATTCCGTGAAACTGATTCCGTCTAATTAGCACTGAAAATGTAGCTTAGTTTAACTCCAGTGCCATGCTCTTTCTCCTACACTTAAAGCGAACCCACTTAAAGGAAGGACTAGGGAGCCAACAAATGGCGACTATGCGAACTACGCTCACGAAAGAATTCATTTGTAAGTCACGAAGCAGAATATCCAAAGGTCAAGATGAAGACTGACTTTTCTTTAAACAAGGAATTACTTCCTTTGGGAACACTGTAGCTGTGCTTATTATTTTCAGATGACAGGTTTTCCAAAGCTTTATCTAAATACTTTATAAAAATATTTTATGTGTGTGTATCTTTAGACAAACTTTGTTTCCAAACTCCCAGAGCACTGTTTCCCTCTACAAAACAGTCACTCTTCAGCCAACTACATTTCCCCCTAAAGCAGAGACTTTAAAATTGGCTCCAATATATGCAGTGTAACTTTTGTTGATTTTCCCTACATTTATAATTAATGTTTTGATAGCTCCATATGGTCTGTTACTTTTTAAATCTGTCTCTAAGTTTCTCAACATCTTTCCTTCTCTTACTAACAAAAACTGGAGCAAAACTTACACTGCAACACTCAAAGGGGAAATTTTTTAAAAAGCAAGCTTAAAATATGTGCCTTTTAACAACCCCAAAAAGAATATACTGAAGACATAAAATAAATTGCTTGTAGAAAAATGATTAAAGAGCGAGGATAAAAAGGGAAAGTAATTACCATCACTGTGAGCTCTGCCCCATAAAGCAGCAGCTCACTAGGACTGCCTTGGGGAAAGAAAACTGGAGAACTCAGGGTCTAAGTCACAGACTCAACACCCTATATACAACACATAGTTAGTTTTCTACTACATGAATGTATTAACTTGAAAATAGAAGAAAACACTGTACTTCACCCTACCTGACCCCTTTAAAATTTAAAATTTTACCAGCTAAAAACACTTGGTGATCTCTATGTATGTGAATGTAACAACCCTCGGCTCTGTTGGGATAAAGAGGGGGTCTCATCCTAAATCTCTGATACGGCTGAATACGTATCTCCTGTTTGCTTATCGTCTTTTTTCTCCTAAACAGATTCCCTCTCCCCCTCATCCAGGTCCCCAGGAGGAGACTGATTAAAGACACATACAACAGATTAGATTTCCTATATATCAGATCAAGAAAAAAAGAGCATAACGCAGACAGCTAGCTGATGAACTTCTTTATTCAAAGAAGCTATTACAAGCTCAATAAATAGTAGCTAACTCCTGAGAGTTTTAAATGTATTACTACATTAAATTCACTTAACTATCCATATCCCCATTTTATATTTGGAATAACTGAGACTCAGAGACTTTAAGTAATCTGCCTAACATCAGCTAAGAATTTGTGTGATTCAGCTATGAAAAAATTAAGAGACACTAGATAGTATTGCTTTCAATCTATCAACAGGCAGTAAATGTTCTAGAAAGCAAATCATAAACCTTAAACTAAGAACCTGCTTTATAAAATATAAATTTCTCTACTTCAATAACTGATTTTTTAAAAAGCAGATATATGTACCTACAATGTAACTCACTTAAACTTATTTTATATTACTAATAATTAGCTAGAAATAAAAGTTTGAGATTTTTATTTTAAAAAAGGTCACCAAAGAATAACCGTATTACTTACCTTGTTATCCACACTTGAACAATATCATCATCCATAAAAATCAAATTAGAGCATGAAAAATTAGTCTTTAAGGTCAGCCAAAAAAATCCAACGTAATTACATGTTACACAGAGAAAATGATTCAGTTTCTTGATAGAAATGCACTTCCCACCTTTTTCCTTTTCCTTCCTAAGAAACACTGCTATTCCTTAGTTAGCAATAGCCCCACTATCCACTAAATGCTTTCATTTATTGAACTCTTTTCTATAAAGTTGTGAATGAAATTTTAAATCTTGTAAGTCGTCCACTACATTGTATATTATAAAAAGAAAAAAATTAAATTCCATTTCTAAAAAAAGCGTATTTTCTTTCAACAACACGCTTTACAAACCTGCAAAGATAAAACGTTTTTAGCCATAATTAAGTAATCTATGAAAATCACCACAATTCAGTTGTTAAAAGGATATAATTTGGAGGAAGAAAGTTCCAGCTCAAGACTTGATTGGCGAGGGCAAGGTAACGCTGAAATACCGAAGACATCTGAGCATTGAGGTTTTCCCGCCTGCTGAATTCCTGAAGAACTTCAACTGTTAGCATGAAGATCTGACGAAGGTCTTCTTCCTGTAATAAATAAATCACACGTATTTTTCGATCAAAAGCTTATTCAAAATGTATTCCCATTTAAGAACCATGAAACAAACAAAACCCCTAAAATTTCCGATGGAAACCACTACCTCCTTAAGAAAATTTTCCATTTTTAGGCCTGCTCATAATTTATAGCACAGTATGCTTTCCAGTGACACCGGTCGGAACGCATCTACTATAATACAAATGCTCGAGAAGTCGAGTCTTTGACAGCTACTACAGAGCTGGAGGGGGTCAGTTGCTTTGGTGCAGAGCCCTCGGATTTAAGCCAATGCCTTCACATAACTTTACTTCAGAGCCAAACAATACATATGAGACAAAGAGCCCACACCATCTGCAATAACATTTTAACTACATGGCCCTCGTTGGCACTCTGCCAGGCCTATTTTAAGGCCAGCAGAGTCCTACCAATTGAATTAGTTGTATCTAAACGCAGTAAGAACAGCGTAACTAATCTAAGGATGTTTGGAGTGGTATTTCCTTTTTGTTTTGTTTAAAGACTAGAATTAACAAGAAATCTTAAATTGTTAGCTATGTGCACCAAGTCTCTATCCTACCCCGTCCTTTATCCTTTACTAAATACTATGAAATTGCAACACAAATCTTCAAGGAGAGGCCATCACTCAACTAGACAAAATAAGTGTTCTTACTCCATTAGGAAAAGACTGTATTAACAATCTAATAAAACGTAAAAACAAAAATACCAATACCTGAAAAACTCTTTTGCAGTTGCCATGGAATTCCATACTGAGTCCAATGTTGCTAGTTTTACTTGAACTTGAGAATTCGCTCAATAGTGCAGTTAGAATAGAACAGGCCAAAGTTTGCTGTAATTATTTGATAAGAAACAACTGTAAGGCATTATTTTCTCCCAATGTTTTGCTTCAATACAGCATTTGTTTAAAGAACATTTTCTATCTTTAGATCTTACACCTACCAGTCAGAAAACTAGACATGACAAAGTACAGACAGCTCTTCTTTCTAAGTAGCCTAGTAATCAACTTCAGTTATACAAATCCGTCTATGACTTGAACTCGGGACATACATGTATTCAATCATAGAGTGCAAATGACATTTCAAGATTATCGATGTTGAATGTACCACTTCATTCACTTCACACAACAATCCATATCCCCATTTACAGTTGAACAAGTAAGATTTGGAGAGGTAAGTAATTAAGGCCAGCTGAGATTTGAATTCAGGTCTGTCTGTGTTCTCACGTCTATAAAGTGCACAGATGAAAAATGAAACAGATTTTATAGCATCCAGAACATTAAATGGAATAGTTCACAAAAGGTTTTTAAATGAACACTGAAGATGGTCGTTTTTAATGGCTCTATCCAACAGGCTCCTAATATCAAATTGTTGCTTTTATTCACAGACTATTTAGATTTAGAGTCAAGGTGCCAAGGATGGAGAGGATACAAATTATTTTGGCAAGTTTCCAGGGGTTAAACAGAAATATGCACACTACCTCTGAACAACCGAAAGATTAAAGTCAAGATGATACTATTTATGCGAGCTTATACAACAGCTGAACACAGTTCTACCCGCCCACCAACTGCAACATCTTTGTTCAGAAATGCTTCTGATGTCAGTACCTTGACCTTACAGATGCTTATCTTGGCAAATCTTAGCAAATATACATAAAATTAAATTCCTAATGGCATGAGTTGACATTTGCTAACGCTGAATGAAGGATGATTACATGGATGACCAATATACTCTATGTCTATTTTTGTACATGTCTGAGACTTTCCTCTAAAAACTGTGAGAAGAATTAAATTCTTATCTGCCTCTTTATCTCAACTAAAATAAACATGCATGTCTGTATAACTAATATTTATGGATGGCACACTAGCTCATACATTCAAGCAGTTTTTAGACTTTTTCACACCAGGGAAGCTTAATAATAGAGAATATATGCAAATTCCCTCGGGAATCTCGGGTATAGCCCAAGCTGCCTTCAACAATGGTAAAAGTACTCTTAATACGCATGGTTTAGTTTAAACACACACACACACTCTCTCTTTGTAACTTTACTTCAAGATATACATTTCTTTTATTATAAAAACGTCCTCCCTTCCCCAAATCATCAATAGAAGTGTACAAGCTTAACTGCCTCTGCATGGCCCCAGGCATATGAGGAAGAAACCCGGTCTGAGAAACCAAGCACTAAAGAGCCTCTTACAGAGAACACAGTCTGTCACATACTCACTTCATTTTACATTAAAGGGATCTTAGAAATTCATCTTGTACCTTCCCTCTTTTTCCTTTTTTTAGTTAAAAAAATTGTAGTTTAAAATATGGCTTTCTTTTAAAATGGTGATTGACGATTAAAGTACCAACAATCAAAACCTCACAGATACATTTAAATAACACTGGGACCAACTATGAACATTTTAAAAACTTAAGATTTTTAAATATACCTAGGGTTTAGTGGGGGAAAGTAGGTATTAAATTCAAATTAATAAAACTCAAAGCAAAAAATTAGCGCACAGAGAGCTCTAACACAATGGATTACATGGATCCTGATTCTGGAAACATTTTACAACATCCTATATTTTCTATCTTTCAGCCTTGGCTTTTCTCTCCTTTCTAAGTCAGACTTCAGCGAATAGAATATTATGAACCCAGAAGCTCTCAGTAAACACAAACTTATCGCTCTTACAAATAGATTATCTGCATAATTTTCCACAAGTAATTTACCACAAACAGTGTCAACCTCTATTCACCACCAAATGGCATATTTTTTAACTATGACCACATGCAAATTTTCAATAACACAACTCTAATTAATGAAATACATGCTCACGATGAAGCTTCATTTTTATGTGAAATAAACACTTCCTAAGAATACACGCATGTGTTTTAAGTCAAGATAGGAAAAAATGAGTGAAGAAAAAGGGCAGGAGCAATGAGAGCTGAGGACTTTCTGGGGTTAATGCTGCTCAGAAAAAGGAAGACGTTTTAAAAATAAGTCTCTTTTAACTACAACCTCATGACACAAACAAGGAGCCCTCAGTGGGATGGGAAGGCTTCGTGAGTGGCAATAAAGACCATCTCTCCAAGACAGCAAACTTTCACACTGATGAAGGAAAATTCACCCACAAAAGAAAGTATATTCTTAACACATGATAATTAAGAATAAAACAGTCTTACTATATATAGACTCAGTTCTCCGAACATAAGAATATTTTGTTTTTAACTTTTGCCCATAAAAAGATCTTAATCTTAGAAAAACTAGAAAGTACAGAAAAGTAAAAAGGAAGCTGCCCACAATCCTACCATCCTGAGATTATTACTGTAAACACTTGTTCACAGCTTTCTAATTTTTAATACATAGGTATACATCATTTATATGCCATTTCTAGCAACCTCTATGTATTGTTTTCCACTTTATACTTTTGAAATAAAAAGACAAATTTTTAAAAGTAAGTTCTTTTCAAATTACTGCCAAAGACATAAGAAATACATAAAAATAAATTATGCAGCATGGTTACAAGTATACCAGAAACCAAATATTCTGGTGTTAGCGTACCTAAAATTACCAGCTTTCAAAGAACCATAATTCAGTAAGACAGTCTCATCATTAAAAGATTTGTTTTACTGCTCCTTAATTTGGAAGTCCTGTAAGGATGTGAGATTAGCATCATAAACATTCAATATCCCATAGCACTACGGCTCAATGGGGCCAACTTAACAGAGATTCCTGGAGAACGATGGATAACTAAGCACGGAGAACAAAGCACTGCGACACATGTCAACACAGTATTTCTCCCTATTCACAGACCACATATCACAGTGCCCAGGACTCAATTCCCAATATGGTTACTCATTTTCAGTGTTTGATTATCAACCAAATCTCATTACAGTCAAGTTACCTTCACAGTAGGTGCATTGCACTGTAATGAAGACAGCTAGGGAAGCAAGCCAAAACTGAAATCCTATGGGAAAAAAAGAGGACAGCTCCTTCTCAGGACAAAGAAACAGAGGAAAGGGCCGGAGGGGGGGGCATCAAATCTGCCTTTGAGAGATCACAAATTTTTGTTTTTCTTACCCTTGTAGAAGGTCCCTGTCTGCTCCCTTCAGACTTTTCGGTCTCAATGGTCATCCCAAGTGCATTACCTCTTAACTCCCCCTCTACTGATCGGTACCCTCAAGTGCTGCCTCTCTGCACTCTGTCATAGTCAGGGTTAGATATTCTTTCTGTACTTGAGACAGAGACTCTGATACTTAAGAGGGTCAGAAACAAAAGCTGTTGTGAATAATTTAGAGTGGTGAATTTCAATGAAATCAGATCAAAGTTGATTGATGAGGAGTATACTGTCATACCAAAGCAAACAGCAATTAGACCAGTATAAAATACCATTAGTACAAATCTTAGAAGTGTAAGAGGTTAACACAGCAATGTTTCATTTACCCCAGATTATAGAGAATTAAGTTAGTATCTGTTAATTTTCCAAATACAGCCAACAAACATTTTTTTTTTAAACAAACTTTTTTAACATTTATTTATTTTTGAGAGAGACAGAGACAGAATGCGAGTGGGTTAGGGACAGAGGGGGAGGGAGACACAGAATCGAAAGCAGGCTCCAGGCTCTGAGTTGTCAACACAGAGCCCGACGCGGGGCTCGAACTCACAGATGGCGAGATCGTGACCTGAGCCGAAGTCGGACGCTCAACCGACTGAGCCACCCAGGCGCCCCCCAGCAAACATTTTTAATGCAACTTCCTCCACGTAAATTTTTCCAAAATTATTATTTCTAAGGCAATTATTACATGATGTTGGAATCAAGCAAAGACTTGGAATCTGTCTACTAAAATGTATGAGGCTTCACGCCCCTTGACAAAGTGCACCGGAGTCCAGTGCTTTTTGTTGTACGTTTGCTCCGGTTTCTTTGCTGGTGTCCACCACTCGCTGTGGCCAGCAATCTGACCAGCACTGACGAGCAGCCCCGAAGTGATCACTGTCGTTTTCAACGTGCTAGAAACCACGTAATAAAATGTACTACAACTATGTCCAAAAGAAATTCTAAATTAAAATACTCTACATGACTTTCTGGAGGCTTAGTCCAAGGCTCTTACTGTTTTGACAAAGGAGTCGGAAAATATGGGTTCTAATGGTCCAAAATTTACCACCTCAAGTAACTGGGAGCAAACCGCTTCATCTATCCTGGCCTCAGTTTTCTCATCTATAAGGGGAGTTAATACCCTCTGCCCCACCTAATTCATATGATTGTCCAAAGGTTCCCATTAGATAATGCAGGTAAAAGTATTACATATATGTAGCAGCTTATGAAGTGAGAAGGTAAAACAACAGTATTTTTATCATTATCATAAAAAAACACCTATTTTGGCTTTTCTGGTCCCACTTCTTGATTATCTACATTCTACGAAATTAAAGTCACAAGAAAACTTACAATTAAAAAAAAAGAAAGCCATAACTGAAGCATCACTAAAGCAATGTAGTAGATGCTCAGTAAATCTTAGTTGGATTAATGAATCAACATTTACCTCTATGCCTAACACTCTATTAACAAAAGGAAAGTGGAAAACGAATCCATGATGTGTTTGCTATTCTTTTAGCACTTGTGAATTTCAAAATGAAAATTTAAATATGTAAAACAAATAGAAGACATTCAATGAGGTCTCAAAGTTATAAATGAGTTTTAGTATGTTTTCTTTCACTTAAGTACTGGAAATTCACAATTCACTAACTTAACTGTTGTCTTCGCATTACAAGTCCTATAGCAGCATTCTCATTTCTAGTGAAAGCCATTAATTTCATGACAGTGAAAAAATACCCTTCAGAAATGGCTTGCCTTACTCATCAGCTTACTGTCACAAGCACAAGATATTCAAACACTAACTCCAGCTGACAAAATAAAACACTCTTGTTCAGAGAGAGGACTGTCTCTTATAATAGCCTGGCTCTTACCCCAGGAGATTTATTACCAAGAATAAACTTTATGAAAGGTTGCCATACATAAAGCAGACTTCCAGCTGCTCTTCTAAGCAAACATCAATGAGACTTGTGATAAGAGAGATTAGGTTGGCTATCACATCCAGGGGCAGCACTGCTGTAGACAAGTGAATTTCTCACCCACTTCTCTCTAGCACAGGAAAGAGGAAGACAAGAGGCTTAAATACTAAATTAAAGAGCTTTAAAAGTGATTTAATATACGCCTAGTACTTTCAAAGGAAATAAGCGTGAAATAGGTGAAAAACTCAGCTTAAATGTTAATTTAAAATAAAAAATTTAGCTAATTTTCTTAGGAAGTAAAGTCTCCATTTCTATCCCTCTCAAATTAGTAGAGCAGGTCTGACATTAGTACGAAGTATGATGAGGTAACCACGGCAACTTTTATAACCACAGAAGGAAAACAGCCTGTCCACAAAGACACGCACGAAACGACCTATTATTTAATAATTGCACAAACACAATTACTCTGAAAATATATCATGATACCTGGAAAATGTACCGTATTTAAAAATATAACCTCCTTAGGAAATGCTTTATGAATCAGTATTTTCCCATAAAACTATCTGTGAAGAACAAACACTGTAAGAAACTTAAAGCATTTAAACGAAAAGTTATTATGTTGGTTACATGTATTTTTAAAAAATGCACTTTCCACTCATGAATAAAAGCATGAACACTTTCTTCTGATTTTAATACTTAAAATATTACCTGACAGAAAAAGAAGTGACGTAACGTAGCGTGTGTCCCAAAGTTCTACAAGCCAAAGGGTGTTAGGCTGCCACAGAAGTGAAACGCACGCTCACTGAATGCTCACTAAATGCACTTAATTAACATTGCCTTGCCTCATCTGGGGAGCCCCAGACATGGACATTATTAAATGTGTTTGACAAACAGTATTAGCAAAGCAGAGCCTAGAGATGGTAAATAATTTGTACAGGTTAGTAAGGTAGTAAATGGCAGAGATGGGTGGGATTTACGCCTAAATGTGAATCCAAAATCAGAATCGGTGTTCTGTTACACTCTACTGCCCCTAAACTTATTTGCACATGTACTTTACACTAGACAAGGGGATGGGCCACCAAAAAAATATACTCTTAGAAAGGGAAGAGGGAGAGCCAGACTACAAACAGTTTCTGACCAATGAAGGTGGATGGGAGCATTATTCTAGAAGAGGTATGATGGGAAAGTTACTTACTTAACTTAGTAAGTAACTTAACTTACTAACTTAGTAACTTAGTAATTCATAAGGTCAACCCTTTCATCTGTTGAAAACCATCAGTCATTTATCTCTTCTTAAAACCTCTTCTCTTAAAATCACCCGTATAAAGAAAATTTCAGGGGCACCTGGATGGTTCAGTCAGTTAAGATTTCATGCTTTGTGACTCTGAGCCCCACATCCAGCTCTGTGCTGACAGTGCAGAGCCTGCTTGGAATTCATTCTCTTCATTCATTCATTCTCTCTCTCTCTCTCTCTCTCTCTCTCTTTCTCTCTCTCTCTCTCTCATTTTCCCTCTCCCTCTCTCTCTGCCCCTCCAACTCTCTCTCAAACTCTTTTAAATCAAACATTCTCCCACTGGTATTCATGTCTCTGAGACTAAGAAAATCTTAAGTACATTCTTAAAGCATTCCCACAAACTTAATGGTCTCAGAAGAAAACAGAGAAGTATACATAGCAAAATGTTTTACTGGTCCGTAACCTCATTGTTTCAGATCTGCCGAATGAGCTAGTTTCAAGCTGCTGGGCAAAGACAAGTAGGGACGGCCACACGGTGGCCTTTTGCCACACGGGCATTTCACCTGCTGGGTAAGCGTGAAAGTACTTTTCTAGTTAAATGTTTCAGCATGCTCCCCGATGTAAATTCATCCAGCAATCTTGAAATTAAATTCTATCTCCCACTACACATTCTCTACAACTATAAAAGTTCTCAACCCTGCTAGTAGAAAGTCAACTTAAAACAAAAAAAACTTTGTTTTGGAATATTTCATGAGGATATTAAATTTATCCACTATTCTCAGAGTGTATGCACCGTGAACAGGACAAAATCTTTTCTAACTCAAGAGTTACATCTGTTCTATCATTGTCAAAACATCAGTTATTTCAGTGACTCAAAAAGATCCAAATGCCAGGTTGCACTGGGACTACTTTCTGTGGTGGGTCAAACTACCCAAGGGGAAAGAAAGGGAAGAACACAATTCCTGAGAATGTGTTCATTCCTGAGAGGCAAGGGACTCTTGATCCTTTGCCTTCGGCGTCCAGAGCCATAAAGCTACTTGTGGGGGATGAGGACAAGCCACAGAAATTCTTCCTTAATGCTGAAATCCCAGCTGATGTGATCGCCAAACTAACCAGGGAAAGAGCGTTAGTCATAAACGTATAGATCTCAGAATTACTAGTTAAGTTCCTAAAGTTTAAATCCTGGTCAGCCACAATGAAGCAAACTCCTTTGCTGCAGATTGGCAAATGAAACAGTCTGTCCTTAAGTAGAATCTAAAATAGGAAGAGTAACTTGATTCAGAACAGTAAGGGGCTAGGATAACATCTCTCAGTAGCAGCCTCAGTTCCAAACCTTTTCCCTACTACTTCTGGCTACTTATCTCCACTTGCTTTTCCTTCAAGCATCAACAACAGCCACCATTGGCCATGGCCATTAGTCAGGCAACAAATGCTAACAAAAATCCATGCAGATAACAAGACTGCCATTATGCAACTGATGTAGGTAACCCTGAGGCACCAGCACGTCAAGGGCAAAGCTCTTCGTCAGAAATGGGTACCGTGCCTACTAACAAGATTAACAGAAGTAAAAAGTAGCTTCCCAATCACTTTTATCTAAAAATTTTAAATGGAACCTTGAGGACTATTTTCAAGGGAGCTTCTCACTACACAAAACAAAGCCAAAATGACTCCTAACACGCAATGACTCAAACATGCACGTTTTTACTTTCTTTCTTTTTTAAGTTTTTAAGTAATCTCCACACCCAACGTGGTCTCAAACCCACAACCCCAAGATCAGGAGTCACTTGCCCCACTGAGCCAGCCAGGAGCCCCAAAACACGCACGTTTTGAAAGTTGTTAGTTTATGCAAACAACTAAATACTAAGATTAAGTGAAAAAGACAAAAACAGAAACAAAACAGACATAAAAATTAGACCTTCAGAGTATCAAAGTGTCTAGAACTGCACTGTCCAATATGATTGCCACTAGCTACGTATGGCTGTTTGAATTTCAGTTAAAAAAGAAATTAAAATTAAACATTCAGTTCCTCAGTCACACCAGCCACACTTCAAATGCTCAAAAGCCACACGTGCCTGGCACAGTGGTGACATATTGGAGTACAGATCTAGAACATTCACATCAAAACAGAAAATTCTATCGGAGAGCAGTACTCTTGAAGAAATCTGCCACCAAAATGGCAAACAACACAATATCTGTACAATTAAAAATCAAAACAGGAATAGAAATGCTCTGGGGCGCCCAGCTGGCTCAGCTGGGGGAGCATGTGACTAGGTCTCCGGTCTCAGGGTTGTCGGCTCGAGCCCCACATTAGATATAAGAGAGTACTCACATAATTTTTTTTTTTTTTTAAAGAAAGAAATGTTCTGTATCTTGACTCCTAGAAATGTACATCTTCATGGATACGGTAATACATGTAAATTATTCCTCAATAAAGATGATACGGGGGGCGCCTGGGTGGCGCAGTCGGTTAAGCGTCTGACTTCAGCCAGGTCACGATCTCGCGGTCCGTGAGTTCGAGCCCCGCGTCGGGCTCTGGGCTGATGGCTCGGAGCCTGGAGCCTGTTTCCGATTCTGTGTCTCCCTTTCTCTCTGCCCCTCCCCCGTTCATGCTCTGTCTCTCTCTGTCCCAAAAATAAATAAAAAACATTGAAAAAAAAAATTTTAAAAAAAAAATAAAGATGATACGGAAAAAAAGAATAGATATATGACCCCTGGCATATTCCAAAGGAAAAACAAAACATACTTTGGGTATGTAGAGGAAGGTCCAAAATCCTGACAACTCGCTTCCGTGGTCCCTCGGGTGAGACCCTCCTACATCAGCCAGACTGGAGGGCAGATGGCTAGAGAAAGAGGAGGGTGCGGGTCTGCTGGTGGTACAGGTGTGCGGGGCAGGAGGACCAACACACTATGGAAATGAAGGGACGCTGCGTGGGCTCCTCCAAAAATGTACCTGCAACCTATCCTCAAACTGTCAAGTTAATTATTAAACTCACACCGCTCACTGAGGGGCCACTGAAAGAGGTAAAGTAATTCATAAAGAGTCATAAGGTGCACAGTCGCACACAGCTATCTTCCAAATGATTAAAGAAAAGAAACTGGGAGAATGAAAAAAACTACCCAAAACATTTAAAGATTTAAGACCTGAAAATCAGGACAGCCAGGTATTACCATTTCCAATCCCACAATATCCTTCAGCTGATTAACAGTCCACAGTTCTCCCCAGGACCACAGCTGATCACTCAACACCAGCTCCAACTCTGAAGAGGCACTACCACCAGTCACTCTCCTAGGCACGACTAGTTCTCAAAAGGCAGACAGGAGATTGAAAGGGGGGGAAACGGGCTCTCCAGAGTAATTCCATCACGGACAATGGTTCTCAAATTTGTTCACTTAACACCTGGTAGGCAGCCCAAGTATACCTTGGCCCATTACTGTAGCAACGTGAAATAATCCGTTACGTTACGTGTCACTTTATTCAAACATCTCTATTATCACTAGCAGTTGTCGAAGGCTTATCAAAATGGAGGAAAAGAAATGGTTGCATATATTACGGTGTGTTAGCTTATAGTATTTTACACCATTATAATGATGACTGTGAACACTGGCAACATGGAAAAACAGAATCAAACGAAAAAACAAAGTCCATTACATCTAGAGTACGTGAACGTATAAAAAGGGACTAAAAGAAAACACGAACGAATGAAAACTGCTCGATTCTCAGGCTGTGCACTTTTTCTTTAATGTAGACGTTAGTATTGCTGTGTTATCTGCAAAATACAGAATAAAAATTTTAACTATTTATAAATACAGATAGCACACTTACCACAGTGGGATTGCCACTACTTATCAACTGGCTGACTTCATGAAAGATGCTTTTGCAGTCAATTGATTTATCTAAGGATCCTCGTTTTACAATGACTGCTACTGCTAACAGAATCTGTTCCCGAACATACTTTTGGAGGCTGTAAAACAGAAAGACCATCGTGAACACCTTTACATGATCCCAATATAAACATAGTCCCAAGTTTCTCCCGACGCCGGACGCTACTAATCACACGGCTCACACGGGAGGGTAGCACAGCCTGCCGGTTATGCACTGTCTCCGGAGCCAGGAGATCTCGACTTGGATCCATGCTTCGTTACTTACGGGCTTGGTGACCCTGGTACGCAAGACAGTTTCAGAGCCTTAAATTTTCTCATCTGTGAAACGGGGGTAACATTAACAGGGTTGTGACTAGGATCAAATGTTCTTCAAACTGCGCCCAGTGCATACTAAGTGGTACATAAATGTTAGCTGCTTCAGGCAGTGTTCAAGAGATCTAAGTCAGTTCACTGAGAGCCAGATTGTGATTCTACCAATAAAAAGAAATTCTGATCTAATATCCATCTCCAACCAGTAGTATAATCTTAAGCCCACTCCCTTTAATGTGAAAAGGCAACAGGCTAGCTCCCCAAAATATATTATGGACACACACACATTTTTAAAAAACGTTTTGGAGTGCCTGGGTGGCTCAGGTGGTTAAGCGTCTGACTTCAGCTCAGGTCATGATCTCACGGTTCGTGGGTTCCGGCCCCACATCGGGCTCCGTGCTGACAGCTCAGAGCCTGGAGCCTGCTTCAAATCCTGTGTCTCCCTTTCTCTCTGCCCCTCCCCCACTCGCACTCTCTCACAAATAAACATTAGAAAAAAAATTTTTTTTAAGTTCTAAAATTCCTTATCTAAACTGTGCTCTTCAGTGTGATGGCAGAAGCAATGATCCCAAGTGAAGGAATTCTACAAAGTACACAAAGTAGACTAGACCACTAGGGCACAGAGATTTAGTTGTCCTGTCACAACCTTTTCTTAAAGGTAAGGCTCAGATAACGTAACTTTATAATCCGGCTTCTAGAATGCCACAAGGATACACCAACCACGTGCCCTTTGGAATAAACCCCAAATTCCTTAACGTGGCTTACAAGCAGTGGGACCCAACCCAGCTCTCTTTGGACACTACCAATCTGTTGTCTTATACCCTGCAAAGTGTCCCCATTGGGACATAACTGATACGGTCACCCACTTCACCAGTCTGTCACGGTCAGGGACCTCCTCCTGCCCTCTCTGATCCCCGCTTCCACATTCGCTCAAAACTGCAGACATGCTGAGCTTCTTTCAGCCCCTGGCGCAATGCACAGACCTCTGAACGTCTGTGTCCTCTGCTAAGACTGTGATGTCCCTTTCTCCAGAGGGGACTCCCTGAAGCTCCCTGAACATGGTGGGCCGTTACTAAGGAGGGCTCCCTGACACATGACAGGCATCTATCAGACATACAAACATGCCCCCCATGTCAAGACTGAAGTGAAAAATATTCCTTCAAAATACACACTTGAAGCACTCATAAGCAAATAAATGCAGAGATTGTACGGGAAGAACAGGAGGAATGTGAGTTAACCAAAAGGAGTTTTTGTACATTTCGGGGGACATGACAATTTCAAATACACCGACTCCTACTAGAAAGTGTACATAAAGCTAGTTTTAACGACCTCCATTGGCAAGAATTATAAATTACTAGGAAAATAAATAATAGCTCACATTGGTTGGTGTTTATGTTATGCAAGGCTATAAACGAACTTCACAAAAGTTAATACATTCAACCCTCACAACTACCTTTTGAGTACAATACTATTATTAACTCTAATAGCTAATTAAATACTAATAATTTTAGAAACTAATGCACAGAGAGGGCAAGCAATCTGCCCGTGCACACAGTGGCAGCAGTAGATTCTCAACCGCCCTGCCATACTGTCAGGCGCACCTGGCATTTCATTCTGTGGAAATGCTATCTCAATTAGGAGGAAAAAACTAGAAAAGAGAAAGTTCTGTGTACCAAACGAGAAGTATACAACACTATGTATGCAGCATTCACAGTATTCTACCTATGCGGTATACCAACAGTTTTCACTTGACTCTGGTCCATACTGTAGGAAAGTCTACAAGATAAAAATGTCTGTGTCATGAAAGACAAAAAAAAAGGCAGAACTATTCTAGATTAAAACAGAGTAGAGACTAAATACAATGTATAATCTGCGGTTAAATCCTGGATCAAACAAATAACTTATAAAGGAGGAAAGGATATCAATAGCATTATTCAGACAACTGGGAAAATGAGAATATAGGATCAAAATTATATTAGATTAATTTAATATGCCAATTATATCAAGAGTATCGAGGGCACCTGGGTGGCTCAGTCAGTTAAGCCTGTGACTTCGGCTCAGGTCATGATACCATGGCTGGTGAGTTCAAGCTCCACCTCGGGCTCTGTGCTGACAGCTCAGAGCCTGGAGCCTGTTTCAGATTCTGTGTCTCCCTCTCTCTCTGCCCCTCCCCTGCTCACACTTTCTCTCTCAAAAATAAATAAACATTAAAAATTAAAAAAAAAAAAAAAAAAAAGGATGAAGTATCCTAATTTCTGCAGCATACTTTCAGGTGATTCAGGGGAAAATGCATATATGTGAGAGAAATCAAATGTGACAAAATGTTAACTGAGCCTCCACTGGGAAAGAGTGTGTGTGTGTTCATTGTATTATTCTTTCAACTTTGCTTAAAGTTGTGGTTTTTTTTTTTAGTGTTTGGGGGGAAATATGTAAGTGAACTATTTCAATGTGGAACCTTACAATCAACTCCAAAATAGCTTCTGAACTAATGAAAATTACTGAAGAATGAGATTGTTTTGGATAATAGAAGAGATCACGTGCATGTGTGCACGCACGCACACGCACACACGCACACACGCAATCGAAATCTACCACACACGTAAGTCTATGAAACTCTCCAGAGTTCAGCAGTTCCAACTTGGGGAGGGTGGAGAAAAACTGGGATCGATGAGCAGCTCCAGGAGCACACCCAAATGGCCTCGTCAAACAACAAATTAAAATTTAAATAAAGAAAATCAGCATGAAGGAGAAGAGAAAGGTTTGAAATTGGGACAATTGCCCCTTATTCTATTAAAACCAGAAAAAACAAGCCAAACCCTCCCTTTGCATACATCTCTATCCAGTCATCTACAGAAAGGATTACCCATTACACCTGTAACGTTTGTTTACAGGCTAAGTAAATCTTGCCTTCTTTCTCTTATGCATTTTTCTTTAGGCAAAGCAACTGGCACTTACCTGCATGCTAAATTCACGCCAGTAATTATTATTAAATATTATGAGCTCAGAAGACCGCGAGTGAACAACCCGTAGAAAGAAAGGTGTGCTCTAAATTATGTTTAAAGCTTCATGCATATTGATCACCATTAATCGACATGCCTAGTTACCAGGAGTTCCAATTAGAGAGCATTTCTTCACCGAATTTGAAAGTGTACGTGTATGGAAAAAGGACTCAATTGTTCAACTGCACAAATGGCAAACGTGCGGTGTGCAGTGCCTCTTCGTAAAACACGACTTGGTATTTGAGGGATTTACCAAAAAAAAAAAAAAAATCACACAAGCAATGAATGTACAGATCTTGTAAAATGTTCAAACAATACAACGTACGTAACACAAAAAGAAAACTCACTTTTACCCTATTTCTTAAAACTGATCCATTTTCCAAAAGAAAGTATTGAACAAATTTGGTGCTTTCTCTTCTACAACCTTCCTAATGTGCATTTCCACGCATATGTATGTGTAACACTTGGTGTTTTAATGGCACCTGACCACCCTTTGCACCCGTGTCCTGGAATACTCACCTATGTCTTACGATGCTACCAAACACCGAAAAAAGAACGACTATGTACCAAGGATTTTCCATGGAGTCCAAGATCAACTTTTACTCATAAGCAAAATCTTTGGATCTAAACGTCCACAAAAAACCCTTAATATCCAGCACCATCTTTTCCAAGAAACAAAACCCTGTATCATAAGCTTAAATATAAAGTCGTATTTCATTAAGCAGTATAACAACCCACAACCACGTGTGTGTGAGTTTTTAAAATATGAGCCCAAGCAGAACTTAACCATAAACATCTATCGTTAAAAACATAAAGGAAAAAAGGGAAAGAAAGAAAGAAAGAAAGAAAGAAAGAAAGAAAGAAAGAGAGAGAAAGGAAAAGAAAAGAAAAGAAGCGAAAAGAAAAGAAGCGAAAAGAAAAGAAAAGAAGCGAAAAGAAAAGACAAGACAAGACAAGACAAGACAAGACAAGACAAGACAAGACAAGACAAGACAAGACAAGGGCAGCACAGGTATTGGAGCAGTGCCTCCGCCATGTACTTACTTAGGCCTCTGTAAGACATAGGTTAAAAGGAATGTTCGCAGTGACTCGATGCTACCTTTTTCCAAGAGAATCCACTCTCGGACAACTGCTTCCATTATGGCTGTGGCAGCTTGAAAGAGGACATAGTCCACTTTACTTGTTTCTGAGGAGAAAATTGGAAACTTTCTTTAAACAGCAATTCCTCCTTCTTTGAACAGTTTGCATTTATTAATTTAAAAACAGAACTTTTCAGACAAGGAATAAGATGGTTACCTGTTCTTTTTTTAATCCAGTGACCTTGCTCTAGCACCACAAAGAGGTTAGTTCCTCTCAGAAGACACCCCAGGCAGGTGGCAGCTAATCACCGATCACAATTTTCACAAACTTTCCTCACCTCTCTTCAACTGTTACTTCCAAAGCATGAAGAACTAAAAAATAACACAGCTTTAAAAAAAATAAAAATAAAAATATAAAGCAATCAGAGAATTTCCTGAGAGATTCTCACCCTGTGCAAAATAGAGCTTTGCATTTGCAAAATATCTTAATAAACTCGTCTTTGAACATTACTATTTGTGGTGAGCCATGCTGTTAAAATATTTGTTGAGAAATTAAGCTTTCAGCAGGATGGCCCATCCCCAATAGCAAGTTCAGAAATAAACACAATCACATTCAGGTTATTTTTCTCAAAATGTTAAAAAAAAAAAAAAAAATGGGAGTCACATTTACCCAAGGTGAGAAGTTCTTGTGAATTTTCTGATTGCAATACTGATCAAACTGAGTAAAATTCCAAAGCTACACTTAGAAAACCCCAGCCTTAACTAGCAAGTTATAGTATCTGAACTAAAAACTGAATCAGGAGGGAAAGAAAAAACAGAAAATTAACATACCTAAGAAATATTTTAATTTTCCATTTTTTCTTTTATTCACCCATACCACTACAATCAGTTTCCAAACAGCATTATCAAAAGGGAGAAACAGTCAAAATGAAGTCAAGAAAAAGTAGAAATTTTCTGGAGTTCTGAAAAATAACCGTCATGTGAAATCCATGAAAGTTTGGGATTAGACTGCAGGTTATTTGCCAAGATCACTAGACATGAGTATCCGAGAGCCCTGAGAAGTTAACTCCAGGCATAGAATGGCACCTTCAAGAATTCATCAGAAGAGCATGAAGACATAGGGAGGCACATCATGTTCTCTCCTACTCAAGCTCAGGTCATTTAAAAACCTTGAGTGATCTTGACACAATACGCTATAAAAATGGGTGAAAAAAAGGTACACCCTACATAAATGCCATCAATTTAGACTACCAAATAGGAGTTTTGAACATAACAAAACCAAAAAGAGGACCCAATTTGGACCTTTTTAAAAAAGTTTGATTATTCCATGCTTTCTTAACATGCATTCTAAGTGAGATGATCATCAGAACTCACAAAAATTTAAAAACCTTAAAATGTTACCAGTAAAGAAAGCAATAGCTTCCAAAAACGTAAACCTATCATAAAAAGATGTGTTTAAAGTTCCAGGAGGAAAAAAAAAAAAGTGTAAGAGGAACTGAAACAGAAACTAGCTATATCTATTTAGATCACTTAAGGAGAAATACGGTACTGCCTCATAAAGGTAATTCAAGTAATCTCTTATTATAAACCTCTTGTATAAAGTAAACGATGGTTGATTGCCTAACTTCACTTTCTACTGCCATAGTAAAAATCTTAAGGACAAGAAACCCCAGATCCTTAGTTATGGATTTTAACAAAGAAGCAAAATCTTAGGGACTCACAGAATTTTGGACATAGAACTCCAAAGGTCACCTAATTCAATTCCTGCCTTTTAAGGCTGAAGAAAGTGTTGACGCACCAGGGGACTAAGAGAAAAGAATTCAGGATCACGTGGCCGGTGAATGTTCCTGGAGCGACACTAAGCCACCCCTAAACGCACGTGCCGAGGAAGAGAAGACCAAACGAGCTCCTTCCTGTTTCCAGAAGCAACAAAACGTGCTTATTTCTAACTACCCGTGCTGACAGCCAAGCTGTTTTTCCTGCGTCCCCCTCCTTTTTGCAAGGGACGAGGGAGGGAGCTAACTGCAGCAGGTGAATGACAGACATTCAACAGTTTCCGAGGTGACTCTTTCTTAGATGCCTCTGTTTGGGCATCTCTACATGCCTACTCCCGTAAGAAGCTTCTCTAAGAATGGAGGAACCTGAAAAAAAGAAAGCCAAGTTCCAAATTTCAAGGAAGGAATTCTCCTAACCTAACGGGCTGCACGACACCTTCTCACGAAACCGTCACTAGCCTTCACACACCGCACGTCAACACGATATAAATGTGCAAAAGGTGCTCTATGGAACTCTCGAAGCTACCGGCAGAAGGCCGGGCCTTCACGCGGATGGATGAGCCTTATCCTCGCTCTCTGCTCCAAAGATGCTTGAAAGGCAAGGTCTTCACGAGGAACTCACAAGTCATCTAGAATTTCTGATACTTTTCAGTTGTTCTCCACTGACCAGGGCATTGTCTAGAGAATAAATTATTTTAGCCCACTTCGGCAGCAAGTTGTCCCTTTTTACCACGGTAACTTTCTTTAATAATTATGTAAATAAAATTCATTTCTATCACGTCAGCCGTCTGAAACCACACAGAGCCATGAAGACAAAAATTGAAGTGAAGGAAACAATGAGAGGCAGAGCACCACATTCTGATCAAAAAATATTTTTAAAAGGAAACTAAAACCACAGTAGTCAAGGCCCAGATGTTCAGCGACCACGACCACCTCTCTGGCGTGAAAGACTTCGGTCCAGAGCACGTGGATACGCACGTGTACACAGGCACCCCAAGTGATAAGAAGTCTCAGTTTCACTTCGTTTTGCTCCAACCACTTCTGAGACAAGAAACGAAAGAAACCCGTTTCTCCCTGGGAGAAGGACAGAAGAATGCTACAAAGTTAGTTCCGGAAGCGCTGGTCGGGGTGTGTCTTTAACAAGAACAGAACTCACAGGATTTGTGAACACACATTTGACCAAACCAAAGTAACAACTTCCTAAACGCCAAAGACTTCTGTCTGAGGTGCAGAAATCCAAAAGCACCCTTCTGACAAAACGCGCCGGGGCGTGCAACGTGCACACGCAAATGCGCGCGTGCACACACACAGAGTGGAAAAAGCACACCCAGAATGACAACAAAAGGATAAGAAGAGAAGGAAATGAGGAAAACCAGAAACGTAATAAAAACTTAGGTCAGAAGTGGGAAGGAAGAATTTTAAGAGGCCAGAACAGGGAAGCATCAAAGAGAAAGTCTCCCCTTTATTAGAATATATCACCCAGACACTGTATAAAAATGACATATTATCCCTAACTAAGAATGTGAAAATTCTGAATTGCGATTGACTGCCACTTGTATGAGAAGTCTTCTTAGAGGAATTAACCCTTCTGTGCTGGTGGCAACTGAGTAAGGAGTTGAAAGATTTTCTGTGAAGTTTAGATGTAAACATTAATGTAACACAGGGCTTTGCAGTACATTAATGATTAGATTACAATACATGCACTCAACCTTTTAAATAGTTAATATCTCAAAACCCAAACTGGTTTTAAAAGCACAGCCAGAACTAGCAATACTATTCTTTAGACATTTTTATCAGGAAAACAAACGTATTCCAGACAAGCTCAAATCGTAACAAAGCAACAGTACTTCATAAAATATACATACTCTAAACAGGAAAGAGTCGTATAAACAAATGCACTCTAGTAACATACTTACAACTTAGATCACCTATTTCCCAACTAGTACTGAATGACAACTGCATTACAATAGAAAGTCCGATGAAACTGATGGAATCCTAATTAACGTACTTAAGGCGTATGCCATAAAAACCAGACTCGAATTATGTTAGGCGACTAGTTTAACACAATGGTTTCCTCAACTATTAACGCTGAACAATTTCAAGGCAGTGAAGACGAAAGCTCCCTTGAATTCTTAACGCTGATGTTTAGCTTTACTTCTTGTGATTTAACTCTGAATCAAATACTCTCCACAGGCATGATAGCAAGTTTTCTTAGTGCCGGAAACAAGTTCACCCAAGTATGACACCTGACCACTAAAAAAATAAAATAAATAAAAACTGCCTCATGTAGAATTTAAAAGGTGGTTATTAACACTGACTGCTCCTCTGGTGAAAAATCTGACTCCTGAATGAGACAGAGCCACCTTCAACCACCTCTGCGAGCTCCTTGCAAACAGAACAGAGCACTTTGTGAAGGTTATCTTATTTTTAAAACGCCATCTGAAATCAGGTAACGGGGCCACTCGCATTACCGTTCACAGAGTGGTTTTATATGTGGCTACATTTGTGCCTCACAACAACTTAAGGCAACGAAGCCCATTAAGGAAAATGGTACCACTGTTCCCATTTCATAGATGAAAACGGGCTCCGAGAGGCTAAGTGACTTCCTCAAGTTGATACCATGGAGAACAGACCTCACAGGTCCTACAGCAGTGCTCTCTCTATTCCAACCCAGCAACGCACTCATAAGCCCTTATACGGAAAGCATTTTTAACATTTAAATTTAATTGCAGGCTATTTCAGTCTGGAAACCAGAGAGTGCTGGTGGCTAACAGATAAGTCTTACTAAAAGCCTAAGAATAAAAGGTCAGATATTTTAGTTCCTAATATGCAACTAACCAATTTTATGGTCAAGAATAACTCAAACAGCCTTTCAGAGGCTCAAGTGTGGGTTACAAAAAATGGCTCCAATTAAGAAAGAGTTAATAAACAATTAAGTTTTAAAATAACAATCACCAATGAAATCTCTCTTACTACCACTGAAAAATATGTAGGAGACGGAAGACTGTGTGCCTATGTCTGTGTCTGTGTGGACTTAGAAAATGCCATCTCTGGACAAGAGTTATAACTTTTGTGATTATTTTTAAAGGAAAGAGATTGTTTCTGTACGCATGTCAGATAAAAGGTACTTGTAAAATATTTTTACAAGAGTAAAAATTAGTGTTTCATTTTACAATACACAGCGATCATCTACATAGAACTAATATTTGCTAAGCAAGCTGAATACAAACTATATGGTTAAAAAAATGTTTTGCACGAAGAAAAATTGTTGAAACCTCCAAAAACAATCATAATTTCAAAACACTAGAGTAAGATATATTATAGTGCATTTCCTATAACAAGTGATAGCACTCTTGAGAACTGAAAAAATATTAGATTTTCCCCCCACCATTAACAGACTTCATGTTTTGGTCAGTAATAAAACAAATTATATATATTTACTACATTTAGTAACTTACTGTATTTATAAATTACTATAGTTGGGGGAAAAAAAGTCAAAGTAGAAACAGTCTTCTATCTGGCTTTATGGACTATCTTTAAAGCCACTTCAACAGAATGACTATTAATGGAAAATTGTAATTACACACACCTGCTTGTTTTAAAAGGCATTTAAAATATCTGACATCCAGGATAGAAAGACTATATTTGATTCTGCAAAAATACTTTAAAAGTGAATACTTACCCAAAATATGCTTGCAAACTGCAAATGGTGACTTTGATTTCCTAAACGATAAGAATATGTGCTCTGCATGCTGGCGTTGTTCGTTATTAACCATGGAAGGTGGCGCCTTGAGGGTTAAAACAAGAGGAGCAAAACAAAACAAAAAACAGAGTACACTTGTTTAATAAGACAGCTTGAACAACAGCAAACCTTTTACCCGCAATAAGAGAAAACACTTTCACTTTCGGGGGGTGGGGGCACTGGGACATCAAATTCCTGCTTGTTATTTTACAGAAACTGAAGTATAAAACTTCGTAATAAATATTTAAAATACGGTTTCAGGAAAAAGGAAGAAATTCCTGGCAAGGTTTCAAAGTTGCCTACATTTTAGAAGACAGAGGCTTATATAACATTTTCTGTATCTTTTAAACACAGCTAACTTATTGCGTTTTATTCCAAAATATACCACTTCATCTAACTTGACTAAGTGAAAATTATCTCTAAATTTTTCAGCACTGGTGCAACCAAATCCAAAGTCACTAAAAATTGATTTCTCACAGCAATGCTTTACGATAAAAATATTATCAGATAATTAATTCTACTTCAAGTTTCCTAAAATCACCATTAAACCAGAAAAAGTACGGAACAGTGGAGTTGGAAGTTACAAAACTCCTATCTGAATAAACGAATCCGCAGAAAAGTCAGACTTCTGGCTTAACAAAAACAACTTCTAAAGTCTGCCAGGTTTTTAAATTCCATTTTGTTCTAACAATCTTTCCTCTAAAGATAATATTCTTCTGAACCTAAAATGTAGCCACCTAAAATACATAGTCTCATTGCATGGCTTCGTTATCTTTGACTCACTGAGACCCATCTGAAGGGAAGAGATTGCTTATGCAGCCTACCAATTAAATAGCAGAATTCTCAATTTGGGAGAGGAGAGGTAGGAAAATAAACCTTCGCTACTGTGACCAATATGAAATGGGGAAACCAAAATTTCAACTATATTTAAACAATCTGAAAGATAAAAAACATTTTGCAACAAAGTACATTATAAACTATATTATTGAAACCAAGTACATTATAAACCATATATTAATATAAACTATAAACTGTATCAATTATGTATCATCATTTTAAGCTGTATCAATTATGCAACATTAGTCACTATAATTTTAGTTAAAATAAAATAATAATAAAACCAAATTTGATAGCCTGGCCTAAAGGTATTCTTATAATTAGCCAAAACCAGTTCAGACTACTATTCCTAATGATACAGCACCCTCTACAGCTCTCTAGATAAAAACGAAAATATTTTCATTATAAAGAACTGTGTTAAATTCTTTTTATTTTTAATGTTTATTTATTTTTGAGAGAGAGAGAATGAGCAAGAGAAGAGCAGAGAGAGAGGGAGACACAGAATCCGAAGCAGGCTCCAGGCTCTGAGCTGCCAGCACAGAGCCTGACGCGGGGCTCGAACTCACGAGCCATGAGATCAAGACCTGAGCCAAAGTCGGACGCTTGACCAACTGAGCCACCCAGGTGCCCCAAATTGTGTTAAGTTCTTTAATCCGTTTTTTGAAAAAGTGTTACTATGAACAACTAACTATGCTAAATATAAATATTTTTGTCCTTCCATTTGCAAATTCTTCATTCTCATCATTTTCCGTAACTCAACAAGTTTGTGTTTTTACAAGATATTTCATCATTAATATCTGACTATACCCCCAAAACCAGCATATCAGTAAACACTATTACAACATGTTATACTGCTACGAATATAAGGCAACAAGTATGGATGACCCAGGTGATTCTGATTTATATATTCTTTCTTCTCATCACCCTTGAAAGGCAGTACACATACATAATTTTGCAAGTGATTAATTATGCCAGTTATTCTGCAAACAAAAATAGTTCTTAAAGCTAATGATCTTTGGACACCCTGATATTCACATAGTTCATAAAGTACAGGCCTCAAGATAACTTTAATATAACAGAATATTTCATTTATAAAATATCAGATTTCATAAGTAATGAAGTATAATGTAAAAGTTGGTTTATATTAACCACCTGGTTGAACATGATCATACAAACAATAAAATCATCCATTGATTCATTAGATGGCAACACAGTATCCACTCTAGTTTCCCAAAACCAAAACTTTCAATTCTTTTTGAAAATGAATGACTTGGCAATGGTTTGCAAATAGTAAATTATGTGCATCAGCGAGTTCTGAGAAGATTTTTTGTTTAAAAAGAAAAAGAAAAGATTCCCAGCCCCCAAAGATTTAACAGGCTCAGCTTCTAAGTCAAAAACATGCATCTTTCCCACAAAATTCCCAGCTTAGTACTGACTTATATACCTATACCTCTACCTGTGGAACTCCTTCCTGCTCAGAAATCAGAAGTCATCCTTCAAACTGCTTCAGCTTCTCCTTCGTCAGCCTTTCCTGACCTTCTCCCCATCGGCCTGAACACAAACGTCTCCATCTCACCTTGGGCAATGCACTAGGTATATATCTCTACCAACCCAACTTACCATAATGTACTGTATGTATTTGCTTGCCCCTTTTTCTTTTTTGCTATGATTTTTCTGATACCAGAAACCTTACTTTACTCATCTCTAAATTCCTAGAGCCTTGCACATATCAAAAGAGAGGCAACACCACCATGACTAACATTCACTGAGTACTTAGTGTTGCGAGGCATTATTTTCAACAGATGGATAGGCACACAGATATATAACCTCATTAATCCTAATAACCTTATGAGGTAGAAGCTATTATTATTCCCATTTTACAGATGAGGAATGGAGTGATCAATCTGCTAAAGGTCAAGGAGGAAGCAGAGGTGGAAACTGACCTCAGGGCCCTAACTCTTCAACAGAAACTACACTTAGGTGGTTCAGGATCATGTAAGACTTATTATGCTTAAAGCAAGGGGGTAGAAAGGAAGAAAATCCCTCGTAAAAGTCCTCCTCTGAGACCCAATACAGACATTAGAGTGTTCTACATAGCTTGAGAAGTTTCAGTGAAGATATAATAATAGTAAAAAAGCCTTTTTGTATTGCCTGTTTATGTTCTTTCGTTGTCCCTAACAGCCAAAGATTGAGAAGAGCTCACACTTCAAAGGTACAGTCAAATGAATCAGAAGAGCTGGAATCAGGCGGAAGCAGAGTGCCTGACGGAGGACAGGAAACAACACATGAGCAACTCCAGGTGTCTTCAGGAAAATAAAGGCAGTAACAGGAAGAAACTGAAAGGTGTTTTTCATTTTTAAGTTTGTTTATTTATGGGGGGGGGGGGGGTGCGGCAGAGAGAAAGGGAGAGAGAAACTCAAGCGGGCTACATGCTGTCAGTGCAGAGCCCGACGCAGGGCTCCATCTCAAGAACCGTGAGGCGAGATCAAGAGGAGGATGCCTAACCCACTGAGCCACCCAGGCGCCCCAAGAAGTGCTTCTAAGGAGTCGCACCAGCAGGAGATCTGAAGCTCACAAAGCCCTGGCCCAACATGCTGGTGTTTCTGGCACAGCCCATGCTGTTCCGCCAGCCTGGCCGGACCCCCTCCAATTTACAAAAAATCCTCAAGAAACACCATTGGTGGTGCACAGCTAGGGGCATCTGAAGCGGGAACTCAAGATTCACTAAAAAATAGATTAAATGACATATTTAATACGAGGGTTTTTTTTCGGGGGGGGGGGGCATCAGGAGAACCAGAAGTACTAAATAATTTCTGTTTACTGAGGGCTGACTATAATCTAAGCACCATGCCAGAAGCTAAGGATATAAAAGTAGAGAGAACCATCTCTGCCCTTAGGAATTCTGAGTCTTACAAAAGACATACATTAATCAAATCACACCAATAATAATGAGTTTATCATTTTTGCCTCCCCTAACTGCATTCTAGCTTCTCCCATCATGCCAAACCCGTCCTCAAAAAGTCAGAAATTCCACTTGTCAAATCCTATGAGACCTTTAGACTCTTTCTTTCTCTGGGGAGCTACAAGAACTTTTATTAAGACGAACAACAACAGCACCACCTCGTCCTCATGCAGAGTGCTAAATTACATACGCTGTCTCACTTAATCACTGCAACATCCCTGTACGAATTATTGCCTCTCTTTTACATATGGAGAAACTCAGATTCACAGACTGTCACATACCCAAGATCACAGTATCAAAGGCAGAATTTGGTCTTAAGTCTGTGTAACACCAAAGCCCTTGATCTGACTCTCTTAAGTATTACTAACGAGGAGACATAGTTGAATAGGCTAATTTCTGTCAGATAACTCGCAAAGAAATTCAAACAATATTCTAGGCTTACTATAAATATCATTGTTTACAGGACCATGAAAAAAGGATATGAAAGTCAGACTGAAAAATCAGGCACGATTTGTAGACAGGAAACAAGCTACAAAAGTAGAAAACAAACTTGGAAGTCATGCCACACAACTCGTAATAAAAATTTTCTTCGCTATAATCGCTCGCCCATCTTTCCTTTTTGTGTGCGTGTGTACACATTTAGCATTGTAACAAAGCCACTTGTACACATTCAATGTTTAAAACTGAGCATCTTTCCTTTCCGGTGAAACAAAAAGCAAACTGAAAAATAAACAGGAACACAATTACAAGAGAATGTCAATTCCAAATAAGAGCCTACAGGTTCTGCTGATTCTCCCTGCGAGTGGCAGGGCTTAAGTCATCATTAGGAGAGAATTTTTATTTTAAAAGTGTCATCTTCAACTGCAAGGATGTCCATTAAACATCACAATTAAACATGCCGAAGGAGAAGCCATGTTGTCAAAATGCCCACTGAACCCACCCAAACGTCTCAAACTTTGCTGACCTCCTATAACCCCATTTTTTTAAGATTTTTTCTTTTTTTTAAACAAGAGAAAGTGGACAGATACATGTTGGTAAATGCTAACTGCCCATATTCACATAGAGACACAGTGAAATCTCTGAGCCCAATATACAGAGAAAGGAGGAAGAAAAACTAGAATTCCATGCACTACCCAGGGACCCAGCACCCTCCAGCTTCCAGCAGGCTCCCTCATCTTTTAGAGAGAGAGCATGGTTTAATGTTCAAATTAGAAAATCACAGATGTACTACCCAAAAACATGTTTACCAGTAGTTTTTGACTCATTCACGGAAATTTTTAAGTTAAGAATTGTTCAATTCTGGGGTGCCTGGATGGCTCAGTCGGTTGAGCGTCCGACTTCGGCTCAGGTCATGATCTCACAGTTTGTGGGTTCAAGCCCCGCATCGGGCTCTGTGCTGACAGCTCAGGGTCTGGAACCTGCTTTGGATTCTGTGTCCCCCTCTCTCTCTGCCCCACCCCTGCTTGAGCTCTGTGTCTCTCTGTCTTTCAAAAATGAATAAACATGAAAAAAAAATTACGAATTGTTCAATTTTTAGTTTCCTCTCTATAACCTTTCCTTTTAAACCTTTGGAACTTAACACTGCTCCTACCTAAATTTAAATCCGTAACACAAAATGATATATTTTATTACTTCAAATGTTTCATACCAGGGGCACCTGGGGGGCTCAGTCAGTCAAGCGTCCGACTTCAGCTCAGGTCGTGATCCCACAGTTAATGAGTTTGATCACGCAGTTCTTGAGTTTGAGCCCCACATCAGGCTCTGTGCTGACAGTTCAGAGCCTGGAGCCTGCTTCAGATTCTGTGTCTTCCCCTCTCTCTCTGTTCTGCCCCTGCTCACGTTCTGTTCCCCTCTCTCTCAATAATAAAGCTTTAAAAAAAATTTTTTTTTTAACGTATCATAGCAGTATTTCATAGTATTCCACAAAGAGTAAATTCCAGTTACTGGACCTTTTCAGCTAAACAAATCTGAAAGACGTGCCCTAATTAATTAATCTCTTGCAATTTCACAGCATATCCCCAAAAGCTGTCTTTTCAAATCTATTTTCCTCTCAAACCTCTCATCTCATGACACCCAGTACTCCAGTCTCTCACAAAATGACCTTATTTTTACTTTCCCAAAGTGAAAGCCTTCTTGCATGATTAGCTCCTTTATGTGACTTCCTCTTCAAAAGGAAGGTTCTCCTATCACCTTCTCCAATTTCCTAACAAAATACTCCCTTCCCCTCAACCTTCTCTGAACTCGAAATCCTCCTCCCATCCCTGCCCTGCTGGCTCCCCCCACATACAACCCCATTTCTTCCCTCATCTCTTCCCACTCTCTTTCTTTTTTTAAGTTTATTTACTTTTGAGAGAGCATGAGGGGAAGGGCAGAGAGCGAGAGAGGGAGAAAGGGGAGAGAGAATCCCAAGCAGACTCCACGCTGTCAGTGCGGGCGGGGCCTGACACGGGGCTCAAACCCAGGAAGAACAAGTCCTTGACCTAAGATGAAATCAAGAGTCACTCCATCCAGGCGCCCCCTCACTCTCTTTAGCTTCTCTTAAAGTTATACTTAGTAATGGCGCCCTGCTTTCTGCTTACAAACAGGTTTACCCTACCTTAAAAATCCCTCCAAACAATCTTACGGTCCCCTTTAATTAAAAGAACAAGATACCGAAATCAAAACGACCTGGTTTCTAATCCCATCTCTGCAGCACAATAGTTAGGAAATTTCCAGGCAAAGACACCTCCAGGCAAGTCAGGGTCCCCAGCATCTGATGATGCTAATGAATGCATCTCATAATGGTATGAGAACTGCAGTTAAAAATACACATATGGGTCTCCCCAAATTAACCTACAATAATTGATACAATTCCACTTTAAATCCCAATAAGGTTCATTTCAGAAGGTGACAAGGTGGTCCTAAGACATGTAAAAAAAAGGCCAAAAAGAGTTAAATTAAGAAAAAAGGATGTTGAGAGCATTATACTAAGTGAAATAAATGAGACAGAGAAAGATACTCACTTATAAAGATCTCACTTCCATGTGGAATCTAACAAAAAAAAAAACAAAACATGACCCACCCCAAGCTCCTCCTAGATACAGAGAACAGACTGGGGGGGGTTCTAAGGAAGAGGGGGATGATAGAGTGAAGAGGGTCAAAAGGTACAAACTTCCAGGTATAAAATAAATAAGTCAAGAGGATGTCATGTATAGCATGGTAACTACAATTCATAATAACATACCGTGTATTTGAAAGTTACGAAGAGAGTAGACCTTAATAGTTGTCATCATAAGAAACAGATTCAGTAGCTACGTACGGTAACAGGCATTAATCGTGATCACTTCACAATATATACAAATACTGAGTCCCTATATTGTACATCCGAAACTACTAAAATATTATAGGTCATAAATAAATAAAATGAGTAATTTTAGGTTCAAAAAAACTATTAAAAACCTGAGGAAAGAATAAGACAGGAGGGTGGAGGGATGGGTTAAATAGGTGATGGAAATTAAGGAGCACGCCTGTAACGAATACTTGTGGTAAGGACGTGCTGAATCACTGACTGTACACCTGAACTTAATATTCCACCATATGTTAGCTGGAATTTGAACAAAACCTTTAAAAAAAGAAAGAATACGAGTCTTACAGAGCCAGATATAAACACTTACAAAGGCACAGTAATAATTTTTTTAAAAGTAGTATTAGAACAGGAGAAACAAACAAGGGAGCAGAGAGACTTCCCAGAAACAGACCCATGACATATGACAAAATAGTGAGGAAAGGTTAGACTGTACAACAAATGGCACCAGAAAGTTGGCTATTTATAAGCAAAAACAAAAGGTCAGATATTTAATTCATATCATACATATAATAAATTCTAGGGGAATGGAAGACTGAAAAATGAAAAGCAAAAATTTTTTAACGTTTTTAACAGAATATTAAGAAGAAAACGTAGGAGAGTATGTCAGAGTGGGGAAGAACTTTTTAAACAATAAAAGGCACAAATCCTTTTTATTTGACTATATTAAAAGTATAACCTTCTCAACATTAACTGGAAGTGAAAAGACCAGACACAGATTAGGAGGCAGTAATAACTGCACTGAATATAATTAACAAAAGACTAATACTCAGAACATAAAAACTCCCACAAAAGACAACTTACAGCAGAAACTGACAGCTACCCCTCTTCTTCCTCAGTCAAGAACTTGAGTATGAGGCACCGCGCCTCGAGGAATAACACTTCTTAGTGCCCTGCGGGACTAGGGACTAAGTTCTGGCCAATAAGACATCAACAAAGCTTGGGGTAGGACTTCCTAAAGGCAGCTGATTCAGCTGAAACACATTTTTCTCTTGCCCATAGATCTTCTTTCCTACCCCCTGGAAATGGATATGGTGGCTGTAGCTCTACTAACCATCTCGGACCACAGGAAGACACCAGCCACGAACTGTAAACATAGAAACGGAAAGAAGAAAGCAGCAGCAGCAGCATGAGCCCCTGGTGCTATCCTGGAAGCCATCAGACCATCGTCGGATCACTTTATCTCCACGCTTCAGGTGAGAAAAAATAATCCTTTTCAAAAAGACAACGTTACTGGACTTTGGGGTTACATGCTGCCTAATCCAATCCAACCAATTACACAATGTAATAGAAAAATGGCCAATGAACTACAGGCTAGACAAGTCACAGAGAAGAAAGTAAAAATGGCTAATAAGCCTAAAAACATACTCAACCTCACTAGAAACCACTGAAATGCAATTAAAACAGTAAGCTACTGTTTCTGAGGGGGAATGAAAAATGATGCAGGTTAAAAAAAATTAGTACAAAAACAAGAGTTTAAGAAGTTTGGGAGTACTGTAGATAGCTGTAAGCCTGCATTTTTCCAATGTAAAAATGGAACATTAATTTGGAATTTTGGGATTACCTAGAAAAAGTTGATGGCCCTGAACAGCAAGGTATGCACAAGTCCCCTTCTAGGCATTTATTCTCTAGAGAACCTCTCCCCCACACAAAGAAAGCTCACATAAAGATGTTCCTCAGCACTACCATAACAGACAAATAAAAAAGAGTAGCAATTCGAATTCCATCAATAGGGAATATATCGTAGTACAGTCATACAGTTAAAGACCAAACTACAGCGACATTTACCAAAGTGGCTAAACTGAAAATTATTCTGAGTGAAGCAAATGACTGAACCTATACAACATATCATCTAGGTAAAACTTCAAAAACTCAAAAGTATGGTAGTATTTTTATTTTCCTTTGTGGACAAAGTGTGAAAACACGGAAGGTAAGGAAAAACAATTTTACTTTACTGTTTTTTTTAATTATTTTTTTAAAATGTTTATTTATTTTTGAGAGAGAGAGAGAGGGAGGGAGGGAGGGTACACGAGCACACAAGCAGGGGAGGGGCAGAGAGAGAGGGAGACACAGAATCCGAAGCAGGCTCCAGGCTCCAAGCTGTCAACACACAGCCCGACACGGGGCTCGAATTCACGAACTGTGAGATCATGACCTGAGCCGAAGTCAGATGCTTAACCGACTGAGGCATTCAGGTGCCCCTTTGAAAAAATGTCTTAAAGATTTATTTTTTAGCAATCTCTACAACCAAAGTGGGGCTCGAACTCACAACCCTGAGATCAAGAGTTGAGTGCGCCACCAACTGAGCCAGCTGGGCGCCCCAAGGATCAACAATTTTAAAAGCATGCTTCTCGTTAGAGATGAAGAAGCAGAGTCTGGAGAATGGTACCTAAAAGGGATCCAGGGCATCTGAGTGGTTCAGTTAAGTGTCTGACTTTGGCTCAGGTCCTGATCTCACAGCTCGTGAGTCTGAGCCTCGCGTGGCGCTCGCTCTCTGCCGTCGGCACAGAGCCCACCTGAGATCTTCCTCGGTCTCTACCCCTCCCCAGGTCTTTCTCTCAAAAATAACTATTAAAAAAAAAAAAATCTTATGAAAGGGACCCATAGGCAGCTTCAATAGATTATTTTTCAGTTTGTACGCAAAATGGCTACATTCACATTTGCTAGCCCAGGAGATGAGATCATGGTTATGACCTGCACTGTTCTCGTACTCGTGCATTTTTTAAAATGAGCCATTCCTCACAGCTCTCCTGACGGGATACCCAGAACAACTCTTCTGCTAAAATCAAATCAAATAATGTGGATAAAATATTTCTACATTTTTAAATGTATTGCTGAGCTTACAAGAAATTAAGGAATCCTCAGAAGCTAAAAAAACAAAAAACAAAAAACAAAGAAAAACCAAAGCAGGAATCCAAAGATAAAATATGGCACTCATGCATTTACCCTAGAGACATTTGTCAACTTCAGGTGACCTTGAGTTTCCATTCTGATGGCTACCCAAGCAGTACAGAAGACATAAGATATACGGTCAGGGCCCTCCTAAGATGGGGATCTAATAGGACACCCCTCCACATAAAGCTGGGGTCCTCAGTGTAAGCATAAAGCATTAACAAACAAAAACAGGGAGGAAGGGAGGAAGGGAGGAAGAGAGGGAGAGAGCAACTTGCTAGTTTGGATCTTAAGGACAGATGAGAAGGAACATTACTTCAGACAACTGATAACCAAGAACAGGCCTTCAAACAGGTTTCCTGCCTCATTTCAACAGGACCCATGTGGTCCCAAAACTTCAAGCCAATAAACTTAAAGTAGCCCTATGTTGGTCATGCACCTAAGGCACCTGGAGTAATGCACCATAATCCAGGCTTCAGACTTTTCCAGAAACATCTCCAAGAGCTAATATTCAAAAATTTTCAAACACATGAAGAAACAAGCTACCATGGGTCTGCAGAACAACACATTAAAGAATCAAATCAACAAAATTCACAAATATTCAGAAACGTGATACAAAATGTTTAAAAAACCTAAATATGTATGAAGCAGACTTAAGCAAATAAAATCTTTTACATATCAAATGATACTATCAGCAGAATAAAAAGTCAATTCACAGAGGGGTGACTGGGTGGCTCAGTTGGTTGGGCGACTGACTTCAGCTCAGGTCATGATCTCACAGTTCGTGGGTTCGAGCCCCGGGTCGGGCTCTGTGCTGACAGCTCAGAGCCTGGAGCCTGCTTCAGATTCTGTGTCTCCCTCTTTCTCTGACCCTCCCCCGTTCATGCTCTGTCTCTCTGTCTCAAAAATAAATAAACGTTAAAAAAAAATTTTTTTTTAAATATAAATAAATAAATAAAAAATAAATAAAAAAAAAAGAGAAAGATAGTATGACAGTTCCTCACAAAACTAAACACAGAATTATCACACAAGACAGCACTCCACATCTAGGAAGATACTCAAAAGAACTGAAAACAGGGCTCAAAGAGACCACACACCAATATCCATAGCAGTATTATTCCCAATAGCCAAAAAGATGGAATAACCACACCCACTGATGAATGAACAAAAGGTAATAAATGTACACAAACAATGGCATACATCCAGCCTTAAGAAAGAATGAATTTTTGATACATGCTACAACAGGTATGAATCTTGGACACATTTTGTAAGGCAAATAAGCCAGACACAAGATAAATGCCACAGGATTCCACTTATATGAGGTACCTAAAATAAACTAGAAAAAGAGTGTAAAAAGTGGTTACCTAGGGTGGGGCGGGGGCAGAAATAAGGAGTTATTATTTTATGAGTTATACAGTTTTCGTATGGAATAATGGGAAAATTTTGGAGACAGCAGTGATGGTTGTACAACAATGTGAAAGTACAGTAAAACCTTGGATTGTGAGTAACTTGCTCTCTGAGTGTTCCCCAAGGTGAGCAAACATTTCTAAAAAACCTTAACTTGATACACAAGCGATGGCTTGCAGTGCTAATAGTATGTGATGCCGAATGTCACGTATCAATACTGAGTCAATGGTTCTTCTCTCTGTCTGTCTGTCTGTCTCTCTCACTGGGATTGTGGGTGATCATCGCCCATGCTCAGATGCTTGCTCTCAGGCCGCGGTGTTTGGCAGAAATCAGCGATTTTTCAGAACGCTTGGAAGGCGCCCACCACTGGCACTAGTCTATTTTTTGTCACTTCAAAGCACCTGTGGACAGTCCTTTGCTTTTCCAGACAAGAGAAAGCTTAGGCATATGCTTTGCTTCATTCTAGGTCAAGCGCCTGCAGATGCAGACCCTTTCCTCTGCTGCCTTATTGCCAGTTACGTTAAATACAGTACATGACAAGAGTGTATTAATACTGTGCTGTAGTCAACATCCATGCGAGTGTATACAACGGCCCCGTGCAGAAAAAGATGCCATTGAGCCAACAGATAGCGGTGATTCCGGTAGTGATAGTCAAAGTCGTCCTACACAATAACCCTCCTCCTTTGTCTCCCTCACACCAGCCACGAAGGTTTTCAAAGGTAAGTGCGGGCTAATTTGTTTTTCTTTATATTTTGTACTTTCTTTTTAATGCTTTTTAATGTTTATTTATTTTTGACAGAGAGAGACAGAGACAGAGAATGAGTGGGGGAGGAGCAGAGAGAGAGGGAGACCCAGAATTCAAAGCAGGCTCCAGGCTCCGAGCTGTCAGCACAGAGCCTGACGCGGGGCCTGAACGCATGGACTGCGAGATCATGACCTGAGCCAAAGTCGGACGCTCAACTGACTGAGCCACTCAGGCGCCCCTATATTTTGTACTGTCTTTATTATTTTGTATTGTATTATAGTATTGCAATCACTTTTATATGAATATTTTGGGGTTGTGGAACGAATCATCTGAGTTTCCATTATTTCTTACGGGGAAATTTGCTTTGATATACAAGTGCTCTGGATTACAAGCATGTTTCCAGAATGAATTATGCTCACCAACCAAGGTTTTACTATACTTAAAAATAGTAAAAGCAGCAAGATAACACAACAGATCTCTTAGGATCAACATAACAAAAGAAACGTAAGTATTTATAGACATAAATCTTGTTTAGAGGGTAGTTACAGGGATATACATACAACTGTCCAAACTTGTCACACTGGACACCCAAGATCTGTGAATTTTATTGTACATTAATATGCCCCCCAAAATGGCAAAACCTCAATGGATAGATTAAAAGGCAGATTAAACACACTGAGGAGAAAACTGAAAAGACAAAAAATTATGAAGAATGCAGAAAGGCACAAATACTAAGAGTCTTGGACAACAAAGTGAAGGTGAAAGCCCCGGGAAACTAACCTACAGAAACTGTATCTTCCAGGCTTCCTTGCCCCAGCCCCAGCTGCTCCTTTTCTCCACCAAAAGCCTGTCAGGCTGCTCTCGCCTACAGCTATAGCTCTCTCGGATTCTCCACTCTCCCTCCCTGCCCGTTCAGGCCCCAACAATGACTTCTCCATCCTCTGTGGGTCCCTTACACCGTATCCTCCCCAACCTTTGTCAACAGTCCCTTCACTAACTCTCCTCAATTATCCCTTTGAGTGTTCCTCTGCCAAGATCTTGACTGATACAGCATCCGGCAACAACTTTGAAAAATAAAGATTACAAAGAAAAATGCCAGGAAATATTCCAAATTTGTAAGTTTGTAAAATTCCAAAATTGATGAGAAACCCTAAAAACCCAATGAATTCAAACAGAATAAAAAAGAAATCATATTACTGATACCACAGTTTAACTGAAGAATTCAAAAATCAAAAGATCTTAAAAGCAGCCAAAGGAAAAAAAGATTACCTTCAAAGAAGTAACTGACTAAAAGCACAACTTCCTAAGGGGAAACCAGATTAGAGAGAAAACAAAATAACATTTTCAGAGTACTGATGGAAAGTAACTATTACCTTAGAAATGTAGATCCAGGAAACATCTTTCAAGGATTAAAATATAATTGAAGATATGTTCCTCCAAATAAAAACTTTTACTACCGAAACACACACTTCCTACACTTGATCTTAGCCAAAAGGCCGAGAAGCGATCGAAACACACACTTCCTTTAGGAAACTCTGAAGAAGGAAAATGATACCGGATGGAAAGCCTTAAATGCAAAAGATTATAGACAAATTAACTATGTGAATAAATCTAAGCAAATACTGATATTGTTTAAGTGATTAATTTGTGAAATTAAAACAGGTGATTAAGGGGCACCCAGGTGGTTCAGTCGGTTACGCGTCTGACTCTTGATTTCAGCTTGGGTCATGACCATGCAGCTCCTGAGTTCCAGACCCACACTGGGCTCTGTGCTAGCAGTGTGGATGCTGCTTGGGATTCTCTTTCTCCCTCTCTCTCTCTCTGCCCCTCCCCCACTCGTGCTGTCGCTGTCTCTCTCTCTCTCTCTCTCGCTCTCTCTCTCTCAAAATAAATAAACTTAATTAAAAAAATATGATTAAGATTCTGGAAAATATATAGCATGTAAGTCAGGAGAGGTGGTTTTAAGTTCTTGCACTGTTCTGAGACAGTATATACAGATTAACTTTAAACTAAATGGAGTACACATGCCAAAACGTCTGCCATGGTCAATAAAAGAATAAAAACAGAAAATAAAGAACATGCACATTAGACACCCAAACTATGGAAGGAGGAACAAAAGATTATCGAATTCTCAAAGAACGCAAAGGAAGAACCACACACACACAAAGACAACAAAAATATGTAATTTATCAGTAATCACAAATAAATAAGATAAACTAAACTGTAGATAAAAAACTGAGATTGTCAGGCTGGATAAAAAAAATCCAACTTCATGCATACAAAAAAACCAAAGGCATAGAAAGGCTGAAAATCAAGGCTGGAAAAAGACGTACCAAGCAAATTCTAATCAAAAGAAGTTAACGAAATTGATATAACTATGATAACAGCAGGAAAAAACCCCCAGAATTTAAGAGGGGTGCCTGGGTAGCTCAGTCAGTTAAGGGTCCGACTTCAGCTCAGGTCATGATCTCCATGGTTCGTGGGTTCGAGCCCCATGTAGGGCTCTGTGCTGACAGCTCAGAGCCTGAAGCCTGCTTCAGATTCTGTGCCTCCCCCTCTCTCTGCCCCTCCCCTGCTCCTGCTCTGTCTCTCTCTCTCTCTCAAAAATAAATGAATGTTAAAAAAAAAAAAAAAAAAAGAATTTAAGATAAAATGTTACTAAAGAGAAGTGGGTCATCTAATAATCATTAAAGGGTTCACTGAAGTAGTATGTAAATAATACACAGTCTCAAATATCAATTAAGCAAAAATGAGAGGACTACCAACAAATCCACTAATGTCTCTCTTGGTAACTGCCAGCTTATGGAGACAAAAAGATTTAACAAGCTTAATTTAAGGGACATACATAACTTGCATGTTTAACTGGATATCACACATTCTTTTCAAATATGTGCTGAACAAAAACTGAGAATATTCTAGGCCATAAGGCATATTCTAACAAAGTTTAAGTAACTGATACATACGTAACACATTCTCACAAAGCAATTAAGTTAGAACCTGACTAAAAACAAAAACTAGAAAAATTCAAAGATGAAAGAAACAATAATGGAAAACATTAAAAATGAACCCAAAAATACTTCGTTGTTTTTAAGTTTATTTATTTATTTTTGAGAAAGACAGAGACAGCGTGAGCAGGGGAGGAGCAGAGACAGAGAGACAGAAAGAATCCCAAACAGGCTCTGTCCTGTCAGCACGGAGCCTGATGCAGGGCTCAAACTCATGAAACCGTGAGATCATGGCCTGAGCCAAAATCAAGAGTAAATAAATGCTTAACCCACTGAGCCACCCTTGACCCAAAATATGGTGTAGCAAAAATCTGTGTATGCAAGTTGAGTGCAAGAGGAAAATGCATAGCTTTAAATGCTTGCACTGGAAATTAAGAAGGTTAAAACCAACAAGCTAAACCTCCAATGTAAGAACTTAGAAACCATAGCAGAACCCACCCAAAGAAAACAGAATGAAGGAAATATTAGGGAGTAGAAAATGATGAAACAGAAATTATATATACAATATGTACAATAAAGATAAAAAAGCAAAAATAAAAAATAAAAAATAAAGCAAACAAAAGTTGCTTCTGTGGAATGACTAATAAAATTAATAAAACAAGATTAATCAAGGGAGGGAGAACACAATTTATAAACAGGCAATACTAAAAAAGCTTGTAACTACCTGGGTCTTGAACGATAAAGAGATAGTGAAAAAATAACAAACAACTATATAGTGATAAACATAAAAACATATGTGATATGGACAAATTCCTAGAAAAATATAACAAAACGAACTTGAGAACAGAAAACTTGAGGGGCACCTGGTGGCTCAGTCAGTTAAGCGTCTGACTTCGGCTCAGACAATGACCTCACAGTTCGTGAGTTTGAGCCCGCATTGGGCTCTGTGCTGACAGCTCAGAGCCTGGAGCCTGCTTCCGATTCTGTGGCCCTCCCCCACTCACACTCTGTCTCTTTCTGTCTCTCTCTCTTGAGAATAAGTAAACATTAAAAAAAAAAAAAAAGAAATAGAAAACTTGAACAGTCCTGCAACTATTAGATAAATCAAATCAGTTTAAAATAGTTTTTCCTTTAAGTTCCTGATCCAGATGATTTTACCAAACAGCAGGGAATAAATCATTCCAATCCTACAACACAAATGTCCAGAGAATACAAAAGACAGAACACTCTTTGACCCATTTTAGTTAGCATATCATCATAAATATGCAGATACCAAAATCAGATGAGAACAACGTGAAACTTACAGGCAAACCTTACCCATGAACAGAGATGGGAAAATCTTGAGAGTTCACATACTAAATACAACAATGGAATTTTAAAAAAATAAAAATAATAATGTACACTGTGACCAAGTTAGTTTATCCCAGGACTACAAATCTGGGTTAACATTGGAAAACTGACGTCTTTTACCACATTAACATATTAAAAGAGAAAGCTATGTCATCACAAAAAATGCAGAAACATGTTTAATAAGATCCATGGCTAAGCTTTTCACAAAGTAGGAATAAGTGGAAACTTCCGTAACCAGATAAAAAGAATTCACAAAAAACCCTAACGAACATCACACTAATGTGGAGGCAAGAAACGCATTCCCTTAAACTATCCGCAAGTGTTGGTATACATCAGGGTCCTGTGGACTCATTTTTTTGTTTAAAGAACGTTCTTTTTAAATTATTTTTTATTAAAATTTTTTTTTTTTTTTTTTTTTTTTTTTTTTTTTTTTTTGGAGAAAGACCGCGAGAGGGCGGGAGAGGGGCGGAGAGAGAGGGAGAGAAAGAGTCCCAAGCAGGCCGCGTGCTGCCAGTGCAGGGCCCGATGCAGGACCGGATCTCACAAACAGTGACATCCTGATCTGAGCTGACCTCAAGAGTTGGGTCCCTGGGTGGCTCAGCCAGTTAAGTGTTAAGCATCTGACTTCAGCTCGGGTCGGGCCCTAACGGTTTGTGGGTTCGAGCCCCACGTCAGGCCCTGTGCTGACAGCTCAGAGCCTAGAACCTGCTTCCTGTGTCTCCCTCTCTCTCTTCCCCTCCCCCGCTTACACTCTGTCTCTCTCTCTCAAAAATAAATAACCACTTACAAAAAATTTAAAAAAAAAAAAAAAAAAAAGAGCTGGAGGCTTAACCTAGGGAGCCACTCAGGAGCCCCTAATAAGCAAGTTTTTGGTTTGTTTGTTTTTTAAGAACTATTTGTAATGCTTGCTATTTTGTAATTTTTGTTTCTTCTTAGCGGTATTAAAAAAAATTTTTTTTTTTTAGTTTATTTATTTTGAAAGAGACAGAGAGAGTCTGTGTGAGTGGGAGAGAGGCAGGGAGAGAGGGAGTGACAGAATCCCAAGCGGGCTCCACACTGTCAGCACAGAGCTCCATGCAGGGCTCAAATTTACAAACTGTGAGATCATGACCTAGCTGAAATCACGAGTCGGAAGCTTAACTGATGGAGCCACCCAGGCGCCCCTCTTAGAGGTATTTCAAAGAATAAATAGAAAATTTCCTTTTTAAAAATTAGAATAAAACTCATTCTAATTTGAAGTCACTTATGAACCTACTAGACCCTTTTCTAAGATTCATAATGGGATCTTAGCCATCTTATTTTTATTACTTTTTTTTTAATGTTTGTTTATTTTTGAGAGAGAGAAAGAGAGCAGGGGAGGGGAAAAGAGGGAGGGGGACACAGAATCCGAAGCAGGCTTTACGCTCTGAGCTGTCAGCACAGAGCCCAACGTGGGGCTTGAATCACAAGATGCGAGATCATGACCTGAGCCGAAGTCGGACGCTTAACCGACTGAGCCACCCAGGCGCCCCAGCAATCATATTTTTAAATATCTTGAAATATTTTGTCATTTCACCATTCTAAGGACTATGTCATCAGAACTCATCAATTATTCCCAACTATGTTAAGGCTAAAATAAGAACAAAATTTAAAAGTAAGAAATGATTAAATCGCCTAGAAAAGTAATGCAATAGCAAAATAAATCAACACTATTATATTAGCCTCTTTTTCTTTCTTTTTTTTTTTTTACTACCTTGCTCAGAGTAAAGCATGACCTTTCAAGAAAGGTATAAAAGAAACCTGGAAACACCATTTTAATAGTCTTTATTTTATTTTAGGTTTTGTTGAATAGTGCTGAGATTTCAGAATTCTTTCTTTTCCTCCCATAATGAGAAAGAGAAGAAAACTGACAAGACACAATTATGAGGTGAATCAGAAGATGATGCACAAAGACAAAAGAACAGCACTCTAGATGTACACAACACAGGAGCCACTGGCCACATTTAGTTGTTTAAATTAGTTTAAATTAAATTAAAAATTTAATTCCTCAGGTGCACTGGCCACATTTCTAGTGTTTAATAGCCAAGTGTTACTAATGGTTATCACGTTAGACAACACAGATATAGAAAATCCTATCACTGCAGAAAATTCTAATGGACAGACGCTATTAATGATGATAAAACTGATCATATAAACGTAATCTCCGAAGCACCTGGGTGGCTCAGTCGGTCAAACGTCTGGACTTGATCTCGGCTCAGGTCATGATCTCAGGGTTCACAGGACCAAGCCCCACATCACACTCTGTGCTGACGGTGCAGAGCCTGCTTGGGATTCTCTCTCTCTCTCTCTCTCTCTCTCTCTCTCTCTCTGTCTCTCCCTCTCTCTCTCTCTCTGCCCTCCCTGCCCCTTTGTATGCACTCTCAAAATAAACATATAAACTTAAAAAAAAATCTCGGACCCTGTGTCTATAGATGACAATGTTCCAGATCACTGGTTCTCAACCGAGGCACTGTTGGTCCCCCAGGGGATGTCTGGCAATGTCTAGAGACACTTTTGTCGTCACAACGGGGAAGTGCTGCTGGCAACTAGTGAACCAGGGTTCAGGATGCCGCTAAAAATACCTGATGCACACGGCAGACCACAGCAAGAATTATCCAGCCCGAAATGTCACCAGTGGCAAAGATGAGAAACCTTGTCCCAGTTTTCTAGAGAACACAAGAATCAATGAATGCACTATACACTTCCAAGAACAAGAAGGAAATGAGAGCATCCTCACGCAGTCAGTCATTACACAAGAATCACCTCGTTACCCAATACTCTGTAATGAGAACATGGATCAACTTGTTCCGCTCAGAGGATGTGTGACACTTTCTTTTATTCTTACCCTTTAACGAGGTCTGCATAAAAAATTGCTTGATGGAGTTTGTTAAGTGGGCAAGCGTAACAAGGCAGGTGTGTGTACAAAGGTGATGAAAAATTCACTGTCTTGATCATTCTAATTAGCGTTTACAAACCTAAAACAGTTTTAATTATGATGCGAAGGAACATGGTCACCTTCTCTTCATCAATGTTATGTGCCACCAACGTTTGCAAAAGTATCTGTTTTGATGATTCTAGAGCAAGGGTCAGAATTACAAGGTAAAACCTATTAAAGATACAGCATCTGACATCTAGCATCAGCACCTACTGCATTTTAACAGTGGCAATGCCATAACCAGAAGTGATGACAGAACCTATGAGAATTACATGAAATCTGGAATCGGTATTCACCAATCAGAAGAACGCAAAGAGACACAGGGCCACGCGCTAGACGTGTGCTGCCCAATATGGAGGTCACTATCCACCACACGTGGCTATTGACATGAATTAAAATTTTAGCTCTTCCATGCCACTAGTCCCATTTCAAGTGCTCAATGGCCACATGTCACTAGCAGCTACTGTACTGGAGAGTGCAGATACAAAACGTTTCCCTCAACCCAGAAAGCTCTGTCGGCACTACTCTAGAAGAAACTTAATCAACTGAACAACTATTTCCCGAGTGCTGACTCACAAGCTTACCTTGACTCATGTGCTTTGATGCAATGCTATCCGATACATTAAAGTACATGTGCCAGGCACTACCCTCAACACTTTCCTTTTAATGTAAGTGAAATCGTTTAATTCTCACATTAACTGCACCAGATAGATATTACGATTTTTCTATTGTAGAGACGAAGAAACAGATCCACAGAGGATAACTGACTTGCCAGATGTCGCACAGCTACTTGGAGGTTAGAGCCAAGAAGAATCCAAACAGTCTGGCTCCAGAGCTGCTGTGTTATACTCAATTTCTAAATTTCAACAATTTCTCATGTGTCTAATAAAGCAACAGGGTGACTTTTCTAATATCTCATCCAAGTAGCTTACTATCACACTACTACTGTTATCTAATTAGTCCTCTAGCCCAGCCACAAACCACAGAATAAAGACAGACCAGCTTTCTAACATTATTAATTTTATCCAGAGTGAGGTCAAATGATTTTATATTAAAACAGAGACATTATGAATCACAATGAAATTTCTGTTAACTTCTAAGGAAAAAGTTGAGAAATTTGGGGCTTCTATAAGCTATTGCAGGATACTCCCAGCTTCCCCGAAATATATATTCACTCTCCTTTACCATAAGAGTCACTGTGGCGTTAAAGACTTGTCTAGAATATTAATGTCCCCCACACCCCCTCCCAGCTTTTTGCTTATAATCTCATCATCTCTTTGCTGCACAATTTTAACAGCCTCCTAACTTGTCTTCCTACCTCACACTGCTTCCCTCAGTCAGATTTTCACATATGGAACCACAGATCTGACAAGTCACACTACTGGGGACATTCAAGCTGAATTATTGTGGCAAATAAGGCCTTAAGATAACTCAGCCCCTTGCCTGCTTCCCTAGGCTCATCACCAAGTACTCCCTTCCTCATTTATTTGTACACTTTTTTCCTTCAACAAGTATTACTGAGCAAATACTATGTGCAAACAAGCTAACACATATTAGAGTCTAGCAAAGGAGACCAACATTTATTTGTTAATCACACAAATAAATGTAAAATCTCAAATGTGCTAGGTGTTATGAAAGAACTACACAGTTATCTAAGAGTAGGACACATAAGTCTCACCTTTCAGGGAAGCTGAAGAAGGCCTTCCTGAGAAAGTGACCATGGAGAGACCTGAAGGCTTAGATGAAAGTGAAGAATATTCTAGGCAGAGGGAAAGATATATGAAAGGTCCTGAGGCAGAATGAAGAACAGGACAAAGACTGAAAGAGAGCTAGTATGGCTGATGCAGAGAAAAAGCAGAAGAAGGTTTCTAAGAAGCCGAAAAGACAAAACTTACTCAGAGCCTTGCAAAGAGCAAGCACTAATAAAACCTCAATTCAAACCTGGGTAATCTGCCTCTGAAACCTACTACTATGTTATATGCCTTCCCCTACAGCAGTCTGTTCATATTATTTCAGCCCATAAATTATTACCAAATGCTCACTATATGCCAGGCAATGTGGTTCAGACACAACCATGAGTCAATGATAAGCAAAAACAAACAGAACCCCTGTCCTCGTGAAGCTTACAATCCAGTAGTCAATTGTATAATCAAATAAATAGCATAAAATGGCAGGTGTAATAAATATCATTAAAGTGGATGAAGCTATGAAAAAATAATGTACCCTAAGAGTGGTCAGGCTACTTTGATAAAATAAACAACTACATTAAGATCTGAAGAATTAAACGTTAACTAGGCAGAAAAAGGAGAAGGGTGTTCCAAGCCAAGAGAAGACATACACGTAAGGGCCTGGAAGGAGCGTATCAAATGTGATGGCCTGAAGCCCAGCATGCTATAGCCAAAGGCCAGCTTCCTGGATGTGTGACCTGTGCAGTCTCACAGGGTCCAACCCTCAACAGGGCCCCTGGCTTAATGTGACACTCAGCTGTCACCGTCCTGAAATTCTTAATGATTTTATTTCCGAACTTGTGTTTCTTTTTTTTTTTTATTTTTTTCAATATATGAAATTTATTGTCAAATTGGTTTCCATACAACACCCAGTGCTCATCCCAAAAGGTACCCTCCTCAATACCCATCACCCACCCTCCCCTCCCTCCCACCCCCCATCAACCCTCAGTTTGTTCTCAGTTTTTAAGAGTCTCTTATGCTTTGGCTCTCTCCCACTCTAACCTCTTTTTTTTTTTTCTTCCCCTCCCCCATGGGTTTCTGTTAAGTTTCTCAGGATCCACATAAGAGTGAAAACATATGGTATCTGTCTTTTTCTGTATGGCTTATTTCACTTAGCATCACACTCTCCAGTTCCATCCACGTTGGGGCACTTGTACCCCAGTGTTTATAGCAGCACTCTCAACAATAGCCAAATTATGGAAAGAGCCTAAATGTCCATCAACTGATGAATGGATAAAGAAATTGTGGTTTATATACACAATGGAGTACTACATGGCAATGAGAAAGAACGAAATATGGCCGAACTTGTGTTTCAAAGCCCAATTTTATTTGGTAGCAAGATTATGCTTAACTAGCACCCATTAAACACATCTGCAGAAATAGGATGGCCTGACTTATAAATTAATTTTTATTCAGCTTGAGCCATGATACAGCTTTTAGTTTTCTTTGAGATAAAAAATGAACAGTCAAGAAGGCAGTCACAGATTTTAAAACACATCAATATTCAATCTTATCAGAATGATATTAATTATATGTGATTCAATGTTTTATATTGTAAAAAATTCAACCTATATGGAAACAGAAAGGACTCTTGCCACTTCCAATCCCATTCTCTAGACAGCCATTCTTAAAGGTTTAGCATACATGGGGCGCGTGGGTGGCTCAGTCAGTTAAGCATCCAACTTCTGCTCAGGTCATAATCTCACGGTTCATGAGCAGTTAGACTGCTTCGAATTCTGTGTGTCCCTCTCTCTCTGCCCCTCCCCAGCTTGCACTCTGTCTCTCTGTCAAAAAATAAACATTTAAAAAAAAAAAAAAACTCTAAAAAAAAGAATATCACCACTATTTTTATTGTACTTTTTTCCCCCAATTCCTAGTTTATTAAGTTTTACATAAAATGCTGTTAAACTTTATCAACTGCCTTTGGGGTATCTATGATTTCAAACGTCTTTTCACATTTCTCCAGATCACTGGCTATGTTCCAATTAGTGGAGTTTAACACAAATCCAACTGCAAAATACACATTTAATTGAATTTTAAATAAAAATTCCCCACTAGTTTTTTTTTAAAAAAAGAATTATATTAGTGGGTGATGGGATGAGCACTGGGTTTTGTACGGAAACCAATTTGACAATAAATTATATTTAATATAAAAAAAGAATTATACTAGTGCCAGTATTCTAATATCTAGTGCCACAGCAGACAAAACTGAAATAAATAAAAATGCTTACTCAATATAAAGCATCTTTCCAATAAAAACAAGTAAATGCTACAATCAAAATTCTTAAATTTAGGACATGTGCATCACTGATCAGAAAACAATAAAAGCACTGTACCTTATACATAGGATGGGCTCAGGAAATACCAACTGTTAAACAAATGTTCAAATATTGCCGAAGTACGGTATTTGGTTCTCTCAGACCTTCATGCAGATGTATCCCTCTACCTGAGATACCACTATCCAACTGGAAACTTCCAAACTGTCGGCCATTGACAACTCAGCTTAAGGATTACCTGTTCCAAGAGCCCTTCCCAAGGTCCCCACCTCAATCTGAGACAGCTGTCCCTCCTCTGTACTCTCACAGAGCACTACTTTAGCCTTTCATTAGGTTACTTATCAGCTGCTGATAGTTTTGCCTTTCTCCCTCATTAGACTATACTCTCCTTTCTAGACAGGTCTTTCTCCTATCTCCTTAGCACACAGAGCATTGTGCCTAGCAAACACATACTGAAGAAATGCTCCAGAATGGGTGAGTGGCCAGAGACTTAATTCCAGATCCAGAGTAGCTCTGTGACCACAGGCAAATCACTTACCATCTCTGAATCTCAGATTTTCTTTATTAAGCTTCATATCTCTTCTATTTCCTTCACAGGATTGATGTGAGAATCAGATAAGAATTTTTGGTATCGCACTACAATTTTGTAGATGCTTTCAAAATAGTAACTAGATTCCACCACAATAAAAACCATGAAAACCAGTCATGAATCTCTAATGAAAGCTGCATTTATATTTATTAAATCCATTTTGGTTTAAAAAAAATACAGTAAATTATTTTTCTATGAAGTATGTTAACATATGTACTCCATACTTTCTTATGTCAGTGCTATGCAGACTCGCGAAGGGCAATCCCCAAGAGCTCAAGTGAGCCAGGAAAACAAAACCAAGGAAATTCAAGAATATAAACAAATAAAGCACTCTTTGGGTTTATTATTCAAATGAATGTGATATTAATATTAAAAGAATACATTTTCCATTAGGATGTCTCTAAAATCAAAACACACGCTACATTTTATATCTGTTCATGTGCACACACAAAATGGAAACAAACTTCCTTTAAAATTCATTTACAATTAAAAAGAATTTTTAAATTCATTTACAATGAAGTGAACAAAGAAAAGCACAGGAACATATGGATTGTACAATTTTCACTGATGTAAAAAAAAAATACTTTTTTTATTTTGAGAGAGAGCGCACTAATGCATGCATGAGCATAGAGGGGCACAGAGAGAGAGAGAGAGAGAGGGAAAGAGAGAGAGAACCCCAAGCAGGATTCACTGTCAGCACAGAACCCAACACAGGGCTCAATCTCATGAACCGTGAGATCATGACCTGAGCCGAAAACAAGAGTTGGACGCTCAACCAACTGCACCCCCCAGGCACCCCAATCCGTTTTTTAAAAATACATTTAAAAAATGATATGTGTCCTTCTTTGGGGAGAGGTGGGAGGGGAGAGTTATGCAGCCTCAGAACATGGTCCCTGTCACCCCTTGGTCCTAGCTACAAGGTTTAGATGTGATTCTGTTAACCCTGGGGCCTACCAGTTCTACACATCCTGCGTGCTGGATGCATCTACAAACGTAAAATTGCTATCAGCATTATAGAGGCTGTGTTAGTCTTGTGCTGGTCCCATTGATTTATGATTACCCACAAATAAATATTTACATGTCGAAAAAGAAACAAAAAAATAAAAAATAAACATGACATATGCTCTTATATGCCTAGAGATTATTTTTTAATTTTTTTTTAATGTTTATTTATTTTGGAGAGAGAGATACAGATCGTGATCGGGGTAGGAGCAGAGAGAGAGGGAGACACAGAATCTGAAGCAGGCTCCAGGCTCTGAGCTGTCAGCCCAGAGCCCGATGCGGGACTCAAACCACCAACTGCGAGATCATGACCTGAGCCGAAGTCGGGCGCCCGACCGACTGAGCCACCCAGGTGTCCCTATGCTCAGAGATTTCTAATATATGCACCCAAGAAACAGAACTGTCTGAAGAGATGGAACAGGAGCTTAGGGAACTTTTACGTTCCCCTATACACCCTTCTGTGCAGCTTGAATTTTTTACTATTCAGAAGGCATCGCCAAGATTTCTAAAATTAAGAATATTTATAGCATTCTCATTAACATAAAAAAGGAAAAACTATATAATGGGTATTACAAAAGCACAGGAAAAAAGGTATACTCAAATTTAATATGGATTGCTTAAGGAGGCAGACTGAGAGTGGGGAAAGGAAGGAGAGACTCGTTATTCCATGTATTTGTGTGCGGTTGCTATATTTTAAAATAATATGTTCCAGTACTGCTGTTATAATTTTAAATAACAGAAAATGTGTCTACAACATCACATTTTCAGGTCTGTGATGTAACCTGCTAAATTCATGCAGTCAGAGATAAGACTCCTACTGCTAATAACTCCTTCTGTTATTAGCACAGAAGTATGATCCACATTACTTACTCTAGTATGCATTTAGTATCCTCTCAAAAATTCAGGGTTGGGTATCTTAAACAAAAAGCTGGTAACTGAAATCTTTTTTGGGGAAGAAATGTTCAGCACCTACTTACATAACTTTCCATTTGCACAATGTTTTCAGAATAACTTCACCTGCACAGTTACTAACCTACAAAAGTCCATCCTCACTCTAGTTTGTTCACCTTCACATTTATTTTCTAGCAAGTAACCTCGCTTGAATCAGAAGATTAAGCAGGATTTACAAGAATCTACAGAAAATGCTCCCTATCACTGTTTGAGACAGAGGAAAATCACTCTTTATGGTGAGATCTATAAGATCGATGAATATATTTTTCACTCTAAAGGTCTAATACACGATTTGGCAGCTTATCCAATAACCTAAATAGGACTGAATATAGATGTTTACAAAGAAGCAACTGCAATATCCAAAAACACATTTCAAAATTTCCCATCAAGCAATAAAATGTAACATTTACGGTATTATAAATACGCTGACTTTAAGAAGCAACATGGTTGAGTAAAAAAAAAATTTTAAGTTCTGAAACAGGAGGGATCTAGGTTCTGAATCACTCTTATCACTAATTTGTTCTGTGACCTACCTTTGGCAAGTCACTTCTACCTCTTTGAACCTCAGTTTCCCCATCTGTAGAATGGAAGGGAGAATGCTTAGACTAGGTGCTCATTGCTCAAGGTCTCTACTTCCTTAGAAAAGCTGATAAAAATCTATAAACCCTATTACCAAAAACGTATGTTGGCATCAAAAAATTTGTTTTAATTTCCTTCTGATAGCCATTGTGGACTCTCTAAGACCTGTGTACTAAATAAAGATGTCTTGAGATTCTTCCGCATACTAAAATTCGATGCCAATTTTCATAAAAGAAATCTATGGACTACCAAATGAAAAAACTAAGCAAAGTGATTGTGAAAGACATCACTAATTACTTGGAATCCCAAAACATAGTAACAACTAAAATATATAGCAATTTCCTATAAGCAATATTTCTTCAGACGGATAAATGCTAAAACCATTCACCCTTTTAAAAGGTACCTTCATGCTTAACAGTTGAGGATTTAACAATCTTAACTATTCCCAAGTGAATTAATATATTAGCTTTCTAGTCCCACTTCCCTTTAGGTTAAGAACCACAAACTGGTAACAGACAGACTTGAGTTGAAGCTCCCACTCTACCACTTTCCTCGCAAATTTGGGTAAATTACTTAGCATCTCCATGTTCCAGTCTCTTAATCTATAAAAGGAAAATGAAAGTAATAATAACCACCTCATAGTAATGATTAAAGTTAACGTACATAGAGCGCTTGGCATAGTGCCTCGCACACAGTAAGCACTTAATAAAGTGAACTGTTATTACTAGTAATAAACTGGAATACAGTTTTCATGTTGAGAAATAACGCCATAATTGTTACTTACACATTTGTGAATAGTAAGTGGAAGCTTCCAAAAACAAATTTCCTAATTTTAATAACTTTTTTTTCAGTACTTTACTCTGGAAACATTAAAAAGTATGTAAACGGATATCTACACAACATACATAAGAAGTGGTGAGATAGAGTGGAAACAGCCCCAACTTTAGAGCCAGACAGATCTGAGTTCTGAACCTAAATCATCAACTTAGTAATTATGTAACCTGTGCCACTTAAACTTTCTCTCAACCCTGGAAAGCTGTTGCCAGGATTAATAGAGTATATAAAGCATCAAACACAGTATCTGGCATGTAGTATGCACTCAATAAACAGAACTTATTACTATTCTTCTCAGCTACTGTTACAGATGATAAAACTAGCTTTGCCAAGGAAGAGGGAAGGTACTAGCAAACACAAATGCTAATTAATATTCAGGCCAGTGATGAAAGACACTAATTTTATCTTATCAATGTAAGAACTAAAGCAATGCTTTTTGGGGTCACATACTCCTTCCAGAGCCTAATAAAAACAGAGTCCCTGGCTCTTAGAAATTTTTTCAGATGTTTCAGGAAACACCATGTCAGGGATTTTAAGAACCTTGTATTAAGGGGGAATACTAGCTAGTTTTTTTCTGGACTTAACTTGCAAGAGTCTGAAAACTTTCCTCAGTTCTGTGACTAAAAGATTCACTTAGCTTTGCTCATAATGAAGCAAATATATCCTCCTTTCATTAGACTTCTCAATTTCGTTAGCTAAATTTCATGAGCTATCGGGTGTTGCGTGTGAAAACAAAACTTTATAAATCCAACTAGAAACGATGCTAGAATTAGTTCAAACACTTTTAAATGCGATGTTCGAACACATAATCCAAGCACTGAACCAAAAGGAAAAATGTTCAAAAAAATAACGAAGCTGGCTGTATTAGATTCTTGGAAAGGCTGGATCAATTCAGGCAATTTACTGAGCCTCTAACTTCCAACAAACATCTACAAACGCGGAGATCAAAACTTACAAAAACAAAGCCGAGCCAAAAAATGCATACGCAGTTTACGAGTAACTGAATATGGTTTATCCTTACTTCTACTCCCTGCGTGGATTATTTTCTTTAAATCCCTTTACTCAGCCTCCTCAAACGCCCTGGGTAAATAACCTACTCATCAAACTGTTCACTGTACAGTGTAAGAACGAAGTCAACGAGCACCTTAGATTCAGCTCTCCTTTAATGTGCGACCCACAGGGAGCTTGGTACTTAATAAAGTTTTGCCCCAATGACCTTGGTCCCAAAGATTCCCCTCCCTCCCTCCCCGTCCTCCCACGTGCTGGCGGCTGCGGTTACCCCAGAGGTGGCAGGTCAGAGAAAGAGCTTGAGGACCCGAAGGCTCGGAGGAAACCAGCGTTGCTAAGAGCACCTGGGCTGGGCTATCCCTTCCTTTGTGGCACCAACTCCCCAGCGGCGCCCACCCTGCCCCCGACCAAAGCCCTGCGGGCATGACCCGGACCTCGCTCCCCGCGCCTCGCTCTCGACCCGGTCTGCGGGGCAGGGCGTACGGTGAAGACCGTGGCACAGGAAACCCTCTTTCCTACGGCACCGTGTTCCGTCGCCCGGCTGGGGTGCCAGACACCTGGGCGATGAGGACAGCCCCGGGAGGCGGGGGGAACGAAGGCAAGAGGAAAGTCGGCTGGAGAATCCTGCGCCACGCCACCGCCACCTCCACTTCCAGGGCTCCCGGGAGGCCCTGGCCGGTCGCCGGCCCAGCGGGCGGGAAGGCCTGGCACGGCAAGGCCAGCCAGAGGCCCGCAGACGCTGGGGTACGGGGGTCGCGGTGTACTCACCATCAGAACTTTGGCCGCGTTCTCCAGCTGAGCGATCACTTCTGGGGGCCCCAGCGCCGCCGCCATCATGGTCTCTCTTCAATGACGCGCCATGCGCTGCATTATGGGAGCGGGCGCCGCGGCCGGCCAATCGCCGCAGCGACCCCGGAGCCTCACGCGCTCCCAGAGGCCGTCGCAGCCGCGGTTGACGCCGGCGTCGCGGCCCCCGCGGGCCTGACCTGGCCGCCGGGCTTGGGGCCGTGGGGAGGAGAGGAGCGTGAGGCGGGCCGCCTCGTTAGGGCGGGGGGGCGCCCGCCCTCCCGTACCGGGCGAGGCCGGGGCCGTTGGCCCGGGCGGCGACGGCCGCGCGGGGCGGGCCCCCGGGGGCTCCGGACCCGCGCATGCGTGCTGTGCGGCGCCCCGGCCTCTCGGCCGCTTCGGCCCTCGTGCCCGTGACCCGCTCGGTTCCCTCCGCGGCGAACACACCCCGCCCGGTCCCCGGGCACTGCCCTGGACGCCGCTCCGCTCTCTGTTCTCTGACCCTCACCGTGTGCATCCCGGCCCCTCCTTCCCTGTCCACGCTCCACGCTGGGTAGGACCTCACTCGGAACCGCTCTCCCCATTTCCTCTCCCGAGAGTGCGCCTCCTTTCAGAACATCACTGTCCTCGGCGCCCCGAGTCTCTGTCCCTCCTTGCGATAAAAAGGAGCATTCCAGGAGAGAACGGTTCACTCTCTTAATGGAGGTCCCGCAGGAGGCCCGTCCGAATGTCTTTAGCCGGCAGATCACTGCGAGCTCTTCCCAAGGGCTGTATCAGGCTGGAGAGAGAAAAGGCAGGAGCCCTAACCTTGACCGCCAGACTTCTTGAATTCAGAAAGAACTCATTGCCGCCTGTTTTGTCGGGTTTCAGGAATTCATCACAGTAATGCTAATTTTGGAATCCATGTTGACAGGTTCTTTCGAGTGTATAGGGATCCGACTTTCCCTCCAGTGCCTTCATCTCCTTTATTCCAGGCAGGCAGTCCTTCCTGAAGCAGCTACTTCAGTATTCAAACCAGCTTTAACTGTTAGAAAAGTTGTTTGGACGAGGGGGGTTGTTTTGAGCTGACGTCTACTTTCCTATAACACGCCTTTTGGTGCTGGTCGGCTTCCTGGGGCTACGCAGAAAGTCCGATGCATTTCAGTGTTTGTTAAATTTACTCTGTTGAAATCTGTATTTGTTCTTCCTAGTTATAAGTAAGCCATACTTTTGAGGCGTGTGTGTGTGTGTGTGTGTGTGTGTTTTAATGTCACTGCAACAGAAAGGCATTATTTTCTCCATTGAAGATCAGGTTGTGTCTTGTATTTGACGTCTCTACAACTTGAAGTTGAAAAAGGGAACGAACAAGGTTTACACTGCTTGAGTAACAAAGTACCTTTTATTTCATTACAAAAGGGTAAAGCGAACCAAAGTGCAGTAAGTGACCTTTTTTAAGAATTGTGTGAAACTAAACAATTAGCATAGTGCCTGACATATAGTAGGCACTGAATAAATATTAGACTGAGGATAGCAATCTGAAAAATGATGTAGCTGCTACAAAGAGTAATTACTGCTGATCAGTGATATCTACAAAAGTGTAGTCAAATGAATAGCTTATGACATTAAATGTTTGAGGCCTATCATGCTTCAGATCGGGCCTTGTGTTCAAAAGATTTGTGTAATTACATAAGAACGTTTCATCTAAATACTTTTTTAAAAGGGAAAGAAGAAAAAGTATTTTATCAAATGTGTTGAGTATGCTTCTTTTCAAATTAAGTTTTTTGAATTTAGAGGCTTTATAAAGTGAGTTATAGACATCTCACATTAACTGGGAGCCTTGAATTTTAGGGTAGGGTGAACAATGAAGGTGTGAAATCTCAATGTTGGCAAACAGAATTTACCTACTAATTTAGCCTCCCCTCCAATACCTGACTACTATTTCTTGATCTATTCAACAATAACACTCTCCTGGGGAGGGTTAAGAAGTGGTATTCCAGCCTACCCACATGTTCTTCCTATCCTGGAGTAGCATAGAAGGAAGTTGTGCAAATTCCAATAATTTCTAAAAGAGAAATGTTAATTGTCTAAGAAAAGGTAGATATCTGGCTGAAATATTCCTGAAATAAGAACATTTTACAAATACATACCGTCTACTTTTAGAGTACTTCTTTAACACATACGATGTCATGGGAGTCAAAATTATTCCTTCTTATTCTTCACCAAAATTAATTAGTAAAGTATACTACATACTTTTCTTTAGAAACATAGGTGTTTGGTGTTTGGTTTTTTTTAATGAAAACCAGTGGGATTTGTCATATAGCCAATGTTACTAAATGTTATATCTTTCCTTAATTAGTGGCTTTCTAGGAACATTGTGGTTTTTGTTTTTTGATGTTCATTTATTTTTGAAAGAGAGACAGGGTGTGGTTGGAGCGGCAGAGAGAGAGGGAGACACAGAATCCGAAGCAGGCTCCAGGCTCCGAGCTGTTAGTACAGAGCCCGATGCAGGGCTTGAACTCGTGAACCGCAAGATCATGACCTGAGCTGAAGTCGGACGCTTAACCGACTGAGCCACCCAGGTGCCCCTCTAAGAACATTGTTAAGTGAAAATACATTTGCTGACTATCTCCGCTGTTGACATTCCAGTGCAAAAGAAAAAGCAACTGTTGTGGATCACGGGTAATGATATTTTAAAAGTAGAAGAGAATTTAGAGATTATAGAATCTTAAGATTTTGGAAATGAAAATCCTTTAATCCCATTTCTCAGATGGAGAAAATAAGACCCAGAGAAATTAGATGATTTTAGGACCAAGTTAGATAGAACAGTCACCTATCTTACAGGTTAATATCTTTTGTGGTGAAGTGGACAAGGCTAGAATTTAAATCAGAAGAACTGAGTTTGTATTGTATCTCTGCTTCTTCTAAAAGATGTTATGGGGTAAGTAACGTAACATCTCAGGACTTCAGTTTGATCATCTGTAAAATGTTGACCATCACAAGTGTGTAAGATTCAAAGAAGATAATTCATACGAGACAACTTTGTAGAGCTATGAAGCGTTCTACGAATACAAGGTAGTACAGTGACCGTTGAGCACTTATCTTGCACCATGCTTGATACTGTAGGACAATTGAAATTGAAGTCCTGGTATTTGCTTCCGAAGAATTTGAGGGCTACTTGAAAAGATATGACTATGTATTTAAAATAACAATTTTCTCTCCTTTCCAAGTCTGGTACAATAAAAAATACACTTGGTCTTTTTTCCTCGTTCCCGGCAATCTGAAAGCTCCTAAAACCCTTGGATTTCCTGAGTGATAGGAGTGTTTTTCGTTAATCATAACGATGATTTTTCCAATCACACCTGAGTTTATGCTAATGAGGTAGCAGGGTGGGGCCCCCAGATGGCCCGTGATGGGGCTGGTCTCCTGAAAGGGCAAAGGGTAGAAACCTTTGGTTCCTTTGTTTCGGGACCCACTCTCCAACCTCCAGGGAGGAGAAGGGGGGCTGGAGATGTTAACAACTTCAATAATGAGATTTGCTAAGCTTCCAAGTTGGTGAATGTGTCCACCTGCAGAGAGACTGAGACTGAGGTTCCTGTGCTTGATACCCTTCCGGACCTTGTCCCATGTACCTCTTCATCTGGCTGTTTTTTTGTATCCTTTATAATAAGCTGGAAAATGTAAGGAAAGTGTTTTCCCGAGATCTATGAGCCATTCTAGCAAATTATCAAATGTGAGCAGGGGGTCGTGGCAATCCCTGATTTATAGCCAGTGGGTCAGAAGTATGGGTTGTTCCTAACACTTGAAACAGCCATCTACGATTTTTTAGAAGTTTATGTATTTTGAAGAGAGAGCAGGGAAGGAGCAGAAAGAGAGGGAGACAATCCCAAGCAGGCTCCACACAGCGCAGAGCCTAACATGGGGCTTGAACCCATAAGCTGTGAGATCAAACCTGAGCCAAAATCAAGAGTCAGATGCTTAACTGACTGAGCCATCCAGGCATTCCAAACCAGGCATCTAAAGTGGAGGCAGTCTTGTGGGACTGAGCCCTTCATTTGTAGAGTAGTTAGTGTCAGAATTGAATGATAGGACACAGTTGGTGTCTGAGAATCAGATCAGCATATGGATTATTTAAATATAAGAACTTGCATATTGCAAAATAGTAAACATTCCAATCAATTTGAGAATACTACCAAATGATAGTTAATGTTTACACACAATTACCACATGAAGGACACTAAGTTCTTTTCATCTATTAACTAATTCAATCCTCCCAATATAATATAATTATGCTATTATCCCAAATTGAGGAAATTGAGGCATATAGCAACTTAAGTACTTATCTCAGAAATGGTAGAACTGGGATTTGGCCCCAGCCTTCCAAGCCCCATACTCCATGCTTTTAACTCTAGGATATTACTTCCAGGTAAAGACTAAGTCACTTGGAATTATTATAGCTTAAGGAGATAAATTTCAAGCTATCATGCCAACTTTTCCAGTTATGTATACTGTAAAGACTGTATTAAAAATCTATGTCATACTTGAAATATGTAAGAAGTAGAGTAAAACTGCCTATAGAAAGTCTGAAGATTTTCCTTTTTAAAAGCTTATTTTAGAAATGTCTTGAAATTTGGTGTATCCATTGATAGTGCACTACTGAGTGCTCAGATATTCAGTGACTTCAAATTTATACCCTCTGTGAAAAAGTTGACTGGTTGCAGCTTAGTACATTATCTGAGTCTTTCAGATAAAATCACGAAATATGGCAAAGTAATGTAGGACCACTATCAGATTCCTTATGTCTATACAATCCGTAATATAGTGTTTGCATTTTTTAACCTTTTCACAATAAATGAAACATGCATATTGTTTTGTTTTTGTGTTTACCAAGGGCCCATCGTGTGTTTTTGCAAAACCATTTGTCAAGTCATAACCATCTTGTCTACATAAGCACACAGATGAAATACCAGCTGTTCTCAAAAGTGTGGCCTGGGGACACCTAGTAGGTCCCAGAATATCAGTTGGTCCCTAAGATCCTTTCGAGGCTCTATAGGTCAAAACTATTTTCAGATGGCAATAGTAAGTTCTTCCCCATCAGTAATTACTTTATTTTTATTTATTTATTTTTACATTTATTTATTTTTGATAGAGACAGAGCACAAGTGGGGGAGGGGCAGAGAGAGAAGGAGACACAGAATCCAGGCTCCGAGCTGTCAGCACAAAGCCCGACACAGGGCTTGAACTCACAAACTGAGATCATGACCTGAGTCCAAGTCGGACGCTTAACCGACTGAGCGACCCAGGCGCTCCAGTAATTGCTTTAAATATAAGTGAATAAAACTCCCCAATCAAAAGACACAGATTGGCTGAATGAATTAAAAACAAACGAGCAACAACAACAAAAAACCAGGATCCAACTATACGCCAACTCTCACTATTGCTGCTCAACAGAGTACTAGAAGTTAAATCAGTTGCATTTCTATGTACTAATAAAGAACTACCTGAAAAGGAAATTAAGAAAACAACTTCATTTACAGTAACATCAAAAAGAATAAAATAGTTAGGAATAAACTTAAACAAGGAAATTAAAGATTTATACTCTGAAAACTACAAAACATTGCTGAAAGAAAGCAAAGAAGACACAGATAAATGGAAAGACTGCCCATGTTCATGGATTGGAAGATCTATTACTGTTAAGATGTCAGTACTACCCAAAGTGATGTACAGATTTAATGCAATCCCTATGAAAATCTCAATGGGATTTTTTTTTTGCAGAAATAGAAAAATCCATCCTAAAATTAATATGGAATCTCAAGGGACCCCAAATGGCCAAAACAATCTGGAAAAAGAAGAGCAAAGTTGAAGGACTCACACTCCTGATTTAAAAACTTATCACAAAGCTACAGTAATCAAAACAGTGTGGTACTGGCATAAAGACACATAGACCAACACAATAGAATAGAAAGGCTAGAAATGAGCTTTCATATGCACAAATGATTTTTGACAAGAGTACCAAGACCATTCAATGCAGAAAGGACAGTGTTTTCAACAAACGGAGTTGGATAAACTGGAGAAACATGCAAAAAAAAAAAAAAAAAAAGGAAGTTGGACACGCACACACATGCACACACAGATTATAAGTATGTGAGGGATAGATGTGTTATGTAACTTTATTGTGGTAAACCTTTTGCAATATATACGTAAATCACCATGTTGTACACTTGCACAGCATTATATGTAAATTATATCTCAATAAAGCTGGGGGACCCTTTCTTACACTATAAACAAAAATTAAAATGGATTGAAGACCAAATGTATAAAACTCTTAGAAGAAAGTGGATGCATGGCTAAACAAAATGTAGCGCAGACATAGAATATCAATCAGCCTTTAAAAGGAAGCAAATTCTGATACATGGTATAACATGGATGAACTTTGAAGACTATGCCAAGTGAGATAAGCCAGTTAAAAAAAAAGACAAATTCTGATTGATTCCACTTATAAGAGGTACTTAAAACAGAAAAACTCATAGAAATAGAAAGTAGAATGATGATTGCCTGATGGTTAGGGCATAGAGTTTCTGTTTTATAAGATTGAAAAGTTCTAGAGACCTGTTGCACAACACTGTTAATATACTTAACACTACTGAACTGAATACTTAAGAATGGCTAAAAGGATAAATTTTATGTTACTGTAGTGTTTTTTTTCCACAATTAAATTTTTTTCTTTTTCTTTTTAAAGGTTTTTTTTAATGTTTATTATTTATTTTTGAGAGAGATAGAGCATGAGAGGGGAGGGGCAGAGAAAGAGGGAGACACAGAATCTGAAGGAGGCTCCAGGCTCTGAGCTGTCAGCGCAGAGCTCAACGTGGGACTTGAACCCAGGAACCGGGAGATCATGACCTGAGCTGACGAGAGACGCTTAACTGACTGAACCACCCAGGCACCCCAATTTCTTTTTTAAAAGACCAATATAGGGCACCTGGGTGACTCAGTCAGTTAAGTGTCCTACCTCAGCTCAGGTCATGATCTCACAGTCTGTGAGTTCAAGCCTCATGTCGGACTCTCCTGACAGCTCAGAGCCTGGAGCCTGTTTCCGATTCTGTGTCTCCCTCTCTGACCTTCCCCTGCTCATGCTCTGTCTCTCTCTCTCTCTCTGTCACTCAAAAATAAACATTAAAAAAATCAATTAAAAAATAAAAAATCAATATAAACATCCCATTTTTCATGTGAAATTTGATGACTTTGCTTAAATAAAATAATTGGAAAATTATTTTCATAATAAAACTAAGATATTATTTGCCTTTTTACTCTCTTTCTTTCAGTGTGAACAGTGGGGTTTTCCAAAGGCTGCATGATACGTGATGTCCCCATGTATTGAGTATGAAGACACATATGAGAATGTAGTTGTCTTCCATTAAGACAAACATTAAAGAAAACTGCAAAAATGTAAAAACAATGCCACTTATCTCACTGAATTTTTGTTATAAAATATTTATTTTTCACAAAAAATGTGTAATGTGACCTTGTAATGGATTTACTATTGTTCATTTAAATAAATTATTATTTCTTTAATTTGCCAATTTTAATTTCTTTACATAGTAGATACCAATAAATATAATTCACATGTACAAAACTCTTTGGAATCATCATTAAGTTTTTTTCCCTTTCATTTTAATTGGTTTAATGCTTGATTTTTTTAATGTTCAGATTATTGAGGGGAGCATAATTTTAACTTAAAAATTTTTTTATGCTTATTTTTGAGAGAGAGAGAGAGAGAAAGAGAGAGAGAGTGGGAGAGGGGCAAAGAGAGAGAGAGGGAGAGAGATAGCCCCAAGCAGGCTCTTGTAGGGCTCGATTTCACTAACTGAATCGTGAGATCATGACCTTAGCTAAAATCAAGGGTTGGATGCTTAACCGACTGAGCCACCCAGGTGCCCTTTCACTTTTTAAAATTAAAATGCTGCATTTTCCAATGATTAAAATAAGACAAAAATTATAGTCTACTATGCTGTCATGAAAAATAAAGGAATTGCCAGGAATTGAACACTTAAAGTGTTTCCAAATGAAAGAGAAGCTTGGGAAGACCACTCTGGACCAGCTGCCAACTCTCATCATCACATAACTGTCAGCCGTCCCTGTCCCATTGCTGTGCACATCGCCACATCAGGTGCCAAACGGCTTACGTAAGTTGGCCGAGGAGCCACCGTGTAGATCTAGCTGTAGATCCAGCTATTTGTTTTGCAAATGCAGCGCTGTAGGTCATAGGGACATAGAGCCAGGAATTCTGACGGATGTCCGTAAAGCCATTACTGACCTTGCTAAAAACCGGAGAATGCCTTGTTGGTGTAAGTCACTAACAAGTAGTAGTAAGTAGTCCATTCACAGTTAAGAGGCATATCATTAGGATAGCACTGTGCCCTACTATATATGAAAGTCCTAACGATGGAAAGAGCCCAAATGTCCATCGATGGATGAATGGATAAAGAAGATGTGGTATGTATATACAATGGAGTATTACTCAGCAATCAGAAAGTCTTGCCATTTGCAACTATGTGGGTGGAACTAGAGGGTATTATGCTAAGTGAAATTAGTCAGAGAAAGACAGCTATCATATGACTTCACTCATACGAGGACTTTAAGACCCAGAACAGATCAACGCAGGGAAGGGAAGCAAAAATAATATAAAAACAGGGAGGGGGACAAAACAGAAGAGACTCTTAAATATGGAGAACAAACAGAGGGTTCCTGGAGAGGTTGTGGGAGGGGGCGTGGGCTAAATGGGTAAGGGACATTAAGGAATCTATTCCTGAAATCATTGTTGCTCTATATGCTAATTTGGATGTAAATTTAAAAGAAAAAAAAAAAAAAGCCATGACGAGAAATATACATGAATTGGGGCACCTGGCTGGCACAGTCAGTAAAACATGTGACTCTTGATTTTGGGCTCGTGAGTTCGAGCCCCACATTGGGCATAGAGATTACTTTAAAAAAAGAAATACAGATGAATTACATGAATTATGCAACAGAGGGATTATACTATTTTACTTGAGAATCAAGAGAAGAACAAAATCTCTTTTTAGCAGGTATCTATCTGTAAAGCCCAAATTAAATGAGAACACTTAATAAAAATGATTCCCTTTGATATAGAAGATATTTGATCCAGAAAATGTTAAGGGATCTTATAACTCAAATTTCTGAAAACTTTGAAGGCAGCAGTACAGAACCAGAAGAGTTACAGTACCAAATTTATAGGAACCTAATATATTTCCCCAGAAATAAAAACATGATAGACCAAAGGGAAACATCTCTTTAAAATATTTCTTTTCCACACAAAGCATATTTCTGCATATATCATGTGTCTGTGAAATGTTAATATTTGGAGTTCTCAAATATTAAATACTTTACTAAGATACAGCGCATTTTTGGTGTGTGTGCGTGTGAGTTATCAGCAAGAAGTAGCTGGAGAGTGGCTGTATCCCTCCTCCTGTCACTACCTATCATCCTGAAATTTATTTTTGAACCAACTTAACTTTTAGAATGCAAAATCAGGACTTTTCTCCTGCCGTTGACCTCTGTAGTACAATAATTTTGTAGTCTATTTTTCTTTTCCTTTTTTTCTTCACTTATATAAAAACTTAGTGACTCCCCTATGAAGAAAAATGCTTCTAACCAATAACCGGATAGAACACTCCACATTGCTTGTATGCAGAGCTCAATATTAGAAGCCATCAATTAGGGGTGTCTGGCTAGGGCAGTCCCTAGGGCATGGAACTCTTGATCTTGGGTGTGTGACTTCGAGCCCCAGGTTGGGGGTAGAGTTTACTTAGTTTAAAAAAGAAGAAGAAGAAGGAGAAGAGGAAGAAGAAGAGGAAGAAGAGGGAGGGGAGGGGAAGGGGAAGAAGAAAGCATCCATCAAATCAAAACTTTCTGAGATTGTGATAAAGACCTTTTATATTTTTCCAGAGAACTTTCTGGGACTAACCCTATCACCAACAACCTGAAGACATGAGTTATTCACAGATTCTCACGGGCTCTAAATGAACCCACCTGCTGCAGGAGACCCCTCCCAGAACTGCTTTGTGACATGATGACAGACTCAAGTCTAAGAGGTTACTAGCTGACGTGGGGTTTGCTGTGCAGTTCAAGTGCATGATGCTACAGCCAGGCCACGCAAGGGCAGGGGGCTGTTGGGTTCGCAGCACCGTCAGGAGCTTCTCTGACACAGATGGAAACTGGTCCCCATAAGCAGAGGGCAGGGAGAGACCGAAGAAAAAGGAGGTCACTTCAGGGTTGGTAGGTAGCAGGGTTTTTTTTTAATGTTTATTTATTTTTGAGAGAGAAAGAGAGAGAGACCAGGTGAGGGGCAGAGAGAACGGGAGACAGAATCAGAAGCAAGCTCCAGGCTCCGAGCTGTCAGTACAGATCCTGACGCGGGGCTTGAACTCACGAACCGTGAGATCATGACCTGAGCAGGTAGCACTTTTAATAATAGCAAAGGGAACTTACATTCAAGATTGTCTTGGGCAGCAGCAAGACAAATGGATCTCCATACCCACCTGCCAAATCTTAAAAGTATTTAGAAGGACTTTTTTTTTTTTTTTTTTTTTTGCTTTTTGAGAAGCCAACTCACTGAGCTGTTTATTTTTTTTTAATTTTTTTAATGTTTATTTCTGAGACAGAGAGAGACAGAGCATGAGTGAGGGAGGGGCAGAGAGAGAGGGAGACACAGAATCGGAAGCAGGCTCCAGGCTCTGAGCTGTCAGCACAGAGCCCGAGGCGGGGCTCGAACTCACAAACCATGAGATCATGACCTGAGCCGAAGTCGGTCTCTCAACCGACTGAGCCACCCAGGCGCCCCTAGAAGGATTTTTGGTATCAGCTCAGGTCAGGATCTCTCGCTTTGTGAGATCGAGCCCGACGTCGGGCTCTATGCTGACTGCTCGGAGCCTGCTTGGGATTCTCTGTCTCCCACTCTCTCTGCCCTCCTCTGCTCTCTCTCACACATGTCCTCTCTCTCTTTCTCAAAATAAATAGACATTTAAAAAAAATTTCTAAGTGCTCTGTCAGGTATATGGTGCAGTTGTTCTCGGCACCAAATCATTTCAAGGCTATGCCCCTGGAGCAGCCTCTGGGGGTGGGAAAAGCAAGTGGAACCCACATTCCAAGGGCAGGGGAGGAGGCAGGAGGGGTGCCTGGGCCCAGCTCATAGGCCAATTGGCAGTCGTGTCTCTTTGATGACGTTCCCCAACAGGAGCGTCCCGACCTGGAAAACGGAATGACTTCTAACCAGCCTGGATCTGCTGAAACGGAGCGTCCGTGGCAAGACTGGAAAGGGGCCGTTGAGAGAGGGGGTGTTAGCGGATGCTGCAGCGTGTCAGAATCCAGATCCTGGGCCATTGGCGGTTGTGGAGCGTGAGAGGGTTTGGAAGAGGGGTGGGCAAAAGGACGGCTTGTTCTTGGCCTGGAAGTTCCTCTCAAGCAAGCCCGCTAAGCCTTTTCGAGTCATAGCAAGGGGACGAAATCCTGCGATTTCCTCTGGTTGTCGAGAAGAATCCAAGCCAGAGCTGCTCGCCAGTGGGCAGAGGATGATAGTGACATGCTTTCTTTTCTTTTTTTTTTTTAAAGCTTATTTGTTTATTTTGAGAGAGACAGACGGCACAAGTGGGAGAGAGGGAGAGAGAGAATCCCAAGCGGGCTCCCCACGGCCAGCACAGAGCCTGATGCGGGGCTCAAACCCACGAAGCCGCGAGATCATGACCTGAGCCGAAACCAAGAGTCAGACGCTTAACCAACGGAGCCACTCAGGCGCCCCTGATAGGGACACAATTTCTTCTGTGAGGAGGTGACACAGGCCAGTCCCTGGATGTTGTGGAGGGCTGGAGAGAGGAGGAAGCTCGCCTGGGATAAGGTTGGGTTGTCTGAGAGCGACAACTCTCTTGTGACTCTGTCTCTGCCCTCCCCACAAAGGGGACCGTGCTCCGTGGCCGCAAGAGCTGAGAGGAATGACCGGGCTGGATTTTGATAAACCAGTGGGCGAGTGAAGGCCTATATCGCTGTCAGATGTCTGTGGGGACTGTCACTTCCCTGTAAGGGAGAATCTGCAGTGATGTTGCTTTGCCCTAATTCTTAACATTTAAACCCGTGGATGGTCACAGAAAAGTGGGATTAATTTCTGAAGTTCTTCCCGCAGCTTCTGTTCATGCTCTTGGTGCTCTGGCCTCGTCCTCAGATTCGTGTACACACGAGCAGTGCGTCTTCTTCGAGCAGCCGCCACAGTAGGTGGCTGTCCCTAGAGACGCCTCAGGTGGTTCTGCGGCCTCCAGCATGCTGTCGTCTCGCGGCGTGGCCCAGAAAGCACCTTCTGCCCCAAGTGCGTAATACGAACACTGGCAGCTGGGCCCCGTGGGCCTGAGTAGAACGTATTGTTATTGATGGCACCTTTTTTGCCAAGCATCCTAAAGTATCCTGGTCCTTCAAGCCTCCGGGTCACCTAGGCACTGAGGAGGACCTGGAACAAAGACAGGGTTCTTTGAACAACAGGAACACAGAGCGGTTGTTATCAGTTTTCTGATAGACACCCTGAAGGAGAGTGGGGAAAACTCCTCAGCTTCTGTAAGCAATCTCTTCAGTGGAGAGAGGGCCTCTTAGCTTTCAGTGGGTCCCTTGTGAATACTTTCTTTAAGACTGTGGAGGCGTTCAAGGGCCGCCTGGGTGGCTCAGTCGGTTGAGTGTCCCACTTGGGCTCAGGTCATGATCTCACTGTCCGTGAGCTCGAGCCCCGCGTCGGGCTCTGTGCTGATGCCTCGGAGCCTGGAGCCCGCTTCGGATTCCGGGTCTCCCTCTCTCTCTGCCCCTCTCCTGCTCGTGCTCTGTCTCACTCTGTCTTTCAAAAATAAATAAATATAAATAATAATAATAATAATAAAGAATGTGGAGGTGTTCCAAAACAAAAACTTTGAGAACCGCTGCTTTAGAGAATGCATCTCTTTGGAATAGCATCCTCTGATGCTAGGGCATGGTATTTGGCAAGAGCTGGTTTGCTTGTTTTTGAACTACAGAAGTCATAATCTACCTCAGCCAGGCTGGTTCCCCTGTCTTAGAGACCAGCCACAGCAGCTGCATTTGGGCCTCTGCCCTCTGACTGTCGCCTCACCTGTAATAGGATCCCTGTCCCCTGCAATGATTTTCCTTCTATTTATCTTCCAACAAAGCTCAAGCCTACTTCTTGTCAAAGACTGCCCCAACCAGTCCTCCTTACACATTTACTTAAAAGAAGGAAAGAGTCATATCTGAGGTAAAACTGTGTTCTTTCTGTAATCTTAAAGCAATTCTCTCTCCAGAGTTCTAAATTCATCTAAATCTGGAAGGTATTACTTACTACAAATGTCAACGTTTTAAAAAAAACAAAAAACATTATTTTAAATAATCTCTACACCCAGCACGGGGCTTGAACTTACAACCCTGATATCAAGAGTTACACGCTATACTAGGGGCGCCTGGGTGGCTCAGTCGGTTGAGCATCCGACTTCAGCTCAGGTCACGATCTCACGGTCCGTGAGTTCGAGCCCCACATCGGGCTCTGGGCTGATGGCTCAGAGCCTGGAGCCTGCTTCCGATTCTGTGTCTCCCTCTCTCTCTGCCCCTCCCCCGTTCATGCTCTGTCTCTCTCTGTCCCAAAAATAAATAAACGTTTAAAAAAAATTTTTTTTTTTAAAAAAAAGAGTTACACGCTGTACCAGCTGAGCCAGCCAGGTGCCCCTACTAATTTCAACTTTGATGAAAGTAAAGACCTTAGAGCTTATGAATGGAATCAGATAATCCTACCTGCCTTATTGTGTTGTTCTGCAAAGACTCGTGATAAGTTTATGTAGAAATGCCCAGGGATTTTACATTCAAGCTTTGATTTTAAGCATTCAATCAATCTGTATAAAGTGATGCTCAATACCTACATTGGACATAATGCTTCTCAGTATATTTTTGTTGACTCAGTATGGAATGAACAAATATTAGGTGTCCCTAATGGCTCAAGAACAGAGTAAGTCATGCCATTCAAGGGTCCCTCAACAATTCTCCAGGTTTTTTTTTTGGGGGGGGGGTTGCATATACTGCAGATTTGCCTTAACATTATAGAAACCTGTTTCTGACTATGTAGCTTCAACAGCACCTTCCTAGAATGTATAAATATAAAAGGAAAAACCTAAAAGAAAACATTGCAATTCACAGGTGATTTGACAAAGAATTCTTATTTTCCTCTCCATGAAAATAGCTTGCCAAGAAATTTTATGGACCCTTGGAGTGAACACAGATCTCACTTGCAAAAGTACTTCACCAGCTCCCTCTGCTGTTTGTTGGTTTGATTTGGAACTCCGAGAAGCTATGGTACTTAGTATGGACTGAGTACCCCTAAGTATCGGCTTAAATAATGAATAGAATTCAGGATAAATTATCTACTGGATTAGGCACAGACAAGTATATCATTATCAGTATATTCTGTACTCTATTCTAGAGTAAAGGAAATCAAACCACTAAATATATTTGCCTAAGAGTATTTCCCCACGTATTCTTATTATCTTAATATCTGTTTTTGTTTCAGCTGTGATCACATAATGTAACGTACTATCGTGAAGAAAAAAGACTTGCAACAGTTATCTATTTGTATTTATTTGGTATAAACTCTCTCTAAATACGTACACACATACATACTTAAAAAAAAAGAAACAAGTAGCATTAAATGATTTCTGTAGCATTCGCAATCATCGATTGTCAGACACAAACGTTTTGAGGTTTCTTTTATGAGTTAGAGAGATTGTTCTCTTTATTTTTCTCAAATAACCATTTTAACCTAGAAGTGATGAAGGAAGACACAAGATTAGGTCTCTAGAAAGTAAACTTTTTTTAAAACCATTTTTTTGGGATTTTATTTTTTACAGTAATCTCTATACCCAACGTGGGGCTCGAACTCATGACCCCAAGATCAAGAGCCACAAGCTCAACCTACTGAGCCAACCGGGCGTCCCTACAAAGTAAACTTCTAATTTTATTTTTTTATTTTTTTAAAGTTTATTTCTTTTGAGAGAGAGAGAGAGAGAGGGGAGAGAGGGAAGAGAGAGAATCCCAAGCAGGCTCCACACTGTCAGCATGGAGCCTGACAGCAGGACCCAAACTCACAAACCATGAAATCATGACCTGAGCCAAAGGGTTGGATGCTCAACCCACTGAGCTACCCAGGCGCTGAAAGTAAGCTTGTAATTTTAAAAAATGAATTTGACCTGCTGAAATTTAGAAGACTAGGAGATTCCAGTTAGCACAATAATTGGCCTTTCTGTCTGAATGGTTACTTCAAAAATAATGAACACATTAATTTTTTTAGAGACATCCTAGGAAGAAATGACATTTTGAAAGCTTAAAGAGATTCATATAAAAGGAAAGTCATGGAAAGAATAAATATAAATGACCACTAAACATATGTACAAAAAATGCTTACCTTCACTAATATTCAAACAACTGGTATTTTTTTCTATCAAATTGACATTTTTAAACAATTATATATATATACATATATATATATATATATGTATATATATAACAATTATATATATGTATATATGTACATATGTATACATATGTATACATACATATATACATATGCATATATACATATATACAATTGCATTGTATATAAAGATAATATACATAGGGTGCCTGGCTAGCTTAGTCAGTAGAGCATGTGTCCCTTGATCTCAGGGTTGGGTCTCACCCATGTTGGGTATAGAGATTACTTAAAAATAAAATCCTAAATATCTAAAGCTGGCACAAAGGTAATATAGAGTAAATCTAAGAGCTCTGACCCTGAAGGCATGATTGAGGCTGTGGATTTGGGCAGTTAATTAGCCTCCGAGTGTTAGTGTCCTCGTCTATAAAACAGGAGTCATCACAGCATCTGTACCCTAGAGGATTCAATTCATTAAAAAATACAAAGCTTCGAAGAGTGCTTGACACAAAGTGAAATTTAAATAAATGTTAGCTACTATTATGTGCACTAAATATCTCTAGGACATACAAGAAATAAGTATCTGTAGTTGCCTCCCTGGGTGGGAACTTACTGGCAGAGAGGGAGACCTACTTACTATTGAACATTCTAGTCTGTGTACTCTAGTGTCTCAGTAATATTTTCTCAGTGCTCCTATGCCAAAACAACCACCTGATACTTCCATTTATTATATCGTTAGTTCTAAGCAACTTAGTATTTGTGTCCCAAAAACCTAGTAGTCGTTTGAAAAAAAAAATTCATTTAAACTGAAAGAAAAAACGCAATTTTTATTTTATCCTTAAGTAACCACAATTGCTAATCGGACGCGTGTGCTTCTTGGGCACTGCACAACTCCTCAAATCCTGGAACAAGACCAGATGCCATTGCCACTCCTTTCCCATTCCAGAGTGATCTTCACAAGGTACTTGCTTCTCATCATGGCACCCACAAAATCCCAGCTTTGCAAAGAAATATGTCATTGCAAGGAAAGTAGTGTGATCTGATGTTGAAACTAGGAGCTACCCGGAATTAGTAGAATGGTGTCCAACAGACATTACTTCTGTTTTCCTATCAATTTGTGAGTTAAAGGGAAAAAAATTAAAACATCTCTTACTGCCCTTGTGAATTGACTGTGCACAGGGTACCTCAACATATAGTTTGAGAACCACAGTTAAACCCCTTTTCATAACTTAACATTTTTTTAATTTTTTAAATGTTTGTTTATTTTTGAAGGAGAGAGAGGTGGAGTGTGAGTGGGAGGTCGGGGGCAGAGAGAGAGGGAGACACAGAATCCGAAGCAGGCTCCAGTCTCTGAGCTGTCAGCCCAGAGCCCGACGCGGGGCTCGAACCCACGGACCGCGAGATCATGACCTGGGTCGAAGTTGGACGCTCAACCGACTGAGCCACCCAGGCGCCCCCATGACTTAAAAATTTTTTAATGTTTGTTTGTTTATTTTGAGAGAGTATGCATGCACTCGTGGGACGGAGGGGCAGAAAGAACCAGGGAGAGAATCCTAAGTAGATTCTGTGCAGTCAGTGCAGAGCCCAACGCAGGGCTTGATCTCACGAACCAAGAGATTGTGACTTGAGCCAAAATCAAGAGTTGGAGGGGCGCCTGGGTGGCGCAGTCGGTTAAGCGTCCCACTTCAGCCAGGTCACGATCTCGCAGTCCGTGAGTTCGAGCCCCGCGTCAGGCTCTGGGCTGATGGCTCGGAGCCTGGAGCCTGTTTCCGATTCTGTGTCTCCCTCTCTCTCTCTGCCCCTCCCCTGTTCATGCTCTGTCTTTCTCTGTCCCAAAAATAAATAAAAAACGTTGAAAAAAAAATTAAAAAAAAAAAAAAAAAAGAGTTGGATGCTTCACCGACTGAGCCACCCAGGTGCCCCTATAACTTTTCGTAACTTTTGAATCTAGTTCATTTAAATCCATTAGAATGCAACATAAAATATAGTATATATCCCTCTCCCCCAGCAGTTTTTTCCAAAATCAAGTTAACTTTCCCACCAGGTAGCTAGTCCCTTGAAGACATTTTGGGCGGATTCTTTACTTTCTTTCTTTTTTTTTTTTTTTTAATTTTTTTTTTTTTAACGTTTATTTATTTTTGAGACAGAGAGAGACAGAGCATGAACGGGGGAGGGTCAGAGAGAGGGAGACACAGAATCTGAAACAGGCTCCAGGCTCTGAGCTGTCAGCCCAGAGCCCGACGCGGGGCTCGAACTCACGGACTGCAAGATCATGACCTGAGCCGAAGTCGGCCGCTTAACCGACTGAGCCACCCAGGCGCCCCTCGGATTCTTTACTTTCAATGCAGGCTGCACAAATGCCTTGGAACCTGAAATGGGCGGTGGGTAAATCAACCTCCCCACCTTTTCCTCTTTCCTGGCATCTTTGATGCTGGAGAAAGAAAGAAGAGTGTAAGAGACAGAGGTCTCCTTATGTGACTGCCTGTCAGGTGCAGACCCAGGATTTAGGGCTAAAGCTTATAAAAATGTATGAAACGTTGGAGACACTTGAGTACTAAAGTTGAAATGGGCTTATGCAGGTGAGGGGCCCTGGGGTTTCACTTCATTATCTCATGCTAAGTTCCTCCTTCGGTTGGTCATCCCTGTCTCTCTGGCCAGTCCTGACTGACATGAGCTCTGTGAGGTTGTCCCCCAAGGCTGGCGCTTCCGTGGGAGCATGGGAGGGGACCTGTGGAGGGAGATTCACACGCCAGGAGCGGTGAATCTGGACAAGACCCTGACTTGGGAGGTCCAGCTCCTGTCTGGCCTGTTGCACAGGCTTCTGCTCCCCTCGGCCCTCCACACCTGCTGCACCTGGCTCGATGGGCGGCCTTCTTGGCTCGGCTTGTCAGGTACGGCTCTCACCCACGGCATGCACTCAACTCACACAATCTTACTTCACGGAAGGGCAGAAATCTAGCCACGTGATTACTGTGAACTGCTTCTTGCCTTCCCTCTTTCACCCTTCATCCCTTCCCTGTTGTCCTTCCCTGCTTAGATGACACAGTTTCCTGATGAGCAACAACTCCGGCTGAGCCGAAGTCCAACGAGTGAGTAAAAGGCTTTATCCTGACTGGGGAAGTGAGAGGGTTTGGAGAGCTGACTGGTGATGGGGTGGGCTGTCCCCTGGCATTTCTCAGGAAGCCCAGAGGGGTCTCGAAGTCTCCCTGAACATAGAATGTGGAGTTCTTAGCATCCTTTGTGCATGGCTTTGGGCGTCAGCCGCAATTCCAGAATGAAAAACAAAAGCCTACGTGAAACATCATGTTGTATATATTCATGTATATACATGTTGTGCATATTCAAAATCCAGAAATGAAATATTTAAAGAGTAGGATAAAGACAACATTCACAAGAGATATTATCAAGTCAACACTCTCATGGGAGTATAAATCGGCACAATCCTTCTGGAAAGTCAAGTTGAAAATATGTGCCAAGAGCCTTAAAAATGTTCTTAAGGATATAATTAGAGATGCAGAAGAAGATTTGTGTACAAAGATACGCTTTTTTCTGTTTTTTAGAAAGTATTCGTTTTCTGTTACCCTTACTTCTGTTTTCTACTTAAGAGCCTGTGGGAGAACAGCCAACCCTTCCAGTGGCCTGAGCAGTGGTAGCTACAGACCAGTCTTCAGCGGTGGGCTGGGCCCTCCGGGCTTCAGTAGGGAACCACCGGACAGGCACACAGGGAGCTTGTGCCTTCACGCTAGGCTGTAACCTTGGGTTGAGTAGCAGTCAGTACCAACCTATCACAAAGGATGTGCCCACAAGACTGAGCCATCTTTGCTCAGGAGGAGAGGAACCCATGGCGGGGACATGGCAGGGGATTGTAGGAGATTTGGGTTCTGGTTTTAAGGGATCATCTATAGGACTGTTGTGAAAGAAGACAAAGAAAGGGCCTTTTGGGTAGGAAGATACAAAAGGATGGGACAGCTGGAGAGAGAGAAGGGACAAATCAGGAATTGCTGGGCTGGGTCACCAAAGGCCTGGGACATAAACCTGGACACTTGTTCCAGAAGGGGCCCCCACTCTCTTGAATGTGGTGGCGAAGAGCGGCATCTCTGTGAGGGACAATAGGCAAGAACTTGAGGGGCTTTGCACCTGAAACCCGCCAGGACCTGACCGAATGCCCTGCTTTGACTTAAGCAAGAGCCACTCTGGGGAGTCAGCCCAGGGCCTCAACCACTTCTTCCCACAGTGACCCAGAGAAGGGAATGTCTGCCCCGCAGCTAAGTGCCAGAGACTATGCCCCAGACAGTTCCCTCACCAGCTGGGGGACCTCCTACCCTTCCCTTGAGCAGACGGCAGGCCCAGAGGTAAGACACCCCATTCCCTGCTTCTGGACACCTTCTCCCCAGGAGGGAACAAAGGACAAGACTTTGGGCGTGACAGGCACGTGGCCACACATCCAAATGCACTAGTTTATACATAGTTGTTTATCATTCTGAGCAGACTGGGTTTATCTCCTTGTCTTAAAGAAATTATTACACGTGTTATTATAATGTAGTAAAATCAAAACGTCTCTTGGATGATTCATGGCTGCATTAACTGTTATATTACCGGGAATGTCACATTTATAAGTAAAACTTTATCATCTTCTACTCGTATTACTATCTTAAGGATTCGTCTTCTGGAAGCATTGACAAACTTCTTAAAAGATCGCAATCTTGCACTTAAGTTCTACAGACAGCATTGAAGTCTTGTCCAAGATTTAGAAATCTGAGGCAATGACATGCCAGAACAACACTGCAAACTTGTAATATACTCTGTTACCATCGGGGGGGGGGGGAGGTCAAAAAACCTAGTGATAAGAATGTACTCTGGGGACGCCTGGATGTCTTAGTCGGTGGAGCATGTGACTCTTGATCTCAGGGTCGTGAGTTTGAGCCCCACATTGAGTGTAAAGCTTACTTAAAAAAAAAAAAAAAAGAATACACTGTGAATTATAGCTCAAAGTAACCTAGTGACCTTAGAGCCCAGCGCCTTTTATTTATTTTGAGAGAGGGTGAGCAAGTGTGAGCTGGGCAGAGAGAGAGATGGAAAGAGAGAATCCCAAGCAGGCTCCATACTGGCAGCACAGCACAGACTCAGGGCTAGATCTCACGGAGAGATTATGATGTGAGCTGAAATCAAGAGTCGGCCACTTCAACGACCAAGCCACCCAGGCCCCCCACATTTTTACCTTCTTATAATTATATAAAGCATCATACTTTCATTGCAGAAAATTTAGAAATATATAGAAAATATAAAGAAGAAGGAACAAAAAAGCACCCACGATTACACCACCCCAAAAAGGCAACCATTTTTTAACTTTGTCATATTTCTTTTCAGACATTTAAAATTTTGATATATTTCACTTTCTTTTTCTCTCTACTTTCCATAACTGAGATCACAGTATACATATAGCTTTATTTTACATATAAATAAATACATATAGCATTTTTAAACTTAACATTATATATTGATTATTTAGCTTGCCATTAAAAACTCTTTGGAAAATAGGGGTGCCTGGATGGCTCCGTCGGTTAGACACCCGACTTTGGCTCAGGTCATGATCTCACAGTTCGTGAGTTCGAGTCCCACATCGGGCTCTGTGGTTCTGGTTTTAGCTCAGAGCCTGGAGCCTGTCTCCCTCTCTCTCTGCCCCTCCCCTGCTTGTGCTGTCTCTCTCTCTCTCTCTCTCTCAAAAATAAACAAACATTAAAAAAAAGAGACTTTAAGCAAAAATTAAAAAAAAAAAAACCTCTTTGGAAACAAGAGATCTAAAGATTCATAAAATGTCAATATGGCAGTAGAATTAGATCATAATATTGTTCATTGTCATCATATTACTGGACATAAAATTGCTTTTTAAAAATACTGTTATAAAAGTGTTAAAATAAATACTTGTGTGCATAAATGTTTGTCCTCAGTTTTCATTGATTCCTTAGAAATGATCGCCAAATCATTCTCTAGAAAAGTTGTAACCATGTTTATTTTCATCAACAGCACAGGAGTGTCCATTTCAATGTAACCATATCAGAACGTCATCGTTTTTAGTCTTTGCCATAGTGTTAGGTGAAAATGGTACCTCAGTATTTTAATTTGCACTTGTTCACCTAATGGTGAAGATTAGGTGAAGTATATGTCATACGTTATTGGTGCCTTGTTTCCCTTCAGTGAACTTCCTGTTCATAATCTTCACCCATTTTTCATATCAGGATGCTGTTATTATTCTTTTTTTTTTAATTTTTTTCTTTTTTTTTTTTAATTTTTTTTTAACATTTTATTTATTTTTGAGACAGAGAGAGACAGAGCATGAACAGGGGAGGGGCAGAGAGAGAGGGAGACACAGAATCTGAAGCGGGCTCCAGGCTCTGAGCTGTCAGCACAGAGCCCGACACGGGGCTCGAACTCACGGACTGCGAGATCGTGACCTGAGCCAAAGTCGGCCACTTAACCGACTGAGCCACCCAGGCGCCCCTAAATTTTTTTCTTACATTTATTTATTTTTGAGAAACAGAGTGAGACAAAGCGTGAGTGGGGGAGGGGCAGAGAGAGAAGGACACACAGAATCCAAAGCAGGCTCCAGACTCTGAGCTGTCAGCACAGAACCTGATGCGGGGCTCGAACCCACGAACTGTGAGATCATGACCTGAGCTGAAGTCGGACACTCAACCGACTGAGCCACCCAGGTGTCCCAATTATTCTTGTCGCTTTGTAGGTGTTCATTGCATACTAAACACATAAGCTCTTAGAAAAAATTTAAGTCGGAGTGTCTTCTCACATCATACATGAGAATATGTTTCAGATGATTAATGAGTGAAATGTAAACATGAAAATAAAGCAACACTAGAATGAAAAAAGATTAATAGCCAATTTCTGGATAGATGAGAACACACATTTAAACATCTCAGAGGAAATAATGTCACATTTGACTTTATAAAAAATCTAAAATTTTTGTACACTAAAAAATTATTCACTTATTCTTCCAATAAAAATTAAAAGGCAAATCACAAAATGTTAAAAATGTTTTTCATTCTCTCCATAAAAGCCTGGTTCTTTTATTTTATCCATTTATTTTTTAATGTTTATTTATTTATTTTGAGAGAGACAAAGAGAGAGAGAATCCCAAGCAGCCTCCATGCTATCCGTGCAGAGCCCGATGTGGGGCTGGAACTCACGAACCGTGAGATCATGACCTGAGCCAAAACCAAGAGTCTGACGCTTAACCGACTGGGCCATCCAGGCGCCCCTGGCCTGATTATCTTAATCCCAGAATTTATGACATTAAAAAAGAGCAGCTGTCTATGTGTTTGTCTTCCCTACAGTGTGAGCTCCCTGATGGCAGGACCGTGCCTTAGTTATTTTGTTTTCTTGTCTCCTGCACAAGGCCTGTCACTGGTGGGTGCTCTGTGCAGGTTTGTTGGAAGAGAGAAGGAAGTGGGGAAGGGGGGGAGTGCAGAGAGGGGAAACAGAGGAGGGAGGAGGAGCAGGAAGACGGAGAAGGGGGAGAGGAATGAATTATTTTCCAAGAAAAAGGGGGCCTGTTGAGGACTGAGCAAGGCTGTCCAGCAAACGGTCTTGGATGGTTGAGCCCACCAGGGACTCACCGTTTACTGAAGGGGGTGCTTTGGCACAGAGCAGTTGGACCGGGAGAGGCCGACCTGAGTCAGACAGAAGGGCACTCTACTCCTTGGGGCATCGGTAAGGGACGCAGGCTCTTCAGCCGCAGGGGGGAGTAGGCTCATTGGTGCTGAGGCAAGCGACCTGGAAGTGACCTTGAAGAGTCTTAAGAGACAGCTCTTCTGGCGGCCACAGCTCCCGCAGCTGTCCTCGGTGCTCATAGGAACTGTCCCTTCCCTGGACTGCGGCCGGGCTGGAGGTGAAAGGGCTGGGGAAGAGAAAGCAAGAAACACCGGCCGGTGGTGGCATCCTTCTGAATGACACTTCCCTTCTCCCTTCTCCCTTCTCGAACCCCTCATGCGACAGTAAATACCAGGTCCCCTTTGTCATGCAAGCCGGCCACAGCTTCTTCAGCTCACCTCTGTTTTCCTGGCAAGACTGTGATTTGCACTGAAAATGGGCCAGGTTGCTTGTTATTGAACACAGCATCCTGATTTGTAAGTTGAGGAGGCTGTGAGGATGGCAGTAAGACTACGAAGGCGATTAGCTAAAAATAATGACAGAGGCAGCCACTTTGGAGAACGGTTGGGCACTTTCTTAGAAGGCTCAACGTAAACCCACCAAACGACCCAGCGGTTTCACTCCCAGGAGAGATGAAAACGTACATCTGCACACAGACTCACATGCGAATATTCAGCCAGCATTACGCCTAATAGCCAAAAAGAGCAGGAAAAAACCCCGCAAATATCCGTCAGCTGGTGAGGGGACAAAATGTGATATCCTCACACAATGGAATACTGTTGGGCAGTAAAAAGGAAGGCGATACTGTGACACAGACGACACGGATGGACCTTGACGACGTTAGGCTGAGCGGAAGAAGCCGTCACAAAGGGCCACATGTTGTATGATTTTATTTCAACGTCTGGAAAGGGTGAACCACAGGGACAGAAAGTAGATCAGTGGTTTCCTGGGGTTGGGGCTGGGGCTGGATAATGGTGAATGGGTGTGAAGGATCTCATTAGGGTAACGGAAATATCCCAACACCGGATTGGGGTAATGGTTGCACAGTAGAAACACTTACTTAAAAGCACTCAGTGCTATATTTTTTAAGTGTGAATTTTATGACATGACAATTATAGAAGTTACATCTCAAGGTTTCAAAAAATTTGAATGGGATAAGTAAAAACTCAAAAAGAGGGAATTCCTGATTTCTCCTTTATTATGTAACATGTGTAGTAGATGAACTTGAGTCAATACACAATTTTACACAAATTCCTTTAAGGATACAGACATACAGACTATATATTTTGAGAGTTTTTTTTTTTTTTTAAGTTTATGTATTTATTTTGAGGGAGAAAGGGACAACGCGAGTGGGGGAGGGGCAGAGAGAGAAGAGAGGGAGAATCCCCAGCAGGCTCCATGCTGCCAGCACAGAGCCCAACGAGGGGCTCAAACCCACAAAGCCACAAGGTCATGACCTGAGCTGAAACCAAGAGTCGGACGCTTGACTGACGGGGCCACCCAGGCGCCCCTGTATCTTGAGAGCTTTGAGAGAGCCTGAACACCCTGCGCGGTAAATAATAACATTTTGCATAGTAGAAAAGAACGTCACTTTGGGAAACCCTGAGGCTTTCGTTCTCGGGAGACTGCGGTGCTGGCAGCGGCTGCTTTGACTTCCTCTTGTCGCTCTGAGTCCAGTGAAATGGCAAAATAACTCACGAAAAGTGCCGCTCTCTTTTGAAGATCATTTGGTGGATGCTGAGAATATGGGGAAACGGCCAACTCTGCCCGGGCCTCGCTTCGCAGAATTACAGTTTCGAGAGAGGCCTTGACCGCAAGGGCCAAGGAGCTAGTCGCCACTGGCCCCCAGCGCACCGACCTCACTGCTCCGGCTCCTGGGGGGGCTGCAGAGAAGGCTGGGCCTCAGCACGGCCCGTGGCAGGCAGGGAGGAGAGAGACACGTCTGCTTGCTCCCAAATCTCATTGGTCCAAGGCTGACCCCGCAGGCTTCAACTTCCTTGCCCTCCTGGGTTCCTGGTGCCGGGGCCAGAAGTCCCAGGGTGCTGGTGTGAGGTGAGGGCCATTGGTGGTGCCGCATGGGGCCGTGGAGTCTCCTGGTGGCGGTGCAGGGGAAGCGCCTGCCCGAAGGCACCAGAGACAGTGAAGGGCAAACATCTAGAGGGACACAGAAGGTGTCTCCTACAACCTCACAAGCAGGAGATGCTGGGCCTTCAAAGCAGAGGTTGATGGAAAGACCAGTGCAAGTTAACCTGATTCTCCACCCTCACGCGGTTCTGAGTCACCCACCCGTCCACGTTCTGTGGTGTTTTGAACGCTCGGGACGACCTGTTGCTCTGTTCCAGCTGGTCTCCAACTTTTTGTGCTCACGACCCCTTGACGCTCTTAACCATTAGCGGAGACCCCATGGAACTCTGTGGGTGTGGAGGGAGTGCAAAAGGGTTCTGTCTATCAATGTTTATCATGTAGAAATTAAAACTTAGAAATTTAAAAAGTATTTGTTAATTGAAAAGTAATTACATGTTACCATAAACAACATGCTTTTTGCAAAATAACTCTCTTTTCCAAGAAAAAACCCCTCAAAAGTTATGGTGATGGGGTATCATTGTTTTACATTTTGCAAATCTCTTGAAATATCTGCTTTAATAGAAGACAGCTGGATTCTTATTTCTTCTTCCACTTTCTTAAAAAATTTTTTTTTAAGTTTATTCATTTTTGAGAGAGAGAGAGACAGAGTGTGAGCAGGGGAGGGGCACAGAGAGGGGGAGACACAGAATCCAAAGCAGGCTCCGGGTTCTGAGCTCTGAGCTGTCAGCATGGAGCCTGACACAGGGCTCGAACTCGCGAATCGCAAGATCATGACCTGAGCTGTGTTGGACGCTTAACCAACTGAGCCATCCAGGCGCCCCTCTTCCTCCACTTTCAACCTGTTGTGATATGGGTTTTTTTTGGATGACATAGTTGAAATGTAGTCGGAGAAGGTGACTTCGTGGACCTCCTGAGTCCCACAGACCCCACTCTGAGAACTACCGCTCTGGCCTAAGTCACGAGTTGTTCAATCATACAATGCTCTTAGCAGAAACCCATACTGCTTGCACTCAACAGAGACTGGAGATTAATTCTGTCTGAAAAAGGGTGTCCTGGGAGTTGCTATAAACCACACAACTCCTTTGAACATTTTTATTACTTTGAAAAATGCTTTAGCTTTACAGCCTGTTCCCTTTTTAAACCAAAAGCGTTTGCCTCGTTAAACAGCCATGTTCTGCACTACTCTGACCACAAGGTGGCTCCCAGCCCAGGCTTTTCTAGATGGACCCACCCCGGGCCTTTGGTTCCTTCACGGTGCATGAGCTGCTGAAGTCCTTTGAGGGTAACTTTCTTTGGGTGGTTCAACGCAAGAAAAGAATCTTTTGGTTATGAGGAGGCATTAATTGCAAAAAAAAAAAAAAAGGAAAGTTAAGAAAGATTAGAACTATCTTTTTAACATGGTGCGGAGGGTGGGTAGTGTGTAAAAAAAATTCCCAAGTGTTGTCCTAAATATTGTTCTAAATGTTGTTCCAAATAAGTACTATTTGGCACTTTCTCTCTCTTACCAGCGAATGTGGTGTTTTTCTCCTATTATTTTCAGTTGAAAATAATGCTTAAATTCTGTATTACTATCTCTACTAAAATGATTCTCTGTCAGAGCAAGGTATTGTCCTGGAAAACACATGTGATGAATAAATGCTGGCGGTGGGGGGAGGCACTCCATCCTGAGCCACTGGGGCCCGAGTTTTTGTCTTCATTCACTGCGACGTGGGACGGGTCACACACGTTTCCTCTGCTGGAGCCGCCCCTCCACGTCTACCGGCCCGAAGGCTGCGTTCCAAACCAACGATGTCTGGAATTCCTCTCTGGCTTTGAGATGTATGAATCCATGACTCAGTCTGAATCCGGTAGAGTTCTCGAGTGGCAACACAAACCCGTGTTGGCGAACCCTGCCCAGTTCCCTTAACAAAGCTCATACCGCCCTGCAGGGTCCGGGCCCGCCTAGGTCTCTGGCCTTAAATCTCCGTTGGCACCATAGAGCTCCAGCTATAATCCGCCGTAATGCCTCCCACCTGTCGTGCCCCCCTTACCTGATCATCTAGTTGTTAGTAGGTCTCAGCGCGGGCATCACTTCTGCTGAGCTGCCTTCTCTCTCCTCTCCAGTCTGGCTCAGGTGCCAGGTACCTCTTGTTGGTGCTCCCACAGCAGCCTGTACCGCCCCGTCACACCTTTTATAGACTGTCCCATTGTAATCTTCTAAATGTTTTACTCCACTGTGCATCCTGGGGGACAAGAAGCACATCTGCCTTCTTCATGGGTGTCCTCAATATATAGCATTCTTTCTGGCACATAGAAGGCACACAAGAAAATATTTATTGTATGAATGGAGAAAGGAAGGGAGGACATCTTCCCTTGGGTGATGCCAGTCACATAGTAGGTGATCATTAAGCGCTTGTTAAACTGAACTGAAAACACGAATATCCTTAAAATGATATTTTAAAGAAGCAATAATATGAACAAAAATGCTAACAGAAAATTCTGATAATAGAGTGATTCCCTTAGCATCAGAACTAATAAGTGGCAGATCTGAGATCTGAGTCAAAATATCCTGGTTCCAACGTCTTTCACAATAATTTTGTTTAGAAAAGGAAAATGCTTCCTTCTTTATTGTACACAGACACAGCCTTAATAATTGCCTCTCAGGACACACAGTTAAGCACAGGCTGCTCTCTTGAGATCAACCCCAAGGAAGGAGGAAAGGACACAAGGAGAGACTGAGGAAGGCTGGCTGGACAGTTGGATGCTAAGATCGAAGCGAGGAGGTAGGGAGACTTTTCTGGTATTGCACTCAGAATAGGCACTGCTGATTGGGAAAAACAAGGAGGTAAACAGACTGAGATAGCCGTTGCCTGAGCGTAAAGCACACTCTTGCCCGCGCACATCTTCTCTGCTCGCTTTGCCTCCCCTTGCTGCCCACTAATCCTGATGAAGTCACAGCAGATGGGTCCCCATTCATGAGCAGTGGTGTGGGACACTTCCCTTGCGTGGCTCTTGCACAAATGTGGTCTGAGCTTCTGCAGGGGCCTGGGCGTGGGACTGAGCAGCTCAGAAAGACGTGGCCCTTCAGTGTCAGACGCCAGAAACCAGCAACGCTGACCCATTGACCCGGGACGACCGGACCCCACTGAAGGCTCCTGACGAGCGTGGCCCAAAAGCAGGTGGCCTCAAGTCCTCCTCCAGACCCGTGTCCCCTGGAGGGTTATTTATTTATTTTATTTCTACTTGTCCTAAGACACACATAATATAAAGTTCACCACCTTAGTCATTTGTAAGCATACGGGTCGGTCCTCTTACGTGTACCCACACGGTTATGCCACCATCATCACCATCCATCTTCAGAATTTTTTATCTTTCCAAACTGAAACTCTGTACCCAGGAAGGGACAGCTGCCCATGTCCCCTCCCTCTAGTCCCTGGCCACCACCACTCTACTTTATGTCTCCGTGATTTTGGCTACTATAGGTAACCTACATCGGTGGAATCACACAGTGTTTGTCTTTTGGCAGAATGTGTTCCCATTCCATCTTTTTTTTTTTTAAATTTTTTTACATTTATTTATTTTTGAGACAGAGAGAGACAGAGCATGAACGGGGGAGGGGCAGAGAGAGAGGGAGACACAGAATCGGAAACAGGCTCCAGGCTCTGAGCCATCAGCCCAGAGCCTGACGCGGGGCTCGAACTCACGGACCGCGAGATCATGACCTGAGCTGAAGTCGGACGCTTAACCGACTGAGCCACCCAGGCGCCCCCCATTCCATCTATTTTCATAGCATGTGTCAGAATGGTTCCTTTTTCAGGCCTGAATAATATTCCTTTGTATCTGTACACCACGTCTTGTTTGTTCATCCTCCTACCGACCGCCTCCGTATTTTGGCTACTGTAAATAATGCCGCAATGAGCATAGGGGTGCATATATCTTTTTGAATGAGTGTTTCTGTTTTCTTCGGGTAAATACCCAAAAGTGAAATTGCTGGATCATACAGCATTTCTACTTTTAGTTATTTGAAGAAACTCCATACTGTTTTCCACCGTGTCTATACCAAGTCACATTCCCACCAACAGTGCACGAGCCTTCCCTTTTCTCCACATTCTTGTCTACCTTGTTATTTCTCGTCTCTTTGATACAAGCCGTTCTGACAGCTGTGAGGTGCCATCTTGTTGTGGTTTTGATTTGCATTTCTCTGATCATTAGTGATGTTGAGCATCTTTTCAATCTTTTCATGTATCTATTGGCCATCTGTATGTCTTCTCTGGAGAAGTGTCTATACAGGCCGTCTGCCCATTTTTTAAAAAGTTGGATTGTTTGTTTTTGTTGTTGAGTCATACGGGTCCTTTATATATTTTGAATATCAACCCATTATCAGATATATCATTTGCAAATATCTTCTCCCATTCAGTAGGTTGCCTTTTTGTTGAGGGTTTCCTTTGCTGTGTTAACGTTTTTTAGTTTAATGTAGTCCTGATTGTTTATTTTTGCTTTAGTTGTCTTTGCCTGAGAAGACAGATCCAAAAAAATATTGTTTTAAAAAAATTTTTAATGTTTATTTATTTTTGAGAGAGAGAGACAGAGCACGAGTGGGGAAGGGGCTGAAGCAGGCTCCAGGCTCCAACCTGTCAACACAGAGCCCAACACAGGGCTCGAACTCACGAACCATGAGATCATGACCTGAGCCAAAGTCACGGGCTCAACTGACTACAACACCCCGGCGCCCCAATATTGTTAAGACCTATGTCCAACAGTTATTGCCTATGTTTTCTTTCAGGAGTTTTATGGTGTGGGGTCATACATTTAGGTCTTGAATCCATTTTGAGTTTATTTTTGTATATAGTGTGATAAAGTGGTCAAGTTTTATTCCTTCACATGTGGCTGTCCAGTTTTCCCAGAACCATTTATTGAAGAGACTGTCTTTTCCACATTTGTGCCTCCTTTGCCATAAATTGATTGACTGTATAAGTGTGGGTTTATTTCTGGGCTTTCCATTCCGTTCTACTAATCTATGTGTCTATTTTTGTGTTGGTAACATACTGTTTTGTTTACTGTAGCTTTGTAGTAGTTTCAAATCTGGGAGTGTGATACCTCCAAATTTGTCCTTCTTTCTCAAGATTATTTTGATTATTAAAAGTCTATTGTGATTCCATACAAATTTTAGGATTCTTTAATCTAGATCTGTGAAAAATACTACTGATAATTTGATAGGGATTGCAGTGAATCCGTAGGTTGCTTGGGGTAGTATGGACATTTTAACAATATTAATTCTTCCAATCCAACAGCATGGTATATCTTTCCATTTACTTGTGACATCTTCAATTTCTTTCAACAGTCTTATAGTTTCCAGAGTACAGGTTTTTCACCTCCTTGGTTAAGTTTATTCCTAGGTATTTTATTATTTTGGGTACAATTGTAAATGGGATTACTTTATTACTTTCTCTTTCTGCTGCTTCATTATTAGTGTATAGAAACGCAACAGATTTCTGTATATTGATTTTGTATCCTGAGACCTTACTGAATTCATTTATCAGTGTTAGTAGTTATTTGCTAGAGTCATTAGGGTTTTCTATATATAGTTTCATGTCAAGTGAAAGTTTTACTTCTTGCTTACCAATTCAGATGCCTTTTATTTCTTTTTCTTGTCTGATTGCTGTGGCCAGGACTTCCAGTCCCATGTGTAATAAAGTGGTGAGAATGGGCATCTTTGCCTTGATCCTCATCTTAGAGGAAAAGCTTTTGGCTTTTCTGTTGAATATGATGTTAGCTGTGAGTTTTTCATACATGGCCCTTATTATGCTGAGGTATGTTCCCTCTATATACACTTTGTTGAGAGTTTTTTTTTTTAATCATGAATATATGTTGAATCTTGTCAAATGATTTTTCTGCACCCACTGTTATCATATGATTTTTGTCCTTTATTTTGTTAATGTGATGTATAATGGTGATGATTTCTAGATGTTGAACCATCCTTGAATCCTTAGACTAAAAAACGCACTTGGTCATGATGACTGTTCCTTTTGATTTATTGTTGAATTCAGCTTGCTAATATTTTGTTGAGAATTTTTACTTCTATGTTCATCAGGGCTATTGGCCTGTATTTTATTTTTTGTATTAGCTTTGTCTGGTTTTGGTATGAGGGTAATGCTGGCCATGAAATCATGAAAATCACTCCTTCCTCTTCTATTTTTTGGAATAGCTTGAGAAGAATAGGTATTAACTCTTCATGTGTCTGTTGGCCATCTGGATGTCTTCTTTGGAAAAGTGTCTATTCATGTCTTTTGCCCAGTTTTTCACTGGATTATTTGTTTTTTGGGTGTTGAGTTTGGTAAGTTCTTTATAGATTTTGAATACTAACTCTTTATCTGATATGTCATGTGCAAATATCTTCTCTCATTCCTTTGGTTGCCTTTTAGTTTTGTTGATTGTTTCCTTTGGTGTGCAGAAGTTTTTTATCTTGGTGAGGTCCCAATAGTTCATTTTTGCTTTTTCCCCTCTGGAGATGTATTGAGTAAGATGTTGTTGTGACTGAGGTCAAACAGGTTTTTGCTTGCTTTTTCCTGTAGGATTTTGATGGCTTCCTCTCTTACATTTAGGTCTTTTATCCATTTTGAGTTTATTTTTGTGTCTGGTGTAAGAAAGTGGTCCAGGTTCATTCTTCTGCATGTCACTGTCCAGTTTTCCCAGCACCATTTGCTGAAGACACTGTCTTTATTCCATTGGACATTCTTTCCTGCTTTGCCAAAGGTTAGTTGGCCATACGTTTATGGGTCCATTTCTGGGTTCTCTATTCTGTTCCATTGATCTATGTGTCTGTTTTTGTGCCATTACCATACTGTCTTGATGATTACAGCTTTATAATACATCTTAAAATCTGGGATTGTGAAGCCTCCAGCTTTGGTTTTCTTTTTCAGCATTGCTTTGGCTATTCAGGGTCTTTTCTGGTTCCATACACATTTTAAAATTGTTTGTTCTAGCTCTGTGAAGAATGCTGGTGTTATTTTGATTGGGATTGCATTAAATATGTAGATTGCTGAGGGCGCCTGGGTGGCTTAGTCAGTTAAGCGTCTGACTTCAGCTCAGGTCATGATCTCATGATTCGTGAGTTCAAGCCCCACGTTGGGCTCTGTGCTGACAGTTCAGAACCTGGAATCTGCTTCAGATTCTGTGTCTCCCCTTCTCTCTGTCCCTCCCATGCTCATGCTCTATCTCTCTCTGTTTCTCAATAATAAATAAATGTTAAAATTTTTTTTAAAAAACCCATGTAGATTGCTTTGGGTAGTATCAACATTTTAACAATATTTGTTCTTCCAATCCATGAGCATGGAATATTTTTCCATTGTTTTGTGTCTTCTTTGATTTCTTTCATAAGCTTTCTATAGTGTGCAGTGTATAAATTTTTCACCTCTTTGGTTAGGTTTATTCCTAGGTATTTTATGGGTTTTAGTGCAACTGTAAATGGGATCAAGTCCTTGATTTCTCTTTCTGTTGTTTAATTATTGGTATATAGAAATGCAACCGATTTCTGTGCATTGATATTCTATCCTGTCACTTTGCTGAATTCCTGGTTCAGTTCTAGCAGTTTTTTGGTGGAATCTTTTGGGTTTTTCATATGGAGTATCATATTGTCTGCAAAGAGTGAAAGTTTGAATTCCTCTTTGCAGATTTGGATGCCTTTTATTCCTTTGTGTTGTCTGATTCCTGAGGCTAGGATTTCCAATATAAGGTTGAATAACAGTGGTGAGAGTGGACATCCCTGTCGTGTTCCTGATCTTAGGGGGAAAGCTCTCAGTTTTTCTCCATTGAGGATGACATTAGCAGTGGGTCTCTTGTATATGGCTTTTATGATCTTGAGGTATGATCCTTTTATCCCTACTTTCTTGAGGATTTTATCAAGAAAGGATGCTGTATTTTGTCAAATGCTTTCTCTGCATCTATTGAGAGGATCGTGTGGTTCTTGTCTTTTCTTTTATTAATGTGATGTATCACATTGATTGACTTGTGGATATTGAACCAGCCTTGATCCCAGGTATTCCACTTGATCATGGTGAATAAATATTTTAATGTATTCTTGGATGTGGTTGGCTAGTATCTTGTTGAGGATTTTTGCATCCATGTTCAACAGGGAAATGGTTCTGTAGATCTCCTTTTTAGTGGGGTCATTGTCTGGTTTTGGAATCAAAGTAATGCTGGCCTCATAGAATGAGTTTTGAAGTTTTCCTTCCATTTCTATGTTTTGGAACAGCTTCAAAAGAATAGGTGTTAACTCTTTTTTAAATATTTGGTAGAATTCCCCTGGAAAGCCATCCGGCCCTGGACTCTTGTTTTTTGGGAGATTTTTGATTACTAATTCAATTTCTTTACTGGTTATGGGTCTGTTCAAATTTTCTACTTCTTCTTGGTTCAGTTTTGGTATGTGTTTCTAGGAATTTGTCCATTTCCAGATTGCCCAATTTATTGGCATACAATTGCTCATAATATTCTCTTATTACTGTTTGTATTTTGCAGTTTTGGTTGTGATCTCTACTCTTTCATTCTTGATTTTATTTATTTGGGTCCTTTCCTTTTTCTTTTTGGTCAGTCTGGCTGGGAGTTATCAATTTTGTTAATTATTTCAAAGAACCAGCTCCTGGTTTCATTGATCTGTTCTACTGTGTTTTGTTTGTTTGTTTGTTTGTTTTTTATTTTGATAGCATTGAGTTCCACTCTAATCTTTATTATTTCTGGTCTTCTGCTGGTTTGGGGTTTTATTTGCTGTGTTTTTTTTTTCCCAGCTCTTTTAGGTGTAAGGTTAGGTTGTGTACCTGAGACCTTTCTTCCTTCTTTAGGAAGACCTCAATTGCTATATACTTCCCTCTATGACCACCTTTGCTGCATCCCAGGGGTTTTAAGTTGTCATGTTTTCATTTTCAATGGCTTCCATGTACTTTTTAATTTTCTCTTTAACTTCCTGGTTAATCCATTCATTCTTTAGTAGGATGTTCTTTAGTCTCCAAGTATTTGTTGTCTTTCCAAATTTTTTCTTGTGGTTGATTTCAAGTTTCATAGTGCTGTGGTCTGAAAATATGCACAGTATGATCTCAATCTTTTTGTACTTGTTGAAGGCTGATTTGTGTCCCAGTATGTGATCTATTCTGGAGAATGTTCCATGTGAACTTGAGAAGAATGTGTATTCTGCTGCCCTAGGACAAAATATTGTGAATATATCTGTTAAGTCCATCTGGTCCAGTGTGTCATTTAAAGCCAGTGTTTCCTGGTTGATTTTCTGCTTAGATAATCTGTCCATGCTGTAAGTGGGGTGTTGAAGTCCCCTACTATTATGGTATTATTATCAATGAGTTTCTTTATGTTTGTAATTAATTGATTTCTATATTTGGGTGCTACATGTTGGGGCATAAATGTTTACAATTGTTAGATCTTCTTGGTTAGATCTTCTTAATTATGATATAATGTCCTTCTTTATCTCTTGTTACAGTCTTTATTTTAAAATCTAGATTGTCTGATATAAGTATGGCTACTCCAGCTTTCTTTTGGCAACCATTAGCATGATAGATGGTTCTCCACCCCCTTACTTTCAATCTGAAGGTGTCTTTAGGTCTAAAATGGGTCTCCTGTAAACAGCATATAGATGGATCTTGTTTTCTTATCCATTCTATTACCCTATGTCTTTTTTCAAAAATTTTAAAATGTTTATTTATTTTTGATAGAACACAAGAGTGGGGAAGGAGAGAGAAAGGGAGACACAGAATCTGAAGTAGGCTCCAGGCTCTGAGCTCTCAGCACAGAGCCCTACATGGGGCTCGAACCCACAGACCATGAGATCATGGCCTGAGGTGAAGTCGGTTGCCCAACCGACTGAGCCACCCAGGCGCCCCTACCCTTGTCTTTTGATTGGAGTGTTTAGTCCACTGACATTTAGAGTGAGTACTGAAATACATGAACTTATTGCCATTGTGTTGCCTGTAGAGTTGGAGTTTCTAGTGGTGTTCTCTGGTCCTTTCTAGTCCTTGTTGCTTTAGTCTTTTTTGTTTTGTTTCATCTTTTCTCCCTTAAAGAGTGCCCCCCTTAAAATTTCTTGCAGGGCTGGTTTAGTGGATATGAACTCCTTTACTTTTGTTTGTCTGGAAAACTCTTTATCTCTCCTTTTATTTTGAATGACAGCCTTGCTGGATAAAGAATTCTTGGCTGCATATTTTTCTGATTGAGCACATTGAATACATCTTGCCACTCCTTTCTGGCCTGCCAAGTTTCTGTGGATAGGTCTGCTCTGAGCCTGATCTGTCTTCCCTTATAGGTTAAGGAGTTTTTTTTTCCCCTTGCTGCTTTCATAATTCTTTCCTTGTCTGTGTATTTTGTGAATTTGACTGTGATATGCCTTGTTGATGGTCAGTTTTTGTTGAATCTAATGGGGGTTCTCTGTGCTTCCTGGATTTTGATGTCTGTGTCTTACCCCAGGTTAGGAAAGTTTCCCACTATGATTTATTCACGTAAACCTTCTACCCTTTTTTCTCTCTCTTCGTTTTCTGGGACCCCTATGATTTGGATGTTGTTCCTTTTTAATGAGTCACTGAGTTCGCTAATTCTTAGATCTGCTCTTTTGCCTTAGTCTCCCTCTTTTTTTCTGCTTCATTATTCTGCATAAGTTTGTCCTCTATATCGCTGATTTGCTGCTCTGCTTCCTCCATCCTTACCGCCATGGCATCCATGTGAGATTGCATCTCCGTTATTGCATTTTTAATTTCATCCTGACTAGATTTTATTTCTTTTATCTCCTCAGAAAGGGATTCTATGCCTGTTTTCGACCCCAGCTAATAATCTTATTATTGTGACTCTAAATTCTGGCTCAGGCATCTTGCTTGTATCTGTGTTGATTAAGTCACTGACTGTCATTTCTTCCTGTTCTTTCTTTTGGGGTAAATTCCTTCATTTCATTATTTTGGAGGAAGAAAAAGAATTAATAGAATAAAAAGTAAAATTTTACAAATTAAAAACAACACAAAAACATTCAAATGAAGGAAGCAAGATCCAAGGTGTGTTTTAGTCTGCTTGTTGAAAGACGCTTGATAGAATAGAGAAGAAAGGGGAAAAAATGAAAAGAAAAAAAGGGGGGGGGGTGGGAGAAAAGTAAAGTAAGTAAATATTAAAAATTTTTTAAAAGCATACAATAAAATAGAACAAAATTAAATGAAGAAAGTAAAATAGACTAAAAAATTTACAAAAATATTTTAAAATATGTTAGAAAAATGAGGAAAAATCTTTTTTATAGAAACAGAAAATGTTTTTTCTCTTTCTGTATACAAGAATGAGAAAAGAGAAAAAAGAAAGAATATATGGACCATTGAACAGAATGAAATATGATTGAAATTACATCCAGATTCCCCTAGAAGACAAACTATGAAGCACTTCACAAACTATGAAGGAGACTTGTGGTCATCCTTTAGGGTTTGATTGGCGCAGTTGGACAGGGCTTACTGTAATGGCTCCGTTCTCCACTAGGTGGCACTGTATAGCTTACTGGGGTGGATCAGTGTGGTGCGCATGTGCTTGTATGCACATGTGCAGGGGAGGTGGAAATGGCGGCACCCAGCTACCCAGTCTGTAGAATTCTGCTCTCCTGGCCAGCAATCAAGCACCCTTCCTTTGTCTTCAGCTTCTCCATCTTCTCCCCGATTCTATACTGTCCATAACCAAACTGTCAGCTTGCCAAGTGGCACCTCCCTACCAAATTTTATCTCAGATGGGGCTCTCTTTCCAAACCCCTCACTTCTGAAGGCCCTCCGGCTGAACCTACTACGACCATCTGGGGGATGGTCTCCCTGAGCAATGACTGGGTGCCAGACCATTCTGGGAGCGCTCATGCGACCACACCACGGCAGGGGCCCAGAGACTGTGGCTGGGTGCCAGCCCACCTCAGAAAAATTTTGTGTGATTGTGTAGCAGCACCAGTTCAGGGACTATGGTAAATCACAACACACACCTGGCACCAGGCTTCACCACATCCTTGCATCTTTGTTCCAACACCAGAAAACATGGCTGTAATCTGGAGTCTGCTGGGACCTTTTCCTGTGGATAAAATGTATAGCTTTACCAAATGTCCTCCTGGCAAGGGAACTGCCTCTCACCTTGTGTCCCGAGGACCCCGAGGACCTCACTGTCTTCTCCTGGGGATTCACCCTTCCCAACAGAGCTAGGAGTTTCCAACTCTGTGCTCATCTGTTTATAGAGTTCTAATGGTAATGAAACCTTCTCCCTTCTCCTTTCGCCCTTTCTTGTTCAGTTCCTTGTGGGTGTTTCCATTCTTTTTCTCTCCGACTGCTTTTGGGGGGAGTGCTCTTCCTGAACTCTCCCCTCCTGTCTCCATCCTCTCTCCACAAACAAAAACAGTCTCCTACCCTCTGTGGCTTCTCTCTCCCCCAGTTCACCTTCCCTCTGCATATACCTACTGAGTTGTGGCTTAAGTTATGCAGACTGTTGTGTTAGTCCTCAGATCAATTTTCTATGTGTGCAAAATGGTTTGGTGCTGATCTAGCTGCATTTCAGGGATGAAAGAAGCAGTGAATTTCCATGCTGCTCCACCATCTTGGCCCCTCCCCTTTTGAATGCTTGACTATCTGAACTGTCTTTATTCTACCCTCACACTAGATTAATAATCTGGGTATAAAATTTAAAATGGGAAACAATTAATTTACAAATGTTGAAGACCTTGTTCCATTATTCTCTAATGTCTAGAATTGGTGTTATGGTCAAAGTCATTCTGATTCTTTTTTTTTTTTTTTTTTTAATGTTTATTCGTTTTTGAGAAACAGAGAGAGACAGACTGTGAGCGGGGAAGGGGCAGAGAGAGAGGGAGACACAGAATCCAAAGCAGGCTCCGGGCTCTGAACTGTCAGCACAGAGCCCAATGTGGGGCTCGATCTCACAAGATCATTACCTGAGCCAAAGTTGGATGCCCAACCGACTGAGCCACCCAGGTGCCCCTGATTCTTTTTATTTATTTATTTATTTTAATTTAAAAAAATGTTTATTTACTTTGAGAGAGTCAGAGTGCGAGTGAGGGAGGGGCAGAGATAGGGAGATACAGAATCTGAAGCAGGCTTCAGGCTCTGAGCTGTCAGCACACAGCCCAACATGGGACTCAACTCAAGAGCTGTGATATCATGACCTGATATCATGATATCATCCCAAAGTGGGATGTTTAACCAACTGAGCCACCCAGGCACCCCAAAGCCATTCTGATTCTTGATCCTTTGTATATGAACTATTTTTTCTTTCTGAAAGCTTGTAGAATTTTCACTTTGTTCCAAATATTCTGAAATTTTGAGATGATGTACATTTGTATAGATCTATTTTTATCCATTGTTCTGTGCACTTCAGGTCCTCTAAACCTAGAAACATATTGTTTAGCTCTAGGAAAATTTCCTAAATTATTGCACTGAGGAGTTCCTCAGTTCCATTAAAATTTTTTTTTTCCTCTTTCTGAACTCCTATGATCCAGAAATTAGACATGGACTTATCCTCCAATCCCTTATGTTTCACTCTTATTTTCCATTTCCTCATTTTGGGGCTCCTTTTTTTTTTTCCTGGGAGAGTTCCTTGACTTTATTCTTCAAACTTTCTGCTGAGTTTGAAATTTTTGCTATCACTCTTATTTTTTTTTTTAATTCCAAAGAGGTCTCTTTTATTCTCTGAATTTTTTTTTAAATATAGTATGATGTTTTTATTTCAAGGTTGCAAGATCTTTTCTCATCATTTTGAAAATATTAGTGATAGTTTATTCACACAAGCTCTTATTTAGGCTGCCTTTTCATCTGTGTGTTTTCGTCTGCATCTTCCAAGTTATAAGCTTTCCTCAGGCTCACATTATTCTTCAAAGGTTCGTACCTGAGAGCTAAACACTAAAATGCTGACTGGAAGCTCTGAGTGTGTGGTGAAGCTTCATTGTAATCTGGCTTGGCTTTCTGGTCGGAGAATCTTGATATAAATATTTTCAAGTCTCTCCTTCCAGGCTGTTCAGAGGACCTGGAGAAGACCACCAATTTCCTGCCCAGAGGACAATGGCTTCGTGGCCAGTATTTGGAGAACCGAATGAGAACAGGACATACATCCATTTCATCCTACTGTGGATGGTCCCATGGTTCTGTCCAAAACCACGCCTTGTAACCTCACAACGTTCCAGCTTGTCATACTCAGAGAATAATTTTCTGACATTTTCCAGTTGGGGGAAGGGTAGTTAGAAAGATGACGTAGGTAGCTTTTAATATAAACCTTCAGCCAATTCTCTTTATTTTAGCATGAAACATTCATCAAAATAGACCACAATCTGGGCCATAAAACAGACTTGTATACATTTAAAATAATAGATAGAAATCATAACTCTCAGACCACAGCGGGATTAAACTAGAAATCAGTAACACAAAGATAGCTGGAAAATGCCAAAATACTTGGAAATTAGGCAGAACACTTCTAAATAACATATACATCAAAGAAGAAATATCAACAGAAATATAAACATATTTTGAAGTAAATGAAAATGAAAATACAACTTATCAAAATTTGTGGGAGGTTGCAAAAGGGAAATGTAGAGTATTGAATGTGTGTACTAGAAAAGAAAAAAGTATAACACCAACAACCTAACTAGACAGAGAAGAGCAATTAAGTCCAAAGTAAGCAGAAGAAAATAAATGATAAGTACTAGATAGAGCAGAAATCAGTGAGATTGAAAATAGAAAATCAGAAGAGAAAATCAAAACCAAATGCTGGTTATTTGAAAAAAAGTTAATAAAATCAGTATGCTTCCAGCTAGAGTAATTAAGACAAAAAGAGAGAGAACATAAATTGCCAATATCAGAAATGCAAGAGGGGACATCAATAGAGGGTGGACATTAAAAGAATATATTTGGTAACCTAAATGAAATGGACCATTTCCTTGAAAGACACAATCTGCCAAAACTCACATAAGAAGTAATTGATAATCTGAATAGGTCTATATCTATTAAAGAAATCAAATCAATAGTTAAGCTTCAAAAATGAAAGCACCAGGCCACAGGGGTTCACTGGTAAATTCTACCAAACATTTAAGGAAGAAATTATACCAATTCTCTAGAATCTCTTCCAGAAGATAGAAACCAAGGAAAATTTCCTAACTTATTGTATGAGGCCAGCATTGCCCTAATACCAAAATCAGACAACAACATTACAAGAAAAGAAAACACAGGCCAGCATCTCTCATGAGCACAGATGCAAAAATTCTCAACAAATATTAGCATATTAAATCAAACAATGTATAAAAAATTATACATCACAACTAAGTGTGATTTATTCCAGGTAGGCAAGACCTTTTCAACATTCAAAAATCAATTAAAGTAGTCTATCACACAAACAGGCTAAGAAAGAAAAATCACATGATCATATTAATAGATGCAAAAAACCCCCCACTTGACAAAATCTAAAACCCATTCATGATAAAAACAACAACAACACTCAGCAAAATTGGTATAGAAGGGAACTTCCTCAACTTGATAAAGAACATCTACGAAAAACCTATAGTTAACATCATATTTAGTGGTAAGAAACTCAAAACTTTCCCGCTAAGATCAGGAACAAGTCAAGGATATCTCTTCTCACCATTGGTTATCAACATCATACTAAAATTTCTAGCTAATTCAAAAAGATGAGAAAAGGAAATACATTTATACTGATTGGGAAGAAAAAAACTGTATTTGTTCACAGATGACACAATGGTCTATGTAGAGAATCTGAAAAAAAATCTATACAAATACTCGTGGAACCAATGGTAATTACAGAAGTTTGCAGAATACGAGGTTAATATGCAAAAGTCAACGAGTAAAGGTGATCAAAAGGTAAAAACCTCCCAGTTGTAACATACATAAGTCTTGGGGATGTAATGTACATCATGGTGACTATAGTTAACAATACTATATTGCATATTCTAAAGCTGTTAAGACAATAGATCTTAAAAGTTCTCATCACAAGGAAAAACATTTGTAACTATGTGTGGTAATGGATATTAACAAAACTTTTTGTGTTAATCATTTCCCAACATATACATATATCAAATCATTATGTTGTAACCTAAAATGAATACAATGTATAAATGTCAATTATATATATGCATATATATCAATTATATCTCAAAAGAAGTCAATGACTTTCTTATATGCCAACAATGAACAAGCATAATTTGTAAACTGTCATTTGTAATTTAAAAACACATTACTATTTACAATAGAACCACAAAAAATGAAGTGCATAAGTATAAATCTAACAAAACATATACAAGAGCTACAGAGGAAAACTACGCAGCTCTGATGAAAGAACTAAATACATGGAGAAATATTCCATGTTCGTGAATAGGAAGACAATGTTATCAAGGTGTCAGTTCTTCTCAACTTAATCTAAAGGACCTACACAATCCAAATCAAAATCCCAGCAAGTTATTTTGTAGGTATTTTTAAGCTGATTCTAATGTTTACATAGAGGGGTAAAAGACCCAGAATAGCCAACTCGATGTTGAAAGGGAATAACAAATTTGGAGGACTGACACGACCTGAATTTAAGACTTATTATAAAGCTACAGTAATCAAAGCCGTATGATACTGGCAAAAAAGTGGACAAACAGATCAATGTAAAAAGATAGGGACCTTGGAAATAAATCCACAGATATCGTAAACTGATCTTTAACAAAGATGATTGGAGCAAAGATAATCTTTTCAACAAATGGTGCTGGAACGACTGGACATCCGCAGGCAGAATCTCTAGACACACACCTTACACCCTTCACAAAGAATATTTTCACAAAAAATCATGAACCTAAATGTAAAACACGAAATTAGGAAAGCCCTAGAACAGGAGGAAGCCTAGGTGATCTGAGGCATGGCAATGACATTTTATTTATTTATTTATTTATTGAGAACATTTTCTTGGAACTTGTCATTGTGATGGCTTAAATTTCTTCTTAAAAAATAACTTTCCGTAAGTTACGATTAGCATTTTTACCAATACTAACAGGGTCACTCAATGAAATATTAACAGCAAAACAAAAAACACGATTAAAGAAAAAGTTAAATGTTTTAGCATTAAACTATTTATCTTCCTGCAAGGTTGTTGCTGTGTTGTATAAAAATGGCACCAGGAGGTCACCTGGGTGGCTCAGTCAGTTGAGCATCTGACTCTCAATTCTGGCTCAGGTCATGATCCCAGGGTCATGGGATCAAGCCCCCCATCGGGCTCCATGCTGAGGATAGAGCTTGCTTAAGATTGTCTCTGTCTCTCTGTCTCTGTCTCTGTCTCTCTCTCTCCCTGTATCCCTCTCCCCCACTCATGCTCTCTCTCTCTCTCTCTCTCTCTCAAAAATAAAAATAAAGAAAAATGTTAAAAATGGTACCAGGAAGCAGTATATTGCCAAATTGCTCTTTATCTGACACTGTACAGCTAAGAAACCTTTCTCCATGGCCATTTATTTCCAAGCGTAAGATCATTTAGATATTTCCACTCCAATCCAGGAATACATGTAAGCAAGTTACAATATTCCCTGAGACTTAAGATAACAATGTTATCCTCGAATTACATAATTTTTATAACTAGTTTTTAAGCACGGATACCTTCAGGCCTCTGAATGTTATAAACGGAACCTAGCCTAAAATTCATAAGGTTTTGCAAAAATAAATGCACGCTGTGTTTATCTGCAGTCATTAGAGAGGTAAGGGGTGTTTTCTTCCATTAGCATTGTTGCAAGTACGTTCTTTGTCCATTGGTATCGTTAAAAATTGCTATTTTAAAATCCTCTATGTACCACTAATTTAAGACATCCATGCTAGATTAAGTTGTTTCACAGTAGTTTGTTTAGGGTTCCGTTTTCACTCCTCAGTAGGGTTTATGTATTTCTCATATGCTTCTCACTACTTCTCGTTACTTCACACGGTTCTGAAGGATTACTGAGTGTTATTTTGATCAGCCAACCATCTTCATAACAAGATCTGTTGACAAGTCCTGGATTTTCTGCAAGAGCTTCATTAATTTCAGTTACTTCTCCTGATAGAGGAGAATAGAGTTCCCTAGCAGCTTTCACACTTTCTAAAGACCAAACTCATGTTGCTTGTTCAATTTTGTCCCAACTTCAGGCAGACTACAGTAAACAACATCTCCCAAAGCTTCCTGTGCAAAATTGCTGGTTCCCCCTGTTCCGGTTCCATTTTCTGTTGTTACCCATTCGTGTTTGTCTGTGAATTTATGCATGCAGAGCAGAGCGGAGCCCGCACACTGCTCCCCGATGGTGCCAGCCCCCAGCCCCCAGGGTCGCAGCCTCCAAATTCCACACTGCTCCTAGTGCCGGGTTCTCATGTTTGCAGAGGTGTTGGGCTCACAGTCTGGCAATGACATTTTATTTATTTTATTTTATTTTATTTTATTTTATTTTATTTTATATTTAATTTAATTTAATTTAATTTAATTTAATTTAATTTAATTTTAATTTGAAAGACAGAGAGAGAGCATGTGCACAAGTAGGGGAGAGGGGCAGAGGGGGAGATCCAACACAGGGCTGGATCCCATGACATTGGGATCACGACCTGAGCTGGAATCAAGAGTCGGATGCTCAACCAACTGAGCCACCCAGGCACCTCTAGCAATGACATTTTATTTTATTTTTTTTTATTTAAAAAAAAATTTTTTTTAACGTTTTATTTATTTTTGAGACAGAGAGAGACAGAGCATGAACAGGGGAGGGTCAGCGAGAGGGAGACACAGAATCTGAAACAGGCTCCAGGCTCCGAGCTGTCAGCACAGAGCCCGACGCGGGGCTCGAACTCACGGACCGCGAGATCATGACCTGAGCTGAAGTCGGCCGCTTAACCGACTGAGCCACCCAGGCGCCCCTAGCAATGACATTTTAGATAGAACATTGAAGGCATGACCCATGAAAGAAAGAAAGAATTGGTTAGCTGAACTTTATTGAAATTAAAAATATTTCACTGTGAAACACAATGTCAAGAGAATGCGATGATAAACCACAGACAGGGAGAAATTGTTTGCAAAGGACACATCTGACAAAGGACATAATATACATAGAATTCTTAAAATTCAACAATAAGAGAACAAGTATTCTGATTTTAAAATAGGCTAATGATCTGAAAAGAAGCATCACTAAAGAAGATATACAGATGGCAAGTTAGCATATGGAAAAATGTCCAACATTATACGTCATCAGGGAATCGCTAATTGAAACAGTGAGATATCACACTATACACCTGTTAGAAGGGCCAAGATCCCAAACACCGACCACACCAAATGCTGGTGAGGATGTGGGGCAATGGGAACTCATTCACTGCCGATAGGAATGCAAAATGGTTCAGCCACATCAGTGGCTCACAAAACTAACATACTCCCACCGTATGATCTAGCAAGCGTGCTCCTTGGAATTTACCCGGAGGTGAAAAGTACAGCCGTCCACGCTTATCTGTGCTTTCACTTCCCACGGCCCAGTTACCCACCATCAACCACCGGCTTAAAGCAGAAGATCCTCTTTCCAACTTATTGTCAGAAGGTTAGCATTAGCCTAATTCTACACCACCAATGCCTAGGTCGTTCACCTCACTCGGTCCCACTGCATGGGCATTTTACCACCTCATACTGTCACAAGAAGCGTGAGCACAGTACAGTAAGGTATTTTGAGAAAGAGAAAAACCACAGTCACATAACTGTCATTACAGGATATTGTTATAAGTGTTCTATTGTTAGTTCTTGTTAATGTCTTACAGTGTCTCACTGACAAATTAAACAGTATCACAGGTATACACGTACGGGAAGAGTATAGCATATATAGGGTTCCGTACTATCTGAGGCTTCAGGCATCCAGTGGGGACATTGGACACGTCCCCCATGGATAAGGGGAGACTACGTATGTCCACACAAGAACCTGCACGTGGGTGTTTAAAACAGTTTTATTCATAACTGCCCAAACTTGGAAGCAACCAGAATGTCCTTCAGCAGGTGAGTAGATAAATAAACCATGGTACATTCAGACAATGGAATATTATTCAGTGCCAAAGAGGAATGAGCCATCAAGCCATGAAAAGTCACGGAGGAACCTTAAACGCGTACCAAGTGAAAGAAGCCAGTCTTAAAAGACTAAACATATTGTACGATCTCAACTCTATGACCTTCTGGAAAAGGCAAAACTATAGACCGTAAAAAGCCAGTGGTTCCCAGAGGCTTAAGGAGGTTAAGTCCGTGAAGCAAAGGATTCTCAGGGCGTGAAGCTACTGTGTATGATGCTGTGATGGTGGATACATGTCACGAGATATTTGCCAAAACCCATAGAATGGACAACACTAAGTTGAATTCTAATGTAAACCATGGACTTTGAATGAGAACGACGTGTCAGCATGACTTCTTTGATTACAACAAATGCACTCTGGTGGGGGTGTTGATAACGTGGGAGGCTATGCATGCGTGGGGGCAGGGTGTATGGGAAACCTCTGTACTTTCCATTTCATTTTGCCGTGAACCTAAAGCTGCTCTAAAAAAAAAAAAAGGCATATTAGGGGCACCTGGGTGGCTCAATCGGTTAAGCGTCTGACTTCGGCTCAGGTCATGATCTCACAGTTCGTGGGTTCAAGCCCCACATCAGGCTCTGTGCTGACGGCTCGGACCCTGGAGCCCGCTTCGGATTCTGTGTCTCCCTCTCTCTCTCTGCCCCTCCCTCACCTGTGCTCTGTCTCTCTATCAAAATTTTTTAAAAAGCATATTAATTTAAAAAAATCTCTTTTCTGCCATTTTAGTGGTGTCAGGGGAGAGAGAAAACGTAGACACAGTCAGAGCTGATTCTTAGATGCCTAAATCAATATGCTACACCGAAACCGAGAAGTGTGTTGAAGGAGCGATGGCTGGTGGAAAACACTAAGAAGCTGGTTACTTTTGGCCCTGAGGGAATAACTAGGCCTCTTGGTACAAGCTGAGGGCAAAGGAATAGATACTCACTAAAGAGGGTCCGATGGTTTGCGTGAGAATCCAGGATAATAAATATCCTGGCCCTGCCAGATGCTGAGTAATGGAGAGCCTTCAAGCTTCCTCACTGCAAAAGATTCCTGACCCAGGAGGGAGAATATGGCCAATGTACATGCAACAGAGGTAGAGATCTCAAGGGAGAGAGAGAGAGAGAGAGAGAGAGAGAGAGGCGCACATTCTGAGCCATCTCTGCTAGGTTCTAGGTCCACAGAATGCCTGCACTTGGCTGTATAACCACCAACAGGCAAGGCAAGTGAAGCCTTTTCTGCAAATACAGAAAAACCTCAGAGTCATAAATAACACACACACACACACACACACACACACACACACACCCCAAGTGGAGCTCCTAGTCACCCTCTGTGCTTGATACTTTATTTTATTTTATTTTTTCTTCCCATAATTTAGAATTAATTTTCTTCCTATAATTTAGAATAAATAAAACATTTTTCTTTTTACAACCGTATCCAAGTTAGCCCATGGTGCAACAATGATTTCAGGAGTGCTTGATACTTTGAACAAGAATGGATAGCAAAAGGAAAGGTGCATCGTTCTTTAAATATACTGGAGAGTCCAAAAATAAATCTTTAAATTTATGGTCAGTTAATCTTTGGCAAGAATGCTAATAAGACAATCCAATGGGAAAAGAATAGTCTTTTCAACAAATGGTTGACATTCACAAGCATACGAATGAAATCATACCCCTTCATCTCACCATACACACAAATAAATTGAAAATAAATCATAGAGCGAAATGTAAGGGCTAAATTAAAAAAAAATTTAAAGAAAATATAGGAGTAAATTTTCATGACTCTGGGCCAGGCAAAGCCTTCTTAGATACGACACCAAAAGCAAACCCACCAAAATAAAAAATAAATAAATTGAACTTCGTCAAAATGAAACATTTAGGGGCATCAAAGAATACCGTCAAAAAAGTGAAAAGACAGGGGCACCTGTGTGGCTCAGATGGTTAAGTGTCCGACTTCGGCTTAGGTCATGGGCTCACAGTTTATGGATTTGAGCCCACGTTGGGCTCTGTGCTGACGGCTCAGAGCCTGGTGCCTGCTTCGGATTCTGTGTCTCCTCCTCTCTGCCCCTTCCCTACTAATGCTCTCTCTCTCCCTCCCTCCCTCTCTCTCTGTCTCAAAATAAATAAACATTAAAAATTTTTTTAAAAAGTGAAAAGACAACACATTTCCCAGAATGGAAGGTATCTGCAAACCGTATTTCTGATAAGGCTCTTGTCTCTAGAATATAATAAAGAACTCTTACAACTCAATAAGAAAAAAGCAATAGTCCAATTTTAAAATGGGCGAGAAATTTGAAGAGACGCTTCTCCAAAGAAGATAAAAAGATGGCCACTAAGCACGTGAAAAGAGGCTAACATCCTTAGTCACTAGGGAACTACAAATCAAACCCACAACGATACTACTCCACACCTGCCAGGATGGCTATAATAAAAATGATGGATAGTCACAGGTATTGATGACATTGCAAAGGAGCTGGAGCCCTCATACGTTGCCGGTGGGAACGTGAAACCCCGCAGTGGCTTGGAAAACAGTCTGGCAGTTCCACCAAAGGTCAATTACAGACTTACCGTTTGCATCAGCCTTTCCACCACCAGCACATACCCAAAAGAAATGAAACCACACTTCCACACAAAAACTTGTTCACGAATGCTCATAGCAGTATTATTCTAAACAGCCAAAAAGTAGAAATAACCCAAATGTTCATCAACTGATAGATAAACAGGATAAATAAAATGGGGTAAATCTGCATAATGCAACATTATTTGCAATGCAAAGGAATGACACGTACTACAACATGGATGAACCTTTGAAGCATTACGCTGAGTGAAAGAAGCCAGTCACCAAAAGCCATAGATTGTATGACTCTATTAGCATGAAATGTCCGGAACAGGCAAAGCCGTAGAGACAGGAAGCAGATTAGTGATTGCCGAGCGTGGGCACCTGAATGGGGACAAAAAATGGGAGTGATCGCCAAAGGGAACAGGGTTTCCCTCGCGATGAAAATTAAAATGTTACGAAATTATGGTGACGTTTGTGCAACTGTGAATATCCTAAAAACGTTAATTTTGGACTTTAAATGGGTGGATTTTATGGATTTATGTGAATTATATTTCATTAAGGGGGACTTGCTTTTAAAGACTTTAAGCAGTCTCTGCACCCATTGTGGGGCCTGAACTCACAACTCCAAGATCAAGAATCGCATGCTCCACTGACTGAGCCACCAGGTGCCTCTAAAGCTACTTAAAAAAAAAAAAAAAAAAAAAAAAAAGATGGCCAGAGTCAGAAGGAAAGCTTCCAACATGAAAGAGAAAGAATAGAGGAAAACAAAGAAGCAAGCAGCAAAAAGGCACCCAGAGACAGCTTGGGAAACCACAGAAAACCCTGAGAATAATAAGAGGGCTAGTAAACACTAATACTGAGGGGCACCCGGGTGGCTGAGTCGGTTGAGCGTCCGACTTTGGCTCAGGTCATGATCTCGTGGTCCATGAGTTCAAGCCCCACGTTGGGCTCTGTGCTGACATCTGGGGGCCTGGAGTCTGCTTTGGATTCTGTCTCCCTCTCTCTCTGCCCCTCCCCCACTAATGCTCTGTCTCTCTGTGTCAAACATAAACATTAGAAAAAAACACTAATACTGAAGACATAAAACAAGAAAAGGTTTCTTAGAGATTAAGAATGAACTCTTGGGAATTAAAAAGATATTGCTTGCCCCTCCCCCCCCAAAGTTTAATATGAAATCTGCAAGATAATGTCAATGAACTCTTCTAGAAAGTGGAATCAAAAGACATGACAGCATATAAACAAGAAAATCGGAGGATAAATTGAGGAGTCCCAACATATGGGAGTTCGAGAACAAAGTGAATAAAATTCACAGTAACACAAGGAAACTTCCCAGAACTGAAGGGCACAAGCCTCTAGGTTGAAAGCTCCGTGTGTTCAGGATAATCAATGAAAAACAGCGTATATCAAGGAACGTCATCATCAAGTGGAGAGCGCTGGGTATACAGACATGACTCTAAATCCTTCCAGAGACAGAGATAGAAGGCCACTCATACAGGACTGAGAATCCCAACGGCATCAGACTGCTGACAGCAACAGCTGAAGCAGGAAACAAAGGATGAACGCCTTCCAAATGCGTGTGAATTTTCATCCTGGAATTTTATGCGTACCCATATTTTCAATCAAGTGCCAAAGGGGTATTTTCAGACAAGCAAGGACTCTGAACGTTTTTTAGGTATAAATCCTGCAAAACGAAGACACAGCTTTTGGCAAAAATGGGATCCGGCACAGGAAAGTGACAAAGAGAACTCCCAAGACGACAGCCGCTTGTCGGGTTTGGAGAGCAGCCGGTGCAGACTGGGAGGAGGTGGACAAAGCATTTGTGCTCCTGGAACACAGGCTGGCATTTGGCAGATCTGTTGCAGTGACTGGGAAGGAAGGAAGGAAGGAAGGGAAGAAGGAAGGGAGCGAGGGAGGGAGAAAGGAAGGGAGGGAGGAGAAAAGGGCGGATGGACAGACAAAAACACCTGTAGGTTCAAAGAAAACAAAGCAAATGGAAAGATGAGGTAGTTATTAAGAACAAGAGGGGACAAAATTTCTATAAGAAGAGAAACACAGTCACAATATAGTGTTCGGCTCCAAGGCTACTTAGCGTAGTCTTAGTAGTAATATTTCCGTTGACAATTGATTTAAAAATTGTGATCGAACTCTATTAGGAAACAGAGGTTGGGAAGAGGACTGTAAGAGAATCAGCAGGAAATGCTATTGATAAAAAACAGTGGAAATAAGTAAGTCAAGCAATAGCATTAAAAGTTTATTACAAATGATGGAAATGCTAGAAGAAATAACATGGAAGACATGGGGGTTGTGTTTGGGGAGCAAGAAATGGCAAGAGATGGACAGAGACTTTTTTTTTAGTCATACAACTTTTTAAAAACTATACACATTTATTGTCTATAAAATTTAAAATTAGCTTTAAACAAAAAAGAAAAGACAGTACTCATCATTGAAACCAGTGGTCTTAAAACTTGTTTTGTTTAGACTGCTTTTTTGGGAAATCTCATGCAAGATAAAAGCACAGCTAATATATGACAGAAGCAGGGGGCAGAGGCCCTCTTGCCCTAGCAGCCTCTGAGACAACTCTTAGAAGCCACTCATTCTTAAGAAGAATTTAAAAATTGGACTCTCTCTGACCCATGTTACTAATAAATCTGCAGAAGTTCTAACTTACCCAAAGTTATACAAAGCTGGGCTTTAGAATCAAAAAACCCCAGACTCCCTACCTAAGACTCTTTCACGTATATGGTCCTGCTTCAGAAATTTAAAAACAAAAGAGACAGAGGCATCAATTAAAGCCAGTTCATTTTTAGAGACAGGGAAAATGTAGACACCTTTAATCCTGTTGGTGTAGGAGTTAGAGGCCAGTGGAAAGAAATAAATGAGTGTCGAGGCTTTCACAAGAGGTAAGGGACGATAAGGTCAAAGGAGAAAGAGAGGAAGTTAAGAGGTTGGCGTTATTACGCCGAGAGTGGCAACTAGGTATTATCTCAAGTACCTAGTTTGATCAATCGATAAGATTTACTCCAAGCACTGAGTTGGATTTTGAGGCCGAGTCTGGGTTCAGCTGGAAGGTGTATCTTGATTGATTAGTGACGTCTGGCAAGAAAAGTAAGAGATTGCTGTGGTAGATGTGCTACGTATCTGCTATTCTTGTCTTATTTCTACAAACTGTCATGATCCTTTTGGAGACATTAGGCACCAGCTTCAAGAAATAGGAAAACAGCGATGCTGGGAAGTACCACATAGTCAGAGCAGCAAAGCAGCAAAGGAATAGGCAATGATGCTGACGAACCAAAGACAAGTTGGGACGCACTGTAGATTTTTAGCTAACTCTGCTCCTTGAGGAATAATGTGGTCTCTCCCTTGCCCAAGTGTAAATGACACGCAAGAGATGAAGGGCAACTTACCTATCTTAAAATTCAGCAAGATGTTTGTCCATGCGGGGATTAATGCAAAACTAGAGATCTGAGCTATCCAATATGGCAGCCATTAACCACACGTTGCTACTGAGCATGTGAAATGTGGCTGGCGTGACCGAGGAACTGGATACCGAGTTTTCATTGGTTGAAACTGAAATTGCAATTGCAACCCACTTCCTCTTCCAGATGGCGTAGACATACTTTTCCCTACTCCTTCCACTAAGTACAAGTAAAACTCTTAGACGTTATATATAAAAGAAACAAAAGACACTGAAAGGAGGAAAGGAGGAGGAAGAACAGCTAGGGACCTCGTACCCAAGGAATGACACAGTGGTGAATTCCCTGGTTTTCCTTCTGCCTCAATGATCCAGACTTGAAGCTAAAGAAGTCAGCAAATTGGGATGCCAACAAGCACAGACAAAAAGGGTCCCAACGAGGACCTGCTCTCTCCACCAAAGGAGAAAGAATAGGGTAGACTAGCAAGACGGCTTTTACACCATAACTGCTCTACTCCAGCCAACTGCCACAGAAAAAACGGTGGCACCACATACTTATCCTAAAATGCCATGCCAGCAAAGGCAGAGTGGGGGAGCCTGGAGTTCTACCCTCGCAAGACTGAGATGAGGCTTCCTGCTGGGGTGATTTCAGAGAACTCCTAGCAGGATGCTGAGATGTTCATCCCCGTTGGCTGTCCCAACGCCTTCCCCAACTTGGCAGTCTAAGTGGAAAACGTGGGGACACTGGACTTCGATACCTATGTCACCATAATGAGGCACCCTTTTCTCTCTGTCACTAGGGTGGTGTCAGAGAAGGCCTCCTGCCGGCGACAGGACTGCTTGGTGTTAATGAGGCCACCCTGACGTGACGTCAGCGGACACAGCTTGGACGGCAGGTACTGCACCCCTGCTCAGCAGTAACGATGAGACTTCTCTGTCCCTGAGCATCCAAAGAGGCCAAGTGGCGGCTTCTATCTCCACCAGGCAATAAGGAGGCAGTATGGCCCTCTTTCCTACCAGAGCAGTGTCAATGACAGCCACACAGAAGATCCAAAGTCTCGGGTCATGATGCAAAATGGCCAGGTTTCAGGGGAGTATCATTTATCACAACAAGAAACAGTAAGATCTTTAAAAAAAAATCAATAGACGACAACACTGAGATATCAGACTTGTCTAAGATAATAAACGCTTCAAAGAGCAACCACGCTTCTTAAAAAATGAAAGCTTCAGCAAAAAAGTAGAAGATATAAAGAAGAATGAAACGGAACTTTTTGAACTAAAAAATACGATAACTAAAATAAAGAGCTCGGTGGATGGGCTCAAGAGTAGAATGGAAGGACAGAGGAAAGAACCTGTGAACTAAAAGATAGAACAATAGAAATTATCCAACCTGAACAACTGCACAGAGATGGGGGTGGGGAAGGAACAGAGCCTCGGGGATAACAAAAGATGTAATACTTGTGTCCTCGGAGAACTGTAAGGAGATGAGAAGTGGGGCAGGGATGAAAAAGCAACCAATGAAACAATGGCCAGGAACTCAAAACTTTGGCAAGAGAAATGAACCTGCATGCTCAAGAATCTGAGCGCGGGGCACCTGGGTGGCTCAGTCAGTTGAGCCTTTGGCTTCGGCTCAGGTCATGATTTCACTGTTCGTGAGTTCGAGCCCCACGCGGGGCTCTGTGCTGACAGCTTGGAGCCTGGAACCTGCTTCGGATTCTGTGTCTCCCTTTCTCTGTGCCTCCCCAGCTCTCTCTCCCTCTCTCCCTCTCAAAAAAAAAAAAAAAAAAAAAAAAAAATCTGAGTGAACCACAAACCAGGTAAACCCAAGGAAATCCAAGCCAACACATATCATAATTAAACTTCTGAAAAGCAATCAGAGAAAACATGTTGAAAGCAGTCAGAGAAAAACACCTGGTGTCTAGAAGGAAAATAGAATGACAACAGATTGTCATCAGAGACCATGCAGGCTGGAAGGAAGTGACACGCTCTTTGTCACATGCTGAAAGAACAGCTATCAATCTAGAATCCTACATCCAAAATAGCATTATACCTCGAATTTAGACATACCTAAAATATCTTTCAGAGCAAAAGGGGAAAGGAAGACATTCTCAGACGAAGGAAACAAGAAAATATGTCGCCAGTTGACCTAACCCTAAAAGAGTGGATAAAGGACATTTTCTAACAAGAGAGGAAAAAATAAAAAAACCTCAGAACATCGGGAGGAAAGACACGGTCAGCAAAACTATCGGTAAATGCAGCAGGCTTTCCTTCTGGAGCTTTCTAAAGTATGTTTGATGGTGAAAACAGTTTTCAATTGTCTGATGTGAGTTGCAAAAGAAAAACAAAGTTGCCATTCAAGCTAATGTGTTCCCTTTAACCGTGGGCCCTATGTATTTCATCTCAATGTTCAACAATAGAATGTTTCTTCCTTTCTACAATGAATAAGCACATTTTGCCCCATAACTTTAAGCTGCCATTTTTGCAAACTGAAATTCTCTCACTAAGGAAAAGTTCTTTACTGATGGAAAACGATATAATTAATGGTTAATAACGCCAGCATAGTACTACTTACAAACATGCACAAAGATCTTTTTTTATATTATGCTGAATTTTTGCCAGTGGAAATAAGATATTAATGAAGTACCGGGGCTTTAAAGGTGGTTTGTAAGTAAAATCTGGAAGACGTAGGATGAGTTTGATAAACTCCACCTTAAAAATTTCCAACTGAATAATGGTTTGGACCACAGGACGTTCGGAGGAAGTCTGCCACGCTGGATAGCGTCTTTCTCTCCGTGATTTGTGTTTAGATTTACCAAGGGACACATAACGTGCCAAGTGCGAAGAAGGAAACTTCGAAGGAATGTGGTATTTGTTCCCTCAATGCACTCCAATCACACCCGGCAATGACCACGGACGCACTGAAGCCGGGCCTGGCTGTGTCCTTGCAACATCCTGAGCGGAGTATTCACTTCCTATGGAATTTGTCAAAAACACTGAAGCGGTCTGTTCGCGGTAATCTGTTATCTGGCCATCAGCCCAGTTAAACAATTCACTTTAGCTGAGCAGGAAGGAGAAGTTGAAGAGTGAGAAGCGAATGGAAATCTTCTGGGATTCCCTTAGGGGCCGCCACTCGAAAAGTGCATAATATTAGGACCACTGCTTTTTAAGGCTATTCAAATGAATATTAAGCATACACAAATATGTTCTACCTCTTTCAAAATAAGAGGAACATCAAGCAAAAGTCTATCAAAGGCACACACACACACACACACACACTTTAATCTAGTCAATGGACAAAGATCAAAAAGGTTGGTAATACACAGTGCATTTGGCAAGGCAGTAAGTAAATACTCTTGTGTATTTTTATTGGGAGTACATACTGGTATAATACCTGTTGGCAGGTGAAAGATTTGCTTTTACCCTACTTATGAGCTAAGAAGTCAGTCTATTACTCCTTCATGAATCCTGAAATCAGACAAGGGACTCCAGGATCAGACCCACAGGACTTTATTACTCACAGTACACTTGTGATGAGAAGTACCATGCGGTATAATAAAGCATGACAAGTTTCTGTAAGTGCGGGCTCGGATTGCCAAGTGAAGGAAACAGATGCAGAAAAGTACACGAAACGTTCTCGCATTTGTGCAGGTGGGGCAAAATATACGTGCATATGTGTTTCCTTGCGCTGTGTGTGCGTGACAGGTGTCCTTTCTCTAAGGACACGATAAACTGAGAGGTGAACTCAATGGCTGAGACAAGGAGTAGGAGACATTTCATCGTATATCCTTTTAACACGTTTGATTTTTTTTCCTTTTTTAACGTTTATTGATTTTCAAGAGAGAGTGCACGCCCTTGTGCGAGTGGGGGAGGGGCGAGAGGGGGGGACAGAGGATCCAAAACAGGCTCTGTGCCAACAACACAGAGCCCAACGCAGGGCTCGAACTCACAAACCATGAGATCATGACCTGAGCCGAAGTAAGTTGCTTAACCGACTGAGCCACCCTGGTGCTCCCACATGTTTTGATTTTTAAATCATGTGATTGTACCTACTCAAAAGATTAACCCAAAGAAAAGAAACTATTATCTTTTCTGAAATTCCACCAACCATTTTATTTTAATTTTTTAAATGTTTATTATTATTTTTTAACGTTTATTTATTATTGAGAGACAGAGGGAGACAGAGCATGAGCAGGGGAGGGGCAGAGGGAGGAGGAGACACAGAATCGGAAGCAGGCCCCAGGCCCCGAGCCGTCAGCCCAGAGCCCGACACTGGGCTCGAACCCACGGACCGCGAGATCATGACCTGAGCCGAAGTCGGAGGCTCAACCGACTGAGCCCCCCGGACGCCCCTCCACCAACCATTTTAAACCTAAGGTCAGGGCACTACACCGTTCCCTCTCCATTTGAGCACTTCATGCAGGGGGATCGGCTCGTATTATGATTGATTTCATCACCCGCCAGACACATTCAGTATCTCACTCGATCCGCTGGGCTTCGGCTTCTTGTGTATAAACTGAAAGCCCATTTTTGCCACACCTCAGACCCTTCCTTCCTGAGCCAGCTTCCCCCCCCCCCCCCAACCCCGGTCTGGGCGGCGCCCGTCCCTCCCCTCTCGTGACAGTGCCTCCAGCAGCTGGCAACCCTGCCGCACACGGGTCACTGGGAAGCAAGTCACAGATTAAAGCGGGAAGTTACAAATTCAGCACGACGTGACATCAAGGGATTTGGATTCAAACTTTTAATAATAAATTGTGCCAGTAGAAGCTTTTCAAAGGCAATGATATATCAATAAATAATAGTTAAATTGAGTTCCTGAGAAAGAACCTACCACATGAAAGTATGTCAGAGCGCTGTAAATAACGGGCTTTACTACAAAATAGCGAAAATACTGAGTCACAGTACAAGCACAGCAGACTTCAGAATTTGCCATTCATACAATGTAAACCAGTACAGTTTTGTTTGTTTGTTTCGTTTAGACACTGATAAACTTATAAGTGTTGTTGCCTAGATATACACTAAATAATGGATACGTTATGCTAAAAACTTCGAGGAAAAATATGTGGAATAATATAATGAAAAATACGATGCGTCAGGTTTTTAAAAAGCAAAAAAGAATTGAACTTTTAACTCAGATATAAATCACTTTAAATAGGAACCATACTAATTTGAAAAAAGGAATATTTGGTGTGTTTATCTATGTAGTTATATATACATCTACACTTCTAAGAAAATATGTATGGCTTCATTTTTTTTTTTATTCCAATGTCACTTTGAATAATCCTTGCTGTTTTACAAAGATTAGAAAAATGTACTGTTAAAACCCAGTTAAGTTTGATACTTCAAAGCACACGCACACACACACACACACACACAAATGTGGAAGAACTAAATTTCATCCTGGTAGCAACACCTCAGCTGTCCAAGACCACAGGAGGAACGACGTCACGAAACCTCTCAGTGGCGGTAGGTCGCAGCCACTGGGTTCCACGTGTCAGCGATGCCAGTGAGAGTGTCCGGACGAGCGAAACGGACACAGCCCCAGGATGAACTTAAAATTTTTGGCATGGCTAAATTAATCCCTTTTGATGTATACGAGTTTAGTATATGACAAATGTTGAAGTTTGCCCCCCAAGACACACACACAAAGATCGCTTCTGTTACACATCTGCGTTTCTTTAACAAAACAGTAAGGGTTACAATCATAGCGAAGAAGTCACCCACACGATACATTATCGGCACACTGTCTAGAACATCTCATTTAAAGATACTCGGTAAAAACATATTCACAGAACCTGCTGTGAATGGCAAGATATGGTAATTTTATAATAGAAAAACCCTGCTCATGCAGTACTCTCTACACACCAGACATCTGAAATCACACCCACATGATCACCTTGCTCACACTTTCTATTATACTATAATATGCAAAAAGCAAAAAAAAAAAAAAAAAAAAAAAAAAGCAGCTTTTAACATTATATCACAATTTTGAAATGTGGGAAAAAATATAAAACAAAAACCATTGTGTGAATAAAATGGCATCAGTAATATCAGAACAGTGTTATCTTTTTTTTTTTTTTTACACGTTATTGCACAGAGATTTCTTATCACATGTTCTTCAGTTTTTATGTCTTTTCCTAAATGTGAATAAGTGCTATGGATAAAATACAAATGTAGAAAATAACAGCAGCATGATTTGTCAAAGTTAATCCCTATAATTTAGTAAGAAAATGGCTATAAACAAAATAAGTGCTCTTTCTAAACTGTACTAAGTTTTAAAAATATTGTTTTAATGCAGTGAAGGTCCTCGAAAGCCAATTGAAAGCAATGTTGACACCCGCCCCCCACCCCCATCATTCGGAACCTGTTAGGCTTGAGTCCTCACGTAAAAAGCTTTCTTGTTTCTTTTGGGGGTTTTGGCGAAGACCAGAACTTCCGCTGCCAGACTCAACCCACCTTGAACGCGGCTGAGCTCAGCTGTCCACCGGGCGTGCGGGGAGACCGGCCGCGGGCCCCCCGGGCCCCCGCGGAGGCAGGGCGTCGGCGGAGCGGAGTCTACACATACACTGGCTGGCACCCTTCGGTCTGATCCCCCGTATCGGAATTTTCCACGTCAGAGTCCTCGGCCTGTGAAGCGTCTGCTCCCGAAGGCTTTGGGCACCTAAAGGGATAGCCGTTGTCATCAAAGAACCTCCGGAAAGTGAATTCGTAAAATGCGTGCTCAGGGTGTTTGTTGTTGGGAGAGGTGAGCGTGTCCCAGGCCTTAGTGCTGTCTTCGCTAGCGTCGTTCCAAGGGCTCTCTTCGTCTACGGGGTCAAAGTTGGAGGTGTCCATGGGGTGGCTGATCTTGGGCACATAGGGGGCCGGCTGCTTCCGGATGTCACTGGAGAAGTCGATGGCCCCGAAGAAGGGGTGGGCCTTCAGATCGTCGGCCCCGTTCCTCCCCAGGCGCTGGTCAGCAGCACAGCACAGTTTGGTGATAAGGTCCCGGGCTTCGGCGCTCAGCTTGACCTGGGCTGGAATGTGGAGCGTGTTCTCCCAGTTTATCACCTGCAGAGACGACAGAACCAAAGTTTTCCTCTCTGGGCGCTTTTCACGGTCAACGTGAGGCCGTTGTGAGCCTACGTGACGAGGTGGCTTTTAAATACTTTCACCTTCGTGATGGGAGAACGATTAGAACAGGAGCACCGGCGCCACCCTGAGCAGCTGTCAAAGGCCAGTGCCGCCGAGGAGGGGGCTCACCGGCTGAGGCAGAGGGGCATGAAGCCAAATACAGACCAAAAGACACGGATTTTCTTGGATCAGGAATACACGTCAGCGGGAGAATTTTGTGATTTCCGTAAGAACGAAGAGGCTGACCCTCTGGGAGAATCATCACGGTTCTCATTCAGTACTTCCGGCTGAGACATGTTCAGCTGGAGTGTCAGTTAAGCAAACAAACAAACAAACAAGGCAACCCTACAGAGAAGGAGAATAAAGGTGCTGGCCCTGTGGCCTTCGCCTCATGCTCACAGTCAACTGCACAGACTAGCCATCGACATGTTCGGCAAATATACTGGTTACGAAACGTGGCTACCGTGAAGAGGAAACTGAAGGGCCTTCTTTATCATCTATACTCAGAGTCGGGGTAAAGCAAGGCCAAACTAATGGGCTACGGGCCGGGGTGAGGGGGCACTGGGTGAGGCATGGAGGTAGCTGAGTGTATAGGTGAGGGGGCTGGTCTGAACTTGAGTAGATGTTCTAGTCATAGAACTGTAACAGAAAACTGTAAAAGTCATAGAAGAAAATGGGAAAATACTCATGACATTAGATATGGCAATGATCTCTTGGAAGACACCAAAAGCACAGGCAACAAAAAAGTACCTGAAACGGACTTCAGCAAAATTTCAAACTTTTATGCACCAAAGGACACCATGAACAGAGTGGAAAGGTAACTCCCAGAATGGGAAAATATATTTGCAAAGTGTTTCTCTGATCAGGGATTAATGTCCAGAATATATAAAGAACTCCTACAATTCAACAACAAAAACAACGATTTAAACAGGGCAAAAGACTTAAATAGACATTCTCCAAAGAAGATGTACAGATGTCCAATAAGCACACGAACAAAGGCTCAGTTGCTAATCATCAGGGAAATATAAATCAGAGCCACAATAAGATACCACCTCACACCCACAGGATGACAACTTAAAGGAAGTCGATGAAGACGGAAGAGACTGGAACCCTGTGCACTGGTGACGGACGTGTACGATCAGGCAGCCACTGTACCAAACAGTTTGGTGGCTCCTCAAAATGTTAAACACAGAATGACCCTGTGATCTGGCCATCGCACTTCTGGGTATAAAGCTGCAAAAATGAGAGCAGGGACGCAGATTCCTGAATACGTTCTTCGCGTCAGCCGAAAGGTAGAAACGACCCAAGTGTGCACCACCAGATGACGGGTAAATAAATGTGGTTTACACACACAACGGAATATTCCTCAGCCTCAGCAAGGAAGGAAGTTGTGACACATGTTACAACGTGGATGAACTCTGAAGACATGATGCTCAGGGAAAGAAGCCAGTCGTGAAATGAGGTGCCTCGAACAGGCAACTTCCCAGAGACCAGAAGAGGGGTTATGGGGTCCGAGGAGGCAGGAATGGGGAGCTGCTGTTCCCTGGGTACAGTTTCTGTTTGGGAGGATCAAAGTATCTGGAGACAGGTAGCGGTTAGAGTCGCACAACACTGTGAGTGCACTTAATGCCACTGGGCTGTAAAATTAAAGCTGGTTAAAGTGGTAAATTTTATCACAATAAAAATATTGGGTTATCATCACGCAGGCAAATTAGTAAATTAGTGGCTGGTTTGGCAATTCAATTAGGATGCAGATAATGTCAAATTCCAATTTTATTGTTACCAGAGTGGAAACTAAGCCTTCATTTAGGGTTTTGCTAAATAAGGGATCATTAACTTAGGGTCTAACACAGACTCTGGGACACACGAATACTTCACGGAATTGTTAGTAAACACGCATGCTGGTGGGTAAGTTCAAAGAAGTACCAGGGGCGCCTGGGCGGCTCAGTCGGTTAAGTGTCCGACTCTTGATTTTGGCTCAGGTCATGATCTCAAGGTCTCAAGATGGAGCCCCGCACTGGGCTCTGTGCTGGGTGTGGAGTCTGTTTAAGATTCATTCTCTCTCTCTCTCTGTCTCTCTCTCCCCCTGCCCTGCTCACACACACATGCTCTTCTCTCAAAAAAAAAAAAAAAAAAAAAGAGGTTCCAAAGATTCCATCAGATTCTCAATTCAATCCTTCTTAAGTAATCAACTCATTTATATCAGAGGACAAATGGCTATCACTCCTTTTAAATGCTTATTTACTTTGGAGAGAGCACGAGCAGGCGAGCAGGGAAGGGGCAGAGAGAGAAAGGGGGACACAGGATCCAAAGCAGGCTCCGCCCTGATAGCACAGAGCCTAACGTGGGGCTTGAACTCATGAACCGTGAGATCATGACCCAGGCCGAAGTCGGATGCCTGACTGAGCCGCCCAGGTGCTCCTAAATAGCTACCATTCTAAAACTATTTAGTATTAAATGATGGACAGAGGACTTAATTATTTCAAATTAATATTAGAAATACGTACTGCAAGCCTGACCGCATAGTTGATAATCTGCGAACAGATTACTGTTGATAAAACATCCAAACAACTGATTTCTTTAAATCCAGTTCCTAAAGGTTTCAGTGTCTTTTGCCCGGTAGGCACAGGTGGCGACAGAAAATGGAGGTACACGGGTCTAACGGTGTGGCTTCACTTGATTAAACAAAAATTTTATAGAGCTGATAACAGTAACACTTTGACAGCATGCAACTGACACTCCTACGCTACTCAGAATAAAAGGTCCAACGTTGACCAGACATTCGGGGCTTCAACAGAAAACCACGCGTGTTTGCAGCAAGCAGGTGCATGCCTCCGGCACGGGGCTGCTTCGTTCCTACCTTCAGCTGGGTCTCCGTGGGAGTCGGGGCCAAGAAGGGTGGCTGTCCCACCAGCATCTCGAAGAGAATCACGCCAACACTCCACCAGTCACAGAGCTGCGTGTACCCTGAAAGACAAAGGCTCACTCAATTCCAACACGGGCATGCATGACTCGTAGAGAAGAATTTGGGGAAAGTCTCCAATACTAATTTGCTGTGAAGGGGAAAGCGCGTTCACGCAGCGTACATGTTTTGTGGCTCAGAACAGAAGGCTGGATGGGACACCTGCCAGGGACCTGACAGATTTCCTCTTATTTTCTCTCATTCGTCTGTGATACACACGGGATGCTTTTGTAATAAGACTTCTTCATCTTAAAAGATTATTATTATTGTTAGTAACATTGCAACCGGGATTTTAGGTTCTTAAAGGACACAAAGACACAAATGAAAAGAGTACTGACTGAAAAACAGTGCTACACTGGTGAACGGTCAGCTGCGGCCAGTCGTGAGGGCTTCCCGGGGACGCTGGCGAAGTCAGTTTTGGAAGGAGGTGAGGGACGAGAAGGGGAAGAGACAGAGTGCCCTTTGGCAAAGGAAACAACTGTCCCCTGAGACCCAGCATGAGGCGCTACCAGAGCCAGGCCCTTGGTCACGGAGCTCCCGAGACGCGGCAGCTGAGGCCGGGGCACCCTGCGGCTTGGACAGGACCAGCCTCACCGAGGCAGGAGGACAGGCTCATTTTTCTTTGATCTTCTCTCACTTTTCCTTCAAAGCTCTGCATCCCAGTCCCAGCTATGCTCCAGTCTTGGTGTCACCTCGTCCCCGCTAACCTGAACTGGGCCTTGGGACCCGCCAGCAGCATTTGCCAACTCTGTTCTCCCTCCGTCCCACGCCTTCCACCCCAGCCTGGCACTGGAGGCAGGGGGGTGGGGGTGGGGGAGAAGGGGAAATCTGCCCCCTAGTTCCCGGACTCCTGCACGTGTTGGGGTGCTGCAGACAGTGGGAAGGGGATGGGGGAGACGCCACCACAGGAAGGAGAGAATGAGGCCGTTACTGGGCGGTGAGGCTGATCATCACAACCACCTCTCAAGGCAGTTCTTGTGACGCCAGTGGCTCTGAGTGAGTGGTTAGGTGATTTGCCTTGGATTTCCACGGCCGACCGAGAAAACTCGGGTCCAAACAGACTCCATAGACCCGAAACCACACGTGTGAAAGGACAGGTCACCGATCCCTGGACGTATCACACCGTGGCCATGAGCCACGCGACTGATCACTGAAAGGTTCCTCCTGTACTCAACCAAATGCCGTCGTTGGTAGAACACAGCATCCACACGGAGGCCGATTTACCGAACACTTGTACTTTTATGCGCACCACCGTCCCCAAATGTCACCCTCCAGCGATCCTGGACTAGCAGAGAGAAGCGGAGGGACACACTATTTGTGTTCTGACATACTGGACAACCAGTGGAATTTGGTAGGAGCAGCTGGGAGCCCGGGCAAGGAAGAGTCAAAGCGAGAGTATGGCTCAGGCAGACCGAGAAGCGTCCGGGTGACCTCACGGTTGGTTCTTAAAAACCAGGTGCCAAGAGATTTCTCTTGGGGTCTAGACGGAAAGCCCACGCCCACTCCACACCCTACACCCACTCCATCCCTTCCCGGCCCAAGGAGGGGCTAGCGAGGCAGGCCTAATGGTGGACGTCGTCTTTCACGCCGGAAGCAAGAGCAGCTACAGAACCAACGCGCGGTGCGCTGGAGGCCTGCTTGTTAAGGAAATCGTTTCCCTCTCAGGCTTCCATGAGAATAAACATACAACGAGACTATTCGGAGTCTCAGAGAGCTGGAGCTAGAGACTCTTAGAGGTCGTGGCTGTGGCCGGAAGCGCGTACCTTTTCGCAGCAGCACTTCCGGTGCGATGTAATTTGGGGTCCCAACCAGGGAGTGGGCCAGACACCTCTGGTGCTGCTTCCGGGCCCTCTGCTCCAGCGTCTTCAGCCGGTCTCCACATCGACAGTTAGACACGTCGTCCCAGAGGTCACTGGGCTCCATGCTGTCCTGTCTGACGTGGCTCCCTTTCACCCCGGAATCAGCGGCAGTCAAAGAAAAGAATAAAAACCCAGGTGAATTTGCACTGTTCAACAACGCAGCAAATCCACAACTTCAAAGGGGAAAGTAATTCGGTTCAGCTCCCGGCATGTTAAGAGAAAGAATCCTCCCCAACTGCTCTGCAGGGGTGGCCTGTGATTCCTGGGTCTGAGACTCGAGCCGTGAGGAGCCGTGAGGAAACACAAACACTACGACACAATACTCGAGGGGCGCCCGAGTGGCTCAGCTGGCTAAGCATCTGACTCTTGGTTTCAGCTCAGGTCGTGATCTCACGGTTCGTGGGTTCGAGCCCCGTGTCGGGGTCTGCGCTGACAGCACAAAGCCTGCTTGGGATTCTCTTTCTCTCCCTCTCTCTTTCAAAAACAAATACATAAACTTAAAAAAAAAAAGACAGATGAAGCGATGACGAGCTGGGTGCTACGCGGGGTAGCAGTGTGATGCTGTGGAAGAAAGGCTCACGTAACTTGGGGACGTCATGCGTAACACTCAGGCCAGTCTCAGAAGCCTACTACCTGTTGGACAGGACGTGTTTCAAGAGAACCACGGAAAAGCATGAGAGGATTTAAAAAAGATAAACAAAAGTGACTGAAATACCAGAAAATGGGAACGAGTTAAACGTATAGAATTAGTTTTGAGTTAAAAAATAGAAGAGCTCTTGGCTGGCTCAGTCCGTACAGCGTGCAACTCTTGATCTTGGGATTGTGAGTTTGATCTCCACGTTGCGTGTAGAGATTACTGAGAAAAAAAAAGTAAGGTTAAAAAAAAGTAACAGAAGCCTGAGCCATAGCATTAAGAGCACTATTTCCAGAAACTGAGCCATAAATAAGATAACGGCCGGCAGACCTACAGCAGATGGAGTTACACCCAACCTGCCTAGTCTATACCTTCACCTGGACTTACTGACGCCTATAGACACATTCACGTTCGCTATTAGGACTCTTTGCGAGGTGGTGAGACTTTTAAGGCTCATTTTATAAGGGCAGAGTGATGGTTCCTAACCACGTTCCCATGACACCCCGTAGACTATTGTCCTAAAAATGCTACAGTAAAACTTAAATCCGTTAACTTCAAAAAACTTCTTTTACACGTACCATGCTACTGCTTTAGGGAGAAAAGGAGGTCACGCTAAGTTATATTGAACAGATAATTTCAAAATGACCAGGAGCCACCAGGATGCGAAACAGCTGCCTGAGTCTGGTCCTATCTAGACGTAGAAGGTGGGTGCGGCGTATCTAGGACAATACCTTTCTGGTAGTATTTGGAATTGTGAGTCCACCTGAACCCAGTGCAGAGGCCAAAATCCGTCAGTTTGATGTGACCATCGAGATCTATCAAAATGTTGTCTGGCTTGATGTCTCGGTGGATGAAGCCCATCTTGTGGACGCTCTCAATGGCCAGGGTCAACTCTGCGATGTAGAACCGGGCCAGGTGCTCGGGGAAGACCTCCATCCGGATCAGCAGGCTCATCATGTCCCCCCCCGGGATGTAGTCCATCACGAAGTACAGGCTGTCCTTGTCTTGGAAGGAATAGTAGAGCTTGACCACCCACTCGTTGTCTGCCTCAGCCAGGATGTCCCTCTCGGCCTTGACGTGGGCCACCTGATTCCGGTTCAGGACGTCCTTCTTCCTGAGGGTCTTCATGGCGTAGAGGGCGTGCGTGTCCACCTTACAAGCAAGGCACACTTCTCCAAAGGCACCGATCCCCAGGGTTTTGATTTTCACAAACATGGACTTATCCATTTTGGCCCTCTTCAGCCTGTTGTAGTTAGATTCCTTCTGGTAGAGGATCTTCCTCATCTGTGCCTGTTCAGCTTCACAGAGTCCAGCCTGTGGAGAAGGGGAACAAGGAAGTCACGTCAGAGGAGCCCACGGGAGGAAACAGCCAGGGCGGGAGACAGCTGAGAACCGCGAGGGTCCTGACTCGATTTACAGAACCAAGAACACGTATGGGTCCAGTATACTACAAGCAAGACAACAACTGGGTTTGCTCTTCATCTACTTATGTAGACACAAATCTGGACTCTAAAGGGAGGACAAAACCGGCGACTTTAGGCTCTCAGGAAACCTCTAGAAACAAACACCGTTGGCAAAGCAGACCACAGCATTCCCCGGACTCTCAGAGCAATCTAATATTTTAACAGCTCAGGGAAAATGGGAACAAAGAAAAGTCAATGAAAATGGGGCAGCAGAAAGTAAGAGCACAGATCTGATTTTTAGAATTTGAAATCGCTGGCTTTGTGTGATTTAAATTTACTGTAAGATTTTAATTTAAATCATTTCATTAATTACCTTCTCTAGCAGTTTAGTGTCAACTAAGGTATATTTAAAATACTATTTGCTGGGGCGCCTGGGTGACTCAGCCGGTTGAGTGTGACTTTTGATTTCGGCTCAGGTCATAATCTCAAAGTTGTGGGTTTGAGCCCCGCTTCAGGCTGCGGCCCGGAGCACGGGGCCTGCTTAGGATTTTCTCTCTCCCCCTCTGCCCCTCCCCTGCTTGCATGTGCATGCACGCTCTCCCACTCTCTCTCTCAAAAAATAAAATAAAATGAGTGAAAGGAAGTAAAACAAATAAGTAATATAAAATAGTAAAATGAAATGAAGGAAAATGAAATAAAAATATCGCCGTGGTCACGTGCCCACCGGCTGGGTCAGGCCAGTGCTCACGGCCCCCCCACAGAGCCGGGGGGACCCGTGAGGGAGCCTGCACCATCGGTCATCCCTCCAAGTTGTTGGCCCCATAACCTCACCATCGCCCCGGGACGCGAACCGTTTGTAATAACGGGGCAAAGCAGAAGCAAAAGAGAGGTTCCGCTGTGAGCGCCACCGCCAACTTAGAGAAGAGCCGGGCCGGCGGCGGGAACCCGAGGAGAGCTTACTTTCGCCATTTCCTGCTCCAGCTGCAGCCTCCGGTTGACCTTCTGCTGGTAGGTTTTTATGACATTCTCCACGTGCTGCTCCATGAAGAACTTGAACGCATACGGTGAGTAGCTCTTGATGCGCGACTCCCTCTTCTCCTCGTCCCTGCTGGCTTTCCGAACGGGGACAGGAGAGGTCTGGATCTGCTTTTTATCCTTCCCCGGCCTCTCCCCTTTGGCGCCTTTGTGGCTCTTGTCGCTCCGGTCGGCGGGCTCGGCGGCCGGGCCCCCCCGCAGGCTCTGCTCCACGCCGGCGCACAGGCCGTCCACGTCGTACTGCTCGGACTTGCTGTGCAGCAGCAGGTGCTTGGGGTAGGGCGGGGGCGGGCACCTCAGGTCCGGGCCGCCGTACTCCACGTCCAGCGGGTACGCACCGGCGCCCCCCAGCGGCAGGGAGTGCTCGTCCTTCGAGTCCAGACCCTCCACCCCGGGCGCGGGCGCGGGCGCGGGCGCAGGCGCGGGCGCGGGCACCCAGGCCGGGTGCGAGGGCCCCACGGCCGTCTGGGGCTCGGGCCGCATCACCCTCACGCTCTTGACCGGGTGCAGGATGTGGGCGGCCGTCACGGCCGTGATGGTGTTGGGGGACGGCACGGAGGGCTCCGTCTTGCCGGGCACGCCCGCCCGCATGGGCACGGCCACGGGCGGCTGGTGGCTGTTGAAGGAGTTGGTCCTGCTGGGGACCGGGCCTTCGGGCAGGAAGGCCACGTGCTGGCGGGGGGGTGCCTCCAGGCCCGGCTTCTGCAGAGAGTCGCGGCGGGACAGGGTGGAGGCCGGCCACTGCTGGACGGGGGCGCCGCTCAGGTCGTACAGGTCCACGTTGAGGCTGTTCCTGGAGGGCGCCATCAGACTCGGGGGGGGGCTGTCGCTGGCGAACACCTGGCCCCGGGAGCCCATCACGTGCACCTGGTGGGCCTGCTTGTGGTGCGGGTGGGGCAGGTACAGACCGGCCGCCGCTCCCGCGGCCGGAAACGCGTGGCCGGCGCCCGGCTGCACCTGCACCTGCACCTGCACCGCGGGGCCCTTGGCGGCCGGGCTCGCGTACGCTCCCGCCTCCTTGTTTTGGAAGGAGGGGCTGCGCTGGAGGCCGTAGCCCAGCGGCTCCCCCGGCACCAGCAGGTGCGGCCTGTAGGGGGGGCCTTGCAGCGGGAGGGCTTGGCCCGCCGGCGCGGCCACCGGGAAGCTCATCCCCGCGGACTCCAGGTTGGCCGCGTAGCCTTTGGGCTGGTGCTGATGGCCGCCGGGCACGCTGCGCGCGCTTCCGGAGAAAAGAAAGTCCATGTACTGCCGGGGCACCTCCTCCAGCGGACCGCTGCCCTCGTAGGCTGCCCCGCTCATCTGATGGTAGGGCGGGAAGGGGTCGCCTGTTCCTTCGAAGCTCGGCCTCCGCGGCCCGGGGGCCGGCGCGATGCCCTTCCCTGCAGCGGAAAGAACGCGGACACGGCGTTAGAGGGGAACGGCTCTCGCGGGCCGGCTCCCGGCGCTAGCCGCGTCCTTGGGGGCGGACACCGCTGCGCAGGCTCTTCTGCCGCTCGAGGCCGCCCGACGCAGGCTGAACTCCGCTCTGGCAAACCCGGGCTGCCTTGTGGGTCAGAGCCCCTCGTGGGGGGACCCGGCAGAGCCCACAACCTGTTTTCCTGGGCTAAGAACATGTGTCAAAGGCACACGTAGGAGAGAATCGTTACAGATGTGGGTCTGCAGTTTCCCTTTGGGGCTCTGCGGCAACACAGACCCTGGGACTCCAAGAATCTGGAAATGGACTGCCAGCAGGCAGCAGTTTAATACGAGCCTCCTATCAACGAGAAAACAAAAGTTTAACAACGAAGACACAACTTCTCACTCGACAGACGAAGTGGGAAAGCTCCTTTGGCTGAATGTCGTGAGTCCCTTATCACACTCAGGACCTCAGCTACCAAAAATTCTCCCATCTGTTCATCCTCTAAGAGGAACATTCACTGACAGCCAGTGAGGTAGAGCATTTGGTGCTGGTGCCTCTGGCCCTTCCCGGGGGTCACTAAGGGGGCTGTCCCAGCGCCACTGCCCGTGGCGTCCAGCCCAGGGAGGCACCTGCCAGCCTGCTCTGAGGCTCCGGTGTGAGAAAAGGCGTGTTTTAAAAATCCGTGAAATAAACCTTCCTTTTAATAAACAGACTCCCTCACAGGCCCAAGAGAAAGTAAAAAGCCCACTTTAGGTCTCACTCTGCGCGTTGCCTAACTTTAATATCCACTGAGTTTTCCAACCTCTGTAACACAAAACCTGTCCGCAGCCACCGGCCGCAGGAAGTACCCCAGATTACTTCACACGGGGAGAGGGAGCACCCAGGGAAGTCCCAGGATCTGCCCCCGCTGCCTCCCCTTCTAGGCCCTGAGTGCAGAGCAGGGCAACGTGCCAAGAGACAATCTGTTGACCAGGGCCACACTGAACCTCCCTTCCTGCAAACGGATTTGTGCTTTTCGATGGCAAATCTCCCTCCCCCAGGGCTGCGGGTCTGAGCTCACCTGGGGAGGTCTGCTTAATGACTCGCACAATCTGCTCATTCCTGGGGTCCAGGTAGCCCATCTTGCTGATGTACTCCAGGGCGGCTTCGATGCTCCGGCTGCCAGTCTGCTTGAGGGCCCTGCCGGCCATCTCCTGGGCGGGGCGGGGGGAAGCACACAGATGCTTCACTGGGAGGTACAAACGCATGACATCTTCCCACAGAGCCCCTCGGGGACTTCCGATGCTGCAATGTTCACCCCTCTGTGCCTGCTGGGGGCCTGCACCGTGAAATGTCTGCATGAGATGCCCTCAGGTGCCCACGACAAATGCTTCACGCACACTGAACCACGGGCTATAGAGAGTATGTGACGGACAAACAGGTGTTCTGACGGTGGACCAGAAAGAATCTCAGTTCTGCTTCTCCTTAGGAAACTTCCGGTTGCACTGATAAGTTCTGCTCTGTGGGTAAACCTATGACTAGAACAGTTTAGCGTGAAAACTAGTTGAAGTCAGGGACCCTGGCTGCAACTCCAGCCCACCCGCAGGCTAACCGGGAGAGGGAGTGACCCGCCCCCAGGGGAGGGGAGGGGAGGGTTGCCAGAGTCATTTATGAAGAGCTGGCTGAAGGCCTACTGTTGGCAGTGCCCAGTGCTCGCTCTGGTAGTTGGGAACTTGCGGCCGGGCCCCTGGTCTAGTGGGAGAAAGAGAGACAGACCCCGAAAGAGCCCTTGGAGCAGTGCCCAGCACAGGACACGGCCTCCGAAAACTGCTTGCGAGATGAACAGGAGACAAGCTGGACCCGCCACGGGAGACACAGCGGACAAGGGTCGGGGAATAGGAAAGAGGGTCAGAGGAGACGGATTCTTCCGGCTCAGAGCGAGGGCACCAGGGACTGACTGTTCGTGGAACAGACGGCAATACAGCTGGCTCCCCAAGGTCGGCCCGAAATTGGGCAGATGGAAGGCACAGCAGAGGAAAGGTATTCTTGGCAGGTGGAACCGTCAAAGCAGCAGAGGCCTGGGGCGGGGGGGGGGGGGGTGCGTGGAGAACAGGCTGAGGGGCCAGCAGGGACATGAGAGACAGCAGAGAGGGAGCCACAGGCTGGGCCCGACTGTCCCCGGGTTTTGGCCCTCTTGGAAGGCAGGGACACAGAGCCACGAGATCGGTTTGGGGCAGAACTGGAGGCGTAAGACAGGCCAGAGTGCACGGGAGACAGGAGGGAACACACACCTGTGAGTCGGCTCAGCAGAGCTGTGGGCAAACAGGATGGACGGGACAGGAGAGAGAACACCTCGGAGGCCAGCCTCCTGGAGACGAGGGCGGAACACACAGAGGGGGTCTCAGGGGCGGGAGAGCATGGCCAAGGGGACCCCGTGGCTCAGACAGGAGAGAAAAGGGCTGAGGGTGCAGGAAGACCCCAGGACAGTGAGAAGGCAGCTTGGGGCTGTTGTGGGCAGAGAGCGGCTGTTGTGGCCAAGGGCCACTCTGGGGAAACAGCACTTGTCCCCGACACCGAGAATGCACCAGTCTCCCTGCCCTCCGAGCCAAGCATTGTCCAGGCTGACTCAGATCTGTGCTCCTGCCGGCCCCGGGAACGAGGCATCACACACCCGTGACCTTTACCGGCCCCATCTGTCTGTCTGAATGTCTGCCTCCTCCTCCTCTAGGACCGGGAGAACCCGCTGGGGCCTGCATTCCACGTCACTCGTGGCTGTAGCCACCCACCCAACGCATCAGCCGGGACAACTTGAGTGCTTGCGTAACAGCAAAATCAAGTTTCCCGTTCCTGGCCATATCCCCAGCGCGTGGCAGGACAAAACACGTTGGCTGTAACCTGTGCCTACGTTCTTGGTGATGCCAAGAGACTCGGCAAGACAGTGGGGGGAGGGAGGGGCCGAGACGGGGGGCCCAGCGAGGCCGTGCCGGAGAGCAGGACGGGCAGTGGGACGTGTGGGTGCGTGTGAGGGGGCCGCGTCCGGGGCCGAGGGGCCCGAAGAGACATGGCGAGGCAGACGGGGCCACGGCAGTAAGGACAGAGCTCCCGGTTTAGAAGCAGAGCTCGGACCGACAGGGCGAGTGCCTGACGTGCGGCGGGGCTGCGGAGAGAGAGGTGCGGGGTGAGCACGGCGATGCCCCACCCGCAGACGGGAGGCAACGCTGCCCCCCCCCCCCCCCCTTCACAGCTATGTTATGCGATGAGGTCATGGCTGCAGAGAGCTCTCGGCGGCTTGGAGAGAGACACGGTATAGGGCCGCATCTTCTCAGGATGACCCTGGAGCTCTTGGCACCCATTTAAAAACTGGGGGAGCCGACCCGAACCGCAGCCCTTCGGTCAGCACCGACCGCGCCACCTGCCGGGTCAGAAGCGCGGGCGCCGGCTCCCGCGCCCTTCAGGGGGACCCCAGACACGCGCACCACCTCGGTGCCTGCCCGTCGACCGAGTCCAAATGAACACGTTCTCCACCTGTGCCCGTTGCCCGGGCACTCGCGACTCCCACGGTTAAATGTTTACCGAGCTCTGAATCCAGGAACTGAACCGAGCAAGATCAACGGGAGACCACAAACGACGACTGTGGTCACAGCAGTACTTCAACTCGTAAAGCCCAAGCGACACCGATGAGACAACCTGCTTGTCAAGAACCACCAACTAATCCCGCTCGGCTGTGTCCCGTCCTCGACGTCTGCTCCCTGTGCTCACCTAGCAGGTCAGTGGTGCCTCGACACCAACTTTCGGAGACGCCACCGTGCGTGCAGGCACCGCTAGGTCCCACAGCTGCGGGAGATCCAGGGTCATTTCCGAACCCACCGGGACACGCGCGCCGTCTCTCCTCCAGCCTCAGTGTCAGCCGCGGACTGCGAACAGACCCCAGCAGACGCCAGCCAGAGAGCACTAAACGCAGCCACTGGCACCGCCTGCTGCCCGCGCGGTCGCTCTGTGTGACCTCTCGCCCGCTCTAGGGGACTCCGCTTGTCAGACATCAGGCCGGCAGCTTGGAACGTCGCCACGGGCAGTGGCCCTGGGGCTGCGCGGGGACAGGTGCAGGGAGAGGGGAGGGACGGGCTGCCTGGTGGGAGAAGGCCTGGGCCTCTGCCCTGCAGGTCGGATGCCCCTCCTGGCACAGGTCAGCGGGTAGAGTGGAGCCAAGGGGCCATTACATACCGCATTTCTTTTTCTGTTTCCTTTTTTGGCTTCAGGAGCAGAACACAGAGACTCATCACTTACACACAACACCCAGTGCTCTTCCCCACAAGCGCCCTCCTTAATGCCCATCACCCGTCTGGACCCCCCCCCCCATGACCCTGTTTTTTCTCTCGAGCTAAGAGTCTCTTATGGTTTGCTTCCCTCTCTGATTTTATTTTGGTTTTCCTTCTCTTCCCTTATTTTCATCTGTTGTATTTCTTAAATTCCACACGGGTGAAATCATATGGTATTTTTCTTTCTCTGCCTGACTTATTTCGCTTAGCATAATACACGCTAGCTCCATATACGTTGCCGCAAATGGCAAGATTTTATTTTTTTGATGGCTCAGTAGTACTCCCGTGTATATATAAACCACATTTGCTTTATCCATTCATCAGTTGATGGGCACTTGGGCTCTTTCCCTAATTTGGCTATTGTTGGAAGTGCTGCTATAAACCTTGGGGTGCATGCAACCTCTTCAAGTCTAGATTTTTGTATCCTTTGGATATATACCTAGTCGTGCAATTGCTGGGTCATAGGGCAGTTCTCTCTTTAACTTTCTGAGGAGCCTCCACACTGTCTTCCAGGGTGGCTGCACCAGTTTGCATTCCACCAACAGCAGACCAAAGTGCCCCCAAGAATGCCCAAATCCTGCCCCAGTGCTCGGGCACTTCTCCGGGACGGTACGCGCTCAAACATCAGCATATTGTGCGCCAGGTGCCTGCACCTCCAAGCATCCTGCACGGGCTGGCGCACACGGGCCCTCCTTGGCCCTTCCTCCCGCAGCACACACGCATGTCCCAGGGGCCTCTGAACTGTCTCTTCCTCTTACCCGTCCCCACGCCACCCCTGAGCCCCACCCCACGTGCTCTTCCGTCCCTCGTGCTCCTATTACCGATCCGCCCCGGGACAGATATAAAAGTATAAAGCGCAAGGTTTTACGTTTGTTCTTCTTCCCATAATTCTAAAGGGGAAGGGAACGCGTTCTTTTCAGCAAGTCTCGACGGACACTTCCGATCTCTTCCACTCCACTTCACCTCGGGCTGCCCCTCAAAAGTAACTACGTTCTGTGGGTGCGGAGATGAGACCGAGGTTGGGTGGCCCTGCCCTGAAGCGAGCACGTGGCCCCAGTTTAAGGGGAAGGACAGTCAGGCATCCGGTCCTGTATCTGACACTAGGAAGAGACGGCTAAGTGATGGAACGGCCGAGTGGGACTGTGACGTGACATCAGTCGAGGAGGAGGGAGCCGCCAGCTGGGAGACAGACGGGAGAGGCCGTGGGTTCCCCAGGCGGGCTGCCTCCCGCTGTGTGGGAAGACAGGGAAAGCGCCAACGAGGGCTACCCCCAAACGCAGGCTGGGAATGTGATAATCAACCTGTCTCCCTAGTTTTACTCTGTGACCCAATTTGCATACCTGGGCCCTTCTTCAGGAGCCTCTGTCTGCTACGGAAGTTCACAAATCTTAAAGCTGTCCCACTGTGTGTCTCTGAACCGCTGACCACTCACTGATTATTAACACTCGCAGACGGAGCGGTACGTCCGTCGACAAGACTTTGATGCCTTTATGTCACCCATCACCACGCACCAAGAAGATCTTACGTACAACTGAATTCTCCGAAAACACTCTAGAAGGCTTCAGTTAGGGCTGAACGTCTCACACGAAAGGCACGCTCCGCCAGCAGGGACGAAGTTTTCCCTTCGAGACGGCCGCGCGTGCTGGGATGGGAGCCGTCGTACGAGGCGCGCTAGCTGCGGCACAAGACGCCTCCAGGGTCCCCACGAGCTTCACGGCGACTGCTCCGTGCCCCCTGCTGCAGACCCAACCTGTGCGCACTCGACCTGCCCCTTCCAGGCCTCCCCCCGACCTCCGCGTCCCGCACCCAGTCTAGAAGCTCTGTCTGTCTGCTTGACCCACACCAGGGTGGTGGACGCTCGGTGCTCTGAAGGCGAGAGCATTCCACCTTAGGCGTCTCTCCCGAGGGGTTTCTCCTCTTACATTTTACCAGCAAACTGCTGAGAACTGAAAACGGCGTCTAGCCACAACAAATTCTGGAAAGGGGGAATCTCCCACATCTTGTCTGATGTGCCACGGGCTGCGGTGAGGCAGTTTAACAAGCGGCCAAGTGGGTGAGGGTGGGGCACGTGGCCACACCGCTCCCCCACTGCCCCGGCAGGACCTGGGGCGGCTCCACGCTGGGACCGTCCCACGGCGTCCGCTGGGATCGGCCACCTGACATCCCCGCCACCTGGTCCAGATCCTGCCCCTCCCTCTGAGCCTCCTCCCCAGCAGCCTTGCCCAGGGACCGGCTCCCTGGCAACCAGCTTTGCTGTCCCTCGGCCCCAGACGCATGGGCTCTCGGTCCGGGGAAGGGGCTGTGGTCTGGCCAGGTATGTGCCCCACCTGCCTTTGCTCTCCTGACCTGGTCACCCTCAAATGGGTGCATTTTCTCCACCACTCACACTCACAGGTCCTCTGGGGAAGAGCTGTTGCAAACCTAGTCATGCTCCTGCAATTTCTGACTCGTAACTCATAGGAAGACGAAAGTTGGGTTCACACACTCTATATAGCTCGATTATTTTATGGGCATCGACACAAGACTGAGAGTAATTGAAATTCAGTGAAAAGTTATTATGTATGAAGGAAGGAATTTCCTACGGAGATCTTTCCCCCACCTCCTTCCTGGTAAGGAAGCATTTTTGAAACATTAGCAAAGCCATATCCCCAACATTTTAACATTCCAGCTATGAATTTTGGCTGAAAAACTAGAAATGTAGAACTCGGGCCTTGCTGGGTCTATGTGGGCCTGTGTCTCAGTCCTTCCCATACCCACTATCAATTTAAGTTCAAAGTTAAAACGGAGGGAGAGAGGGTCTGGCCGTCGCTCACTGAAGGCCCCATCTCTGGCCACCCGAGCACTGCTGTCCTGGGACTCCAACACCCGCTCTCTCCCCAAGTCCAACGGGCACTTGCTCAGCTTGCCAAGGAAGGAGACAGCACAGCCAGTTTTGAAACTGGGCGGTACTCCTCTTCTCCACCTTAAAAAGGAATGGGATCCAGAAGACTCGATTTCCTGAGAGAACAGCGGGAGGAAGATCCAGAAATGCTAGCAGGGTAGGTAGCCTTGGAAGAAGCCTGCCCGCAGGGGAGGGAAGGTGCCTGGGTGAGCAGGGAAGCGACAGCCGCTCCTGGGAGCGCCAGGAGGCAGCCCGGGAGGCCCACACACTGCAGCAGGGTCTGCTGTTGCCTTTCACTCCCCGAACCAGATGCTTCCAAGAGTTCTTCTGGAAACAAAGCGGAACACAGTGTTTCAGCGCATCCGGCCGCCAGTCTGTCAAGCCTTAATCAGAAACACAGGCCTGGGGCGGGATGGATGTGAATCACCAGCCAGCCCCGCGGACCGGCCTCCCACCTCCCACCATTCTTTGCACGGTATGTACTTCCCAGAGAAGGAAGCACGCTCTCCGCGGGCTTAGGAGAGCTTCTGTGCGTGTGCGCTCCAACGACGGCTGGAAAGTCAGGCGCGGAACAAACGGGAGCAACCTTTAGATTAGAAAGGTGATGTGTGTACAAGAAAAGAAAATCAAGTCCTACCGCACATCCGTGTGACTCACAGAAACATCAGCCCCTGGTGGTGGCCTCTTAAAGGTCTGCTGGACGAAGCCACGGCACCTACACCTTAGTTACACAGCAAGTGCCTCCGGGGAGGGTAACTGCTCAGCACGTTAGAGGGAAAAGAAACTTGGAGTAGGGAACGAAGAATAAATTTAGCCTAAAACTAAACAAACACGAAAAAGCTGCAACCCAGCCAATGATGAAAGAAGCATGAATACAATAGCATTTGATAACTAGAGCTAGCACCAAAATAAAACAAGTCATTATAAAGATAAATGGGCCAGTGAAATAGAAACCATAATTCTCCTTTGAGGTGAATGTTTGTTAATAAGTATCAAAAGTTAGGGGCGCCTGGGCGGTTTAGCCGGTTAAGCGGCCGACTTCGGCTCAGGTCATGATCTCCAGGTTGGTGGGTTCAGGCCCCGCGTCGGGCTCTGTGCTGACAGCTCGGAGCCTGGAGCCTGCTTCGGATTCTGTGTCTCCCTCTCTTTCTGCCCCTCCCCTGCTCATGCTCTCTCTTAAAAATGAACATTAAAAAAAAAATGAGAAAAAAAAGTTTTGACTTAATTTTGTTTTATGTTGAAACGTTTTTGTTAAAGACAGGTCACAGTAAGAATATTTATTTATGCCTAAGCCATGTTCCATTAAAGTAAAAGTGCCGGTATTATGTAGCTACATCATTGTGGGCAGATGACCGAATTCTTCAGATCCCAGTTGAGTCCAGTGAAAGAGCAAGATTTCACAAGGGAATCCCTCGGTTTTGAGGGATATTTGCTAAAATGCTAAAGATGTTTAATCTTGCCACTTTGGAGATAGGTGGAGAGAGGTATCACACACTCCATGGAAACGTCACATAGCAAAACTCCCTTTGGTTTTCAAACACACACGCACACACGGCGACTGTGTCCAGAAGTAAGCACCGACGGCCGCCTGTCGCCTGGACACGCGGGCTGCAGCTCCCGGAGGAAGGCGAGTCCCTCGCCCTCCCCTCCGGTCGCGGCCGGCCTGGGATTTGCTCCAGTGAATGAACCACCACCGATAACCGTGCCAGTCCCGAGCCTCGCCTGGCCTTTAAGAGGCCGGGCTGCTTCCGTCTTGACTCTGTGGCTCCCTGTGGAGCTGGAGAGAGCCCCGTCCAGCCTCAGTGGCTCCAGCTGTCCTGCCGCAGCCCTGGCGTGTGGGTGGCGCCGTTTCGGATGCTCCAGCCTGAGCTGAGCCCCCAGCGGAATGAGCTACACTGAACCCCGGGAGAAGCCCCGCGGAGCAGAGGAACTGTCCAGCAGAGGCCAGCCAAGCCAGACGGTCGTCATAAGTAACACATTATTACTTTTTGGGATGGTTTGTTACACGACAGTAAAAAACTGGGTCCGAGGCTACTTCTTCTGCAGCGTGTAATCTGAGAAAGTATGTTTACCTATTCGCCTTAAACTTTGAGCGGTTTGGTCTGCTAAACTTTTAAACAGTTTAACTTTGCAGAAATATAAGATTATTACTATTAACGGGGACCTAACAAAATGCCAAGAAACAAAACTTCATCAGAAGACGAGATGATCTCAATACTGATTGCTGGTAGGCTTAGTGAAGTTTGAGAACTTCCGTAAACATCTTTATTTTAGTATATCCCCTTAGGTCGGTCTAGTTTTCTGTAATGGCCCCAATAATAAAATACTTGTTTTGCATTTGGTTATCGTAACTGGGCTGCATACTCAGCAGTAAGTACTGCCTTTTTACATAGTCTTGTAACTTTGTAGGCCCTCAAATAAATATTTGGTTGGGTTACTATTTGACCACAAAATTATTATTATACCTTTAAATGTTTCTGTTCTCTCAAGGGTACTAAATTCCTGGGTGTGACTTATGATAATTTAGGTCCAATCCCTTTTTGAGAAAAAATATACAATTTTTTTTGGTAACGGAAGTAACAGGAAAACAGATGTAACACACGAAGTGTGTTTGGGAGGGGAGCCCGCGTGGCTCAGTCTGTTGAGTGTCCGACCCTTGATTCTGGCTCAGGTCACCCACAGTCGCGGGGCCGAGCCCCTCGCGGGGCTCTGCCCTGACAGCTCGGACTCCGCTTGGGGTTCTCACTCCCTCTCTTCCCCTCAGCCGCTTGTGCTCGTGCTCTCTCTCAATAGATAAATAAACATTAAAGAGAATTAAAGTGCTTCAGGAAAGAATGGGCCAATGAATTTTTTTTTTTTTTTAAGTAATCTCTAACCCAGGAAGGGCTCAAACCCACGACCCCGAGATCAAGAATTGCCTGCTCTGCCGACTGAGTCAGCCAGGGGCCCCCGGGCGACTGTGTCAGTGTCTGCTGTGGGAGAGCTTCCTGGGTCCCGACCATACGTGGGCATAGGCATGAACTTGTGTGTGCACACAGCCCGCCGCCCGGGCTGAGGAAATGAGTACTGCACTGGGCTTCCCAGCCCCAGCCCCTGACCTGCGGGCACCCCTGAGCTCTGGCAGGAAGCGCCACGGAACAATCCAGCAGCATCCTGATCCAAGGACTAAGAGCCAAGGCCCAAGAGAGCTCGCCCAAGGGCCTCATGAGGCAGAACTGGCTCCGGCCCCTTCCAGAGCACAGACCCCAGTGTTTCTCGTGCCTGGGGAAGCAAGACGTCTTTGGCCGACGGCCCAGGAACGGTGCGGTGGAAGCAATGAGGCCGGGAGCCCCACACAAGGCAGAACTGTAGGGACAGCTCCGGGCACCATTAGCCAGAGGGTCTGAGGTCACAGGCAGGTAGAGGTCCACGTTTTCCCAACACAAAAGAAGACCTAAGTGGAGCCACACACGTTCAAACGACGAGCTGAAGGCTGCCAGGCGGAGGGTGGGGCTGGGTGCAGGTGGCCTTGGGAAGACGGATCAAGCAACTGTGCGGGAGACAGGACAAGGTGATGCGCAGAGACAGGGCGGAGGGCTGGGCAGAGGCTACGAGACCCGAAGCCGGCCTTCCCGACTCCCGCGGCCGCACAGGGCTCAGGCTGGCCTGGGCCGCACCGACCGCAGGCTCTCCCGTGCCTTTCTCTTCCTTTCGAGGTAGGCTCAGACGTCAGGACGAAGGTGCAGTGGGAAGGGCTTGCCGTGCGTGCAGTTCGCCCACAGACCTAACTCTGAACCTCCACCACGGTCTGACAGGGACGGAGGTAAGATACCAAAGGCAAGTTAAGACAAAAGGCCACCTGTCACGCATGTTCTGCGGCCTAGAGGAGCCTTGCTCAGTGGTAAAGAGAAGGATGAAGGAAGGTAAGTTGGAGATTTTTAAAAAAAATAATTTCTTAGATGTTTATTTATTTTTAAGGGAGACAGAACATGAGCAGGGGAGGGGCAGAGAGAGAGGGAGAGGGAGACACAGGACCCGAGAAGCAGGCTCCAGGCTCTGAGCTGTGAGCACAGAGCCCGATGTGGGACGCAGACCCACGAGCTGTAAGATTATGACCTGAGCGCAAGTCGGACGCTTAACCAACTGAGCCACCCAGGCGCCCCGGTAATTTGGAGTTTTGATTCACACTCTTGGTGGGAACTCTACCTTGAGAGGAAAAGGTCTCCAAAAAGGAAAAGACTCAATCTCTACCTCAACCCGTGAAGCTTTAGGAAGAAACATCAGAGCAAGAATGATGACAGACCAGTGAGTGAGGCATGGAAACCTGTCATGAGTGAGCAAAAGAAAACTGTTGCCCGAGATGTGCACATTTCTGCTGAAGACGGCACTACCCATCCCTGGTCTCTAACGCCCACTGTATACACACTTGAAGAGGATAAGTGGGTGGCCGGTTCGAGTCTATGAAGGACCGTCTGCCACCAAAGTTTCCGTGCTGTGACGAAGGACCAGCCTGTGCCAGCACTGGACATCAAGCCGGCCGACAGATGAGCCGGAGTCACCGAAGCTGAAGCACAAACAGCTTAAACGTGATTCTGCAAGAACAGATTTCTTCTCCTGGGCTCCAAGCCAGTCCTGGCTCTTGAAATTAAGTCCACGGAATACGTGGGAAGCCTGGCTTCTCTTCACTTGCGGACAAATGCTGCCCGTGAACTTCTCCCCTGGTCTGTCTCTGCACGACCCACCTACCTGAAGGCAGCACATGGGCCTACTTCGCTGGCACATGCCTCTGTCACAGAACCTGCAGCCTGTTTCCTCTGCTTTTTGAGTCAGTAGCTGTTTTTGCTTTTGTGTGTTCCGGGCCCTCAATGCCTCTGTCTCACGTTGTTGGGGACGGTCGGCCCACAAGCATCAAGGGCAGGGGTGTCTCATGCCGTGTACCCACAGCTCTCCTCCCTGTGGTTACTATTTTTTTTTAATATTACCAAGTAAATGGGAAGGTCTAGAAAGCTAAGGTTCATTTAAGAAAGAAGACAGTAATCTGCTACTTTTACAAAGTACCCTTGAAGGATACAGTGTAAGATATTAAATACACTATAGTTTACTAAAATGTATAAATATATATGAAACATGGTAGTGGAAACTAAAATTCCCTACTTTTTATGTATTTTTCACAAAAAGTTACAGTATAACTTTGAAATGGATACATATTGGAGAGTTAACTTTTAATTCACATCTTCAAGGGCTCAGAAGCTCTGTAACAATTTTCATTTTCCAACAATGTTTTAAAATCCACTCATTTTGTTTCAAATCTGGCTGTGACTACCAGTTATAATTTTTCTGGATTCTATGCTGCTGACAGTGAAATCCCAGGACATGCATTGCCAAATAGCGTTACAAATTTTATGTTAACAAAATACATATCTGTTCGGCGAGAATGTGGAGAAAAGGGAACCCTTGTGCACTGTTGGTGGGAATGCAAACTGGTGCAGCCACTGAGGAAAACAGCACGGAGGTTCCTCAACACATTAAAAATAGGAATACCATATGGCCCGGGATTCCACTTCAGGGCATTTATCCAAAGGAAATACAAACACTAGTTCGAGAAGATATTTCCATCCCCATGTTTGTTGCATCATTATTTACAACATAAGTATCCACTGATGGATGAATGGATAAAGAAAATGTTGTGTGCACATCTACGTACACACACACACACACACACACAGAATCTTATTCGGCCATAAAAAAAATAAGCCAGAGAGTGACAAATACTATATGGCCTCACATATATGTAGAATCTTTAAATACCCAAAACCTAAAAAGGGGCCTTCCTTTCAAATTGCAAAAGGACTCAAGAACACACAGCTCCGGTTCCAGTATTCTCAACGCCAGTAACTGTCCCCATCACCCCTCAGCGCCTTCAATCCTGCCGGCCTAATCGTCTCACAGAACTTCGTAACTGGAACTAAGTTGTGGGGCGCCTGGGTGGCTCGGTCCATAGAGGGTCCGACTCTTGATGTCGGCCCAGGTCATGACCCCAAGGTCATAGGGCTGAGCCCCACACTGGGCTCCATGCTGAGCGTGGAGCCTGCTTAAGATCCTCTCCCTCTTTCTCTCCTTCTCCCTCTGCCCCTCTCCCCTCCTCGCTCTCTCTCTCTCGAAAATAAAAACAAAACAAAACTTTGTAATTGGAGAAAAATTATCCTTATTAGTGAGGATATATAATTAACTACATAGTGAAGGAAACAATCTGAGATGTTAACACTGCATCTTATCTCTGTGTGGTAGGATCAGGTGTGAATTTTATATCCTTCATACTTTTCCTACACTTTGCAAATCTGTAATGACTTTGCATTGTTTTTGTATTTAGAAAATAAAGTCTCAATAAAAATGCATCAACCCCAGGGGCACCTGGGTGGCTCAGTCGGTTAAGCGTCCGACTTCGGCTCAGGTCATGATCTCGCGGTTCGTGGGTTCGAGCCCTGCGTCGGGCTCTGGGCCGACAGCTCGGAGCCCGGAGCCTCCTTCAGATTCTGTGTCTCCCTCTCTCTCTCTCTCTGCCCCTCCCTGCTCACGGTCTGTCTCTCTCTGTCTCTCAATAATAAACGTTAAAAAATTTTTTAAAAATGCATCAACCCCACCTTCTCATACATATACGCAAACACCCCACCGGTAATGCCTGAACTCAGGTGCTCCTCTCCCCCTGGCCTTTCTCACTCTGGCTGGAATCTCCTCCTCGCAGGGCCCGCCTGCACACTCCTGCCCTCTTTGGCCTCTGTCCCCTCCCCCCGAAGCTACGATCCACCACGTGGGCTGTACTCTCAGTGGCGGGCCACTCTGAAATGCACCACAGACATCTGCCCTGTGGCTTAATGTCCTGGGACCCTTGCTCACACGGCTTCCGATGCGGGAGTGTCAGCCCGCCCCCAGCTCCAGCTTCACAACTGCCTACACACTTCTGCGGCCCGGGCTCAAGCCCTTATCCCAGCATGGGCACTCCCCGACGCCCGTCCCCTCACCCTGCAGCCAGCACCCGGGAGAACTGACTTCTGTCTCCTCGTATCAGAATGCCTTGTACACGCCACCGTCGAACTGATGCCCCTGAGTTGCACTTACTGGTTCGTATGCCGTCTGCCCCTACTGGACTGTGGGGACATTGAACGAAAGCCCACTACTGAGTCATTTCGAGAAACGTACCTACTGAGAGCCCACCACATGCCAGGCATCATCGTAGGCCCTGGGGAGACAGAGGTGAACAAAACTGAGGAAGATCACAAAGTGACGACCGAATGTGTAGGTGTTGCGACGGTGACAAGCGCTAAGGGGAAAAAGTCAAATGAGGCTTATGGGGAGAAGGTGACGTCAGGTCAAGGGTAGTGGGGCTGATGGGGAGTGTGTGAGGTCAGGTCAGAGGTAGCGGGTTGCTATTTTATAAAGGATGCTCAGGGTGCCCGGATGGCTCGGTCAGTGAAGCGTCCGACTTGGGCTCAGGTCACGATCTCGCGGTCCGTGGGTTCGAGCCCCGCGTCGGGCTCTGGGCTGACAGCTCGGAGCCTGGAGCCCGTTTCGGATTCTGTGTCTCCCTCTCTCTCTGCCCCTCCCCCGCTCACACTCTGTCTCTATCTCAAAAATAAGTAAAGGATGTTCCCAGACCTCTCTATTATGGCAACATGTGGACAGAGATCTGAAGGAAGGGAGGGAGGGAGCCCAAAGGTTTCTGCAGGAAGGGGGCACAGTGACTAAAAGGCCTTGAGGCAGGCGAAAGACTGTTGAGGACAACGCAGGCTCGGGGTGGCTGGAACAGAGCAGGGGGTCAGGGTGCTGAGACTCAGGCCCCGAGTTACTGGGACGCTGCTCACAGGAAGCAGTGCGTTTACGTGAAACCAGCCGACCCAACTGATTTCACCCCAGCTGCCAGCGGCACCCTGCCCTCCCCTCCCCTCCCCTCCACGTCGTGGTTCCGACGTGCGGGACCTGGTCCCCCAGGCTCATCTCGGCATTTCAGCGCTGACAAAGCACCGGGCAGGATCTGCGCGCACACAGGCCACGATGAGGACCTGGCTTTCACCGAGTGAGATCAGAAGCCACCCGAGAGCACGAGACCTGCTTTCTGCTTTAAAAGGGTCGCTGCGGCCACTGTGCGAACGGACTCTAACGGTACGCAGGGAGAGAGGGGGTCGGCCGACACCCCAGACCCGACTGGCTGTCCACATGCTCTGCCCGGCGGCAGGGGCTCCGCTGGGCCTCCTGCTGGGCTCTCAGGAGGGTCCTCTCAGCTCCACAGGGGCCTCGGTTACCGGCTCCTTTGGCTCCAGACCGCAGCCCTTGGTGGGGGGGGGGGGGGGGTTGTCCTCCTCAAAGTGGGGGCAGCCTTCTGGGTGTTGTTGGAAGGATGACTCAAGACTGAGACACAAACAGAGCCAGGAACCGTGCATGTGGTCTCCAACCCTCAGACTGACTCCAAAATGTCGGCACTCACGTCTTACGAAAGCCAGGAGACTGAGGCTCGGAATGAGTAATCACGTCTCAAGTTCATGCCATCGGTGGTTCAAAACCCAAGCAGTCAACAAAAAGTCCGATGTCCTTAGTAATCACAGAAACTGCATTTTTTTTTAAACCAGGGGCTATTTCACACCCCTCAGATTGACATGTATTTAAAATGTCTGGGAGCTCCAGTGGTGCAGTTGGTTAGCGCGTGGCACTTACAAAACGTCTGATGTCACCAGGTATTGGCAAGGACAGAGACCTGCCCTGATAAACCGAGGAAAGAAGTGCGAATTGGTGTAACCATGTAGGTGAACACTTTGACGATATCCAGGAAAGTTAAAGATGCTCAAATCCTGTGACCCTAACATCCTAACATCCTTCAGAGAAATTTCCACGTTCATAAGGAGATGCTCACTGCACTTCTGTTGGTAAAAGAAAACTGGAATCAATCTGAATGTCCATCAACAGAGTAATGGATAGATAAGGGGTGATCTAATTACACAGTGCAATACTGAGCAATTAAAATGAATTACAGCCTCTTCTATCAACAAGGAAAAATCTCAAAAACACGCTGAATAAAAAAAGCAAGTTGCAAAATCATATCGTATAGAGTTGTTTTGAATTTGTAAAACAACAGCGTAGATCGGTTATGGTGTGCGAGGGAATGAGAAGATGGGTTCAGGACAGTACTTGCTCGGGAGGGAGGGGACAGATCAAGGTTGGAGAAGCCAGAGAAGCTTGACTACATATGTAATAATGCAGGGTTCCTTTAACAGTCTCTGAAACAGTATTGCAATTCCAGACTTCAGCTCTATTACAAAGCTGTAGAAACCAAAACAGTATGGTACTGGTACAAGAATAGACACGTAGAACAGACACACTGTAACAGAATAGAAACTCAGGAATAAATCCACAATTATTAGATGAATAATATGTAATAAAGCGTATCTAATGGGAAAAAGACAGTCTTTTTAGCAAATGGTACTGGGAAAACTGGACAGCAACACGCAAAAGAATGAAACGGGGCCACTTTCTTATACCACACCCAAATATAAACTCAAAATGGATGAAAGACCTAAATGTGAGACAGGAAACCATCAAAATCCCAGAAGAGAGCTCAGGCAGTAATGTCTCCGACATCAACCATAGCAACATTTTTCTAGAGATGTCTCCTGGGGCAAGGGAAACAAAAGCAAAAATAAACTATTGGGACTACATCAAAATAAAAAAGCTTCTGCACAGAGAAGGAAACAATCAGTAAAACTAAAAGGCAGTAGTGTCCAAAATACGGAAAAAAACTTCTGCAACTCCACACCCAACAAACAAATAATCGAATTAAAAAATGGGAGAAGACACCAAACGCACATTTCTCTGAAGAAGGTATACAGATGGTCCACAGACACATGCAGAGATGCTCGACATCACTTACCATTGGGGAAATGCACATCCAAACCACAGCAACATGTTACCTCACACCTGTGAACAGCTAAAACCCACAACACAAGGAGCAAGTCTTGGAGAGGATACTGAGGAAAAAGGAGCCCCCTGCACTGCTGGTGGGAATGCAAACTGGCGTAGCCACTCTGGGAAACAGCATGGAGGTTCCTCAAAAAATAAAAATAGAACTACCCTACCCCATGACCCAGTAAGTCCACTACTGGGTATTTACCCAAAGAATACAGAAACACTAATTCAAAAGAATACAGGCACCCCAATGTTTACAGCAGCATTATTTATAATAGCCAAATTTTGGAAGCAGCCCAAGTGTCCATCGATAGATGAATGGATAAAGAAGAGGTGATCTATCATGGATAGACACACACACACACACACACACACACACACACACACACACATATACAAAGACACACAATGGAATATCGTTCAGCCGTAGAAAAGGATGAAATCTTGCCATTTACAACAATATGGTGCTAAGCGAAACAAGTCAGAGAAAGACAAATACCATGTGATTTCACTCCTGTGTGGAATTTAAGAAACAAAACAAAGCAGCAAAGGGAAACACAGAGAGAGGCAAACCGTGAAACAGACTCTTAACTACAGAGAACAATCTGAGGGTTGCCAGAGGGGAGGAGTGGGGTGGGGTAACGGGGCGCCAGGCGAGGGGACTGGGGAGTGCTCCTGCTGCGATGAGCGCTGCGTGAGGCATGGGACTGGTAAGCACTAGACGACACACCTGCAACTAGGATTACACGTATGTTAACTAACTGGAATTAAGATAAAAACTAGAAAAAAAAAGGCTCTGAGACAAATGGGGGGAAATGTTCTCTTATTCTCCTTTTACAAATGTTTGAAAGATTACATCATCATCATCAATCATCACCACATATACTGAACAATAAAACCAACACCCAGTTTCTCTTTGTCCCACGGTCTTTCTTCACAGTCCTGCCTCCTTATCCTGTAAGCATTCGGGGCCAAAAACTGAGTCATATTCATGTTTGTATTCCACTGTGCTTAGCAAACAGGGACTGCTCACTGTTTGGTTAAGTACCGAGCGAACGAACACATGTGCAAAAGCACAGCCCTTCATCCCGTGGTTTCCCCCCCACCTTGCAAGTTCTTGGAAGGCAGGAAAAAGCACCATTTCACATCTGAGTCAGTGTCCTTGAGACCTTTTCAAATAACCCATTCTTCCTTTGCACCTGCTCCTATCTTCTCACCTTCTCCTCTCAGGCGACTGTCTGAAATCCCTCTTGCAAATTGGTTCAAATTCAAATTGTCTGTGGACAACTGGCCCAGCAAATAATGTCTAGGAATGAAATAGTTAATTAGAAGTATATCTATCTGGGTGTTGCCTATGGAGTGAAAAATTACAAATGGACTGAGTGTCCCAAAATAAACTAATGTCTATCATTCATATAGTGAACTACAACACCGTTTTTAAAAAAAATAATGTGAGGGAATAAAATTTCATGACATGGGAAAACATTTATACTATACTGCCAAGTAAAAATAAATCAACAGGGGCTCCTGAGTGGCTCAGTCGGTTAAGTGTCTGACTCTTGATTTTGGTTCAGGTCATGATCTCAGGGTTGCTGAGATCAAGCCCTGCGTCTGACTCTGTGCTGACAGCTGGGAGCCTGCTTGGGATACTCTCTTTCCCTCTCTCTCTGTCCCTTGCCCCCTCCCCCCCCCCCCACCTTTTCCATAAAATAAATAAATATTAGAAACAAACAAAAAAATGGTAACAAAGATACATATACGACTTCAGCTCATGCTTGGTGCATTAGCCGCAAGTCTGGTTGCTCTTGGTTTACGTTTCGTTCTCGTCGTAGCTCTTACACGACAATCACGGTGAAGAAGGGATCTCAGTAGCTGGTAGAACACAGAACTAAATGCAGAAGAGCTACGGACCCCACAGATGCCCAAGCGCGTGACGTGAGCCCACAGGGCAGGGGAGGGTGAGGTGTGCAGCAGAAAGCAGGTGCTCTGCTGGAGGTCCATATGCAGGGCACCTGTGTCCTCAGGTCCCCACCCTGGGCAGGAGGCACTGAACCAGAAGCACGGGCATCGGAGACCGTAGTGCAGCCAGGGGCAGACAGGAAGCACCAGAAGGAAGCAGAGACTGGGCCACACATGCTGAATCGACAATGGCCCGTCAGCGACCCTCTCCTGTCCTGTGGACAGACCTCCCAGAGCCACTGCCCATCCCCCCTGCACCTCACAGACTTGAGGGGCTCCCCTGGAAAAACCCAAGTGTCCCCGAGACGAGCCTCCAGAAACAGACAGTTGAGGGACTGGCTCTCTGCCTGATCTCCCTACAGTGAAGAGCCCATCAACAGGCCCCACCCCACAGTCCCTCCACTCAGCATCTCAGTGCGTCACTCCCAAATATGAACAGCCCCCGATCACCAGACCCTCGGGAAAGTCTTCCAACAGGAAGTCAACACAAATCAAACAGTACCTGCGACAGGACCCTGTTCTCGTGAGACCTTACGAAATCACAGCTTATCCCACACGTTCACGGTAGCCGCCTCGCGGTGGCAACAGCATGACTCTCCATAAACGTGCGCCAAACACCCCCTGGGGGACCCGTGACCCTTCCTGCTTCCTCTCGCTTCTCCTTTGGCCACTATTCTGAAACATCTGCTCCCCCTCACTCAGCCCATCAAAGGCCGACACGGACTTGTCGACGCGGCGAACGTGTGTCAACTTCTGCTTGAAAGAATCGCCACATCGTCTCCGCCCCCCCCGTGGGTCTCAGACCTTCGCCAAATGCGAAGGCACGCTGACCCTTGGCTGCAAAAGACGTGGCTGGAAGTAATGTTTCTCGTTTCAGGGAGGATCGTGTTCTTAAACTGGTCACTGGACCCACAAGTGGCAGAAAGCAGATGAAAAAAAATCAGCAAATGCACAACTTCTTAGGCGCATTAACATTTTCTCTGAGAAAACAGCGGTTTTGAACGGCAGGTGACCCCATGTGATGGATGATGAAACAGCTCTCAGTACACACTACTGCTGGGAGGCTCTGCCCCCGTCCAGGAATTTCAAGATCTGTTGTGCTTCTGTCTCGACAATCTGGGGGCAAAATACCACCAGCAGGCTAGGACAGGGCTAAGAGTTCCAAAAATGATAGAACACTGCACTTATTAATTTTTGCCAGAAGCGTCAGCCCTCCCACGAGGAAATTTTCTATTCCTGTTTTCTACCTAACAGTGCTCCGACCCTCAGAGTGAATTCTTAGGAAATGCCATTTATGCCACCGGCCACAGCCCACAACTATAAGCAGTTTGGCGGATTTTTGAAGGAAATGGGCAGCTTGAGAGGATGACGTTGGCAGAGGGCCACGTGCCGTACAGGACCCTTTACCTAAATCATCTCCCGTCAACCCCACAACTACCCTGTGAAATGAGAATTACCCACCACGGTTCCGAGACGGAAAAACCGAGACTACAACAGATCAGTAATTCACGTAGAGTGACAGAGACAACACAGCTCTCTGCCTGATCGTGGATGGGCTGGTGTTCAGAAGCTGGTGCTGTTTCTGTTACAGAACAACTAGTTGAGGTCCAGGGTTTTGTTCAAGCCAACGACTTCGGGATTTCAGCTGTTAACGTTTCGTTTGTTCAGAACAGTTACTAAACCACCAACCAGTAAGGGGCCCTGCTCTGGGTACTGGGGCTGCAGCAGTGACAGAGCAGACCAAAGTCCCTCTGCTCATGGGACTTCCATTCTGGGGGTGGGGAACGTTCCTACACCTAACGATTCTCGTTGCTTGCTCACTCAGGCCAGTTACGTCAACCAGCTGTAGCACTTAGGTGCGGTGGGGTCTGCTTTTAGGGGTTACTGGTAACTACTCGCTAGAGTTACGGAAGCATGAGGTTGGTCAGGTGGGACCTGGACCGTTGTCCTCACTTGATGCCCAAGTCCTAGGCCCATCCTCAGGGTGCGAGCAACGAGCCTGAGCCAGGACTATCATACCTCGGAAAAGCGAAACCCAGCGTGTGCTAATTCCAAAACGCATGGAAAGAGTCGAATTCTCTGTAGACAAGATCTAAAACAGGCAGGCAAAAGGTAAAGGTGGGGTTGTTTGAAAAGCTGCACTCGGAAGTCTGTGATACAAAGTCTTGACCTTTTTTCAAGGCCGCAGCAGAGTTCCATTTTAGCGGTTCGCCTTTCACATTTATGTTGGAATGCTCTTTCCTCTTACTCTCTGAAACGTCCTTGTCCTTGTCCTCCATGAAGTTTGTGTAGCTCATTTAAAAATGAAATAAGGGAGCGGATTTAAAAGGCTAAACGCTTTAGGGGGAGCAAACGGATAAGAAGAGAGTTATTCTAAAAAACCAGAACAGGACAATACGAGGTCTGTGATGCCGGTGAGCATCCCTGGACACTCCCTGGACGGGGACGGGGACGGGGACACGGATGGGCCGTGTGTGGCGCTCGTGAGCCCAGCGGCCTTCCTTCTCACTTGTGCTCTCAGATGGGAGCAAACCGCAGAGGACAATTAGCAATTCAAGCGGCTATCCTCTCAGGTCAAATGATCTATCTGAAACAAGTTCCAGGACTGAGACACAGCAGCCAAAGAAAGCAGTCACGCAGTCCGCTTCGACAAACCAAAAAAGCCCGTTTGCACTGCCGTATGGTTTGGCTTAGCTCGAGACGCGAGTATGAATACAGCGTAACCTTTGCTAAGGAACGGCCACGAAGGAAGTATTTTCGGATGAAAGGCATATGTTTGATGTGTATTACAAAATTCCACGCCGGGAGGGTTTCACGGTAGCTCTTTCAGGGCGCTGTGGAGGCAGCACCCTCGCCAGCGATGCCCGCCTTGGTCGCGGTCACGGCGTCAGAAAGGCACACGCCAGCAGCTCGTCCGCTCATGTGCGTCCTGCTGGCCTCGCTGAACTGGGACGGTCCGTTTCTGGAGCCAGCTCTGCCGCTATCCAAGCTGAGCAACACAAACAAACGTCACGGGGCCAGGGAAGGGATGAAAACGATCCTCTAAAAAATGTGTGTGGAGTGGTTTAACTTTAGAGACTCAACCACATGAACACTCCTTTCTCAGAAATTCACAAACAACACGTAACAGTCTTTACCCAGCTGGGCAATCTGAGCTCTTCTAAGATCTCGTCTGTTTGGTGACAGTTGAGTTTTTTTTTTAATTTCTTTTTTCTTTATGTTTTTATTTATTTTTGAGACAGAGAGAGACAGAGCATGAGCAGGGAAGGGGCAGAGAGAGAGGGAGACACAGAATCGGAAGCAGGCTCCAGGTTCTGAGCCATCAGCACAGAGCCCGATGCGGGGCTCGAACTCACAGACTGTGAGATCACGACCTGGGCCGAAGTCGGACGCTCTACTGACGGAGCCACCCAGGCGCCCCGGTGACAGTTTAGTTTTGAAAAAGTTACTGAAAATGCATCTGTCGGCTGGCTGGCTGTAAGCCCGAAGAGGGGCCATCAGGTCTAGTATGTTCACTACGGTACCCTTGGGGGCCTAACACAGTGCCTGGCACACAGCAGGCCCTCCCTAATACACGCTGCATCAGTGACATTAGGAATTTATTTTCAGGCTCAAACACCTGGTGTTCTAGCTAAAACTGTCTAACCCTCTTGGTCCAGTAACATCTAGGTTACCGTGAAATGACCTATAGCGAACTTCGGCAAGCGTGGTTTTGGCACTTTCTTTATTCTTTCATGTCGGAGTTCAGACGTCAGATGCTGGTAGGAAAAAGTCCACGTCGGCTGTAGAGATGAAGGGACAGCCAGCCGGAGGACCGACCGCGGGAGGGTGCTTGTGTTTGGTGCGTTTCACTTCGTGCTGGTGGTTGTAACCCTTAGGACCCTGCCCTGGATGAAGGTCTGTGTTTCACACACGGCAAGGACCAGGACTCTGGCAGAGAGCAGACAAGGTACCCTCTCTTCTGCACAACTTCTGAGACGTGGTGAAGGAATCATCCACACATAATGAAAGACACCTAGCAGACCTGCACAGTAATCCACATGATGCACAGTAACTCACCTAAAACCCAAATAAAACTTATAAACTTCTGGAAGAGGACAACAAGCAAAATACCTTTGGCTTTGCTGACGCCCAACTTTAAACATTTTCCAAGGTGGGTGCTATAAACAGAATTCCGGGGATTGTCAACAATTAATTCTGGGGGCACCTGGCTGGCTCCGGAGGTTGAGCACGCTACTCTTGATCTCGGGGTTGTGAGTTCAGGCCCCATGTCGGGTGGAGAGATTACTTAAAAATAAAATCTTTAGAAAAAAATCAATTTTCTAGGATCAGCAGTTTCCCTTTTTATACCAGTTCATTCCTTTAAAAGTAGCCAGGAAAAAAACGATCTTTCTTCTTATTTCACCCTTGTCCTACAACCAGGAAATATCAGCAATCTGCCATAAATACTAGGACACTAAGCACAGCCTCTCTTGTGACCTCGAGTAAAAACAAGTGTTTCTCCACACCAATAGCAAATGACTGGTTTGTTCACTTCACAGTTGAGAAATGAGCCGAAAACCTCCTGCTCGTAAAACCCCACAGAAAACCTAAAGTAGGGGCGCCTGGGTGGCTCAGTCGGTTAAGCGTCCGACTTTGGCTCAGGTCATGATCTCACAGCTTGTGGGTTGGAGCCCCGCATCAGGTTCTGTGCTGACAGCTCGGAGCCTGGAGCCTGCTTCGGATTCTGTGTCTCCCTCTCTCTCTGCCCTCTCCTGCTCGTACGCTGTTCTCCTCTCTCTCAAAAATGAGTAAAACATCAAAAAAATAGTTAAAAAAAGAAAAAAAAAAAGAAAACCTAAAGTAACTGTCTACCACAGCAGGGCCCATGACTGCCCCCTTGCTTCCTGTCCAATCCACCTCCCTGACATGAGGGACCCCAGGACAAAGGACAATACCTGCCCAGCCCTTGGCCACGTATCTGTTCTCAGAGAGAAGCCTAAGTGGGACACCAAATTACTCCGGAGAAAGAAACACGCCCTGTGGAATACAGCAAAACCGGAAACAAATTCGTCTTCGTTGGAAGGGCTTCTTTCTTTCTTTCTCAGGTTTCTAAGGAAAGTGAAGCAGTGGAGTAGTCACGGGAGGGGACAAACCATCAGGAAAGCCCTTAGCAGAGTGCCCAGCACTTGAACAGCAGCTGGGTGATGGAGTAAAACACGGAGCCCGTCCCCGCGTCACCGTCCGCACTCTACACAGAAGTGCGTATGGTTGCCATTTTGTTTACACCGGGACTCACAATTTCACGACAAGGTGCCCTTATCTACGTGTGATGCGATTCTCCGCATTGTGATTCACAGACCACAAAATGCTTGTCTGATCCATCCGAGGATCTCGCTCTGCAGTTTGAAAGACACTTGACCAAAAACGCTTGGGGGCCATCAGCAACCCTTCCACCAAAAGGAGCAGTCATTTCTTCATACCAGTGATGTGAGACTTCTGAAAATGCCCTCCCTTCAGTGTCGGTGCCACAGTCCTCTCCTATCTTCTCACGTTCGAGCCGCCACGTAGAAGTGGGAAGGCGTCGGCTGGGCTGGCTCGATTCTCCAGGATCAATTTTACTCCCGCGGAGCACCATCAGCTAGTCGGTCAGCAGATCTGCAAACTCACAGGGCAGAAAGGTCTGTGGACCCTAGGACGTTCCCTCGGGCACGTACAAGGACTTAAGAGGTCAGCGAGAGTGAGGATTTATTTGAGAAACAGGGAAGCGAGTTCCTTCCTGATTGGGAACAGACGACCCTATCTGGAGCCTCTTGTGACCTGTGGGGTCTGCAATGATGCGGAAGGAACTCACTAGCAGCGGGCGCTAAGGCACTGACCCGGAAAAGCGAAACCAGGTCCCAGGGCCCCCGACGCTGGGCCCGGAAAGCAGGCTGGCGGGGCACGGCCTGCTCTGGTCCCACACACACCCCGCACACACCCGTCCACCGGCCTCCGACAGGGCTCCAGGGCGCCTTGCACAGCACCCCAGAAACCAGCCGGGGTACCAAGCAGCGCAAGGTGAAAGGTCCTTCCTCCCAGCCTTCTCAGCTCCACACACCGAGATAGCCAAAATGCGCCCCTGGACTGCCTTTCCACACTGCCGTCCCCACATCAGAAGAGCGGACTTCATTTGTGACACTAAAGCGATTAGAGCAAAGGGCGCTGAGCCCGGCGGGAAACAGAGGACCGCCGAGAAGACTAGCCCCGTGGGTGCCCACGCTTGCTGAGGAGTTTTTAAAAATACCAAGGCCCGGAACCCATGCAAGACGGGTGAAATCGGAACCTCTGGGGCTGGGTGTGCGAGCCTGTGTGTGTGTGTGTGTGTGTGTGAGAGAGAGAGAGAGAGAGAGAGAGAGCGAGTGTTCGCACATGTTCCCAGAGCTCCCCGTGAGTCTAACTGCTCAGGGCTGAGAACTGTTGCTTCCAGCATTTGCCCTGAGGTTCTACCCTTCCCCCAACACACCCTCTACCTCTTCTCTCCCACTGGCGCTGCAGCTAAGTTCCCTGACACCCCACCTTCAGACTGCACTGTCGGAAAGCAGGCGCCGCGTGGCCCTTGCTCCCCTGTGCCCCAGTCCAAACCGCCGTCCCCTTCCCGAGAGGCAAAGTGAGTTCTGCCAAAGTCAAAACTGAGCTTTTCATCCCAGGTGCTTCCAGGAATCCCGGGCTTGCCACCCGACTCCGAGAAATTGAACATTTGAGCAAGCGGGGGTCAGAGATGAGAGGTATTGAAGATATTAAACAATCAACCAATTTAGATATGAAAATGGGAGTTTCGTTCGCCGGTTTTTGGGAAACTGAACTTGATATAAACAGAATTATTGGGGCGCCTGGGTGGCTCAGTCAGTTAAGCGGCTGACTTCGGCTCAGGTCATGATCTCACGGTCTGTGAGTTCGAGCCCCGCGTCGGGCTCTGGGCTGATGGCTCAGAGCCTGGAGCCTGTTTCAGATTCTGTGTCTCCCTCTCTCTCTGCCCCTCCCCTGTTCATGCTCTGTCTCTCTCTGTCTCAAAAATAAATAAACGTTAAAAAATTAAAAAAAACAAAAATAAAAACAAACAGAGTTATTCACCGTGATAGAGAGTAAAAGGTCTTCATTATATTCACGAAGGGATTTTCCAGCTACTCTTCAGGGAGGCGGGAGGGGCCATAACATCCTGGCTTTAAAAGAAATAATCACTTTTTCTGAGACGCATCTATCATTTTGATCACATATAAATTAAAGTCATGGGGCACCTGAGTGGCTCAGTAAGCGTCCGACTTCGGCTCGGGTCATGATCTCGCGGTCTGTGGGTTCGAGCCCCGCGTCGGGCTCTGGGCTGACGGCTCGGAGCCGGGAGCCTGCTTCACATCCTGTGTTTCCGTCTCTCCCTCTGCCCCTCCCCCACTCATGCTCTGTCTCTCTCTCTCTCTAAAAAATAAGTACTAATTAAGAAAAAACTTAAAAACATGATAAGCCATGAACTTTCCCCTTCTTACTCTGCATGCCGTGCCAACGGCTGATGGCATACATCCCCCCCAGGCATCTGATCTCCCCTCTTTAGCAAACACAGGAGGCAGCGGAGCGGCCGGTTTTGAGCCTCGAACCGCTGGCAGGGGAGTAGGGAGCCGCCAGAGGGAAGAGGGCTTGGCCCGGCCCCAGCGAGGGGGCCTGACGCAGGACTGCAGGTGGCCGGCGGTGGCCAGTGCCGCCTCGAAGCCGCCCCCGCTGCTGTCTCCGGCGAGCAGCCGTTCTGAGGCTTCGTGTCTCGATGCCGTTAGACCACACTTCGGCCGTGTCAACACTGACCCAGAGCTCAACACTGAACAGAGGGCTCACAGGTCACCCAGAAGCCCTTGGACCAGCTTCTGTACAAGACAGACAGGTCCTGGGCTTCTCCTTTTCCAGGGAAGCGAAAATTCCAAATTTTAATGTGGAGCATCCTGGTTTCTGAAAGTTGGAAACCGATTTTTTTTGTCTTTTTAACTGTAAGGTAGTGTGTGGGAGTAGAAGAAAAACGCCACTGCTGAAGACGGAGATCCCTAGGCTTCCGCTCTGTGACCTCTGCTTTCTACAGACTGGAACCCGAGCTGCCAAGTTCACTGACCGGACTTTGACTGCGGGGTGTGAGCACGTCACCCAGAACCACCCAGAACCATCTGCGAGGCGTAACCAACCCACATCAGGTAGCGAACCGCCGTTCCCGAGGAGAACGTCCGGTCCCTCGGGCTTCTGAAGTTGGGGGTCAACAATGAAACAAGATCTTAAAATTCCAAAAGGACTGGAAGGAGGTCCAGCGGACGACACGTTTTGTGCTGCTGGCAGAAAGAAAACAGTCAGGGGGCCTGGGAAGAGGGCAAGCAGGCAGCCTGGCACCTTGTGAGGGAGGGGCCCCCACGGCAAATGTATAGATTTTCACAGAGAAAAGTTAAATCTTTAACCGTGAAAAATAAAATGTCGGTTTCAAAAAACAACAACAAAAAAAAACACAAACAGATTTAAACCCAAGAAGAAAAGGAAGCAGAATATGGAGAGAAGCAGCAGCTCATGAAATGATAAACTGAGACCGCGAAACAATGCGATTCCAGTTTCTCTGTTTTTCTATAAAATGCATACATACGAAAAGACTGAAGGGATAAATCAACGTATTAATGGTAAAAAATTTACTTTGACCAGTGGTTGCTTGTCAGAAGTAAAGTTTTCAATGGCTTTTGTCTTATTCACCTACGGTGCCTGAAGTTTTCTACAATTAATAGAGATTACCGTTTTAGAAGTAATGAAATGACAATAAAATTATAAAAGCTGCCCCTTCTAAGATGGTTGAACTTTTAGCGAGGACACTTATAAGCAAGCGGTCCGAGCGGAGAATGTCCAAAGCAAGAGCGCCGTAGGGAGCTGGCCCCGACCACGGCGTGACCGAAGGATGCCCCACCTCGCTGTTACCACTGACTAGCACCGCACTGTCACGTGGTAATTTCCATTTTTCTCGTAGCCGCATTTAAGAAAAGCCGAAATACAAATGGAATTAATGCTAACGTGTGTTCTTTCGTGCAATATATCTTTCCGCATGTAACCAATATTAAAAACACAGAGAGGTTTCACATTCTCTTTCTCTCATGAAGTCTTGCAAATCGGGTATATATTGACTCACGTATCTCAACTCAGATAGGGCACACCCCCGGGGCTCCGCGGCCGTGAGTGGCTCAGGCCCCGCCCAGGCAGCGTGGCCCAAGAGCTCCAGCCGTGTCCACTAGGCCACTCAACAGTTACGCAGAACCCAGCAGACTACTCTCCCCAAGTCGCGGTTTGGTTCTGCTTTGTTCACAGGTTCTTATTTATTTAACAGATTCTTATCAACTATTATCAATATTGTTAATATTGATAATACATGTTACTCCCTGTATCTTTAATGAAGCATAACTTACATACACTGGCAGAGAAGAGTTTCTTGTTGGTGGCTGTGGGGGTGGGGGGTGAGGCATGGACATATTGGCAGGAACACCTATGGGAGGGTTCCTGGAGAGGACAGGGACCCAGATGAGTGGAACGATCTCGTTCAATAACTACCTTTCAGAGTCTTCCTCCATGTATGATTATTTAGGTGTTTCCCTCTAATTCATGACATATGTATGAGGTAGCATACCATGAAATTCTTCTGCTTGGCTTTTGTGAGCTCTGGACTCAAAATTAGGTTTGGGTCTTGACATCGTTCATGGCAGCATCTAGAACAGTAGTAAATGTATGCTGGTCAGCTGGCTCATAGGTGGCAGGACGGTGAGGAGGATGGACTGAAATTCTTGCCATGACGCCTCACATAATGCTCCAGGCTAGAGGGGTGTTGAGCTGTGGAGACATGCCCCTGATGGCCATGTGGCCCTGTAGATCTGGGGTGGGCTTTTCCATCAGTCTTGACTCCAGCAAGGATTGGATTAGGGCTTTATCCTTAAGCTTCTTATTTTTTTTTTATTTTTATTTTTGACAGAGCTTGCACATGCGAGTGGGGGAGGGACAGAGGGAAAAGGAGAGAGAATCTTAAACAGGCTTCACACCCAGTGTGGAGCCTGATGTAGGGGCTCGATTTCACCACCGTGAGATCATGACTTGAGCGGAAATCGATAGCTGGGTGTTTAACTGACTGAGCCACCCAGGTGCCCCTGTCCTTAAGCTTTGTAAAGTACAGCTCGCTTTTGCCCTTAATTTTGCTTGACATTTTGGAAGAGCTTCTCCATCTCTCCCTGTCACCACCCCCACTCCCCAAGAATTGGCCTGATCATCCTTAAGCCACCTCTGAAAGTACTGGCCAAAACCAGCAGTGCCCCCAAGATCAATAACGGTCTCTGGAACTTACATCTGCTGCCCCACCGTCTTTTAGGCTGTAGGAAGGGGGAGAAGGAACAAACTGCATTCATTTTAACTGGACAACTCAGTAAGTGTGACAGATATATACAACTGTAAAACCATGATCACAAGACACACAGTGTTTTCATCATTCCTGACATTTTCTGAGTGCTCCTTTGTGGTACTCCCTCCTTCCACCCCACCCTAATTAACCACTAATCTACTTTCTGTCACTACAAATTAGTTTCTTTCTCTAAAATATTATGAAAAGATGGGAATGCAAGCTGGTGCAGCCACTCTGGAAAACAGTATGGAGGTTCCTCAGGAAACTAAAAATAGAACTACCCTATGACCCAGCAATTGCACTACTAGGCATTTATCCAAGGGACACAGGTGTGCTGTTCCGAAGGGACACAGGCACCCCCATGTTTATAGCAGCACAATCAGCAATAGCCAAAGTATGGAAAGAGCCCAAATGTCCATCGACGGATGAATGGATAAAGAAGATGTGATATCAGATATACATGCCATGGAGTATTACTCGGCAATCAAAAAGAATGAGATCTTGCCATTTGCAACTACGTGGATGGAACTAGAGGGTATTACGCTAAGTGAAATTAGAGAAAGACAAATACCATATGACTTCACTCATATGAGGACTTTAAGAGACAAAACAGATGAACATAAGGGAAGGGAAACAAAAATAATATAAAAACAGGGAGGGGGACAAAATGTAAGAGACTCATAAATATGGAGAACAAACTGAGGGTTACTGGAGGGGCTGTGGGAGGGGGATGGGCTAAATGGGAGAGGGGCACTAAGGAATCTACTCCTGAAATCATTGTTGCACGATATGCTAACTAATTTGGATGTAAATTTTAAAAAATAAAACAAGTTAAAAGAAAAAAAAAGAAAAAAAAAAGAAACCCAACACGTAGTTTCAGGACCAAATCCTCACTAAACTGCACAGGGCAGTGTGTTACAGTAAAAAAGAAAAAAAAAAAAAAAAAAAAAGCCCAGACTCTAGTTTCAGACTCTAGTTTCAGTATGAACTAGGTTCAAACTACACAACTATGTTTTGGAGCTTATGTGGCTAAATTTGTTTACCTCTCCTAATTTCGTATTCTTCATTTGCCAAACAGAAATATGTTAGGGCTTCCTTTCCTGCAAGAGCTTTGTAAACATACAGATTAAAAAATTATTGAAGGTGTTTCAATGAAAAAAAAAAACTATGAAAAGAAAATCCTATATAATCCTACTTCGTGTTTAGCATCTTTCATGCAGCCTGATTTTGAAATTTGCCCACAGTGTTGTGTACGTAAGTGGTCCCCACAGGCTTCTTTTAATTGGTGAATAGTATTCCACTGTACAGACGTGCCAGCATTTATTTATCCATTCGCCTGTTGATGGACATTTGAGCTGTTTATTGTTTTTGGCTATTACAAATAAACCTGCTCTGAACATTTATGCACAAGTCTTTTTGTAGACGTAGGTTTTCATTTCTCTTTGAGAAATAATTGAGAGGAATGACTGAGACGTATGGTTGGTATATATTTAAGAAATGCTTTTACATTTCCACCGTAAATTTAAGGAAATTCTAGTTGCTATACATCCTCACCAACACTTGGTGTTATCAGACTTCAAAATTTTATCCTTGGGGGCGCCTGGGTGGCTCAGTCGGTAAAATGTCTGACTTCAGCTCCGGTCACGATCTTGTGGTTTGTGGGTTCAAGCCCTGCGTCGGGCTCTGTGCTGATGGCTCAGAGCCTGGAGCCGGCTTCGGATTCTTGTGTCTCCCTCCCTCTCTCTGCCCCTTCCCTGCTCATGCTGTTTCTCTCTCTCAAAAATGAATAAACATGAAAAAAATTAAAAAGTAAAATTTTATCCTTTCTAACAAATATGTAGTTGTATCTCATTGTGGTTTTCATTTGCACTTCTCTGATGTCTAATAATGTTGAGTATTTTTCATGTTCTTAGTAGCCATTCTTGTATATTCTTTCGTGAAGTGTCTACTCAAATCTTTGCCCATTTTTAAAGGCTTGTCATTTTATTATTAAGTTGTAAGAATTCTTGGGATGCCTGTGTGGCTCAGTCGGTTGAGCATCAGACTCTTTATTTCGGCTTGGGTCATGATCTTGAGGTTTGTGGGATCGAGTCCTGTGTTGGGCTCTGTTTTGGTAGCTTGGAGCCTGCTTGGGATTCTCTCTCTCTTCCTTTGTCTCTGCCCCTCCCCCGCTCATGCTTTCTCTCTCAAAATAAATAAACTTTAAAAAATTCTAAGAATTCTTTATATATTCCCAAAATAAGTCTGTCATCCAATATATGAACTTGGAATATTTTTTCTTATCCCGTGGATTGACTTTTTGTTGTTCTAAATGATGTCTTCTGAAGAATAAAGGTTTTTAATTTCAGAAAAGTCACATTTATCAATTTTTCTTTGGTGGTCCATGCTTTCTATATTAGATTGAGAAATCTTTACCTTTTGCAAGATTGCAAAGATTTTCTCCTATGTTGTCTTCTAAAAGTTTTTGTAGTTTGTATTTAGGTCTATAATCCATTTTGACTTAATTCTTGTGAATGGTGTAGAGTTAAGCATTCATTTTTGTCCGTTAGATTATCCATTTATCCCAGGACCATTTGCTGAAAAAAACAAAAAACTTCTTTCCTTTCCCACTGAATTTCCTTGGTAACCTTGTTGAAAATGAGTTCACTATGTAAGTGTGAGCCCACTTTTGGACTCTGAATTCTGTTTCACTCATTTGTGTTATCTACCCTTATGACCACACTGTCTTGATTATTGTATAGCTCTAGAATCTATTATAATCTAAAGTTCTAACTAGTATGAGTCTTGAAACTACATAGTTTAGGTATTCTACCTATGTTCTTTTTAATATAGCTTTTGCTATTCTAGGTCCTTTGTAATACATATGAATTTAGAATCAGCCTGTCAATTTCAATTAAAAAAAAAAAAAGCCTGCTGTGGCTTTATTGGAATTGTGCTGAATGTACAGATAAGTTTGAGGAGAACTGCCATATTAACAATGTTAAATCTTCCAATCCATGAACGTGGTATCTCACTCCATTTATTTAGATCTTTTTTAACTCAGTGCTGTTTTATATTTTTTATACACATTTTGTTAAATTTATCCCTAAGTAGTTCGTATTTCTAAATGCTATTGTAAATGAAATCACATTTTAAATTTCAATTTCCCAGTGTTGCTAGAAAACTACTGATTTTGACATATTGACCTTTTCTCCTGTGACCATGCTAAGTTATTTTGCAGGAAATTATTAGTTCTGGTAATAGATTCCTTAGGATTTCCTACAAAAGGACCATGTCAAATATAAATAAAGACAATTTTACTTATTTTCCAATCTGTGTACTTTTATTTCTTTTAAGTTTCCTTTTTCTTGAGAGAGAGCATGGGAGAAATAGAGAAAGAGGGAGAGAGAGAGAATACCAAGGAGGCTCCGTGCTGTCAGCATGGAGCCCGATATGGGGCTTGAACTCATAAACCACGAGACCATGACCTGAGCTGAAGTCGGACACTTACCCGACCGAGCCCCCCAGGCACCCATGTGTACTTTTCTCTTTTACTGCTCTTTAGGCACTGGCCAGGACCTCCATAGAAGACAGAAGTGGACATCCATACTTTATTACTGATCTTGGAGGCAATATACTCAGAATTTCACCATTAAATGTGATGTTTGCTATAGATTTTACACAAGTGCCCCTTGGGAATTTGAGGAAGTTCTCTTTTATCCCCAGTCTCGTTATGGATGGCTATTGGATTTTGTGAAATGCTTTTTCTGCATCTATGGAGATGGCTTTACTCTTCACTTTGTTGACATGGTGAATTACATCAATTTTCTAATGTTAAAACAATCCTGCATGTCTGGGATAAATTCCATTCAGTCCTAATATATTTTTACTGAATGGCATTTGCTAATACTTTGGTTAGGATGTTTGCCTTTATATAGCATTTATAAAAGATAGTGGAATATTGGTCTATAGTTGTCCTCAGTGGTTTTGTCAAGTCGTGATATCAGAGCAATATTGGTCTCATAAGATTAGTCAGGAACCACTCCCTACTCCTGTCTTTTGTGAGAAAGTTTGGCTCATGTTACTATTACTTCTTCCTTAACTGTTTAAGAGAATTCACCAGTGAAGCATCTGAGCCTGTAGTTTTCTTTGTAGGAAGGATCTTATTTTTAAAATTTACTTATTTGTTTTGAGATAGAGAGAGAGAGAGAGAGAGAGAGAGAGAGAGAACCAGTGGGGGAGGGGCAAGAAAGGGAGGAAGAGGATCCAAAGCAGACTCTGTGCTGACATGAGAGCATGATACGGGGCTCGAACTCACGAACCGTGAGGTCCATGAGATCGCGACCTGAGCCGAAGTTGGACACTTAACAGCCACCCAGGCATCCCTCTGTAGGAAGGACTTTAATATGAATTAAACAGGTATTAGGTTATCAGATTTTTCTATTTCTTCTGGTTTTAATTTGGTAGTTTTTGTCTTCCAACAAATGTGTCCATCCATCTCATCTAAGTCACATTTATTAGATCATGAATTTATTGTTTACATATTCCCTTACAATCTTTTTAGTGTCTTTAGGCCCCTTGGTAATATCCCTTCATTCATTCCTGAAATTGGTCATTTGCTTCCTCTGTGTTTTTTTCTTATTTACTTTTTTGGGTAAGCTTGACTAGAAATTTATCAATCTTATTGATCTATTCAAAGAACCAGCTTTTGGCTCCACTGATTTTCTCAACTGTTCTTTTTTCTTTAATTAAAAAAAATTTTTTTTCATTTATTTATTTTTGAGAGACAGAGAGAGACACAGTGTGAGTGGGGGAAGGGCAGAGAGAGAGGGAGACAGAATCCGAAGCAGGCTCCAGGCTCCGAGCTGTCAGCACAGAGCCCGACACGGGGCTCGAACTCACAAACTGTAAGATCATGACCTGAGCCGAAGTCGGACGTTTAACCAACTTATTTGTTCTTATAGTTTGTTTTCTTTATTGTTTCTTTTCTTTGACTTACCTTGGGTTTAATTTACTGTTCTTTTTTTCTATCTTCCCAAGGGAGAAGGTTAGATAATTGATTTTAGGCTTCTTTTCTAAAATATACACTTAAAACTATGAATTTCCCTCTAAATACTGCTTTAGCAAAATCTCACAAATTTTGATATATAGTTATTCAGAACAAGTACTTTACAACTTCCTTTGTGATTTCTTTTCTTTTTTTTAAAAAATTTTTTAACATTTATTTATTTTTGAGACAGAGAAAGACAGAGCATGAGCAGGGGAGGGGCAGAGAGAGAGAAGGAGACACAGAATCTGAAGGAGGCTGCAGGCTCTGAGCAAGCTGTCAGCACACAGCCTGATGCGGGGCTCGAATCCACAAACTGTGAGATCACGACCTGAGCCGAAGTCGGATGCTCAACCGACTGAGCGACCCAGGCACCCCCCTTTGTGATTTCTTTTCTAAGTCATGACTTGTTTAGATAGGAGCTGTTTAACATCCAGATATTCAGGGCTTTTAAAGATTTTAACTTTTTTCTTTTTTTTTTTTTTTAATTTTTTTTCAACGTTTTTCATTTATTTTGGGGACAGAGAGAGACAGAGCATGAACAGGGGAGGGGCAGAGAGAGAGGGAGACACAGAATCGGAAACAGGCTCCAGGCTCCGAGCCATCAGCCCAGAGCCTGACGCGGGACTCGAACTCACGGTCCGCGAGATCGTGACCTGGCTGAAGTCGGACGCTTAACCGACTGCGCCACCCAGGCGCCCCAACTTTTTTCTAATCTAATTTCATTGTGGTCAGAGAACATACTGTTAAGATTTCGATCTTTGAGAAGTTACGGAGACTTCTTTCTCAACAAGTGGTCCACCTGTGAACATTCTACACGCACTAGAAAAGAACACTGATTCTGCATTTACTGTGATGTTTACAAATGTCAATTACGAAGTTCAAGTGGTTGACGATGTTCCGGTCTCCTCCACGCTTACTGATACTCGTCTCCCTGCCCCACCACCTGTTGAGAGGCGGGCCGGGCCCCACATAGGACTGGGGCTTTGCTGATTTTTCCTTTGCTCTTGCTCTGTCTGCTTCACCTCACATGGTTTGAAGCTTCGTGTTTAAATGCACACTCGTTACTGCATCTTCCTGATATACGGGCCCTTTTATTATAAAGTGGTCCTCCTTGTCTCAAGTAGCACTCATCTTGAAGGGCACTTACTCTGATATTAATGTTGCCACTACATCTATTTTATGTTTACTGTTTGCATGGCTTATCTTTCCCCAGACTTTTGTCTGAGGTCTAATTGCGTCCTTGTATTTAAGAAGTGTGTCTGGGGGCACCGGGGGTCAGTCAGTTAAGTGTCTGACTCTTGATTTTAGCACTGGTCACGATCTTCGTTCACCGCGTCAGGCTCTGCACTGACAGCACAGTGCCTGCCCGGATTCTCTCTGCCTCTCACGTGCTCACATGTGTGCTCTATTGCTCTCAAAATAAACATGTGGAAAGGAGAAAGAAAGAAAGAAAGAAAGAAAGAAAGAAAGAAAGAAAGAAAGAAAGAAAGAAAGAAAGAAGAAAGGAGGAAGAAAGGAAGAAAGAAAGGAGGAAAGGAAGGAAGAAAGGACGAAAGAAAGAAAGAAAGAAAGAAAGAAAGAAAGAAGAAAGGAAGAAATAAAGGAGGAAAGGAAGGAAGAAAGGAGGAAAGGAAGGAAGAAAGGAAGAAAGAAAGAAAAAAGGAAGGAAGGAAGGAAAAAGGAAGGACGAAAGAAAGAAAGAAAGAAGAAAGGAAGGAAGAAAGGAAGAAAGAAAGGAAGGAAGGAAGGAAGAAAGAAAAAAAAGGAAGGAAGGAAGGAAGGAAGAAAGAAAGGAAGAAAGGAAGGAAGAAAGGAAGAAAGGATGGAAGAAAGAAAGAAAAAAAGAAAGAAAAAGAAAGAGAGAGAGAGAAAGAGAGAGAGAAGTGTGTCTTATAGACAGGATATAGTTGCTTTTTAATACAGTAGGACAACCTCTAACTTTGGATCGGAGTGCTTAACCCCTTTGAGCAAATGTAATTATTAACATGGCTTTATGTAAGCCTGTCATTCCTATTTATCTCATCTGTGGTTTGTTCCTTTGTTCCTCCCTCCCTGCCTTCATGATTACCTTCATGGTAATCAAAATTTTCTTAGTATTCCATTTTATTCCCTAATTGGCTCTCTAGCTTTAGCTCTTTGAATTGCTCTTAGAGCAATCTACAAACTGCAATGTGCATTTTTAATTTATCACAATCTACTTAAATGTTAATTTGTAATTATGTCAGACGAAACACAGAAACCTTGCAATAAATAATACAATTCCAGGGCGCCTGGGTGGCTCAGTCAGTTACGTGTCCGACTTCAGCTCAGGTCATGATCTCATGGTTCATGGGTTCGAGCCCCACGTCGGGCTCTGTGCTGACAGCTCGGAGCCTGGAGCCTGCTTCGGATTCTGTGTCTCCCTCTCTCTGTCCCTCCCCCACTGGTGCTCTGGCTCCCTCTGTCTCAAAAATAAATAAACATTAAAAAAAAGTTAAAAAAAATAATACAATTCCACTCAGTCCCTTGTCCCATACGTACTGTTATATCTATATGTATGATAAACCCACTGATACAGTATAGTTTTTGCTTTAAATACTGATGTCTTTTAAAGAAATTAAGAGAAAGAAAGGAATAAATTAGTCTTTCATACTTGTTGATATTTAGTATTCCAAGTGCTCTTCACTCCTCCCTGTATATCCTGTATTTCTTTTAGTGCAAATGGTTACAAATTTTCTCAGAGTTTTGTTTCTCTGGAAATGTCTTCACTTTTTTTATTTTTTTAAAATTTTTTAATGGTAATGTTTTGAGAGAGGGAGAGAGTGCGCAAGTAGGGGCGGGGCAGAGAGAGAGAGGGAGACACAGAATCTAAAAGCAGGCTCCAGGCTCCTAGCTGTCAGCACAGAGCCTGACGCGGGGCTCGAACTCACGAACCGTGCCGTGAGATCATGACCTGAGCCGAAGCCAGACGCTTAACCGACTGAGCCACCCAGGCGCCCCAAAGAAAGGTCTTCACTTTCATTTCTGAAGGACAGTTCTGCTACATATAGAATTCTCAGTGGACAGATTTTCTTTTTACTTCAATGCTCTGGTAAATGAGAGAGTCCAGCCAGAAGCAACCAGGCATTGAGAGGAAGGATCTCAGGCCTCAGGCCTCAGGCCTCAGGCCTCTCGGAATCCTCAGTGCTTAGCACAGTGCATGACACCTTATAGGTGCTCAATAAATATGTGCTCAAAGGACTGCAGACATGATTTGGGTTCACTTCTGATTCTGCCTTTTACTACTACTGAATGTTACTCAACCTCTGGGCAAAACTAACTTGCATGAAACAATTACAGAACAAGACTCCTGGAGTGATTTCACTTTTAAAAATCTAACGTTGTTAGATTTTTGTTGATAATAACGAAAACCTTGAAATAATCTCATTGCCCAAAAACTGGGGAACTGTTAAATTCTGGCGGATGGCAGTCCACCACGACGGCATATAAACGTCTTAGACTAATGTTTTCATTGATATGAAGAAATGCTTTGTAAACAAATGTGGAGGGAAAAGAATTCAGGACGCAAAACAAGGAACAGCCAGATCTGGATTTCTTAGTGTCACTACTTAGTAGACATGTTATCTGCCATGTGCACGGTAACCTGCGAACTAGTTTTCTCCTCTGTAAACGTTGGCAGTGACAGAACCTTCCGCATGGGCTTGATGAGAGGATTAAGCGATATTCACATAGTAGTTGCTCAAATATACTAGTTTCATTGACAAGTAGTTCTAGTGGGTGATGGGCACTGAGGAGGGCACCTGCTGGGATGAGCACTAGGTGTTGTCTGGAAACCAATTTGACAATAAATTTCGTCTTAAAAAAAAAAGTAGTTCTAAAATACCAACCACGTAGTCATAAAAATTATGTTAAAATTAAATCTACATGTTTATTTTGTTGAATGTGTTAACAGTATTGTGATTATGTTTTTTATTGTTGTGTTTTGTATCTTTTTCTGTCTTTTAGAGATACATTTAAGTATACATGAGTGATAGGGGTACCTGGTGGCTCAGTAGGTTGAGTGTCTGATTCTTGATTTCAGCTCAGGGCATGATCTCATGGTCGTGAGATCGAGCCCCACACTGAGTGCACAGCCTGCTTGGGATTCTCCCTGTCCCTCTCTCTCTGCCCCTTCCCTGCTCACCCGTGCTCTCTCTTCTCTCTCAAAATAAATAAATAAACATTTTTTAAAAATAATAAAAACATATATGAGTGATAAATGAAACGATGCCTGATAGGTTTATTAAATATCCTAGATACTATACTTCAATTAAGTAACGTACTTTCTAAAAAGTTGTCCAGAGATAAATATTAATGTACTTTTAAATTTTTTCCAAAATAAAGAGTTAACCAAAACAACAAAAAAGAAATATAATATGGTAGGGGCGCCTGGGTGGCTCAGTCAGTTAAGCATCTGACTTCAGCTCAGGTCATGATCTCTCTGTCTGTGAACTGAAAGCCCCGTGTCGGGCTCTGTGCTGACAGCTCAGAGCCTGGAGCCTGTTTCAGATTCTGTGTGTGTCTCTCTCTCTGCCCCTCCCCTGCTCATGTCCTGTCTCTCTGTCTCAAAAATAAATTAACGTTAAAAAAATAAAATAAAATAAAATAAATAAATAAATAAATAAATAAATAAATAAATAAATAAAATATGGCCAAATAACAGTGATTATCCCTGGACAGTGGGTTGATGGGTCAACTCTACTATATGAAAATGTCTTCCTCTTATAAATGGCAGGGTGACAGTTATTTCTCTCTTTCTCTTTCAAGTTTCATGGGTAAAACTGAGAGACTTCTAGCTTTGGGTCTGCCCCTCACCTGCTGTATAGCCTTAAACTGACCACATCATCTTTCTGGGTCTCCGTTAATTCAACTGTGTAGAGAGTCCTGTGGGCTAGATAGTCCCTAAGACCGTGTAGACCACGGTTCCCTGGATGGTGCTGAGAGAAACAGGAATTCAGAAAAGGGAGAGCCCCGCTTGTGCTGGGAAAGGCCACAACGATGAATCATGGCAGAAGTGGGGCGGGAGTGGGTAGACGCGGCTGGGCTGGCAGGGAGTGCGAAGCCAGCGAGTGAAGCCAGTGTGGGAGAAAGTCGCACCGCTTGGTGGTAGTTGCCTCTTGTGTAAAGAGGCAAACACAGCTGGAGCAGGCGGGCTGTACGGTAACGAGAGAGATAACGAAGTCTGGTAAGTTAAGTGGAGATCAGACGGCAGGAAGAAGACGGGAGTGGATACCAAGGGAGTGGCTGACTGTCACCTTTTAGGAAAGAGATACTGGGTCAAAGAGACTATTAGAAGAATCTAGATAGAGAGCAGGGTGTTAGCACTGAAAAGACAAGGATGTGAAAGCTACACAGGAGAAAAAAATAGGAACTGGGGAAAGTATTCATTGGTGACTGAAGTAGAGATTATAGTCAAAGAGAAGTCAACGACGGAGGTCTCAACTTTTTTGATGAACCACTCCCAGACCTTCTTGAGAGAAAGCGAGAGGAAAAAGGAGAGAGAGCACACATTTCATGTTGTAGGAGGAAGAGTTCTGAAAGTACCAGTGAAATCCTGAAGGAAGGGCAGGCTGCATCTCTGCTGACTTGAGTCCTCTTTCTACTGGAGATCTCAGGACCCTTGGCCCAAAAGGTGGAGACCAAATATGGCAGACTGGAACCAAGCACACAGGACTTCGGAACAGATCGCCAGACACAGGAGGGGGCCTGTTACGTGAACACTTCCAGCCCAAAACACTGGAGGAACAGTGGGGACGCCAGAGCAGCAGAGCTGAATGAACCACGTGGCGTCCAGGGAGAAGGAGGAGGTGACAGGGGCACATGCACTTTCCAGAAGCCTCCTCTAAGGCCCTGGAGGCTGACGGCTGCCACAGAAGCCGATCTGCTCCAGTGCACCCCACTCATGCCTGGGCCTTCTAGATGCCAAACGCCACTAGCTTTACAACGGCCCTCTGCGCAGTAGAAGCTTTCATAACCCAACGAAATTGCTTTAAACTTACAATGAATGTTTACTTGTTGGCCGGAGAAATGTCAGTACCGTTAATCACTTGTTTTGAAACAACCTTTATTTCTGCCCAAGGTAATTCTTCTAATGTCGTGACTGACCGGATAGATATCAAAGCCACAAGAGCACACACCTTGCACAGCTCAGAGCAAACCTCCTCCGTGTGATTACCACTAAGGCTGGCGAGAGGGCGACGCCGTCCCCGGGAAGCTCCCTGAAACCCTGCTCTCCAGCCACCTCACACACTTCCCAGACCGATGACACACAGCACTGTGGTTCAGCCACCTTCCCTTGTGTGCCCACCACGGGCCGGGTGCTTTACGTTCTTTCTGGTCTGCAGCACAACTCCTACCCCGGGACTGATGGTTACCCAAAGCGTACAGATGAAGAGCCGTGGGCTCAGACAAGTAAGTTGTTAGCCTGTGGTGACGGCCAGCGGGACACGTGGCTATGTTCTGGCCTCCTGACCAAACCCATCGCCTGACTTACCGAGATCCTTTCCCCCTTACTAACAGAAGCCCGGTTCTATCAGGGGCAGCCATGTGCCCAGCTAAGTACACATTTCCAAGGCTGCTTTAACCTCTTGTGGCCAAGTGACTAGGTTCTGGCAGGTGAGGCGTGGAGGAACGCGCCTCAAGGAAGAGCCAGCGCCAGATGGGCATCTTGGCTGCTGTGCTCCTGCCTCCCGCAAGCATCGCTGACTGGAGATGGAAGGCTTGAATTATGGAGAACAGAACCAAAAGAGGGGAGGAGCTTGGTCCTTGAGGACACTGCAGAACCACCAAGCTGGCCGTGTCCTACCAACCTCCAGCCTTCATCATGTCCCCTATGGCTATTAAGCTCTGTAGCTAGGGATCTGTCACCAGCAGCTCAATTCGATTCCCAAACCATACTCCGAGCAAGCTCCGTCTGAACTGAAATCCAGTCTGTCCAACTCTAATAGCTGGAGATCTCTGCTGAGCCTTCACCGTTTAGCCACAGCTATGCTAGACGCTCAGGGTAAGGGGGAGGGCATAAAGAATGGCATCAAGGGAAGAGAAACTTCCTACCGTTTCCCGTATCTCCAGGAAAGACATCAAGTACACTTACAAAAATTCAAATTGTTGCGCGAAAAGATGAGTCAATTATACAAAATCACCAATCTGAAAAACAATTATGAAAAACATCTCCCTTCCCAACATACTTACTAAAGAAAATTCTAAAAATCCAAGATGAGTAGAACTTCCATACAACTTGCATGATGAACGTATTCTGCGCTAAACTTGAGAACTACGAAACCCTGGTGGTAACTGTTAACACCAAAATAAGGAGCAGCTGGGTAGTGACTATGATAACGAATGTGGCTTTTTTGTCGTTAAGTTTGAAATTTATAATAACTGCGTGAAAAGTCAAAGGACGTAAAAAAGCCCTCAATTTCCTTGTTGAGTTATCTCACAACGGGTTGGCAATGACAGGGACAGTTGAGGGAGCCCTGAACGGACTGCACGCAAACACCAGACTCGGATGTCGGAGCCACTTCCTAGGACCCACTCTACCGAGTTCCACGCAGAGCTGAGGTTGCAGGCAGTGGCTGTGCCTTCGTCGCCATCCGGGCGCCTCAGGAAGGGCTCATATCCAGGGCCCACTCCTCACCAAATGAATCCAATCTCTAATGCTGGGGCTTGGGCAGCAGTACTTTTCCAACGTTCCCCAAATTGGAAACGCATGGGGCACAGGGAAAAGGAGGACCGTAGAATTATCCCACATCCTCTGTAGCACTTGCCGTATCTCCGGCACTTGCCGGGGGAAAGCGCTATGCAATGGAACATATTAAAATGCTCACTGATCACCTACTAGGGTGGCGTGAGCCATCTAATGGCCACGGCCATATTTGTAACGGTAAATAACCACCCCGGTAGGAAACTGCTGGCTTTAGGTAAACAATTATTTGTGACTCCCAACATTCTTCACATTATGGCACATATGGAGAACACGAATAGTTGTACCGCATGCTTGGATAAAGGGGAAAGCTTGTGCAAAGAGGAGGCCAGGACCGGGGCCCCCGAGGGCAGCCAGACCCAACACCTGCGCAAACTCGTAGCCCGTCGTTCCCAAAACCCAGCCAGAGAGCTCCGCTCGGCACGCAACACACTGTGGGGCACACACCAAGCTGAACGTCCAGATGTTGCTGCCCTGGGCTTGTTACGGCCTGTCCTTCTCCCCAGAGGGCAGGCCTCGCCGACCTGTCCGCCAACTACTCTCCAGGACGACAAGTTCCCGAGTCGGCTAGCAGGTGGGCCACGCACAGGGAGGAGAGACATGGTGTTCCTCAAGAGATGTATTTTGGTCTTGATGTACTAGACTCTGCATCCTGTTTTAAGAGGAAGATGGACCAGGGCACCGGGGGCTCAGTCGGTTGAGCATCCGACTTCGGCCCAGGGCATGATCCCACACTTCGTGGGTTCGAGCCCCGTGTCGGGCTCTGTGCTGATGGCTCGGAGCCCGGAGCCTGCTTCGGATTCTGTGTCTCCCTCTCTCTCTGCCCCTCCCCCACTCACACTCTGTCTGGTCTCCCCCCAAAATAAGTAAATGGCAAAAAAAAAAAAAAGAAAAGAAAAGAAAAAAAAAGAAGGCGATAGATCCAATCTCAGACACTTAAATAAGGGCCTCCCCTCAAAATATGGCAGTTTTGCGCACTCACGTCTGCAAAACTGTCACCACTGTCTATTACCACACGCCTACTGCCAGTGTTAAGAATGCAGAACAAACCACCAACCTGACAAACAGAGGTGTCGTTTTGTAGGAGTCGCAGAACTCATTGTTGGCAGGGTAGGAAACAGAAAAACAGTTTAAAAAATGTTTAAAAGAAACTTGGCAAAATAGAAACCGTCGGAATTTGCCAGTTGTCCGAGTACTCGTTTGTCCTAATCCTTCCGTTTCTAAAATGTTTTCTGAGTCAGTCAGGGATATCTATGGAGGTTTATGCAAAAGGCTGTTCATCACAGCCTTAACTGAACGAGGAGCCATCACACCGAGGCGCTCCTGTGCCTCCATCGATGGGAGCAAAGCAAACCCGTGCCCGTGATGCCGCCAGGAGAGGGAATCGGAACCTAAGGACAACTGACCATCCAGAGCCGGCCGGGCTTTCCCGAACAAGGTAACCGCTGAAGTGTGCCACGCAAATACTCCTCTTGCTTTGCTTCTGCGTCTTCCCCCACGAAAGCCTCTTCCCCCACGAAAGTCTCTCCCTGAGCACCTGTCGGTGGAGCACTCGTAGCCACTTCGGAGTTGCGGCCGCCAACCGGAGTCATCTTTGCTCGGGTCACCTTCCAAAATGTTTAACGTGCTTCGGTTTACCCGTGCACACCATTTATTTACAATGAGCTATAAAACTTCCATTTGGACAGTGGAATACAATATAGGTGTTGAAAATGGAAACGTTTATAACAAATCATCCATCCCTCCGTTTAAACAGCAGATGTTTTTGAGAGTTTGCAGTCTTAGGTCCAGGAGAATGAAGACCAGAACAAAACCACTGCCTAACGGGGCTTAACTCTGAAGAGACAAATGGATATTACACAACATACACAATGAAACACTCAGGAACAAATTGTGATAAACGCTATGAAGGGAAATTGCTGGAATGACAGAGAATAAAACAGAGGGATCTGGTTTAGACTAGGGGGGTCAGAAATTACTTTTCTGAATCTGTGACAGCAAGGCAAGGCTTCAAAAGGAGTAGGCAGTTCTCAGGCCAGACAGGGCCGGTGCTGGGAAGTGGGAGGGAAGGCAGTGAAGCCCTGGGGCCACAGCACCAAATGCAGGACGCGGGGTGTGACCGGAGGCTGTGACATGGGCCCTGCCTGCGGGTCAGGAATTCATCCCAAGTGAAGTGGAAAGGTTTCGAGAAGGAAATGACAGGATCTTTTCCTTTTCAGAATGACTACGGGGAGGGTTCTGTGCAGGGAACAGATGAGGAGGGGCCGGGAGGTACCGCAGTACCATCAGGCAAAGGCGGAGGCTTGGCAGGTGGGGGGACGGGGCGGGGGTGTGTGCACACGCAGGGCACAGTCTGGCAGGGAACTGACTGGCCGCGACGATGGGTAAGGAGGGTGAGAAGAGACAGATTATACCCGTATGCTTTTTGTAAAGGAAGAAGTGGGATCATCCTGCAAATACTGTTTTTCCCACCTGGCACGTCCCTCCTTTCCTTAAATTCCTTTAGTCGGAAAAAAACTTGGTCACTTTTATACCAAAATGTTCAGAGTGATCATATCTGACCTGTCAGAACTACAAGCAATTTTTCTTTTCTTCTTACACTCTTCTGTATTTTTCAAGCTTCCACAACGAACACATACTACTTTCAAAACTAGGGGGAGGCCTGTGTGGTGTGTTGGGGGGGAGGGTATAAAACAAGGGTATGATGTGCTTGCGTCTTGTCAAATGAATTTTAAATAGCCGACTTTAATAAAATATACAGTTTATCTTTCGCAAGGCCACATTTAATTTGAGAGGCAAAGGCAAAAAAAAAAAAAAGAGGGGGAAAGCAAGGAACTGCTACACCCAAAAGCCATTGTAATACAATTTCCTGTCACATTACTGGCATTCCTAAACTTAAGTGTTTCTTTTTTCCTTCTCCTCTTATTGACCTTTCTGGGCAGTACCGGGTGGGTGCTGGTAACCCTGAAAAGTGGTTCCCTTCCCAGAGGAAGGGACAAGGAGGAAATGTGCATGTTATCTAAACTCCTTCTTTTTTCATTAGCAAAACCCCTGTATTACAGAGAAATGATCTCGAGGCAGGGCTTGTCACCAGGATAAAGAACAGCACTCCGGGGTTAACACTTCTCTAGGTCAACGTCTGGCGCTTTCCGGAGGACGCCTCCCGTCCGAGCGAAACACGCTACGAGGCCGGGTGGTGTTTGTCCTCTTCCAGCCCCGACGAGTCCCGAGTCGGCGAGGGCTCTGCGCGGCCGGCCCAGGGGGAACCGCCTCGGCAAAGCGGCCCGGCTGCACCCACGGCGCGTGCGCAAACTCGCCCCGCGCGCACGGCCCCGGGCACCGGGACGCCCGGCGGACGCGGCCCCCAGAGGCCAAGTGCAACGACAGCGTGACCACCTGGCCGCACAACGGTAGGCATCGAGCCCCCGCGTAACTATGGAGGTCCGAGTAGGACCAGCTGGAGCCCAGGCGGAAGACTCAAGCCGCTGCAGGAGGGCTCTGAGCTGAACCGTACCGCCAGGTGCCCGGATCCAGGCAGGGGAAGGTGGAAGCCGGTGTCAGCAGCCAACAGAAAAGCTGGAAAGGCCCCCGGAACACGCGAAGCAGAAGGTGCGGGCGGCGGCGGCCAGGCCAGGGATCCGGGGGCCAGGGATCCGGGGCCGGTGCGTACAGTGGGCGGGGCGTCCCTGGAGAGGATCGGATGGGGCCTGTGGCCGGTGGGCGAGGGGTCCTGGGGACAGGAAGGGCTGAGCAAGTGCCGCCAGCCCCAGAGAGCAAGAGGACACGAGGGAAAGGAGAGGGCCAAGTCACGGAGCAGAAACGCCCACCAGGACCGGGCGCACAGGAGCCAACACAGAAAATGGCCAGCAACACGCAAGTTAAAGCCAGAGCTCTGCATGACCACACTAAGGGAACACTGAAGTCTGTCCTCTCCAGTGTGTGTCATAAGCACGTCTAACAACCCTTACCGAAGATACAAGGTCAGTAGGAGCTGGGGGCGGAGGGGAGGGGGGCAGAGGAGAGACCTCCAATCACGTACCACAGTGTCCTGGGCAGTACTGGGGTCCACGGGAATGCATCTCGAATGTTTGCTGTGTAGTTTCAGCGAGGTTAGCTGTGCAAGTGCTCGGAGCAGTACTTGGCCAGGAGGTAGGGGTCCACACCAGTGTCTGCCCTTCGTCCCTGAGGCCCCCAGGCCCCCCAGGCCCCGCCCCTGTGCAGCGCCACTCTTGTGGCAAAAGGACCAGGGTCCCGGAAGAACTTGTGGAATGGGTTGAGAAACCGGACTTTTCTACACTTTTTGGCTTGAGAATGCAAAGAAATTCACTCCCCCCCCCCCTTCCCTATTAACCAGATCACCTCAGATTTATTTGGCGCTGTGATCATTATTCTCAGGAAACCTGCCTCTGAATATACAGCCTGACCGTGGGCTTTTTTCTTAGGCCAAATTTGGTGTAATCAATCAATGTGTTTGTTTACATTTCTTCGTACCTTCATTCCAATAAAGATTTAAGTCACTTAAACATTCGCAATAAAGTGAGGAAAAACTGGATTAAGTCAGGATTAGGAAATTGATGCTAACACAGAAATTCAGGCCTAGAAGAATATAGCGATAAAAAGCCAGGGCCCTAAAAGAGTCTTGGAAGCTGCCAGACTTGGCAACCCTCACAGGGGATCAACAAGGGAGGTGCCTGAAGGTCAGGATATGGGGCGGTCCCCAGAGAAAGTGCACGTGCTAAATGCTGCAGAGAAGCAAAAAATGTCTCCTGGTACTCGCTTCTGAGAGAAAATTCTCATCGAAGTCTTCCTCTGGACGACACAAGGTGATACCATGCTTCGCTGTTCCACGGAGCGCAGGCTACTACTGAACAGGAACCTTGCCACCGCGAGGCCCCCATGCCATCCGTCCATCCGTGCGCCCCGAGAAGCCTGGAGTGTGGCGAGCCTGCCCCGTCAGACGCTTCCACCTGCTAACCCGCCGCAATTCAGTAAGAACACACAAATCACATGCTTCTGAGAAGCAGACGTGTCACGCGTATTCACACCACTGCAAAATCAAATCAGTGGTTTTTAAAAATTTGTCAGGAGGGACACCTGGATGGCTCACACAGTTAAGTGTCCGACTCTTGATTTTGGCTCAGGTCGCGATCCCACGGTCGTGGGAACAAGCCCTGTGTCAGCCTCTGTGCTGACAGCACAGAGCCTGCTTGGGACCCTCTCTTTCCCTCTCTCTCGGTCCCTCCCCACTCTCAAAATAAATAAACATTAAAAAATAAATAATTAATTAAAATCTGTCAGGGAGAGAAAGAGGGAAAAACCTGGTAATATCATCACTTGACAAAAATGAACTACTGGGACCTCATGAAGATAAAAAGCTTCTGCACCGCAAAGGAAACAATCAACAAAACTAAAAGGCAACCAACGGGATGGGAAAAGATATTTGCAAATGACATATCAGACAAAGGGCTAGTATCCAAAATCTATTAAGAGCTCACCAAACTCCACACCCAAAAAACAAATAATCCAGTGAAGACAGGGGCAGAAAACATGAATAGACACTTCTCTAAAGAAGCCATCCAGATAGCCAACAGGCACATGAGAAGATGCTCAATGTCGCTCATCAGGGAAATACAAATCAAAACCACACTCAGATACCACCTCATGCCAGTCAGAGTGGCCAAAATGAACAAATCAGGAGACTATAGATGCTAGAGAGGATGTGGAGAAACGGGAACCCTCTTGCACTGTTGATGGGAATGCAAATTGGTGCAGCCGCTCTGGAAAGCAGTGTGGAGGTTCCTCAAAAAATTAAAAATAGATCTACTCTACAACCCAGCAATAGCACTGCTAGGAATTTACCCAAGGGACACAGGAGTGCTGATGCATAGGGGCACTTGTACCCCAATGTTTATAGCAGCACTCTCAACAATAGCCAAATCATGGAAGGAGCCTCAATGTCCATCAACTGACGAATGGATAAAGAAATTGTGGTTTATATACACAATGGAATATGACGCAGCAATGAGAAAGAATGAAATATGGCCTTTTGTAGCAACGTGGATGGAACTGGAGAGTGTGATGCTAAGTGAAATAACTCATACAGAGAAAGACAGACACCATATGTTTTCACTCTTATGTGGATCCTGAGAAACTTAACAGAAGACCATGGGGGAGGGGAAGGAGGAAGAAAAAAAGGTTAGAGAGGGAGGGAGCCAAAAAATAAGAGACTCTTAAAAACTAAGAACAAACTGAGGGTTGATGGGGGGTGGGGGAGAGGGGAAAGTGGGTGATGGGCATTGAGAAGGGCACCTGTTGGGATGAGCACTGGGTGTTGTATGGAAACCAATTTAATAAATTTCATATTAAAAAAATATATATCATCACTTGAAACCATTAAAAGAAAAACTGAAACTAAATTTTATAAGATAAAGTAAATGCTAAATTTAATTACCTATGCCAATATTAAAAGTATCCAATGATACAAAACATGACACTCATAACCAAAAAACTTATCTTTACAATTCCTTAAATCTAAATTGATTTGTTTCTAGAGAGAGAGAAGGAGAGCATTTGTGTGCAAGCAGGGGAGGGGCAGAGGGAGAGGGAGTGAGGCTCAGTTCCAAGACCCTGGGATCATCACCTGAGCTAGAATCAAGAGGCAGACGCTTAACGAACTGAGCCACCCCAGCACCCCTTAAATCTATAGTTAAAGAACAGGGGTGCCAGGGTGGCTTAGTCAATTGAGCATCCACTCTTAATTTCAGCTCAGGTCATAATCCCAGGGTCCTGAGATCAAGTTCCTCATTGGATTCTGTGCTGAGCCTGAAGCCTGCTTGAGATTCTCTCTTGCTCCCCCCTCCCCTGCTCGTGTTCTCTCTCTAAAAAAAAAAAAAAGAAAAAGAAAAAAAGAACAGCTCCTTGCATAAGGAATATTAATCTATTGGCCTTTTTTTGTATAGAAATTTTCCTAAGCCTTTAGTCATGTATGTGTGAAATATTTTAGACACTATCATTTGACATATACACTATATCATTACACAGAAAATACTTAGTCTTTTTCTAGAAATTTCCATTTAAAGATATTTCAATTAAAAACATACCCAGGAGCGCCTGGCTGGCATGCGACTCTTGCTCTTGGGATCGTGAGTTTGAGCTCCACATTGGGTGCAGAGATAACTCAAATTAAAAAAGTAATTTTTTAAAATATATACCCAGTACATGCTAGTTAGTTACATGGGTGTAATTCACTGGGTGAAATTCACCCAGCTGTACACTTAGGAATCATGTACTTCTCTTATGTAAATTTTGTTTTATTACGAAAAGCCTAAAAGAAAACACTCCCTTATAAACATTCGGGCAAATATTTCCAGTTAGTCTCAGGTCAAGTAAAATGGGGAAAAATGTGTGCGCATGCATATACGATGGATAAAATGGTGCATATAAAAGTGTGTAAGACCTCGGGAAAACCTGGAGTTTACTGCCATTCTGATTAATATTAGGACTAAAAATGACACTTAAACTCAAAATACAAGAGAACATAACCGAACCTACATTAAAAGGCAATATAGTAGGAGACAAAGGAAAAAGGACAGCTGCAACACTAGAAGTCTCTGTGCCTATTACACCGGATCTGATCATCTGAGCTGTGGGAGACCGAACTCTAGAGCTACTGTTGGTCCCTTCCACACATGCTACTTGGGTTCCCGTCAGGACTTTCTGACCGGAATTCTCTAAAAGCAAAATGCATCCTGTATACAGACCAAAAACGGTCCAAAGTGGACTGTGAGGGTGAAGGCAGAACTGTTTCACTTTACAAAGTAACACTACACACTAAAGTGATTGAATTATTTCGGGAGCATTAAATACGGCAAATGGAGTCCTTTCTGCCAGCAATTAACATAACTTAAATGTTGATGGGAACTTCACTGGTGTCACGATCCTTAATTTTACTATATTTGTATTTTACTGTCTTGGATACAGCACCGGCTCCATTATTTCTTGCACTGTAATTATCACTAATGGATTCTGCCATAATGAGATCCCACCTGTATTTTGGATTATTTGCTTCACTTGTTTCTTTTTACCACAGCTGAAACACAACTGCAAAGAACACCCTGCTCTGATTACCTCCTTTGTTTGCAAGCGATTTACAGAAGATTTTAGGCTTTGCTGTTGGGTTTCAGAAGTCTCTGCGATCTTACTGGTATTTCCCCAGGACTGCTGCTTCCTACTTTCAAAACCATCAAGTTCTGTTTGTCAGGGGATAGCACTTGGCAGCGTGTTTAACTTCATATTTTCACAATGAGAAAGGTCATGCCTCTGCTGTCAGCTTCCACTGCTAAAACACTCGGCACCACATTATTCATGATCCTGTGCTTTATAAAAGCAACTTTCAACTCAACAATGCTTGCTTTACACAAGTTAATCCCAGTATATCCCAAAGTGTCAAGGAAGTGCCCTGCAAAATAGCACGATTAGTTTCACAAACATATCATCTGAAAAATGTAAATTCTCTAGCTCAGTTCTATGGTAATCACCTGCAACCAGAAGGCTGAGATTGCTTTTGGAAATAAGAGGGCATTGTTAGCCTTTTCCTGTGACTGTGAGGCCAGGAGTAGGTAATTAGGTTATTTCTAAGAAACTAAAAGTGCTCAAGCCATCTTGATATGCTTTGAGCATGAAATCTTACTAATTTTCCAAGGCAGCAAAAATGCCTAGCTTATTTCCATTTTCATGCAACTGTGACTCTTAAGACGACAGATGGTAACAAAGCATTAGCCTTCAGACGTCCCTTTAGAAGGCAATTACATTTTTACCAGTTCCATTTTACTAAAGGCATTTTTACCTGGCCGGACACTAGTTCCATTTTACATGGTCCTGCCCCTCAACCTGGGTTTTACGTAGCTATACCAATCACGACAGGATCATAAATGCATAGCTGTCGGTTGTGTGCTTATATGTTATCGGTACCACCTCCTTCCTTATTAAGGTGTCTCTTATTCTTAAGCAACCGAACAGTCAGACCACACGTGTTGCCACCAGTCTGATGACCTCTCAAGCCTGCTCACTTCCCTAACATAGCCATATCTCCTCTACCAGTATACACACCAGGAGAAAACAGAGTCTAAGAAGAGCCAATTCATGTTAATCAACCTTCCCCTTCACTAAGTAAAAAAATGCACAGACCAAAAACAAGGGAAGCCAGTGTCTTCCCCATGACCGTTCAGAATAAGCCCAAATAAACCCCAAAGAAAGGGCAAGTGTGAAAGCCCTTCACCACTTTACACGGACAGAACCGAGAATGCACGTGGTACCATTGCAGTCGAGTTCACAAGTGTCTGGATCCTGCCTGCAAAGCAAAAGCAGCCAAGAGACCCTTCTGGAGAGAAGGCGGAAAACAATACAATGGCACCCCGGAAGGGCCTTGGATTCTGACCCGGAGACACTTTTCTTAGTAGCTAAGTCGGGGCCTTGGAGGGGCAACCGCAGGACCTTCGGCTGCCTCCACTGTGCTCCGACGGCGGGCTTACTGTGACTGCCCCCACGGGAGCCTCGGGTGCACCCACCTGGTCGCATCCCGCGTTCACCAATTCCTGCAGCATCTGCCGGTTTACTTCTGCAGCTGCGGAAGTGCCCGATTCATTAGCAAAAGGCAACAGGGAGTATCTGATTTCTCTCAGGGCTTTCTGGTAAGGTCCGAACTTCGGGGTGGCTCTCGTCTGCTGCTGCCGGGCAGCATCCTTGCCCCCCAGGACTTTGGCGGCCAGGGGAGCGTCACTGTTTGGTCCCACCGGCAGGCCCTGAGCGGAAGACTTGGACGGCTGCTTTAAGCCCTCTCGGATCTCCTGCAGTCGCTGGCGGCTGTTTCCAGAATAAGTCGTGGCAGGAAAAGTCTTTGGCCTCATTGTTAGTCCAGTTTCCTTTTACCATAAATACAATCTTCTTAAAGTGTTTTGTTATAAAAAAAAAAAAAAAGAAGAAGAAAAAAGAAAAAAAAACTGTCAACAGTATCAGTTAGTTGTAAACATACTTTCAAAACAATTTCCTTTTGAAAATTTTCTTTCCTTCAATATTTGTAGTTCCTATGGAGAACCTAAAATTTTCCAGAGACTTCATTCCGAAGATCATCACTATCTGAAAAAGAAAATGGAAAGAACATACTCATTGATGGTCTTCACATACTGTTGACAATACTTTTCAGAAACGGGCAATGATCTTGAAAATATTCCACTTGAAAGGATTAAGAAAGAACACATCACCTCTCAGAAATGATAAAAATAGTGTTCAGCTCTAGTCCGCGCCCATGACCTCTAGGGCTGTCCCAAGATGTTTCCTGTAACATGTAATCTGTAATAAAGTAAATCTCCACAAGCTCATATTACTTACAAATATTCACCTCAGAGTAAGAACAGTAAGTAGTATTAACGGATCGTTCACTCGAAATACTTCATTATAACAGAATTTCACTTTGAAACCTGCAGCTTGAGTATTTAGGGTTAAACCTGCCACGTGAGGTCTGGGATTTCTGGCTTGTTCCTAATAACCACTCAGTTCGTAGCACACACCTTTGTCTCTCATCTCTGTGGCTTTACTAACCCTTCCCCCGACCTGAACCTGTGGTCCTTCCATGTCTTTGCAAAGCTTGCCGTGTAAAGCCCTCCCGGACTTCCTGAAAGACGCCACAAACTTGTCACATTAAAAGTGTCCTATATCGCAAGTGAAAGAAGTTCTAACACAATGTGTTATGAGACTTTGAAGGTAACAACTCCCTGGGTTTTTTTTATAAAACGGTCACCTTCTTATCAGCATTCTGACCTAAATGCCAAAATAAAAATACGTTTCTTGGAGACACTGATCCTTACGCGGACGGGGGCTGGTAAAATCACGAGGGTGATTCCGTTCTCAGAGCGCACTGCGACCGTACCGACAAGCGGCTGTACCGGTAAAGGTGATCCGTGTGGATCACCTGAGCACAGAAGCGGCCCCCACGCGCAGAGCCAGAGACCCCAAAGCCATTTCCGGTAGTGAACGAGACCTCCCCCAGGCCTAATTGACTCCGTTGTTGTTGCATTCAGAAAACAAGATGCTGCCCTTGGCGGCCAGCTCCCCCGGAAGCAGGATCTAGCCCAAGCCACTTGCCGGCTGGGTGACCTTGAGCGAGTCCTCTGACTCCCCGCGCGAGGCACAGCACGAAGCCTGGCAAGAGGGCGGTGGGGGGCGCCGAGAAAGAGCGCGAGAAAGAGCGCGCATGCGTCTGGCCCCGGAGCCCTGGCGGCACAGCCGGTCTTGGGGGAACCGCGCCGGCTGCCACTCGTGTGAGTACGGCTTATGTCGTCAGCTCTCGCGACCCGAGCGCGGGTGCCCACGGTGGCAAAAGCGAAGGCCCGCGCGGCCGCTGGGCTCACACCCCAAGTTCCGGCGGGCCCGCTCCCTTTCCTTCCTGTTTTGCCTTCACTCGTTCCACTCCTTTTAGCCCATAGGACTCGGGGAGCAAACTGTAAAGGATAAGCATTTTGCATTTTAATCAGCAAAGAAAAACTGACTCGAAAAAGAGCACCCTTTAAAGGGAAAGGAGCGGCGGGATGTGAACTTTTTGTTTCATCGAGGAATTTTAGAACTGCAAAATGGAAGTCTGCTTCCCAGACACTTGCACGTCGAAGAAAAACTGATGGCCAGTACTTATCCGGTATCTACTAGGTGCTGGGCTCTGAGAGTTCTATGTGAATTTACTTACGTAGATCTACCTCATAACCACACATGGCCGTAAACCTGAAGAAACGACATCAAAATTACTATTCTTTTCTTACAGGTGGGAAGGTGGAAGGTCTGAAAAGTTCTATCACTTTCTCAATGAAACTGAGGGAAGAGTCTATTTACGAAGTAAGAACCAGACTCAACACATTTTCCAACATGGAATTCATGTTCTGATACACAACGTTTCACACAGCAGTCCCTGACACGACTGTTGTAAGACTCTGCAGACAGGGAACAATTAGATCCAAGAGCTGCTGAGATTTCCCCCGGGCCTGGACCACAGTGTTGGCAGGGAGCCAGAAACCCAGAGCTCTGCTTAATTGGTGTAAAATGGGGCATACTGTAACCACACTCATTTTCAGTGACTTCGTGGTCTAAGCATCTGTTTTGAAATACCTAACTTTCTAAAACCAGGGGTTCCCGTTCCAGCAAAAATAGAGAGGTTCTCAGGGAGCTGCCAAGCACGTATGGAGGGTCCCGAGTGATTCGATATGTCTGAGGACAGGCAGGAGACTTAGCTCTTTTCCTGTGGGAATTTACACAGATCACTTTGTTTCCCATCTCTAGGGTCTTCTTACCCTTTCTTTGAAAACTAAAATACAGAAGACGTAAATCATACTATCTTCTCACAACACATAATCAGGGAGGGTTTCTTCGCAGTCGAAATGTACTCAAGCTTCCTCTGCCACCGACTCATCTCTGTGCCATCCGCCCACTTGCCCACCTGGCAAACATTCATCCAAAGCCTACGAACTCTCAGGCACTGCTGGGACAAACAAGAACAAAACTCCGCCTCGGCAAGGTGAGGGTGAGGGAGCCAAATAAACAGCTTCAAAGGACAAGAGATGCCCAAAGGAGAAAAAAAAGAAACCATCTAAGAAATGGGTGAAGAAAGGAGAAAGCCAGAAAAAGCTCTGAAGCAGAGACAACTGGACCTGAGTGTAGGGAGGAATGGAACTCCAGCCAGAGGGAACAGCATTTGCAAAGGAGCAGAGGGACAGGAAGTGTGCAGGCCCCGCCCTCACATTCACGTCTGGGTGGAGGCTTTTCCTGGAGGGTGATGGAGGCTTGAGACCCTGGAGGTGCACAGGGCTCCATCTGAAGGACCTCCGTGGACGCGTTGTCTGCACTCCTTGCAGATGGTGGCGAGCCGTTGTCTGTGGTTGAGCTCGGGAGGGACATGGCCAGAAGTGCCCTTTTAAAGAACTGAGTCTGGAATCTAACTGGAAGGGACAACCACACACACCAGGTAGACGAAGAAAGCCTGGGTGAGAGGCAGCAACCCCAGGGAGAGAGGAGAAGAGGGCTCGGAGCTAGCTACACCTTGGCCAGGTGTCAGGGCTTGAAGACATCAACAGAGCCACCAGCAGGTGGGACATTTACGTAGCTCGTGACTGTCCACGAAAGAGAGCAGTTAGGTGAGTGAATGGAGAGCTCGTATCCCTCCCACCTGGCATGTCTTAGGGAGCAGCGGTCTGTAATAAGCCTCATTTTACCTTCAGGCGATATCAGCAGAGTGAGGAGAAGGTACAAGGTGTTTTGCACTCAGCTAAGAAGGGCGAGGGCCGCAAGAGATGGTCCAGACTGAGGAAAAAGGAGCCGTGAGAAAGCCAAACCAAGGCGCCCTCTCTGCCCAACCACACCGGCAGAGGGAAGGGGAGCCAGACGCAGGTGAGGGAGGCCCTGGCTGGTCCTGAGGCTTAAGAGCCACCTCTGGAATTTACTTTCAAAATGGGAAGCTGGGGCTCCCAGGTGGCTCAGTCAGTGAAGCATCCGGCTCTTGGCTTCAGGTCATGACCTCGTGGTTTGTGGGACGGAGCCCCACGTCAGGCTCTGTGCTGATACCGTAGAGCCTGCTTGAGATTCTCTCTCTCTGCCCCTCCCCCACTCTCTCCCAAAATGATAAAACTTAGAAAAAAAACGGAAAGCTGCTGAAAGCTGGGGAAGAAGTAAGGCTTTGTTTGGGGCGGGGGTAAAGTTTGACATCACTTCTTAAGCTAAACAACTCGTAAGATCGACGAACGTTCACAGAGAACACACCCTGATGCGTAGCATCCAGATCAAGGAGTGTTGTCACGACAACTCCAGAAGCCCCCAGCCTCCCACAGACCCACGCTTCAAGGGGAACCGCGGTCACGACTTCCAGCACCAAGGATCAGCCTGGCCAGTGTTTGAACTTCATGTCCGCGGCATTCCACGCTCCGTACTCTTTGTCCAGCTTATCTGGGCCAACACCGTTTGGCTATTCACATACCCGGTATGCAGCAAGAGGGCCCCTTTTTCACTGCCGTGTCGTGTTCCATTGTGTGAACATCCTGGCCATCCACTCTGCCACCACAGGACGTGTGGGTCGGTCCCGGTCTGGAGCTGCGGCAAACTGTGCTGCTGCCTTAAGGCTGCTGAGCCCCCACGGCCCCGGCCCCAGATCTGAGGCGCTGAGTCCGCGGCCCGCTCTACGACACTGCTCCCACCGCCCTATCAAGTACTTTGCGCAGCTGCGGGCAGAGCCTTGGTGGTTCATGCGGTACTTTTGCGGGGCCATAAAAAGATGCCCCTTTGTCAAGTAAGTTCTTTGCGCCTGTATTGTCGTACAACGCGAGCAGCTCCTGCCCTGGGGAGCTTTCCAGAGCTCTGTGGACAGTGGCCCGGCTCGCTCTTAAACATACTGAGGACACAAGTCACGATCTATCACACACCCCGAGTGAGGGGGGCAGGTAAAGTCTGAACCACAAGGAGGGTGGTTCTTCAAGGCAGGTGACAGAGGAGAGATGTGATCGTATGTACTGTCCAGAATATGTGCGTATCGTGTGCATCACGTGACTTTATCCGGGCAGGTAACTCCCTGCTGCCGCTCAGGTAATCTGCGAGTGCCCCAGAGTCTGCACACAGGCTGCACACGCCCTCACGGAAGTGAGCACTTACACGACGTGAGGCGTGCCCTTTTACGTGCAAGGCCCTTGAACCGTGCACAACGTGAACACTCACACAAGGCGGTCCTATTACTAGGTTTTAGGGAAGCAGAAAATAATGACAAGCCTCTGACTTGAAGGCGCTCAGAGTCTAAGATGGGAGACAGAGGGGAGCATTGGTTACTTACCTAATGTGACAGTAAAAGTCTTCCCAAAGAATTATGGGGATCTGAAACAGAATAGCAGCCGGAGAACGGAGAGAAGTGGGTGGGTTCAACAGCAGCTAAGAACTAGAACCTGCAGGGTTGGTGACGTTCACTAGAGGACTGCTTTGGAAGAGGCGGCCAGGTTTTTGGTCTGGAAACCAGAGCTGATGGCAGGACCGTCCTCTGAGCCACGACAACCGTCGGCACAGGGAGCACCGTCAAGAAAGCAGCCTTGGTGGGAACGGAGGAGGGCAGTTATCGGGAAGTGAGGACACGTCTGGGGAGGCTGATTCAGAAGACTGCCGTTCGGTGCAAAGGAAACAGCAGCTGGAGGTGAGAAGCCGGACTCCCGCCCCCAGCTCTGGCACTTGGCTCCGTGAGCTGGGCCAACACTTCCCCTCTTGGAGCTTCGGTTTCCGGCTGGGCAACAAGCCTCCCTCTGTCTCCTTGACAGGGCTGCTCGGGAGATCACAGGTAAAGCCGCCCGTGACATCACTCTCCTCTGTAACGCACAACACCCTGGCCAATTATTAGAGTTACTAGTAAGTTCAGGACTCAGAATCAGTAAAAACGGCTTTAATCAAGTCAAGAGACCACACCAGGGCAAACTGCAGACGGGCTCAGTGGAAAAGGCACCAAACTGAATGTAGAAACACGGGTATTTTATGCTCACTCTGTGTGCCTCCTCTTTAAATATTCGATAACCGTGCTTCAAAAGTTAAAGTATCTTCCTTTTTAAAGAAAAAAAAAGAAAAAAAAAGAAAAGCACAGAGAGAGAAAAACTTAAGTCATTTGACTTCATGTTTAAAACACGTGCCTTCAGCTGGGCCCAGGATGTTCAGTTCTGAGCAGTACCTGAGTTTCGAGAAGCCGACTGCTTCCCGACCAGCCAGAATCCGGTTCAATCTATAGGACTCTGGGCAACTTAAAAGCAACAAATTCTTCCTTACATCTGGAACCTGGCAAGACCGTTGTCTCTGCTAGGAACAAATACCATTCCCAGCCCGATTCACTTATGCCTCCCAGAATTCTCAGCTTAAAACTCCCCTCCGCAGAAGGACCTTCCTGCCCACCCGATCTCAGAGACCCTGCTGTCCACTCCCAGCCTTCCCACAGTGCCATCACAGCGTATAGTGCGGGACTCCCCTGGAGTCACCTCCCCGGGAGGCTCCGGGGGACAGGAGCACCTGCGGTGGGGTACAGGCAGTGCAGGAACACGGCTGGCACAAGGCGGTGCACACGGGAGGCCCCTAGGAAACAGCAGAGCTCTGCCCCGGGACTTAAGACGCGGCCCCAACGAAACATCCCCGAGAGAAGCTCACACATAACTATGATCAAAGTCGCACAACTACAGTCCGTCAGTCAGCCAAGAACAGGAACGCAGCTGTGACACAGGCCACTACATGGCTGGACCGTGAGAACATCATGCTAAGTGAAATAAGCCAGACACAGGAGGACACATACTGCATCATTCTGCTTACAATGAGGCATCTAGAACAGGCAACCTGAGAGACACAAAGCGGAAATGGAGATGACCAGGGCCCAGGGCAATGGGGAACTACCGTCTAGTGCGGAGAGTGTTTGTATGGATGATGAAAAAGCCTGGAGGGCAGACGGAGGTGACGATTCCAAGAACAACGTGAATGTACCTCATGCAGCTGAATTATACACTGTGAGTGGCTAAAATGACACGTACTATGTACAATTCACTTTCATAAAAAATGGGGAAAAATCATCTAACTATTCACGTTTAGCTAACTAGCGTTTGGAGAATGGTTCCCTTTCTAAACACAGCTACACATGCAGAGACTGGACCTCAGGATGGGGCGCTGACAGGAGGGCAAAGTCCCCTCCCGGAGTGAAGTCTAATCTGCCGATGGCACACACGCCCATGCAAGGACACCACCCCCCCACCCCCACCGCCACCGCCAGGATGCTGACCGTCACCCCCACCGTCACCCTCACTGCCAGGATGCTGGCCACCCCCCCCCGTCTCCCCCACCGTCCCCCCCACCCTGCCATCAGGACGCTGAAACACATGACAGGGAACAGCTTCTGCAGAGCCATGCTCCTAAGACACTTGGCAGCTATTTAGGCACTCGAGCTTCCCACAAACATTCCAGTTATAAAGCCAACCAGCACAGGTGAGACCAGCATTTCTGTGTTGCCGTCCATATTTATTCCTGAGCCGAAAATACCAAGTGGATGAACCCTTAAACAGAATGTGATCAGAGGTCTTGGTTTCTTTTCTTCTTATTTGCCCCTCAACAGCTTATTATGAAAATTTTCAAACTACAGAGAAGTGGAAAGAATGACTCGGTGACACCCCATAAACCCACCACCCAGGAGAGCCCCTCCGCGTGGCAGGGAAGGAGGTCAGCACCCACTCTTCTCATGTTCTTTCCATCTTCCACCATCGTCTCACAGCAAGCGCTGGCCCTGCGACCACCACAGGCACTGTCCTGTCTCCGTAGGCCAATATGTAAAATAGCACCTCTGGGTAAACTGTGTTCCTGCCTGAACAATCTGGAAAGCAGGAAACTTTCCTTCAGTCTCATAAAGAACGAAAGTATTTTCGCAGCCTGAGACCTTGTATTTTAGGTTTTAGTTTGAAGACAATTGATTTCATGGCCAAATTATGAACTTAGGAAAGAATTTTTCGTGGGAATACTCAGTAAACTAAGATTGCAGCTGGAAATTAGTTCCTCTGACACACCGCCATATCATTTTAATAACTTCTTTCATCAAGAATTTCCTAAACACGACGACCCTAGGGCCTCGTGGATATGGGTTTTAAGAAATGAGGGTACCAGGCAAGGTAGATCTGGTTTTAGAAATTTGTTTGGTATCATCAATCGATTTGAACATGCTTTAAAAGAAACTATAAGACTCCAGAATTTTAAAACTACAGCACAACCCACAAAACAAAAACTCCTCATTTTCAAACCTGGAGCTGAGACAACTACTTCAGTACAGGTGGCTCATAGACAACTGTTACGAGCGATTATCTGAAGCATCTATTAATTTGGTGCCATCAAATCCAATCCCGATCCTGGAAAGTGCTAAAGGTGTTCACGAACTTTTAGTCTGATTTCTCTTAGTGCTTCGTAGACCCACGGTTGCTTAACGCCTGTCAAGCACCAACCACAGAATCCACCAGACCCACACTAATGATAAACATTGGCATTTTTTTTTAAATGGTATTTCTTGGGACTAAAATTCCACTTATAATTGAAATCATATCCTTCTCATAATTAACTAGCAAAGCTGAAACTACATCAGACAGCCGGGCCAGGCCTCCAACCAGATGCTGAACGTCAGAATCACAAACCACCACGCTGATGGGCCTCTCCATTGTGTCCAGGCCAGGAAACCACACAACGGGGGCCATACCCCTCATAACGAGGGTCTTGGAGGAAATCAATGATTACATTCCTCTGGGGATCCAAGAAAACTCCCCCCAAAACAGTGCCATCACAAGGCTGTAGTGGGCTGAGAAGTGCCATAGGTGTGCCAAAAACTTTGCTGGATATTATGAGGTCTCACCCAGATGGAACAAGGTCTCACCTCTAAATAAGCTTACTATCTAGAAGAAAAACAAACCATCACATTCTCTATAGTTCTGCACCCGATATCTGTAGGATATGTACGTATGCATTATGAGCAACGGCATAAAAAAAAATGGAACCACAGAAGTCTGTACTCAAGATTACTCAAGCGACCAGGTTGTAGATAAATTTATTATCCGTTATTTGCAGCATTCCTAACAGCAAGCAAGCAGCTGTACAGGATGGGTCTCCTTATCTTCAACTCCATACCCGAGCAAGGGTTTTCAATCTTTGGGAAGGCCCTACTTCCTCCCCCTCCAAATTTCAGACATACGCCAGCTAGGGAGTCGGGACACCCATCCCATTTGAGAGCCCCTGCTATGGACAGAGGTAACACTGTGACTGTGCAAAGAATCCGAGTACATGTGCCTGTTTGGGAAAAATCTGTTACAGAAAGGATCATTTCAGCAAAACTGGAAAGGCTAAAGGGCTATGATTTGATGAAGGAAGTGTGAAGCTATTCTTAGAGCCTGGAACTTCCTGTGAAAAGGCTCAAACATACAAGAGAAAGATGAACTGGCAGACAGTGTCGGGGAGGGCGCAGGTACCGTCTGGGTACATTTAATGAAAACACAGGAGTGAGACTCCTGAGGGAGGATGAGGTTAATTAGTAATGGAACCCGTTGGTCCTTAGCATTCCTGATCAGGAAAACTGCCTGGAGGCAGGGAGGCCAATACTCCAACAAAGGCCCACTCCAGTCAAAAGCCAACTTACATCCGTCAGATCTTTGCCATCCTTGCTAACTTAGAGGCTACAGAATCTACACTATGCCAAAATAGAACAATAACTAGCTGTCCATAAACTTACACCACTGCTACAAAATACGAGATGTTTCACTTGTCCTCCAGAGAAATTCCTCTGAATGTCAAACGTTAGCACATGAGCGAGAAGTATTTAATTAGCTTAAAAAACTGCTTGTCACCATTAGGTGGCCATGGTCTAGATGGTAAGCAACATCAGGTTTTGTTTTCATGTGGTGACCGGCCAACATTCAGCAATGTCACATTTCTGTCCTAATTTTAGTATCGCCAACATTATCTTTATTTCCACTATTAACCCGTTTGAATAATACTTCCAAATGAAACGATAAATCGAATAACAGTCGCTTTAAAAAAAACAATCCTGAGAGAATAGCTAACACTTAATGAAACTGGTGGTCCAAGCAGGGCTACGGTCAAATACCAAGAGCCGTTCAAAGGCGCCGTGTGTAATAATGGCCTGCTTCCTAGAGCATCATCCACCCGACATCCAATAGGAGCGGTGACCCCTGGACTTGTGCCACAGAGGCCCAGATCTGTCCAGAGGAATTACTGAGCAATAGGCTTTTTTAAAAGGGAAGGAGATTCAGAGACTTTTTTCAGCTGGAAGTCAGTCACTTTAGGGATTATCAAGCCCGACCCCTTTACTCTGCCTATCGGGATATCTTGCTCCTTTTTAAACAGATTTACAGTCTAGACAAATTAAATGCGCTGAGTTATCTTCTGTATTTCTTCAAGCCATTTTTTAGAGGTCAGGAAGGAATACTGTTGAGAAGTTTTACATCATCACCATGAAATAAAATATAAAAACGGCTTTTCGAAACTGTGTTGGTCTGGTTTTTCCAATACAAAGCAGAACACCCCGCCCCCAAGCTTTCCAAATCCTACCCAGTGTTTGTGGCGAATTTATCAGCTTCAACACCTCCCCCCCCCCCCCCAGAATAGTGGGATCTAGGAGCCTAGGGCTGGCTATTTACAACACAGCATTTAAAATAACAAGTCATATTATTGTAGAAACACTCCCCTCCCACCAAAGGAAAGTCCCTCCCATCAACCCTGTGATTTGCTAAGGAAAGAAACATGTACAGTTTCAATTTACACTCAGGTCAAAACTATTTCCAACTAGATGCAGAGGCTAGTAGAATCTTTTCCAATTCTAAAATTTCATGATTCTAGTAATTGACCTTAATAATTTTGCATGATGTCTTCTGCAGATACTATCTTAAACGGCTTGACATTTGGAGATTTACTAAATGTTCGGCAATTTTAATTTCAAAGGAATGCTGGTGTATTCATTAAACAGTGTTCTATATACCTGGATAATGAGTCCAAATTTTAGGAGACGCTGAATAACGTAGTGTCTTGTTAATTATAATTTAAAACAGACTTTCTTAAACAGTCTCTGCATTCTTATTTTGTAAGATTGTTGTTACTACCTTACTACAACAGCCGCTAAACAAAAAATTAAAAGATACAAAGCCTCTTAGTCTCTTGATTTAGCCCTCAAAATCGGTGGTCCATCGTGGAGGGATTTACCCCGAGATGCAACTAAATATATGGACCAAGATGTACTTATACAAATTTCCTAACAATAAGCCATTGTTAAAGGAAGGCCCCTCATCTACTAAACTTTAAGTTTAAACCGAACACTTGTACAAAGACAACACACGTTTTGTGACTTTCATGTCAAATTTCAGTACATTTAAGTTTCTTAGTAAAATGTGGGTAAACATTCCTGTAAAAATGTAACGTATTTGCCGAATACTTTGGGAAATGCGTTCTTTGGCCCCTGAATTTTTACCTGCAAACTCATAGTCTCTGCTTAACAGCACTATTAAACGATTTTTTTAAAGTCTAGATTACAACTATATTGAGAGCACGCTCACTTATACCCTACATAGTGCGAAAATGTAAAAGTTCTTGTTTAACATTTTGTCATCACAAAGCTACAAATAAAGGGTACTTTCACCGTTACGCTTGCAAGAAGAAAAAAAAAACACTTCTAATTCGAAGGGCTCAGATCAGGTGGCCAGCAGCCCTCGAATACCGGGGCCCCCCCGCGCCGTCAGGTGAGTTGCACCTCCTTCGGGGACCGGCCTTCCCCTCCTCCCCCTGGGGCACTGAGGACTCGGAATCAACAAACTACAGGTTTGCTCCAGGCTGACACTCCCGCCCAACCCCGCGCGCCAGACTTCACCCCGAGGGAGATGCTCTTCCAGAGGTTCCGAAGGCAGGCTTGCGCAGAAGCGACTGGCAAAACTCGCCTTAACTCAGAATCCGCACCTCCGGGGTCCGGCAGGGGAGCCAACTGCACGTGAGGTTGCATCAGAAAAGACGAGCTCCAGAAAGTCGGCTAAACTAGGGCGCAGGAAAGGCGTGTTATGCAACGGCCGCCGCTCTCGCGGCCGAGAAGGCGCCCCTGAAGCTCGGGCTGCGACCCGCGAGGACCCGGAGGCACACTCGGAGAGGTCGGGGCGCGCGCCGGCCGGGCGTCGCCGGGGGCCGTGCGGGCGGCGCGGCCCGCTGGGAGGAGGGGGGGGGGGGGACGGGCGCACGGCCCGCGAGGCCACGACGCCGAGGCCTGTGCAGGGACGACGGCGCGGCCCCCGTAGACGGCGGCGCGGTGGACGCGGGATCCCGGCGCTGTCGGGCCCCGCGGCCGCGCCCGGCCCGGCCTGGGGGTAAAAGCCCAGCTCCCCCCGGGGCCGCCCCTGCCCCGCCGGGAGCCCGGCCGCCGCCGCCGCCGCCGCCGCCGCCGCCCGGCGCACAACAAAGCGGCGCAGCCCCGCCGGCCGGGCGCTCGCTCGCAACTTGCCCGGCCCCGCGGACGCCGGACGGCCCGCGACGACGCGCCGCCAGCGGAGGCGGCTCCGGGCCCGGGCCGGGCGGGGGCCGGGGCGGGGGAGTGGGGGGGGGGGGCAGGGCGCAGGGCTTCGCTCGGGACAAACTTCCTCGGCCGCCCCGCTCCCCGCCCCTCGGCCCGGCCGCCCCGCCGAGTCGGGCGCCCCTCCCGGAGCCGCGGCCCGCGGCGGCCCGAGGGTGGGCGCGGGGAGCCCCAGGGCCCCGCCGGCCCGCGGAAACTTCCAGCCGCCCCGCCGCGGCCCCTGGCCGCACGCCCCCCGCCCCTGCCCCTTCACCTCCTGGGGCGCGGTCTACACCCTCCGGGGCGTCCTCGCCCGCGGCTCCGGGGCCTCGCGCGCCGGGGGACCGGGCGCCGGTGGCTGGAGCTGCTGTTGGCCCCGCGGGGACGGGGGAGCCCCGGGCGGCGGCGACGCGGGCGGCGGCTGCTCCATCTTAGCGGGGCGCTCACGCCGAGGTTCCAGCGCGCAGACCCAAGTGGGACATTCGCTACATTGTTGGCATTCCACGGGCGTCACGTGACCCCGCCTCCCGCGTCACTCTCGGCCGCATACCAGCCCGGGCGGGGCGCCTGCGGCCCTGGCTGCTCGGCGGCCGGCCCGCCCCGCTCCGCCCCGCCGCCGCTTCCTGCCTCCCGGTCGCGGCCGCCCCAGCCCGCCGCCACCTGCCCGCGGCCTCCCCGCCGGCGCTCGCGGACCTTTCTGCCCCTCTGTCACCCGCCCCCGGCTCCAGTACTGCCCCTTCGACTGCGCTGGTATAAAAGTTGGTAACTCCGTCCTCAAAGCCGCCGTTAGGCATCTCAGACCAGCCTTGGTGGAGAAAGTAAGTGAACAGGCCTGAAGGAGCCACCGAGTTACCGAGCAGACGCCAGCTGCTGAGAGTAAGGGCAGAAGAGGACAGACAGCCGTTTGTCCGTGGCATCGAGTACTAAAGAAGGACGTCCGGATGTGTATCCGAATGTAATCAGTTTGAATTCAGTGCAGCCCCCCTGCTGTGGCGATTTTGTCTGCGGGAAGTGTCTCGCGATGCGCGTGTTTCAAGACTATGTGGACGGTCTCGTAGACCAGCCAGTGACTTGTGCAATTCAGCCCCTCGACTGCCTTTCCATTTGTGAGCTCTGGATGTGGTACAGGGCTTAGGCGGGGATTGTGCGGAGATGAGAGCTCGTCCTGCCTGCCACCCACAGACTGCGGCAGGTGATGGTAGGGACTAGGATCCTTGTAAAAGCAAATCCAGTTTCCTTTTTCATTAACGAACTCTTGTGAAGTTTTTAAATTTTAATTTGAAAAGAAACGGTAACGAAGGTCATCGTGTCCGGACGTTTCTCACGACCTTACCAGTCCCCCGTCTGTCCTCCTGTCCTCTTGCCTCTCGCCTCTCTCACTGCCACCTAGGCTTCCAGCCCTGCCTCTGCCTTAGCTCTTCCAGGGGATCTTCCCACATAGCCCTCCTGTTTTCCCTCCGCTTTGAGCTCTGGTAATGAAACCATTCTTGTGCAACTTAGAATTCAATTTTATTTTTCAGTCTTGTCCCGCACTCTATCCAGGCATCTTGCGCGGTTAAGTCCCCCAAGGATACTCCGTAATTACATCCCTCTTGCCCTCACCTGTGTACCTCTTCACTCCCACAGCGACCTTACTTTTTCCTCCCTGGCCCCCAGCGGGCTGGGCTGGTTGACATTCTTCTTTGCGTGTGTTTTAAGGTCCCGCCCTTGCTGTCTTCAAAGATGTCAACATAATTAAATTTTTAAAAAAATTGTTTTTTTGGTCAAAGAAATATTGTAAATAAAAGGAATTTAGTGGACCTTAAAATTATGTGTAAAAACCCTTACAAAATTTTGTAATTAGTTACAGCATTGTTTGCAATAGTGAAAAATCCAGAAGAACGTAAAATATCCAGCAATAGGGAATAGTGGGAAAATAAAAGGTAGATATTCACATGACAATAGAGCTAAGTGAATGAACTAGCTGTATACTTTTCAAAGGATGAATGAGAATTCAATTGGACAGTGGAAAAAAGTAAGTTGCAGAACTATATATATATATACTATGATACCGTATTCATAAATAAATACCACAGAACCTATACTAATCCCGTACTTTTATGAGTATAGACATGGAGACTTCAAGAAGATGCACCCAATTCAGGACAGCTGTTGCCTACGTGGAAGGAGGGAAACCAGACTGAGGAGGGAAGAATGAGGACTTCAACTTTACCTCCAGTGTGTTACTTCTTGTATTTAAAAAAGCGATGCCGAACTGTCAAAACCTTAAAATTTGTGGATTCCGGGCAAGTAGGTTCAATCATGCGTGCTGTGTTATCCTTTGTGCCTTTCTTTGAAAAAAATCTTTTGAAAATGTTCAAATATATATGGGAAACAAAGTGGAAATAAGTAAGTTTCTAAATGGAAGCTTGCTTAGGGAAACTGACACACCTATGCAGGAGGATATTGTGATTAATGGTCATGTTTATTGTTTTTCTGGGTATGTGTTTATTGATGTGGAGTCATTCATTCCTTTGGGTTTTTTGTTTTTTTATTTTTTGAGTACTGCTATGAGTCATGGGCTAAAAGCAGGCACTGGGGATACCATGGAGAGCAAAACCACATGATTTATCCCCTGCTGGAGCTGACAGCCTTGTAGTGACATAATAGAGTACACTATCCAATTTTGTAAAATAATATAAGTATATATATTTATTTTCAAAAGCTATATACAAAAATATCTATTATATAACATGTAATACAAAAAAACTTAAACATACGTACATACGTATTTTTTTTTCTTTTTAAGTCCAGAAAAATATGCAGCAATGTTAAAAGTTGTAATTTCTGGATTTAGTGATTTTGGGTGATTTTTGTTTCATTTATTTTATTATTTTTTATGTACTTGATTTTTCTTTATTTAAAAAAATTTTTTAATTAACAAAAATGTTTTTAAGTTTTTATTTTAGAGAGAGAGTGCGTGCATGCTCACGATTGCTCATGAGTGAAGGAGGGACAGAGAGAGAGGGAGACACAGAATCTGAAGCAGGCTCCAGGCTCTGAGCTGTCAGCACAGAGCCCGCCGCGGGGCTCGAACCTGTGAACCATGAGATCATGACCTGAGCCGAAGTTGGACACCTAACCAACTGAGCCACCCCAGTTCCCCATTTTTTAAAATTTTTTTGTAAGTTTTTAAATTCCAGTGTAGTTAACACACAGTGTTACATTAGTTTCAGGTATACAATATAGTGTTTCCACAATTCTATACATCACTCAGTGCTCAACATGATAAGTGTACTCTTTAATCTCGGTCACCTATTTCACCCTTTTAGGTGGTTTCTGTCTGATAGTTCTTAATACTTCTAAATAGAATAGTTAACAAAAATTGTGTTTAATTAAATAATCAACTAAGTAAGTACATCCACACAATTCATCGAGCTGAGAAGAGGAGAAGGAGAGAACACAAGTCCAGCTGAGCACGAGGCCTACCGCAGTGGCAATGTTTCAATGTGTAGATAATTAACATCCCATGTATATAGATGTATGTGTGCGTCCTTACTCCATACCAGCTGTTGCCCTAAATTTGTGTATTATCTCATTTAATCCTCTAGACAACTATGTTATGAACCCCATTTTCTGGAAGAGGATCCTAAAACACGGAGTCCCAGTGACTCACCCAAGATCTAAGAGCTGGGATTCAAACCTTGGTAGATCTGGCTCCAAAGCTTAAAAACACGGGTCTCAGGAAGTCTTGATTATAGTGTACTTATGAAGAAGGAAGCTGAAATCAAATAACTCCCTTATGCTTCATCTGAGGGAGGAGGGGCGGGCGTTCTAGAGGGAGGAACAAGAACTCAAAGGCATGTCTCCAGCAGCAGCCAGAGCAGAGAGAAGCAGCCGCTACGAGCACAAGGGGCAATCCACTCCCAGGCACGGCCCCGACGGTTGTGAGGCCAGGATGTTTTAGAGGTTCTCACTGAGGCACCCGAGGAGGATGCCATCAGACTACCTACCTGCCCGCCACCCCTTCCCCAGGCTTTGAATGCAAGAAACCTGAATGATTATGGCTCAGCCTCTTTATGCCTTAATGCCTGGAAAGCAGCATCCGGTCCTAAAAGGCCTACAAAACTGGAAGATGAGGCACACTGATGTAATTTGTTTTATACCCAGGTATTTTGTTTCCTTGAGTAGTTTATAAATTCCACAGGAACAGGAACCATATTCTTCCCCTGAGACATGCAAAGAACGTCTTAACTATTGATTTGAATGTATTCAATGCCCTTTACGGAATTTTTTTTTTAAATTTTTTAATGTTTATTTAATTTTGAAGGAGAGAGAGAGAGAGAGAGACAGTGTGAGTGGAGGAGGAGCAGAGAGAGAGGGAGACCCAGAATCCGAAGCAGGCTCCAGGCTCCGAGCTGTCAGCACAGAGCTTGGCGCGGGGCTCGAACCCACAAACTGTGAGATCATGACTTGACCTGAAGTCGGACGCTTAACCGACTGAGCCACCCAGGTGCTCTTGAATGCACTTTAATATCTCAAATATCAAAGTGTAAGTACCACCTTTTTCTCCGAACCAAGGACTTTGGGTCAGCCAAGGACATCTCTGGTTGGTTGTTGGTTGGATTGTTCCATTCTACAAACTTGTAGCAACTTCCAAAGAAAGGATTAACCATTTCAGCTCTGTTAGTTGGGGACTCTGTTTCAATGATGAACTCTTTTTTTTTTTTACCCTTTTTTGTAATTATGATAAAATATCCATAATATAAAAGTCATCATTTTAACCAATTTTAAGTGTATTGTTCAGTGACATTATCTCCACGTCGTACAACTATCACCACCACCCATCTCCGGAACGTCATCGTCCCAAACTGAAGCTCTTACCCATTAAACAAGTCCCATTCCTCCTCTCCTTGTTTGTTTGGGTTGTTCTGAGGGATTTTTTTTTTTTTTTTTTTTTTTTTTTTTGCAGTTAATTGTTTTGCTTCTGTTAGGTGAGCAGCTTGTATTTTAACTCTGCTGTCGAGACCCCAGTCTCTAGTAACGTACCATACCTTACTCATTTTTTTGCTTTTAGGTTTCTGCTTTAGCAGATTGCTTTGCTAATCTGCTATTAGGTAAGGAAGATTACTTAGCTTATCAAACCTGTACGTACAGAAACAGCTGATAGAACTTATTCCTAGAAGTCTTCCTCTGCAGGGAGGAATGAGGGCTTTGTGATGGCTGTTTCAACTGTTAAAAGGCCATTTGCTTCTTCAGTTTCTGGACATTTCCCAAAGGGTTTATATTGTAGAAAGTCAGACTTCGATACAAGTAGATTATTACTGTTTTTAAGAGAGTAATAGATTGCTAGGCAGTAGATGAATGACCAGTAATGTTTCATATCTTATTTTGTAAAAGCCTTTATTTAATACAAACCTACTTGATGGGTTCTACCACCAGGGTTCTTTTAAATTTTATTTTCTTTTAAATTTTTTATTTTTTTTAATTAAAAAAGAGAGATAGTATGGGGGGAGGGGCAGAGGGAGGGAGAGAGAAAGAGAGAGAGAGAGAGAGAGAGAGAGAGAGAGAATCTCAAGCAGCCTCCATGCTCAGTGCAGAGCCCGATGTGGGAGTCAAACCCACGGCCCTGGGATCGTGACCTGAGCCGAAATCAACAGACACACTCAACCAACTGAGCCACCCGAGTGCTCTGGTTTCTTCCAAATTAAAAAAATAATAATAATTTTGGTAAAATACATCTAACTTACCATCTTCACCACTTTTTTAGTGTACAAACTTTTATGTTTCACAATAATGAAAACAGTTCTGATACCAGAGGGGAAAATCCCCAGTATTAAGTTTTCATTTTGCATTCTTATGTGTGTTTTCTAATATTAAAATCATCTTCTCTGATTCTGGCTTATTTCTAATTGCTTTCACCATTTTCCAAAACAGGACCTCCTGGAAAACTTGATGAAACTCTCTAGGGCATCTTTAGGGGAAGGCCCAGGGTCCCAGCAAGGCTCCCAGGGTGGCCCCCTGGCCAGGATCCACAGACCTGCCTTTCCAGCCCTCCAACGCCACCGAGCACAGCTTCATTCTCCGCATAGCAGCCGCTCTGCTGCTCAGATGAGTAATGAAGTATGCGATTGCATAAGTCAGGATTGCTCAAGACTTTAAGAAGATTTGTTCCCAGAAGACCTCAAAGAAACACTGTCAAGATAAAAATCACATTCTGCATTTAGAGAATTCTTATGTTGACACTTCACATTATTAAGAGACGAGTTGCTAAAACAAATTTTCTTTTCTTACCACATCCCCCGTTAGCTTACTTTTCATGCCGAGTGAGCTATGACAGCAACACCAGCTATGTATTTACTTATTTCTCATTACGTGTAGAGTTGGCTGCGATTTCTATTTTCTCTGCAGACACGAGCAGTACGTTGTTGTGTCTGTAACTGAAATACAAATCCCACTGACAAGGTCTATATGCTCCGATATGTTCTAAAACCTTCCGTTCAAATTTTTAATTTAATCTTTTGCAGTGAACCTTGGCAAATTTTGCTTTAGGAAGAACTAAAAGTGTGAGGCTCAAAACTGATCTCCACAAAATCAATTTCGGTAACGAAATTAACATTCTCAAAGGGAAACATCTGAGCCAATCTACACTGACAATAACTATTTAAGTGGGTAATTGTAAAAGAAACATTTTCATGGTCTATTTTTAACTTTAAAATTAACTACTAAATGTCATCTTGGTTGTTATTGAACAGTTGCTTTTAAGACCATGTATTTTGTTTCATTAATCAGATCTGAAAAAACAAAACAAAACAACAATTGAGTGTGTTATCTTCAGATGCTTGATAAATGGGTTTTGATCGTGAAAACCACGATGAGATGATGATAAGGCGATTTCACATGCAGAAGTGGAAGGAGGCCAGTGACGGAGAGGCGGCCAAATTTCAAAGAGCAAAGGGAAATCTGTAAAAGTCTGGAAGCACTCACGCAGATTGTATTCGATAGCTGGTAACCCCAGGACAAAAAGAGTTTCTTGGCTTGGGGTCGAAACTTGAAAAATGTCCCAGAGCTAATACCCTTCAGGAAGAGGCGACAGAAAGAATTAAAGTTTGAGGTAAAGATACTCGGAAGGGGAGAAGGGCGGCAGCAAAGTCATGGGAAAGTCTGGTATTCCAGGCATGCGGAGAATGGACAGAATGAAGAGAGTAGGGAGAATGTTAGAGAAATAGGGCCATGAAGTAAACAGAGAAGTGGAGAAGACCAGATGGCATCGCTCTGTCAAATTAATATCTGAGTGGGAGAGAGGAGCTGAAAGAATATTGGTGCGATATCACGGGAGGTGAGAGAAAGTTAAACTGAGCTCAGGTAGAGGGAGGGGAAGAGTGGATAACGCTCTCGTGGGAATTATCACGGTGCCCAGGGTTCACACAATGAAAGAACAGAGCAAGGTTTATGTCTACACCGAAAGGTAACCTTAAAGAAAAAATGAGATCTTGAGTTTGCCTACCATTTCTCTCTGGTGTTTTGCCTAAAGAGGAATTTTGGGTGTGTTCATGGCTAACAGAGGTTACAGTTTGCATTTGAAAGTCCCACATCGTTTCCACACTTCCAAGCGATGCTGGACATTTCCACGTATGTGTCTTGACAACCTTTCAAAGTCAAAATGGTCTCAAATGGAACACATACATTCATTCACATATTTATTGAGCATTTACAATATGCTAGGCTTGTCACCCTCTCCAACAAGTACCTAATTTGTTCAACGTAGGGTTCAACACCGGGTGCCCAGATGTGCTAGGCACCTGGGACAAAATACTGAAAATGGGCATTATCACGGAGCTTGCAAGTCTAGCCGGAGAGGTAGATAACAATCAGGCCCACGCTATAAACAAACGGAAATTGTGGATTCTGGTTTGTACTATAAAAACACAAATGTATCCGTGAGATTTTATAAAAGAGGGGGTGTGACCTGGTCTAAGAAATCAAGAAGCAATGGGGCGCCTGGGTGGCTCAGTCGGTTAAGCGGCCGACTTCGGCTCAGGTCATGATCTCGCGGTCCGTGAGTTCGAGCCCCGTGTCGGGCTCTGTGCTGACAGCTCAGAGCATGGAGCCTGTTTCAGATTCTGTGTCTCCCTCTCTCTGCCCCTCCCCTGCTCATGCTCTGTCTCTCTCTGTCTCAAAAATAAATAAAACGTTAAAAAAAATCAAGAAGCACTTTAGCTGAGATGTAAAAGATGCAAAGAAATTAACAAGATGGAAAGCATTCTAAGAGAGACAACGGCCCATGCAAAGGCCCTGGGGGGGAAAGATCGGCACATACCACTTCGAACATTAAAGACGCCATCGTTATCGGAATGCAGAAGTAGGGGGTGGGGGTAAAGACAGAGAGGTGGGCAGAGGTCAGGCTACATCGGGCCTTGCAGGTCGTTTTAAGGAATTTAGTCTTTATACTCAGAACAATGGGAAGTCATGAAAGGGTCATAATGACCTGATGGAATGACATGATCTGACTAGTTTCCAAAAGATCATTCTGGCTGCCAAGTGAAAGGATGAGTGGGAGCTGAGAGAAAGGAGGCAAAACTAGTTGAGGTGAGAAGTGATACAGCTTGGGCTAAGACAGTAGCAATGGACATGGAAAAGAGTAGATGAAATGGAGAAAGGACGACAGGATGAGCTGAGAAGGGAGTGGCTCCTAGGTTTCTAACTTCCAAAACTGGGGGGCCATCGTGTCCATCCAATGGACTGAGATCAGGGCTTTGGTGTTGGAGGAACACCACCTTTGAGGTGGAGTGAAGTGAATGGAGGTGTTATGAAGGCAGTTGTAGACACCTATTTGTAACTCAGGAGAAAACCGATCAGGAGGTCCAAACTGGTGAGTTTCTTGCGCGTACTGCGGGTGGCCCCTAAAGCTCAAGGTGTACAAGAATTTGCCCCCGGGGACCGTGTAGAGGGAGAGGGGAAGGAGACTTGACCGTTGAGGAAATGCAACATTTCACGGTGATGTAGAGCAGGGTCAGCCTGTACGGGAAATCGACAAGCTGCCAGAGGGCCGGAAGTAAACGTGGTTTCACAGAAACAAAGGGAAGAGTGTTTCAGGGAAGGAGGGATCAACAAAGATATAAGCTACTCAGAAGGGAGGTAAAATGAGAAGTGAAAAATGCCCATTGGACTTAAAGACCCAGCAGTCATTGGAAGCTTAGCAGAGAGCTCTGCTGGGAGGCTAAGGGAAGATGTTAGATGGGAGCACTTCCCGCGAGTGAGGCAGCAAAGAACAAAGAAGATTCTGGGACATGCAGTTGGAAAGGTGAGGAAGTGAAAGCAGTTGGAGGACAAGGAACGTTGGGGCGGGGGCGGGGCTGGTTTTCAACGGGGAAGTCTGCTGCTGTAACAGGTTAGCACACAATTAGTGACTTGAGGAAGCACAGGGTTATTACCTTCCCACCTGGCGGGGCAGAAGAGGACGCCCGCAGCACAGGGGCAGGATGGGCCAGGAGACCCCAGCGTGTCCATTCCCTCTCCTTTGTAGGCCAGCACCTGGGCCTACATGGGCTCCCCTACTTTCAGTTTCTTCTGTCTCCCACCCATTCTTCGCAGCCCGAAGCCACATTAGTTTTCCTAACATACAGCCTACTCCGAAACCTCTAGGGGCTCCCCGCTGCCTACCGAACAAGGCCTAGACTCTGTGATAGTCGACGCCCTCCGCGATGAAGTGGAAAAAGGTGCTTCCAGGCTTCTCTTGCACTCTTGGACTCTGTGTGTGCGTGTAGGTGTGCCCTAGACCTCCTGCTTGGAATCTGGCTCCACATCGTGTCTTGCCAAGTCTCGCCAAGCTTGGCTGTCTTCTCCCCAGTTTCTCTCCTGGTTGAAATCCGACCCCCATATGGGAGGTAGCGGAATGCCTGCCCCCCCCCCCCCAAGATGGCCACACCGTAATGCCTGGAGCCCGAGAATGTGTCACCCCACATGGTGGAAGGGACAGCGCAGATGTGATTAAAGTTACAGATATTGAGATGAGGAGATTATTTTGTATTATTCAGGTGGGGCCCAGGGTAATTAAAAGGGTCCTAAGAAGTGGAAGAAGGCAGATGGGAAGGATTTGACCTGCAGCTGGCTTTGGAGACAGAGGAAGGCCCACAATCCAAGGAATGCAGTGGCCTCTAGAAGCTTTGCAAAGCCTCCGATTTACAGCCAGCAAGAAAACAGGAACCTCAGTCCCACAACTGGAAAGAACTGAATTCCACTAACAACCCAAGTGGATGGGAAACAGACTCCCCCACCTCGTCTCCAGGAAAGAACTCAGCCCTGATAATGCCTTGGTGTTTGCCATTGAGATCCGTGCCGGCCTCCAGAACCACACAAGACATTTGTGTTGCTTTAAGCCACTAAGTTTGTGGAATTCGTGGTGGCAGCAATAGGAAAGTGCCACGCTCTCCTTCGTGGGGTTTCTCCTTCATTAGACACAGTTTCTGATTCAGTGTCTCCGAGAAGCTATCCTTGACCATTTAAGCAAGAAGTGACCACTTTCCTTTCTTTTCATCTCCCAGCAGCACTGTGTGGGACTTCTCTCTCGGTGAGAAATGGTCTGGCGTCCTGGGTATTTGCAGACGGGTCCTAATTCTCCCGTTAGACCTCTGGCTCCTCGAGGTGAGTGGGTTTCGGTGTGTATAAGGAGCTGCCACAGTGCGTGGCCACTTGCCCAGTTCATAGGAGCTTCTCAACCATTGCGTTCGCTTTCTTTTGCTTTGTTTTTACGTAATCACTAAACAAATGGAAACCCTATAAAGACGGCAGAAGAAAAGTAACCATAGTAAGTGTACCCTTTCTCTTCTCTTTCCCCTTACATTAAATATTATTATCTTAACTCGGAAATCGAAGGCCTTTCCTTTACTATCATCAGTGACCCCAAAACCATTTGGATATTTAGTTAACAGAAAATATTACTCCCATCACATAATTAATTGCGATTAGTTCTATTTCATGCCTTTCCTCAGAAGCAGACCTTGGAACTTTAGGGAGTTAATAAATAAGAATGGATAAAGAGACATGTTTACCTGTAAATGGTTGCTGGCAGCCAAAGTATTCTGTTTCTTTTTTTTTTTTCTTTTCTTTCTTTTTTTTTTTTTTTTTTTTAAGTGGGCTCCACACCCAACTGGGGCTGGAACTCATGACCCTGAGATCAAGAGTCGCGTGCTCTACTGACTAAGCCAGTCAGGCACCCCCCGAGGTATTATGTTTCTTAATATTGCTGATTATAATCAGTTACATTCACGCCAAATAGTATTTGGCTTCCTTATGAAGAACTAAGTCTGCATTTTAATGTTTCTTTTCCAGGGTGGAATTATGAGGGAGGAAACAGTACAATGGTGAATATAAATTATATTTAAACTTAGAAAGAGAAAACTGTGTTAAAAAAAAGTTCCCCCAGATCAAGTGACATGTTCATATCCATCTATACTGAACAAATGCCACGATGAAAATAGCAAGATGGATAGACCATTTACACACTACTAAAAATCCCAAGATGTGAAGCTACAGTGTTCAAAGAATCACTGCGAAAGCATAAAGCAAGATTCAGATATTAGAGACGATTGCTCCCTTGACAATGGATACATGAATTTCACAGATCCCAGAACTAGAAACCTAAGAAGTCAAGAGGAAAGGCAAATATTGTCTGAACAGTTGAAACCACTAAAAATCACAACTCAGAGCTGAACTAACAGATTTTTACACTGAGAGGTCAGAATGGTAGATTTTGTTTTTACCAGGCTCTTGCTGGATTTTAAGCTTCCACGATACCCTCCCAGTATGCCCTTATTTAGCAGATAGTATACTATATATGAGTTGAAGATCTCTCTAGCGAGAGAAAGTGCAATAGAAATACTATAGGATCACATAGGTGCCTGAGCCCAAGTCCTTTTTATGAGTGGGACCTAAAAGGAAGTCAAAAGAGGGGAGATCCTTTGAGGTCCTCATGGAAGGCAACCAACGCTATGTCACCACGTCCCCAGGACAGTGCTAGTCCCAGGTGTGGTCACCTTAGGAAGCCATGTCTGAGCCCATTCTGATGCTGCATTTCCTCTGCAACTGATAACCACTGAGTATTTGTCTTTTAAAGGGAACTCAGGGGGTGAAAAGCCTTTAAGATTCGGGGCCGAATCTCTTCAAGTGGAATCTCGGGGATTAGAAATACTTTGTCATTCATTCATTTATCGCATGTATATTGAATTCCAGGCCCAGTGTTGGGCATGGAGATCATAATGGTGACCAAACTCAGACAGGACCCCATCGTCATAGAAGTTACAGCCGAGGAGGAGGAGGGGGGCATAAATCAATCATCATCAAAACAAATGCATGGTCAAAACAGTATTAAGTGTCATATAATCTAATTCCTCTTACCTACTGGGCACAGGTGGCAGTCAGGGCTGCCCTTCCTGAAGGAATGACATCGGAGAGCTGAAGGGTGAGTGGGAGGTAACCAGGCAGAGGGCAGGGGCAGAGGAAGGGGTGGGGGGTGGGGTGCTGTGCTAACAAATGCCTTGTGAAGATTGTAGCCAGTCTGCTGTTGCTGCAAGGACCCTCATTGTTTTCACCAAACCAACCGCCTCTTGGTGATGCTGATAGGAGTGATTTTGGGGCCACCCAAGTTTCTTGGAGGGGCTGAAGGAGATGTGGGTGACCTAAACCCCTCTTCTGTCCCCCTCACCACTAGGCAGAGGGCACTGCCAGGGCAACCTCCTCATCAGGCCCAGAAAAACGTTTTAATTTTAACTTCTTTTTTTTTTTTTTTTTTTTTTTTTTTTCAACGTTTTTTATTTATTTTTGGGACAGAGAGAGACAGAGCATGAACGGGGGAGGGGCAGAGAGAGAGGGAGACACAGAATCGGAAACAGGCTCCAGGCTCCGAGCCATCGGCCCAGAGCCTGACGCGGGGCTCGAACTCACGGACCGCGAGATCGTGACCTGGCTGAAGTCGGACGCTTAACCGACTGCGCCACCCAGGCGCCCCTTAACTTCTTTTAAAATCGGGGAAAAAACGCAAATGTAATAATAAATCTAGCCGAGATTATATTTGCCTTTGTACACAGTCATAAATACCCTTTTAATTGTTATGGAGGAAGCGGCCACACCACAGCCCTGGGACGGGCCTGTGGCAGGAGTATGAGGGGAAGTTGAAAGGAAAGGTTTGGAGGGCAGGCAGGGCCAGACTCCTGGGAAGTGTAAGGCTGTGGGACTGTATCTACCCCAAAGCAATGGGCAGTCACTGAGGAGCTCTGAGCTGAGGACTGACATGATTGTAAAATGATCACTCTGGCCACCGTGTGGAGAGCAGACGGCGGGGCCCGTCGGGAAGGAGCTTAAGCCATGACTGGGCTCGCAGAGGTGAGAGATGATGGTGCTTCCTCCGAGCAGGGCTGCAGGGCTTTGCTGAGGCTGCCAAACAAAGTACCACCTACCACAAACCGGGGGGCTTAATAAACGGCAAGAATGTGTTGTCATGGTTGGTCAGGAAGGGTAGAAATCTGAGATCCACATGTCAATGGAGTCGGTTCCTAGTGAGGGCCGTGAGGGGGGATGTGTTCCAGGCCTCTCCAGGAGCTTCTGGAATCTTCAGGCGTTCCTTAGCTTGTCGGTGGTCATTTTCTCCCTGTGTCTTCACACGGTCTTCCTCTGTATGCGACTGTGTTCAAATTCCCCCTTTTTATAAGGACATATAATCATACGGGGTTAAGGTCCAACCTGATCACCTCACTTCAAATCGGGTCATGATCTCACAGTCATGGGATTGAGCCCCACGTTGGGCTCTGCACTGAGTGTGGAGCCTGCTTCGGATTCTCTGTCTCCCTCTCTCTCTGCCCCTCCCCCACTCATTCTCTCTCCCTCTCTCTCTCTCACCCCAAAATAAATAAACTTAAAAAAACAACAACTGTGGTTTTGATGTCCACATTTTAATTCCTGATACCGGTAGCTTTGTGTTCTCTTTTCTCTTGATCAGTCTGGCAGAGGTTTATCAATTTTATTGATCTTTTCAAAGAACGAATTAACTTTTCATTGATTTTCTCTATATCTTAACCACTACAAAGACTCTATCGCTGAATAAGGTCACACAGTGGAGGTACTGGGGGTTAGGACTCCAACGTTTGAAATTTGGAGGGACACAACTCAACCCATAACAAAGCCAGCAAACCATGGTCCATGGGCCAAATCTAAGGCACTACCTGTTTGTTTTGAGGTTTTTTTTATGTGTATAATTTATTGTCAAATTGGCTTCCATACAACCCCAGTGCTCGTCCCAACAAGTGCCCTCCTCAATACCCATCACCCACTTTCCCCTCTCCCCCACCCCCCATCCACCCTTAGTTTGTTCTCTGTATTTAAGAGTCTCCTGTGGTTTACCTCCCTCCCTCTCTGTTTGTATCTATTTTTTTTCCTCTTCCCTTCCCCCATGGTCTTCTGTTAAGTTTCTCAAGATCCACATATGAGTGAAAACATATATCTGTCCTCTGACTTATTTCACTTTGCATAATACCCTCCAGTTCCATCCACGTTGCTGCAAATGGCCAGGCTTCATTATTTTTCATTGCCAAGTAGTATTCCATTGTATATGTAAACCACATCTTCTTTATCCATTCACCAGTTGACGGACATTTAGGCTCTCTCCGTAATTTGGCTATTGTTTAAAGTGCTGCTATAAACATTGGGGAACAAGTGCCCCTATGCATCAGCACTCCTGTATCCCTTTGGTAAATTCCTAGCAGTGCTATTGCTGGGTCATAGGGTAGATCTATTTTTAATTTTTTGAGGAACCTCCACACTGTTTTCCAGAGCGGCTGCACCAGTTTGCATTCCCACCGACAGTGCAAGAGGGTTCCCGTTTCTCCACATCCTCGCCAGCATCTGTCGTTTCCTGACTTGTTCATTTTAGCCACTCTGACCGGTGTGAGGTGATATCTCAGTGTGGCTTTGATTTGTATTTCCCTGATGAGGAGTGACGGTGAGCATCTTTTCATGTGTCTGTTAAGCCACTGCCTGTTTTTATGTGGCCCCTGAGCTGAGTGGTGTTTATATTTTTAAATAGGGGGAAAGCCAGAAAAAGACTAATATTTCATGATTCATGAGTATTTTATGAATCCGTATTTCGGTGTCCACGAATAAAGCTTAATTGGAACGCGACCACACTCATGCAATCGTGTGCCACCTGTAGCTGCTTTTGCCCTACACTAGACTTGAGTAGTTCTGATGGACACCATATGGCTTGTAAAGCCTAAATATTTGCTATCTGGCTTATTACGGGAAAAGGTTGCCAACCCTCACCCCAGAGCCACAGCAGTGGGCATGAAAAATTGGTTGGCTGATGGGGCTGTGGAGGAGGCAAGACTGACACAACTTGGCATTGGGTTACACGGGGGTTGAAAGGGAGGGGGATCAACGAGTCCTGCTTTCCTGGAACCTCCCCCAGAGATCTCCGCAGAGTCCAGGATATGCAAACGCCTCCGCAAACCAACAAGGTGAGTGAAATGACCCTGTGCGTGGACCCCCATAAGAAAGAACCAACACCGGGGCCTTATGGGGGGGTGGGGGAGGGTGGCGTGCCTCGCCTAAAAGTTCGCAGTCGATTTTTGTGAAGACGATGCTGGTGAAACAACACACGTCTGGAAACCAAACGCAGGCCGATTTACTGGTTCATGGCTCCCACTTACAAGGCTGATGCGCCGAGTCCAGTGGGGCCCGTGGGGAGAAAGGTGGGGCCTCGCATCCGTCAAATCCCACAGCCCCCTGTCCACCTCGGGGTCTAAGCCACACCGCGCGTGCCCCACCTTTTGTCTCTCCTGCAGGCCCTCGGCACCCAGCCTCGGAGCTCCTTTGTTCCCGCGGCCTCTCCCCCTCCCTCCCTCCTGCACCCTGGCCCGTGTGGAGCCCTCCTCGCCCGTCAAGAGCTCTCCTCCAGGCTGGTTCCTGCCCGTGTAAGAGGAGCACGGCAGGCAGGTGCAGGTGCGTGAGAAGACTGGAAGTGAAGACCGAGGCCACAAGACCAGGATGTGGTTCGGATGTAAGTGGGTTGTTTCCCAACAGACCCCCCTGCACCTCTGCCGGCCTGTTGGCACGTCCCCTCCGGTCTGCGATGGGACCCAGGCCGGACCCAGACAGACTCTGGGGAACCGATGCCCGAGTGCAGCTCTGAGATGCTCCACCAGCCAGAACCTGCCCCCAGACTTCTCTCTGAGTCTTGTCCCCTGGATGTGCTTTTGAGATTCCGGGAAGAGAAAGCTATGAATGAATAGAGGCGGGGAGGAAGGAGAGACCTTACCCTGCCACTGTCAACTGAGCCACGACGGGGATTGTGTCAGTCTTCGTTGGTCCTTAGCACCTAGAACACGGCTGGCACAGAAGAGGTGAGGCATGGATATTGTAGAACGATTTCGGGTAACTGTGTCGTGTGTCTATTTTCCAAATGGTTCTGATCCTTAGTGCTTTACTCGTTGCTTTGAAAGCTTCCATCACCCTGGTTTAAAAGAGCTCCCATCCTCCTCCACGGAGTCTTTCCCGAACCTGGATTGCACACATATAACCTCTGCTCTAGGAGGCAGCGGAGTGTGTTGTCCGTGGAGCCAACGTATCTGGTTATTTGTGAGATCTTGACCAATTTCTTCAAAACTCTTCAGAGCCTTGGTTTTCTTATTTATAAAGCAGGGATTCACTTCTGTCTCACGGTATTGGAAGACCAAACGACACAACGTATGCGGAGCCCCCCGCAGATGCAAGGTGGTTGTCGAAGAAGTAAATTTTCGATTCAAGGAAAGTTTTTGAAGAGCGAGAGCTTACCAAATCTCAAAAGAGTAAAAGAACATCCTAGAAGGGAGGATAAAGTCAATAATCTTTCTGTGAGTCTTCAGCCTAATGAATCAAATTATTAACATCAAATTTAGGGAGGGAAATGCATTTCTACAGAAGGTAATAGCACCATATGCTACCACTTATAGCCCATAGCTGTGCTTTCTTAGGAATCGTGAACAGAACATCTAAAAAAGGCATTTATGATTTTTAAGTAAGGCACAGTTGTGATCAACATCCTGCAGATACTAAATTGTTTTTTTTTATATAAAACTATTTAGCCATATTAAACTCTACATGCTGTACATGCTGAAAAAAAAGACTAAAAGAATTTGGGGACTTTGAATGGAATTTCCCTAACCTTAGGAAGGAATGCCACAAGTCGAACATCATAAATGCCAGCTGTGGAATTAATTCTAAGCCATTTTAAGGCCTGACAAGTATTTTATTTGGCAAGAGTAGAGCAATGTGTTACGGTGGATCTCTGAAACTCAGGGTTCTGATGCGTGGATAACCCTACTTTTCCTTTAGTGCTGCTATTCAGAGAGAAGAAGCAAGATTTACAGGTTAGACTGGAAACATAAAGAAGATGACTTTAAACTTGTTGATATCCCAAAGTCTTACGTCACCATTTCACCTTTTTTGAAGGTTTGTTTTTACGTTCATCACAAAATTACCTGAACTGATCAAAATCAACCCCTATCCTTTAATAAGCATGCATGCACGCACACACACACACACACACACACACACACACAATGGCCCCCATCTCAGCTGGAAACAAGAGGTCAGACAGGCTGCTCCCCACCGCCTGTTCCGTGAGGCAACACCCTGTTTGGTCAGTTCACACGCCCAACAGAATGTGTCACTGAAAAACTCTCTGAATGTCAGGAAATTGAGACTATGGGTACAGAGAGATGGTCAAATGATTTCAATTCCTTCCTTGAGAGAAGCAATTCCTGACACCATGAGGAATGCTCCGAGGAATTTGCTCTCTCACTTGCAGGAAATCGTTCTCCTATCTAGTGGGCATTATCGCAAACACCAAACGGGCTGACAGAGGACACACGTCAGTACACGAGGGGCTCAGCCCTGAAAATTCCCCGGCGGTGCTGGACGTTAATTGGTGATGCAGTCATTACACGCAAGTTCCACGAAACAAGCACAGCTGGCAAGACTGGGGTTTCATTTGTGCGAAAAACAAGGACTCGTCTGCTCAGCTGCAAATGAATTTCATATTTACGGCTGCCTTCATTGCTCCGCTGCTGAACGCGAGCCACAAATCAGGGCAGTGAACGTTCCGATGTTCTTTCAAATGCCCAGGACACCATAGTAGTGTAGTGCTGAGTTTCTGGAGGTGTGCTACTCAGTAAGGGTAGATAGGACTGGATGTCAGCCAATAGCCTCCGTTGAGCACTTTTGTGCCAGGAACCGTGAAGAGAAGGAACAGGAAAGACTGACGGAGGGAGCCCCACAGACAAGAGGAATAACGACTGGCATGTTTTTCATGGAGCAACAGAACAGTAAGAAGTTCAACGTAATATACTAACAAAGCAAGGGCTAGAGTGCTCCCGGGGTGTCAAGCCGAAATCCAGGGCTCAGTTGGAATCCAAAGTTCAGACGAGTGCAGCAATGAAAAACAACAAATGAAGCAGACAAGGGACAGCTCTGGGGGCGGGGGGCAAACCGTGTGGTCTAAACACAGGTCTGTGGGCTGGGAAACATAATCGTTTTTAAGTTTATTTATTTATTTTGAGAGAGAACGAGTGAGGGGAGGGCAGAGAGAAAGAGGGAGAGAGAGAATCTCAAGCAGGCTCCACACCACCAGCACAGAGCCTGATGTGGGGCTTGAACTCACGATCTGTGAGATCGTGACTGGAGCCGAAATCAGAGTCAGATGCTTAACCGACTGAGCCACCCAGGCGCCCCCGTTTTTACACGGTGCCCAGGAATTCGGCTCAGAGAGCTATCATTTCACCTTCAAAATCTAGAAGGCAGAATTAAATATATTTTCTTATTTTATTTAAAAAATAAGACTATCTACTTCTACTGAACTGCTAAATTATTCTCATGTAAAAATTGGCTTGTGTGACTCTACACAGTTAACTGATACTTGGTTTGAAGACCGTTTATTCTTAAACTTCTGGCACTTGGTAGTGATAAGACGAAAACGTATAAACAAGTGGAATATTAATGTAAAAACTTGGGTTCGATCATGTATGCTTGGCCTCACAGACCTTCTTTGTGAGGAAGTGGCCTGAGTGGGAAGCAACCAAAATATTCACCAAGTCAACGTATAAACGACCTGCAAAATCACAGGTTTTCGTGAAAGTCAAGGCGCATCCTTCATCATAGCTTCTCGAACACAGACCTGAGTTTGGCAAAGCACCAAGGTGGCGGAAACCTGGAGGGTTTCTGGGGTCAGGTTCATTTGTAATTCACAGACCGGGCTGGAAACCCTCAACCAATATTGTCTATAGGGATAGCCTGGGGAATTTGTTAAAAAAGTGGACTTCTTACTCACTTACCCCAGAGATTCTGAGTCCAAAAGTCAGTCCAAAGTGACAACTCTAGGCATGTTCATTTTGGTTTTTATAATGGAAATTTTTTAAGTATTTACAAACAGAAAGGGATTCGTATAATGAGCCCCCATGTACCCATCACTCAGCTTCAACACATGGCAGCATATCTTGTTTATCTTCTTGTATCCTCCCCCATATTATTCTGAAGCAAATCTCAGACATCATGTTTTCTGTAAATTTTTCAATATCTTTAAAAGATAAGGACACTTTTTAGAAAAACCGTAAAAGGCATCTGAATTAGAAAGGAGAAATAAAATTATCTCCGTGTACAGATGACATGATCATGAATAAATATATATATTTATACATATATATATACACCCTAAAAATACATATGAATAAAACTATTAGACCTAATAAATTAGTTCAGCAAAGTAAAAGGGTACAAGAGAAATATAAAAAAATCAATTTTATTTCTGTACATTAGCAATGAACAATCTGAGAATGAAATTTTAAAAATCTATGATAGAATCAAAAAGAAGAAAATATTTAGGAATAAATTTAACCAAGAAGCACAAGCCTTTTATACTGAAAACTACAAAATATTGGTGAAAGAAATGAAAGAAGACCTAAATAAATGGAAACATGTCTGTGTTCACGGATTGGACAATTTCATACTGTTAAAACTGACTACAGATTTAATATAATACTGATCAAAATTCCAAATGTCTTTTTCACGGATATGGACAAGCTAACCCTAAATTTCAATGGACCAGAATAGATAAAACAATCTCCTGGGGTGCCTGGGTGGCTCAGTTGGTTAAGCATCCAACCTCGGTTTAAGTCTCGATCTCAGGGTCATGCATTCAAGCCCCGCATTGGGCTCTGCACTGAGTGTGGGTCCTACCTAAATAAAAAATCTTGGGGGTGCCTGGATGGCTCAGTCGATTAAGCATCTGACTCTTGATTTTGGCTCAGGTTATGATCTCCCGGTTCGTGGGATCATGCCCTGTGTGGGGTTCTGTGCCGACAGCATGAAGCCTCCTTGGGATTTTCTCTCTCTCTGCCCCTCTCCTGCTCTCTCTCTCTCTCTCTCAAAAATAAACAAACTTTAAAAAAAATCTTGAAAAGAAAAAAAAAAGTTGGAAGACTCAACACTTCCCAATTTCAAAACCTACCACAAAGCTACAGTAATCAAGGAAGTATGATACTGACATAAACATAGCCATGTGAATCAATTGAACTGATTTAAAATTCCAGAAACAGGTGCACCTGAGTGGCTCAGTTGGTTGAACATGTGACTTCGGCTCAGGTCATGATTTCGCAGTTTGTGAGTTTAAACCCTGCATCGGGCTCTGTGCTGACAGCTTGGAGCTTGGAGCCTGGAACCTGCTTCGAATTCTGTGTCTCTCTCTCTGCCCCTCCCCCACTTGCACTCCATCTCTCTCTATCTCTCTTTCTCAAAAATAAACATTAAAAAATAATAATAATAAAAATAATTTAAAAAATCATTACTAGTCCCTAAATAAAATAAAATAAAATAAAATAGGGGCACCTGGGTGGTTAAGCGTCTGACCTCAGCTCAGGTCATGATCTCCCAGTTCGTGAGTTCAAGCCCCACGTCTGGCTCTGTGCTGATGGCTCAGAGCCTGGCCTACTCTGGATTCTGTGTCTCCCTCTCTCTCTGCCCCTTCCCCGCTCACACTCCATGTCTCTCTCTCTCTCTCTCTCTCTCTCTCTCAAAAATAAACATTAAAAAAATTAAAAATATCTTACTTCTTCCTTACATAAACTGTAAAAACTAGGATCATTTCCACAACAGAGAAAGGAAATACACATGAATTATATCACACACACACACACACACACACACACACACAATAAAATAAAATAAATAAAATAAAATAAAATTCCAGAAACAAACCCATACTTTTATGGTCAATTGATTTTTGGTAAGGGAGTTCAGGTAATTCAATAGACAAAAATAGTCTTTTCAACTAATTGTGCTGGGACAACTGGATAGCCACAGGCAAATCCCTACCTCACACATTCACAAAAATTAACTCAAAATGGATCAAAGACCTAAATGTAAAAGTTAAAATGATAAAACTCTAAGAAGAAAACATAGGTGTAAATCTTCATCACCTTGGATTTGGTACTTTCCTAGATATGACACCAAAAGCACAACCAGCAAAAGGAAAGAATAGATAAATTGGACTTTATCAAAATTAAAAGCTTTTGCATATCAAAGAATAGTACCAAGAAAGTGAAAAGACAACTCACAGAATGAAAGAAAATATTCATAAATCATATACCTACTAAAAGGATTGGGGCACCTGGGTGGCTCAGTCAGTTGAGCATCCAACTTCAGCTCAAGTCATGATCTCACAGTTCATGGGTTTGAGCCCCACATCGGGCTCTCTGCTCTCAGCATGGAACCTTCTTCAGATTCTCTGTCTCTCTCTCTCTCTGTCCCTCCCCCACTAGTGTGCTGTCTCTCAAAAATAAACATAAAAAAAAGAAGTTTCTCTTAATAAAGAAAAATCTACTGAAAGGATTATATATCTAATAATATATCTAGAATATATAAAAAAACTCTTATAACTCAACAATAAGACGAATAAAACACAAGCAAGGGATCCAAAGAGACATGTCCCCCCAAAATCTATACAGATAGCCAGGAAGTGCATGAAAAGATGCTCGACATCCTTAGTCATTAGGGAAATGTAAATCAAAATCATAATGAGATATTAATTCCCAGTTACTAGGAGGACCATAATAAGAAAAGACATATAAGCGTTCGTTAGGATATGGAGAAATTGGAGTCCTCGTCCATTGTTGGTGAAAACAAAGACGGGACAGTCACTGTGGAAAGCAGTTTGACAGTTCTATGAAGCATGAAACCTTGAGTCACCATGACCCAGCAATCCACCCGCCCCCCCCAAATATCTACCTAGAGGAGTGGAAGCAATGTTGATACGAAAACTTGTACACAAATGTTCATAGCAGCAGTATTCATAATAGCCAAAAAGTGGAAACAAGCCAAATGTCCATCAACTTAGGAATGGATAAACCATATGTGATCATCCAGTCAACGGAATGTTACTTGACCATAAAAAGGAATGAATGAAGTACTGATACGTGTTACTACGTGGATAAGCCTCCAAAGCCTACGGGTGGAATAAGCCAGTCTCCAAAGTCTGTATATGTGATCGTATATGTGAACATTATGAAATGTCCATAAGAGGCAAACCATAGAGACAGTAGATTAGTGGTTGTCAGGACACAAGAGGAAGAAGGGAAGGGGGAGTGACAGCCTAATGAGTATGGGTTTCTTTCTGGGTTGACGAAAGCACTCTGGAATTCGATAGTGGTGATGTTTGCACGACCTTGTGAAATGCTAAGGCCCTGAATTATTATACCCTATAAAATGGTGAATTTTGTTATGTGTGAATTATACCTCAATTAAAAGAAAACATAACCATGATATGATTTTCCCACCTAAGAAGTTAACATGAATCCCTTAAAATCACCAAATAGAATCATTGTTCAAATTTCTAATTTTCTCTTTAAAAATATGGTTCTTGCCCTCTGGTCGAACCAGGATTCCAGTAAAGTCTATACATTGCAGTAGGGCCAATAGGCCTCAGTCCCTTTTAATCTATAGTTTTGCTCCCTGCTGTTTTTCTTTTTCCTTCTTTCCCCCCTCGCAGTATATTCACTAAAGAAACCAGACTACATGTCCCGCAGAGCTTCTGCCGTCTAGATTTGGCTGCTTGCATCCCTGGCACCATTTAACATGTTCCGATACCCCTTTTATATCGTGTGAATGGGTGGTGGGACCAAGCTGCTTGATCAGATCCAGATTCGATTTTTTGGCAAGATGGATGTAATATACCCCCATAGTCGGGCACCTAGTATCAACCTAGTATGATTGTTTCTCTTGCATTGTGTTAGGAGATGTTGATGCTGGGTACCTAATCCATTACTGCATTAGGGGGTTGCACAGTGGCAATATTCCATCATTCCACCTTCATTGATCAGTTGGAATTCTTTTATAAAAAGAAACTTCCCTGAGGGGCTCCTGGCTGGCTCAGTCGGTTAAGCGTCCAATTTTGGCTCAGGTCATGATCTGGCCATTCATGAGTTCGAGCCCCACGTCAGGCTCTGTGCTGACAGCTCGGAGCCTGGAGCCTGCTTCAGATTCTGTGTCTCCCCTTCTCTCTGTCCCTCCCCTGCTCACACTCTGTCTCTCTCTCAAAAATAAATAAACATTAAAAAAAAAAATAAATGTCCTTGAGAACTATTTGGTTCTCCTGAGGTTCAGTTCTAATAGAAGAGGGAGAATACATGTTTGACTTTTTTTCCCTTTATTTTATCGGTTTCCAGAGGAGTAAGTTGTTTCTCTAGCATTCTGTGAAAGTTACCCATGAGTGTTCGTTTTGCTTTTGGTATCGTTTGAAAGTATCAGGATGTATTTTGCCCCATCGACGTGTTTATTCTCACACTGCCCCATTTCGACCAGCGCATGCTGATGCACATCGCCTCCTGAGTCCTTCTGAACAGCTTCTTTGCTTTCCTGATGTTCCAAGTTCACCTTGCACATTCAGGAAAGTTCCTTTTCAACAAGTCTTGGTGGTTCTCGTAAGGGAGGTCTAAGGACCACAGTTGAAAACACACGAACCTCAGTAGTTTCTCCAGCTTCAGCCCACGTCACTTACCCTCAACAAGATCGCTTGTGTTTTATCTAATGACATGCTTGTCTGGACTAATTAAAGGGGGTCGTGTTAGTAGTGGCTGTTGGCTAGTGGTGTCCACGAACACCATAGAATTATAGAGATGAAAGTTCTCACACTTATCTCTCTTTTTCTGGGGAGACATCAGTCCACACTGGCATCGGCGACCTGCCACACCCGTGCCGAAGGAGGTGGTGTAGATGACGACGATGGTGTTGACAATATCGACAGTAGCAGCCACCTGTTACTCTGTGCCTGCGATGTGCCTGTCACCGTGTGAAGGGCTTGACAAACACTCTTTCCCTTCAGTCTTCACATAGGCCCTCTCACATCACCCCATTTTGCAGACAAAGAAACTGAGGCTGATGTGGTCTTTGCTGGCAAGTGTCCCTAAGCAGCCTTCAGTCCCTTCAAGGCCGGTGTGAGGTGGGGGCCCCCACGGTGCTTCCAGTCTCGTTGGAACCCCCAGCCCCGTAGTGAGGCTGACCGTGGCATTAGGAAGAGCTGTTTGGTACCACGGGAATTTGAAGCGAGGATCCTGTGAAGTCATTGGTAGGAGGGCCCTTTTTTGTTGTTTTTTTAATTCCAGTGTAGTCCACAGACAGTGTTAGATTGGTTTCAGGAATATGATAGAGTGGTTCAACAATGCCATACGCTACTCGGTGATCATGATAAGTGTGCTCTTAACCCCTTCACTTGTTTCACTCATCCCTCCCACCCCCCTCCCCTCTGGCCACCATCTCTTTGTTCTCTGTAGCTTTGGGGTTTGTCTCTTGTTTACTTTGTTTCTTAAATCCCGCTTATGAGTGAGATCACATGGCATTCTTCTGTCTCCACCTGCATTATTAGCATAATTCCCCCTAGATCCATCCATGTTGTTGCAAATGGCAAGAGTTCATTCTTTTTCACAGCTGAGCAATATTCCATCGTGTATCGTCTTTATCCATTCATCTGTCCGTGGACACCTGGCCTGCTGTCATAAGTTGGCTACTGTAGACAATGCCACAATAAACACAGGCGTGCATAAGCCCTTTCAAATCAGTGTTTCCATTTTCTTTGGGTAAATATGCAGTAGTGGAATCACAGGATCATACGGTAATTCTATTTTTAATTTTTTGAGGAAGCTCCATATCGTCTTCCACGATGGCCGCACCAGTTTGTGTTCTCACCAACAGCACAAGAGGGTTCCTTTTTCTCCACATCCTCACCACACTTGTTTCTTGTGTTTTCTACTGCAGCCATTCTGACACATATGAGATGATATCTGATTGTGGTTTGGATGTGCATTTCCCTGATGATGAGGGATGCTGAGCATCTTTTCCTGTGTCTGTCAGCCATCTGGGTGTCCTCTTTGGGAAAATTTTCATGTCTTCTGTCCATTTTTAATTGGGTTATTTGGTTTTTTGGTGCTCAGTTCTTTATGTATTTTGGATACTTACCCTTTATTGGATATGTCATTTGCAAACATCTTCTTCCATTCAATAGATTGTCTTTCAGTTTTTCTGGTCATTTCCTTTACCGTGCAGAAGCTTTTCATTTTGATGTAGTCTCAATATTTTACTTTTGGTTTTGCTTCCTTTGCCTTAGGAGACATCTCTAGAAAAATGTTGCTACAGCTGATGTCAGAGAAATCACTGCCTGTGCTCTCTTCTAGGATTTTTATGGTTTTAGTTCTCACGTTTAGGTCTTTAATCCATTTTTGAGTTTATTTTGGTGTAGAGTGTAAGAAAGTGGCCCAGTTTCCTTCTTTTGCGTGTTGCTGTCCAGTTCTCCCAACACCGTTTGTTGAGGAGAGTGTCTTTTCGCCGCTGACTAATTGACCATATAACTGTGGGCTTATTTCTGGCTCTCTATTCTGTTCCATTGATCTATGTGTCTATTTCTGTGGACATACCGTACCGTTTTCATTATCGCAGCTTTGTAGTGTATCTTGAAATCTGGGATTGTGACACCTCCGATTTTGTTTTTCTTTTTCAAGATTGCTTTGCAGTTCGGGGTCTTTTGTGGTTCCATACAAATTTTAGTATTATTTGTTCTAGTTCTGTGTGAAATGCTGTTGGTACTTTGACAGAGATTGTGCTAAATCTAGACATTGCTTTGGGTGGTGTGAACATATACAGATCCATACTTGATCTCCTGATCCGCGAGCATGGAATATCTTTCCATTTGTTCGTGTCATCTTGAATTTCTTTCACCCGCATTTTAGAGTTTTCAGAGTACAGGTCTCTCACCTCCTTGGTTAGGTATATTCTTAGGTACGTTAGTATTTTTGGTGCAATTGTAAATGGGATTGTTTTCTTAATTTCTCTTTCTGCTGCTTCATTGTTATTATCTAGAAGGAGGTCATTGCATTTTAAAACTGAAGTTTGTTGGCTCAAATAGCTCTTCTGCTGATGGGAAGTGTGGCCAGGTATTTTGAGGCCCAGGAGCCCTGCTTCCATTTCCTGAGCCTGCATTACGAGAAGAGGAGTCAGAGCCTCGGTTTTCCTGAACGATGACAACTTCCCCCCACGTCGGACCACTCCTGAGCAGAGGTGTCCCTACGGTTCGTAAAGCTCCTTCAGGATCCATGATCATTGCTGATTTCTACCTGCCCTATGTAGTAAAGTACATTGATTATAAAAAGCATCTTAGCCAATCAAACTTTGCTAAAACAGCTAAACAGCAAAATGATTCAAGTCAACAGTCCCTTTCACCATGTACGTCCGTGGACACTGCACTGACGTTGCTGAATTAAGTTTGCTTCCCACTCAAACTAAGTATGGAAGTCAGGAAAGCAAGGTGCAGTGGGTGAAATCAATGAGGCAGGGAAGAAACCTTCCACCTCTACAAAAATCGTTCCAAGAAATCGTGAACATGGACTAAAAGTTATACAGGACACTCTTTACTAAAATCCAGTGTAGGCTCAGGACATACGGGCAATGGCAGCCAGCTGGCAGAAAGAGCTCAGACGGCTTAAGGAATCAGGGACTGCAACAGGATTGTTTTTAAAATGGAAACTGCAATCTTCTTGTTTGATCACCTGTGTTTTCTGATTTTTCTCTCGGGACCAGATGTTGCTTCTGTGATCAGAGAACAACAGCAATAAACTTCTGTTTGGAAAAACCGAAAAGGGTGTGCCAAAGGAGCCGAGGGTTCGGGCTGGGCAGGGGGTGGGGGGGCGGGGGCAGCCACGTCCAGGTCCCAGAGCCTGGCGACCTCTTCATCCTCTGCCCTCTTACTATGTTCGGGGAGTTGAGGTGGCCGAAGAAGGTTGGGAAGCCGGAAAGCCACTCGAGTGGGACCTTCTGTGTTCAATGGTCAACACCATGGCTGTGAGTTTTAAAGGCACTGCTGCCGGGCCTTGCCCCCAGGGGCCCTGCTTCAGTGGGTCTGGGGTGTAGCCCGGACATTATGTGGAAACTCCTCGGGTGAGCATTATTGTTTCACGGGGGCAGAGTCTCTGTTCGGGCAGGTGAAAAAGTTCCGGCGATGGGCAGTGATTGTGGTACATTGTCAGTGTTCTCAAGGCTACTGAACTGCGCCTCTAAAAGTCGTGAGCTGGTAAAGGTTAGGTCATCTGTATTTTACCACAGTAGACACCTCTGCCCCACCTCCCGCCATCACTCCCTGCAGCCAGCGTGGGGCCCAAGGTTGAGAATCGGCGCTCACCACGTCCAGCGCCAGGTAAATTCCTCCCAGTATGTTTCTCATCGCATCCTCAGGGTCACTCTACGGGCAGCTACTCCGACCAACTCCATTCCGCAGGGAGGAGGAGGCGGCTCGGAGGCTTTAACTGGTCCAAAGTCTCACAGTCAGTGGCTAAACCGGGTTTCACATGCATATCTAAATTCATTTTTATACTAAGTGGACAATTTCATCGCCATTAACACTAACCAGAGGGTGTCAATCAGCAGGCACCTTTCATTCCAAGTGACTTTAATGAAGTGAACAGGGACCTTTCTCTCCTCCTCTCCCCCTCCCCCTCCCCTCCTCCTCTTTTTTATTAAAAACACTGTGTTCATCCTGAGCTGGGAACAGCTTCTAGTTGAGTTTTACAGCCGGCAGAGCAGAAGCCGTTCATCGTAAGTTTCTGTACAGTGGGCCAAGGTTGAGCTTCGCTGAAAACTATGCAATACATTTGCAATAAATCTACTTTTGTTTTGGTGCCACTGAAAATACCGGAGCTCACACCAAAAGCGAGGAATTTGAAGATTATTATTTTTAATAGCAAAGGCTGTCACCGTAACAACGGATCACTAGCAGATCACCAGGCCCAGATGGGAGGACCATGGAAGGAAGGAACAGAAAAGAACTGAGGCGGGTGCGTCCTCTGCCGGTCTGGTTTCTTAGGCAAGTGTTGTTTTCCATCAGCCTGCACTTTGCTATCCGTCCTCCTTCCAGCTCCCTGGAATTCTGAGTAATTGTTGAATCTGGCTGGCAGGGCCCGGGCTTGGGGGACGTCCCAATGCTTGCATGTTTCAGAAATAAGTCTCAGTGGAACAGCTATCTCTCAGTCTGGCTAAACAGGGTTTTTGAATCTCTTTTTTTCGGGGGGGGGGGGGATGAACCTCTTTAACCATCTGGGGAAGCCTGAGGACCCCTTCTCAGAAATTTTCTAATGTGTGAAATAAAATACACATAATGACAAAGGAAACCAATTTTGTTGAAATACAAGTATCAAATAGTTTAAAAGTCTGATGACTTAGTCATATATGTGTTTCTTCACTCATGCGTTAAGATCAGATCTAACAACTTCCATTAAAAAGTTAAAAAGTAGTAATGACCATAAGTGGTATTTCAAGAATAACTACAATTGCCACGTGATAGGAAGATTCTAGTATTTCTACTGGAGACAAAGTCACAGGTTCTGTTCATACTACTGAGAATGTTGTCTACATTCATAAAGGAAGGAAATGCTAAATTTCAGTTAGAAGAGAAAATAAAGATGTAACTTGTCCTTATCTGGGTTCACAAACCCCTTAGCTCTATCCACAGACTTTTTGGGATCTCTGTACCTCAGGTGAAGAACGCTGGATTAGTATCGCCTACAGAAAGCATCCCCCATATGAAGCCTTCAAAGGCTTAACACAGCATTCAGTGTTAGCCGTGATCGCAATATACATGCCAATATACATCACATTTCCTGTTAATGAACCTAACCAGGAACCCTAGAAGGTGTACTTTTCTGCAATGAATACTTAAAAAGGAAATTTTAAAGTACTGATGGTAAACAGCTAAACCTCAGGTAAGGCGACTACGTGAATGTTCCTGAACCACGTGGACACCAAATAATCTGTCCCCTAGGTGTTATAGCTGACCGGAGTTCATTTGATCCCACGCAACTGCTCGGTTCATTTTCATGGGTGATGATAGCTGACAGAGAGTTTTGAAGTGGTCAGGGTTAGATACCCTCCCACATCTCACCATTGGGTTATAATGAAAGCAAATCTCCGACCAAAATCAGATACAAACAGGTATTTATTAGACAGACATTTATTAGCAAAGCGAGCACAAGACAGTTCACACAACCGGTTCTGGAAGATCCAAGAAGTTCCAACTCTCGGTCCTTCAGTTGCTCTGCCCAAACCCTCAACATGGCAGACGCAGCGTTCCCGAGGTGCAAAAGCTGGACCCCCAACTAAAAGGTCATCAGACCCCAGGCCCGACCTTAAGGGTGCAGGCTGCAGGCCTCCAAATTCTTATAACTTGCTCTTACGAGGGTAGAGAAAGTCCAAACTGTTTTAACCAACGCCTACTTGATTAGCCTTAAGGTCACCCATGGGAGCCCATTATTGGCATTTATCATTCTAAAAAACAAGATACTGTCTTACCGATAAAAACCCATTTTTGATAGCCGGTATGCTTCTCAGAAAGGCCTGGGCTGCTGATGGAGACATAGGCGCGGGGGGACTGGCAGTAGCCACCTGTGAAAGCCACCTGTGTGACGCTACTGACCACTCCTGGACTTCCATTCCTCTCTCTGTCTCAACCTTCTATTACGAAAGATTTTAAACTTACAGAAAAACTGAAGGAATTGTACAGTGATCCCTATCTATGTCAATAATTCTCACATCTGAGCATACAGCAGAATCACCTCGAAGACTTGTTAAAACACACATGGCTGGGCCTCACTCCCATGGTTTCTGATTCGGTGGGTCTGGCCTAAAAACGTGCACCTTCTAACAAGTTTCTAGGTGATGCTGATGGTGCCAGTTCCTGCACGTCACTTTGAGAACTACAGACCCGGTTCTACCGTGAACACGCCGAGATATTTGTGGCCACACGTCTATCCACTTACCTGTCCATCCATCCATCCAATTTTCTGATCCATGTCAAAGTAAGTTGCAGGCATCAGTACATTATCCCTAAATTCTTGAACATGCACATCAACTAGACTCCAGTACTTGCACATGGAGTTTTTTCAAAGGAATCTCCAGGGGCGCCTGGGTGGCTCAGTCGGTTAAGTGTCCGACTTCGGCCCAGGTCATGATCTCGCGGTCTGTGAGTTCGAGCCCCGCGTCGGGCTCTGTGCTGAGAGCTCAGAGCCCGGAGCCTGTTTCAGATTCTGTGTCTCCCTCTCTCTGACCCTCCCCCGTTCATGCTCTGTCTCTCTCTGTCTCAAAAATAAATAAACGTCAGGGGCGCCTGGGTGGCTCAGTCGGTTAAGCGGCCGACTTGGGCTCAGGTCATGATCTCGTGGTCTGTGAGTTCGAGCCCCGTGTCGGGCTCTGTGCTGACAGCTCAGAGCCCGGAGCCTGTTTCAGATTCTGTGTCTCCCTCTCTGACCCTCCCCCATTCATGCTCTGTCTCTCTCTGTCTCAAAAATAAATAAACGTCAAAGGAATCTCCAATGTGGGGCTTGAACTCACAACCTTGAGATCAAGAGTCGTATGCTCCACCAAGTGAGGCAGCCGGGCTCCCCGTCATGGATTTTTTTTTTTCAAGTAACATTTACATATGGTGAAATTTGGACCGTGTGGTCTCCTTCTTCCTCAAGTTTATTGAAATATAATTTACATATGGTAAAATTCACTCTTTATAGTATATAGTTCTATGAGTTTGGCAGATATCTATAGTTAGGCACCACGATCAAGATACAGAACATTTTCTCTGATATAAAATGTTTCTTCAAGCTCCTATACAAAATGTTTTCCTGTATAAAACGTTCAAGCCCCTTGTAGGAAACACCTCCAACCCTTGGCAAGCGCTGATCAGTTTTCTACTCTGATAGTTTCGCCTTTTCCGGAATGTCATGGCAACAGAATCACAAAGCATGAGACCTTTTCTGTCTGGCTTTCACTTAGCATACTACATTGGAGATTCAACCACGTTATTAGTAATTCCTTTTATTGCCGAGCAGCGTTTTACTGCTGACAGTAAAGCTGTTGGCCGGACAGTCTTAAAATTCAATTGGAGGCTGATCAGCACACGTGATTGCACCGAAGTATTTTTTTTTTTATTAAAAAAAAGATTTTTGTTTAACGTTTATTTATTTTTGAGACAGAGAGAGACAGAGCATGAACGGGGGAGGGTCAGAGAGAGGGAGACACAGAATCTGAAACAGGCTCCAGACTCTGAGTGGTCAGCACAGAGCCGACTCGGGGCTCGAACCCACGGACCGTGAGATCATGACCTGAGCCGAGGTCGGCCGCTTAACCGACTGAGCCACCCAGGCGCCCTGCACCGAAGTATTTTAAAGTAAATTACAGATGTGGACACACCTGCCCTTGTGAGGACACAGGTGCCGGACACGGGCTTCTGTGATGATCTGCACCTGCCATCCCTGGGCCTTAGTAACGTTTTCTACTCCATGACCCATGATTTCCTTCAAATGACTCAAGGAAGACTGCTGCTCTTTCCCTCGCTTCGCCTTCTAGAAACTCTTAGGACAAGGGTCCTCCTGGCCATTCCGTGAGTGGCCAGCCGTGCTGGGTGTGTGAAATTTGGATGAACTCCCCACGCGATTATAACATGACCCTAGGCCAATTTTTCCTTCAGGCCAATACAGGTTTCTTTTTCTTTTCTTTAAACGCTTTATTTGTTTTTTAAAGTTTATTTATTTATTCATTTAGTTAGAGAGAGCGTGTGGGGGGAGGGGCAGAGAGAAAGGGAGAGAGAGATCCCAAGAGAATCCCATGAGGCTCGATCCCACGAACCGTGAAATCGTGACCTGAGCCAAAACCGAGAGTCAGGCTCTTAACCGACTGAGCCACCCAGGTGCCCCTCAAAGGCTTTATTTTTTGAAAGCAGTTTTCGGTTCACAGTAAAATTGGGAGGAAGGTGCAGAGATTTCCCATGAAGCCTCTCCCCCTTCATAGGCACAGCTTTCCCCGCTATCAACTCCCCCCACCGGAAGGATACATTTGCTACAATGGATAAATCTACACTGACACATCATAATCACCCAAAGCCACAGCTTACGTTGAGGTTCACCCTTGGTGTCGTACGTTCTATGGGCTTGCACAGAACAGTTTCTCTGCCCTAACAATCCCCTGGGCTCGCCCTATGCAGCCCTCCCACTTCCAACAACCCCTGCCAATCCCTGATCATTTCACTGTCTCCATGGTTTTGCCTTTTCCAGAATGATGTATAGCTGGAATAACAGTATGTAGCCTTTTCAGATTGCTCTTTTCTTTTTTTTCAGATTGCTTTTTTTTTAATTTAGTAATATTCATTTCCTCCATGGGTTTTCATGGTCTGATAGCTCGTTTGTTTTTTCTGCTGAATGATGTTCTGAGTCTGGCTGTATCACAGTTTGCTTATCCATTCACCTGCTGGGGCAGATCTTGGTTGCCTCACAGTTTGGGCAATTCTAAGTAAAAGGGCTAGACGTATCTATGTGCAGCTTTTTCTGCAGACACAGGTTTTCACTCCTTTGGACAAGCACCGAGAAGCACAATTGCTAGACCTCATGATAGGAGTGTGTTTAATTTTTGAGAAACTGCCAAGCCACCTTCCAGAGTGACGGTCCCATTGGCATTCCCACCAGCAGGTGGACGAGAAGGCCTGTTGCTCCTTCACCAGCATCTGGTGTGCTCAGTGTTCTGGATTTTGGCCATTCCAGGAGGCGCGAGGTATCTCATCGTTGTGCCAATTTGCGTTTCCCTGATGGCACGTGACGTGAAGCATCCCTCTGTACGCCTATTTGCCATCTGTCTATCTTCTTTGCTGAAGCGTCTGCTAAGGTCTCTGGCCCCTTTCTAAGTGGCATGATTTGTTTTCTTATTGCCGACATCCTTGTTTTTAACTTGGGAATTTTAATTCAAGTATTTTGTTGAAAGTGTTTCTAGAATAGCACCATCCAATGAAAATGTAATGCAAGTCACATATGCAATGAAATATTTTCTAGTTAGCCACACTAGGAAAAGGAGAAAAAGGAAATTAGTTTTCATAAGTATTTTATTTAACCCGAATTATTATTTTAACATGTCATCGCTATTAAAATTTTATTAATGAGATTTACTTTCTGTATTTTTTACTGAGTCTTCAAAATTTGGTGTGTATTTTAACTTACAGCACCTCTACAATAAAATTAAAAAATTTGTTTAATGTTTTTTTATATTTGAGAGAGAGAGAGAGAGAGAGAGAGAGAGAGAGATAGTGCGCCAGAAGGGGAAGGACAGAGGGAGACAGAGACAGTATCTGAAGGGGACTCCAGCCTCTGAGCTGTCAGCACAGAGCCCGACGCAGGGCTTGAACTCATGAGCTGTGAGATCATGACCTGAGCCAAAGTCAGACGCTTAACCGACTGAGCCATCCAGACGCCCCTATACTACAATTCTGACTAGCTACATTTTAAATGTTCAAAAGCCACATGTGGCTAGTGGCTACCATATGAGACATTATAGGTGCAGAAGTAACCAGTAGCCAGGACCCCCGTGGCTAAGAGGAAAAGTTGAGTTGTGGATAATAATAATAGTAATAATCACAATAATAACATTTTAGAGCAGGTTTTGGTTTGCAGAGGCTTCCCAGACATTATCTCATACGGTCCTGGTAGCAACCCTGTGAGATAATTATTTTCAGCAGCATCATTTTGCAATGAGAAAATTAAGGCTCTGAGAGGCGAAAGCGGCTTGCCCAACAGTGCTCAGTGGGTAGGTGACACAGCTTGGCTTCTCTCCCCAAGGCGTCCTATCCTCACACAACCTCCCCTAAGCAGACCCTACAATCTAGGTGTCACTAATGAACATGAAAGCAAGTGAAGTTACTTCCCCAATCATTCTAGGGAATGATTCCCCAAGAAGAGATGTTCACATTAAAATGAGGAAAGGCCAGGAGCTCTCAAAGTTCAACGCTCATAAGAATTTCCTAGATGAGCTTACTTTACTGTTATTATTTTTTAATGTTTAATTATTTTTGAGAGGGACAGAGAGAGAGCAGGGGAGGGACAGAGAGAGAGGGAGACACAGAATCCAAAGCAGGGTCCAGGCTCTGAGCTGTCAGCACAGAGCCCGACACAGGGCTCGAACCCACAGACCACGAGATCATGACCTGAGCTGAAGTCGGAGGCTTAACCAACTGAGCCACCCAGGTGTCCCATAGATGAGCTTACTTTAAGTGAAGATTCCTGGTCCCCAAACGTTGACATTCTTATTCAGTAAGGCAAGAATCTGCATTTTTACCAATAGCCCCAGGATCCTGATAGAGGTGGTCCATGGCCCACGAGTTTCCATACGTGGCCTGCAAGAATGTGCAGGGCCTTGAAATGAGAGTCCTGCTTAAGGATTGAAATTCGTTTCAGAAAGTTGCTTGACTTCAGGCAACTCAAGAGTCCCAGGACGGGGGGACCACCAGGGTTCACAAAGTGGAATACTGAGGTTGTGAAGCATGCTATACAAGATTTAACGCCATGTTAAGATATTCGTTATATATTGCATAAAAAAGGTTACTGGATTTGTGCACTTTTCTGTAGGATGTTATACGTTGATGAAAGTTTTATAAAAAGGAGATTATTAAATAAATGTTACAGTGTCAATGCCTTATCTGCATATAGTTATTTCTTTATATTTATACTTACATTTGTATGTGTGTCCACATAAAATGAATGAATAACACCAAAATATTCACAACACTTATCACTGCCTGACATGTTTATGGATAATTCTTAAATTTTCTTCTTTCATCTTGATTTTTTTCCTGAACTGTGTGCAATGAACATGTGCTGTGTTGATAAAAAAATAATGAAATGTTTAAGGCAATAAATCATAAAAGAGAGGTCTTGAAAGATAAGACCAGTTAGTAGTCACTTTATTGTTTTCTTCTGAATGTTTATTTTTGAGAGAGAGAGAGAGAGAGAGAGAGAGAAAGGGAGGGAGGGAGAGAGAGAGAGAGAGAGAGAGAGAGAGAGAGAGAGAGAAGGCACGCACCAGTGGGGTTGGGGCAGAGAGAGGGCGACATAAGATCCAAAGTGGGCTCCGCACTGACAGCAGAGAGCCCGACGCGGGGCTCAAACTCAGGAACCGCGAGATCATGACCTGAGCCAAAGTCGAACGCTCCACCGACTGAGCCACCCAGGCGCCCCAGTACTTACTTCATTATATAAATGAGGTCTTAGGAAAAGATTACATTTGGTAGCTTTTAAAACATTTCCATGTTTTCTCATTTGGGGTATAAATGGATACCGTTCATGCTCCATAGACTTGCATAATCACCCTAAAATTGAAAGCCTTAGCTGTCAGGTCCTTTTCCAGGCTCAGAGCTCCTTAAAGGAGTTGCTGAACATTGTCAGGGACGGGATGCACTTTGCATCTCGATGCCACTCTACCCGTGATGAAGGCCGTGTATACCGGGTCACAGGGACCCGAGCAGGGGTGGGGAACCCCTCCGGTTTATCCGACATCAAAGCCCGGGGGTGCACCACAGGGCTCCAGGCAGATCTGGCATAAAGAGGTGGTATAAAACAACGGTTGGGGCATCTGGGTGGCTCAGTCGGTTGAGCATCCGACTTCAGCTCAGGTCATGATCTTGCGGTTCGTGAGTTTGAGCCCTGCGACGGGCTCTGTGCTGACAGCTCAGAGCCTGGAGTCTACTTCAGATTCTGTGTCTCCCTCTCTCTCTCCCCGTGCCCTGCTCATTCTCTGTCTCTCTCTGTCTCTCAAAAATAAATAAATATTAAAAAAAAATTTAAAAAAACAACGGTTGTTGGTTCAGGATAACATTAACGTGCACGTACTGAGTATGTGTGTGTGTTATACATTTCTACTTTTATATTTAAAATATGTAAGTATATTTTCTAGAAAGTGAAAGCATCTCTTAAAGACCCCCCAGAAAACTGTTTTAGGGCAGCATGTCTGGCTTCTGGCCGGCCTTCAGGCTAATACAGCCTTCAGGTGGTGAGGGTCCCCTCCGGCTGCCTCACTGGGTAAGTTCCTGGTACCCTGGGAACACCGCGTGAGGGCTGGATTTGAACCTGGCTTGTGTGGTCTCGGGCCACTTTGTGCCCTCTTGAGACCCTCGGTGAAGCGCTCGCTAGTCAAGCTGCAGGGCGATGCTGCCAGGACCCTGACCTCTGTCTGCATCCCTGACGCACCCCCGAGTCTCCCCATCTGAAAAAAAAAAAAAGAAGAAAAGTGGGAAGAACGGTGATATTCATCTCACAAGGTTTTTGTAAGCCTGACACGAGTTAATTCACGTGAACGGCTGCACCACCTAACGTGGCTCATGCTGCCGCCACCGCCAGAAACATCAGTGAATAAATGAATAAAACGGGGGGAACGTCTGCACAAAGGCCTTTGCCAGAAGATTCCCCGTGGTTACCTCACCACTAGCTACCGGGAGAGTCGGGAGGGGACAGCCTGCGGGCAGCGGGAGCCCACAGCTTCTGGTCTCGGGCCCACGTCTCCTGCCCGCGGGCTCCCCGCAAACCCGGTGGGCCGATTCTGGAAAGCCTGCCAGACTCCCATTTTCGCTTTTCTCCTCTTTCTGTCTATTTTGGGTCACCCCCTGCCCCCCACCCCCCGGGCGGGGCTTGCCTGTGGGCCAGGATCCAAGGCGGTGGGCGAGGGGCTTTGATGTTCAGAGGCCGTGTGGGAGAGTGGGTGGCCTGTGGATGGCAAGCTCGGCTGGGGAGAAGGGGAGAAGGCACCCCCACTCTTCTCCCACTGCGAGGGGAGCGAGGGGAGCGAGGGGAGCGGGCAAGGCCCCTGTGAGCCTCGCAGGGCCCCAGAAAGCCGAGTACGGGAGTTACTTCAGGACAAAACAAGCACGAAGAGAACAGGAGAGAATTGTGTGAAAGTGGCTAAGCTGTGTGAGTCACTGCGTGATGGCCAGAAAAATTCTAGGGTTTCTGATTAGAAGAAAAAAAAAAGTAACCTTTCCTCGCATTCTGCACGGAGGGAGGCTGCATTTCACTTACCAACAGGTTACAAAAATGAACTTTCAGGAAGGAAAAAAAGACCCTCCAAAAGCATGAATGAGGTCAAGGCCCACCTCCGAAGGAAGCGCCTCCTCAGGGCAGTGCGGGGAGGCGGTGGCGGCCAAGATGGGTTCCCAGCCTGGGGGACATCCAGACCCCACCGTGGGAGAGGAGGGTCCCTCTGGGAGGTGACTGGCTCCTCTTGGCTGAGTCGGAGGCCTTTGCCGCAAGAAGGCAGGGGGCCAGCCCCTTAATGCGGAAACGTTTCAGTGGTGGAGGATGAAAGCAAATGAAACAGCATCTTCTAGAAGGACGTGCTCTATTGACATGATCCAGAATACTGCGACTGGAATATTCTTAGGCAGCTTTAGACACACTAATGTCTAAAATCATTAACCCGAAAGAAAACGTATCCAAGAGGTCGTGTTTCCAGGGAAGTATCCTCCCCTCGCGCACAGGTTTCCACACATTTCTGACCTTTAAATTTCAGGAACTTGTTTTTCCTTGTTTTAAGGAAACACTTCTGCTGTGCGTCCCCACCCCCCCAGCCCCAAAAGATATGATGAAACGCTAACCCCCAGCACCTCAGAATGTGACCTTATCTGGAACCAGGGTTGCACCGAGGTCACTGGGGAGGGGCTCGTCCCATATGGCCGCTGTTCCCACAAAAAGGGGAGGTGCACCTTCCTTCCTCCCTCCTTTCTTTCCTTCCTTCCTTCTTTCCTTCCTTCCTTCCTCCTTCCTTCTTTCCTTCCTTCCTTCTTTCCTTCCTTCCTCCTTCCCTTCCTTCCTTCCTCCCTCCTTTCCTTCCTTCCTTCCTTCTTTCTTCCTCCCTTCCTTCTTCCTTCCTTCCTTCCTTCCTTCTTCCTTCCTTCCTTCCTTCTTTCCTTCCTCCCTCCTTTCCTTCCTTCCTTCCTTTCTTCCTTCCTTCTTCCTCCCTCCTTCCTTCCTTCCTTCCTTTTTCCTTCCTTCCTCCCTTCTTCCTTCCTTCCTTCCTTCCTTCCTTCCTTCCTTCCTTCCTTCTTTCCTTCCTCCCTCCTTTCCTTCCTTCCTTTCCTCCTCCTCCTCCTCCTCCTCCTCCTCCTCCTTTTACTTTTTCTTGCTTATTAGAGTAAAATGTACACATCCCGAATCTTGGATTCACAGCTCAATGAAGTTTTACATACGGGTCTACCTGTGTCGTCACCGCCCAGGCCAAGACATCGAACGCTGCTGGCACTCTAGCAGTTTCCCCTGAGCCCCTCCTCAGGCTTCATTTGTTTAAATTTAGGAATAGATCACAAATACGTCTCATGTCGGTCAATACAGACCTACAAAATTATTTTCAGTTTTGGTACAGTATTCCATTTTATTTAATGGGTGTGTCATAATTTACTTAACTACTGGTATATTTAGAGTCTTCCCAATTTTTAAGACTTTATAAATCGCCCTGACAGGCATTCTCACAAACACATCCTACCTCCTTGGTGTAATTATTCCCTCTAGGAGGTAGGGTTGCTGAATCGAAGGAATGCTCACTTTTTTAGGTGTGCTGCAAGGGGCGCCTGGGTGGCTCAGTCGGTTAAGCGGCCGACTTCGGCTCAGGTCATGATCTCGCAGTCCGTGAGTTCGAGCCCCGCGTCGGGCTCTGTGCTGACAGCTCAGAGCCTGAAGCCTGTTTCAGATTCTGTGTCTCCCTCTCTCTGACCCTCCCCCGTTCATGCTCTGTCTCTCTCTGTCTCAAAAATGAATAAACGTTAAAAAAAATTAAAAAAAAAAAAAAGTGTGCTGCATACTGGCTAATGACCTTTCAGAGAAGTCCTACTGCTGGAGCCTCTCAGCAGCATCACATGCCCGTGCCCGCTTCCCCACGCCCTTCCGGGCACCGAGGCCCAGAGCCCCATCCTCGCCAGTCTTGTTTCACCGGTACCTTAGAAAGGCGGCTTGAGACCCCTCTCGAGAGAGCATCTCCGAGAGACTGCTACACAATTCAGGGAGACAGTGAACACCCGCACTGGTGCAGCGCATTTTCGGAGGCAAGAGGCCGAAGGAGCGACGGGGACAGCATATTGCTTGCGTGCGGTTTACAAGGCGGCCTCACACAGATGCTCTATCGTCTCAGAAACTCGCTGAAGCCGCCACCGTTATCCTTCTCAGTACTACTGTGGTTCCTGCTATTATTATCCTCCTAGGAAAAATGAGAAGAAATTAAAAAGAGAATCAGAGAATCAGAGTTCACCGATTGTCTGAAATGAAATACCCAGCTGGTTACAGAGCCGGGACTGAAACCTAGATATTCTGGCTCTCCCCCCTGCCCCCCACCCCAGGACTTCTTCCAGTCAAGCTGAGGGCTTTTGTTCATTTTTTATTTATTCGTTTCCTCCCACCCTCCTCGGTCTGTGACACAATCGGATTTAGGGTGAGTGGAATATCTTCCTGTGCCAAGCAGGAAGAATTGACTCGACTTCAAGGGTTCAGTCCAGAAAACCCAGGATAGCATTGAAAGCTCCCATAGACCAAAAAAAAAAAAAAAGAAAGAAAAAAAAAAGACAGTTTGAGCAACTGTGAGGACTTTTACTGCATTGGATGGAAACACTTTACAAATGTCTACATCTATGAATTCAAAAGAATACTAAAAACAGCAATGGTAACACCTTCATTGGTCACCTTCAGAGAATGCTAGGGACACGCTTATTTTCAAGACTCGTAAATAAAAGGCAAGAATTAGGTATTTATTTCTGCCATTCCAGTATGAACTGTAGTACTGAGTAATCAGAGAGGGACAAGCGGAGGCTTCTATTGACAAAGTATTCCAGCTAATAAATGGAGAAGACAAGGCCGAGTGTCACCACTCTGTGACCTTTGCATGGGCTCGAGGCAAGAAGCATCAATGGCTGATAAACACACAAAAAAAGACAGACCAGCAGACCCTTTGTGTGAAAGGACACACTACCACCTGTGAAGTATTCTTGCCAAGAATTTAAAACTTAAACCTGATCCCACATCTCAATCTAACTACCGATTTCTGGGAAATAGAGGGGACAGGGAAACTTGCTAAGTGACATGACATTGGGCTACAGTGAGAAACGTTACCCGCTTTCTTCATCAAAAATTTGCAAAGAGGGGCGCCTGGGTGGCTCGGTCAGTTAAGCGTCCGACTTCAGCTCAGGTCGCGATCTCGCGGTTTGTGAGTTCCAGTCCCGCGTCGGGCTCTGTGCTGACAGCTCGGAGCCTGGAGCCTGCTTTGGATTCTGTGTCTCCCTCTCTCTCTGCCCCTGACCACCCCTTCTTTCTCAAAAATAAATAAATATTTAAAAAAATGTGTTAATGTTTTAAAATATTAGAGAAAACCTAAACGCAGGAAAGTTGGTATTTTTGGTGCAACCCTGGGATGGGATACTATACTTCCGTTACGAATGAAGATGTTCCCAATATGTTGTATATGATAAAAGCAGCTTATAAAGGTAATTTTTATTATGAAAAAATTTTAAATTATTTTGTTTTATTTTTTCCATCGTGATCAGTGTACCTTTTAATCCCCAGCACCTATTTCACCCATTCCCCCACCTAGCTCCTTCCTGCCCCAAATCAGTCTGTTCTCTATAGTTAAGAGTCTCTTGGTTTCTGTCTCTCTTTTTCCCTTTGCTCATTTGTTTTTTTCCTTAAGCTCCACATGTGAGTAAAATCATATGGTATTTGTCTTTCTTTGACTTAGTTTGCTTAGCATTATACTCTTTAGCTCCATCTATGTCATTGCAAATGGCAAGATTTCATTCTTTTTTATGGCTGAGTAGTATTCCATTGTATACATACTACATCTTCTTTATCCATTCATCTATCGATGGACACTTGAGCTGCTTCATAATCTGGCTACTGTAGATAATGCTGCTATAAACATCGGGGTGCATGTATCCCTTTGAATTAGTGTTTTTGTATTTTCTGAGTAAATCCCCAGTAGTGCAATTCCTGGATCGTAGGGTTGTTCTATTTTTAATTTTTTGAGGAAGGCCCATACTGTTTCCCATGGTGGCTGCAACAGTCTGCATTCCCACCAATAGTGCATGCATGAGGGTTCCTTTTTCTCCGCATCCTCACCAACAATCGTTGTGTCTTGTGTTTCGGATTTTGGCCATTGTTATAGGTGTGAGATGACATCTCGTTGTGGTTTTAATTTATATTTCCCTGACGATGAATGATGTTGAGAATGTTTTCACGTGTCTGTTGGCCATCTGGATGTCTTCTCTGAAGAAGTGTCTGTTCTTGTCTTCTGCCCATTTTTTAATTGGATTATTTGTTTTGTTGGATGTTGAGTTGTATCAGGTCTTTTTGTATTTGGGATATTCACCCTTATTAGATATGTCACTTGCAAATATCGTCTCCCATTCCATAGATTACTTTTTAGTTTTATTGGTTGTTTCTTTTGCTGTGCAGAAACTTTTTATTTTGATGTAGTCCCAAGAGTTTATTTTTGCTTTTTCTTCCTTGTTCAGGAGACACATCTAGAAAAATGTTGCTACAGCCGATGTCAGAGATGATTTCCTGTGCTCTCTTCTAGGATTTTTATGGTTTCAGGTCTTACACTTAGTCTTTAATCCATTTTGAGTTTATTTTTGTGTACAGTGTAAGACAGTGTTCCAGCATCATTCTTTTGCATGTTTCTGTCCACTTTTCCCAATGCCATTTGTTGAAGAGACGGTCTTGTTCCCATCTTATATTTATTTCTCCTTTGTTGAAGATGAATTGACAATATAATTGTGAATTTATTTCTGGGCTTTCTGTTCTATTCCCTGATCTATGTATCTCTTTTGCCAGTACCATATTGTTTTACTTACTATCACTTCATAATGTAACTTGAAATTTGGAATTGTGATGCCTCCAGTTTCATTTTTCTTTCTCAAGATTGCTTTGGCTACTCGGGGTCTGTGTGTTTGTGGTTCCATACAAATTTTAGGATTGTTTGTCCCAGTTCTGTGAAAAAAAAAATGCTGTTGGCATTTTGATAGGGATTCCATTAAATGTGTAGATGGCTTTGAAGAGTATAGACATTTTAACAATATTTGTTCTTCCAACCCATCAGCGTGGAATATCTCCATTTCTTTGTGTCGTCTTCAATGCCTTTCATCAGTGTTTTCTAATTTTCAGAGTACAGGTCTTTCACCTCCTTGGTTAAGTTTAGTCCTAGATATTTTGTTGGTTTCAGTGCAATGGTAAATGGGATTGTTTTCTTAATTTCTCTTTCTGCTGCTTCATTATTGGTGTACAGGCATGCAACAGATTTCTGTACATTGATTTGTATCCTATGACTTTCCTGAGGTTATTTATCAGTGTAAAGGTAGTTTTTAACTTAATTAAGATATTGTAAAGATATTGCATGCTCATTGTAAAAAGAAACTCAGATAATCCAATGGGAGTAAAGTTCCCATCGCCTCCATCTCCACTAATAGCACTCAATTCCTCTTTCTCATATAGATTTTTTCAAAGTTACTCATAATGTAAATGTATATTTCTAAACTCTGATGGAAGCCTTTTACTTAATAAAAATATTAACTACTAGTATAAATTAGTAGTTATTTTTTTTACTCTTTCTACATCAATTTTACATGGAGAAACCATTCTTTTTTGTTACAAATTTTCTGAAACTCTAAATTTATTGATTCAATAAATGTTTATTGGGTGACCTACATGTCTCAGAAACTGTGGTGTGTGTGTGTGTGTGTGTGTGTGTGTGTGTGTGTGTGTGAGAGAGAGAGAGAGAGAGAGAGAGAGAGAGAGAGAGAAGCCATAACGAGTAAGACAAATATCTTAATCTTGTCCACAAAGCTGAGAAACTGGCAAAGGAAATACATATGAAACAATAAGTCAATCTAATATGGTAGAAAGAAAGCTTTTTATTAAAGCCAGGAAAGCAGGCAAGGGGGTGTTTCTCTGGGAGAAACTATGTTTATTTACAAAAATATCTTTTTAAAAAATGTTTATTTTTTAATTTATTTTAAAAGAGAGTGAGCAAGCGAGGGATGGACAGAGAGAGAGAGAGAGAGAGAGAGAGAGAATCCTAGGCAGGCTCTGTACTGTCAGCACTGAGTCGGATATGAGGCTCAGTCCCAGGAACCGTGAGATCATGACTTGAGGCGAAATGAAGAGTTGGCAGCTCAACCGACTGACCCACCCAGGGGCCCCAAAAACCTCTTGATGAACTTTCTTCGTATGAAAAACCACACGCTTAGAGTGCTCTAATGGACTTATTCAGTGGTTCTCAAACCTGGTTGCATATTAGGATAACCTAGGTCAATGAAAAAAAACGAAACCTGATGCCTGAGCTCCACCGCCGGAACTTCTGATTTCACTGCTTGAAGGCCCCAAACATAGGATTGTGTGATGCTTCCTGGGTGTTTCTAATGGCTGAGTCTAAGAGTATATTTAATTTGCTCTGCTGCAATGTGAAACCACTCTACCCCCTCCTACCACCACCAGCACGGCTACCGACTTTTTACAAAAGTCGAAACACATCACCTTGTACTCCGTTCAGTAAAAGAACAGGGATCAAGAACACCTCCAAGTAGCTGTCAAATTGTGTCCACATGTACAGGTAGCAAAATGCAGGTAACTTGCATGCAGCTATATAGGGATTTGGATACAGAAATGATCAAGAGAAATTTAGGTTCCCTACTAATTCCTGAAATACTTAGAATATTCCGAACTTCTGCGTGTAGAGTGAAAGTTAAACCCATTTGTATTTATTTATTTATTTATTTGTGTTTTTACTGAAGTATGGTTAACATACAGTATTAGATTAGGTGCAATACAACATATTGATTCCACAATTCTATACATTACTCAGTGCTCATCAACATGGGTGTGCTGTTTCATTCAGCCCCACTCGTCCCCCTCTGGCAACCACCAGTTTGTTCTCCATATTTAGGAGTCTGGTTTTTGGTTTATCTCTTTTTTTTCCTTGTTTTGTTTCTTAAATTCCGCATATGAGTAAAATCAAATGGTATTTGCCTTTCTCTGATTTATTTTGCTTAACATAATACCTTGTATATTCTCTTAATAGGCATCTTCTGGTCACATACAAATGTTTAGACATTACTGCTTGCAAGTTTCTCTTTTTTTTAAACTTTTAAACATTTATTTATTTTTGAGAGAGAGAGAGAGACAGAACACTAGCAGGGGAGGAGGAGGAAGAGGGAGGCACACAATCTGAGGCAGGCTCCGGGCTCTGAGCTGTCAGCACAGAGCCCGATGCGGGGCTCGGACTCACAAACTGCGAGATTATGACCTGAACCAAAGTCCGATGTTTAACTGACTGAGCCACCCAGGCACCCTTGCAAGTTTCTCTTTTGACTTAACATATCATGGACGCTTTTCCGTCAGTTAAAGTTATCTCATTTCTTCAAACAACTGTACAAAATTCCATTTTATGTTCCCACGAGGGTACATTTTTTTAACCAGTCCCTATTGATGGACATTTAGTCTGTTTATGATTTTCACTATTACTTTAAAAATGCTGTAAAACATCCTTATCCATTTATTTTTACCTTATTTTGTAAGCATTTTCTGCAGGACAAATTCCTGGAAATGGGAATTCCTGTGCATACAACCCCATGTTATTGTTAAAAGTGTCTGTGTTTGTTGTGTCTGTATACAGGCAATATTTTTTCATTAAATTTTTAAAATATTTATTTATTTTTGAGGGGGGAGAGGCAGAGAGAGGGGGAGACACAGAATCTGAGCCAGACTCCCAGCTCTGAACTGTCAGCACAGAGCCTGACGTGGGGCTCAAACCCATGAACCGTGAGATTATGACCTGAGCCCAAGTCGGATGCTGAACTGACTGAGCCACCCAGGTGGTATTTTAACATATAAACTCATTCTCGTTAGTTCCTTTTTATCCCACATTCCCTTCCATCTTTACATCCGGATCATGAGACATGTTTACTGCCATTGAGAGGGCCACAACTCAAAGTAATGTGTCATCAAAATAGACTTTTGACGCTCATGACAGAGACAGAAGCTTTGAGAGAGCATATTTTTTGAGTTACCAAAAGCCAGTTTGAAGGCCAAACTCGCCAAGTTTATGCCATAAACAACTGATTCAGGAAAATTTTGTGATGATGTAAGAGCAAGTTCTACCTAAGAGGAGATTAAAGGTCACCAGGGAGAGGATGATCTTCCGAGATGAAGACAAGAGCCATGGAGTCACCCTTTGATGGTGTCTCCAAAAAGCAGTCTGGCTCAGCCTGGATGAAAGCTGACGGCAGCCTTGGAAGGGACCGAGGGGATCTCACATCTCGGGGAGGCCGTAAGGCCCTCTGAGGAGTCCCAGGCCCCTCAAGGCACCAGAGTTGTACAGTGGCCTGGCTGGGTGAGGTTCCTGAGCAGATGGCCTAAGGACAGCATCAAGCAGTCCTTCCCAGCACAGCATGAAAGGGATGTGGGGGTGGCTGAGAGAAGGGACAAGGAGGACTCAGAAAACACAGACACTTGACCAAAGCCCGCGAGGGACCAGGGCCATCCGGCTAAGGGCTAGGAATAGAGCAGTGAACAAAACTGATGCAGGCCTTCCCTTCACAGAACCTGCAGACTACCCCGGATGACACCAAACAGTTGGACAATTATTACATGGGAATATGATGTAACATATTGGCATATCTAGCTTCCTACAGTAAATGATGTCTACGCTGAGACTTGAAGGGGGAATAGAAATCTGCTCGGCACAGGTACATGGGGATAGTCTTCAGGCAGAATAAACATAGTACAAAGGCTCAGGGCCAGAAGATGGAATATCTGGGGGCCTGGCTAGAGAGACAAGGTATAGCTAAAGAGGTAGGCAGGAGCCAGCTACAGAGAACCTACAACACTGCATTAATTGATTTGCATTTTGTCCTGAAGGCACAGGGGAGCCATTGGAAGATGACCTATTTCCATCATCTATTTTTTTAAGTTCCCTGCTTTATTAATTAACTAAATCTACAGCTAAATTGCCAATGAAAACTCTAAAATATAAAGTAATCACAAAAAGGTCGGGAATGAACAGCACCAGAGTTATTGTTAAGGCAAGAATGTCACATCATTGAAACTAAAATGTCAAAACCAATCAACCATTTAGGATGTGATGACAATAACATCATTGAGAGTTTAAGACGACTAAGGGGCACTCAATGATTTGAAGCAGGGAATGCCATGACTAGCTTTATGTATTTAAAAAAAAACACACACATAAGACCACTCGGGCTGTTGTGTGGAGAAAGGAATGGAGGCGGCAAGCCTGGAAACAACGAGACCAGGCAAGAGAGCTGGAGACCCAAACCAGGCTAGAAACTAGGGCAACCCTACATCCTGTTCCCCAGACCCGGGTTTGCCTAGAACTGACCAAGTTTATGCCTGTTGTCCTCTCTTGCCGTCTGTTGGAGCACCTTTCACTCTTAAACACATCCCAGTTTGGAGGCTCCAACAGTGGCTGGCAGTTGAGGGGGAGAGAAGCCATTCGAGAGCTCTTTGGGACATGGAAGTGACAGGGCTCGGTGAAGGGTCAGATGTGGGGGTGAGGCAGGATGACTCCCAGGGCTGTGGTGTGAGCAGTGGGTGCTGTTCAGGATGTAAGGAGCACTGGTGTAGTCGGTTTGCTACTTCAGGGGCCCTCCCACCTGGAGGGACGAGTAGGGCTTGGCTTTGGCAGGGGAGGAGGAGTTTTCCGGCCGGGAGAGCAAGTACAATGGCACAGAAGCAGGAAGCAAAATGTCACCTTTAGAGACAATTCAAGTGTTTTGTTTTACAGGGGAAGCGAGCGTCCTGGTGTGAAGCGGGGAGGAAGGAATGGTCAGGGGCCTGGGGTACGGATTTTAGCAGGGTCCTACCCGGGCAGCCTGAGACTTGCCTGTGGCTCACCGTGGCTCTGTGTTAGGTTCTCACCCGGGGATTCCCACACTTAAAAAACACTGGGTGAAGCCTTCCTCTATCTCTTTTTTTCTGCTTTTCTTTAGCAGGAAAACATCAACAACCAGAACCTTCATCAAACGTGGGATGGCAAACTGTCCCACAAGCCTAGACTACTATATCTGGACTATTACATGAAAAAGAAAGGAACATCTATATCATTTAGGGCTTTGTTTTTTAAATCTTTTTGTTATAGAAATCTAACCTGTGTACTAAAAAACAGTAGGTGTTAATAAACTTATTTAGACATTTTAAATAGAAGTCCCTGCTATTTACTGACATGCTAACCTTAAATAATTCTAATCTCTTCGGTTCCCAAAGTCCTGGGCCCTTAGCTGAAAGCCTGGACTTTGGCCAAACAGCGCAGAAGATGAGCTCCTCATTGAGGGCTCGGGGAAACCAGGAGACAGAAGGGAAGAACGTAATGCTGAGAACTGGCCTTCAGGCCAGAACCAATCAGATGGGGACCCCAGGGTTGGAATGAGCCAAGTTTCCCTTCTAAGTGTCTGTGGATGTGCTGAGCCACAATGGGGACCCACAGTGGAAAACTGCTCAAGTTTGGGCCTCTCTGTTAGGCTCAAGAGACAAATCATTATTAAGTAATGAATGATGAATGGGCTTCAGGGGGCTCTGGAGAAAAACACAGATGCCCATCTACTTGTAGAACCCACAGGGGAATGTCTCTCCTATGATGAAGTCCTCGGGGGATTGAGAAGTTTCTTAAGATCTCCACCTATGCACACTCTATTTATTGGGCACTAACTGGGTGCCAGACAAAGGATCAGGTATGAAAAATTAAATGCAAAGTTGAATAAAATGATTCCCCTACCATCAATTAGCTAACCTGGAATCAGGGAAACAGGCCAAGAACTATAGTGTGATCCCAAGGAAATTCCACATCTGTGGACAGCCCTATCAGTCCTCTTGATGCACTGATGGAAAACATCCTGGGAATCCCACCCTTGTCTGGAGTGCTATCTACTGGGCTCATGTGGTACTCAGGGACGAGATCACTGTTGCACTCCGTAAAGAAAAACCCACTTTTAGAGACAGTGCAGCCCACCCTTCAAACTCAGAGAAACACTGCACACCATCAATACCGTTAGATGTGCTGGCTCTGACTTCAGATACTCAGGTGGAAACTCACCCTGCTCAAGTGGAAAGTAACCCTGCAATCTCTCCCTGCCCTTCTCACTCATCAAAGCACCAATTTTCAGAGTCTGAGTGTCTCACAAATGCCTCCTAATGGATCTATCCCATGGTTTTGTTTACTTTGTTTATCAGAAGAAGCTCCAATGGTATATTTTTATCCTTAATAGGCCTTCTTTAAGGCATGTCAACCTCTTAATTTACGTTGCCTTCGGAACTTTTTCCTTTTTCAGACGGTGGGCAACCAGTTCAAAAGACTAGGGTCTGAGCATGGGGTACAATTTGTATGGGTCGACCCAGGAGTAGCCCACATTACTAATGCTCTACTTCCATCCTTGGCATCTCCAGCCACGAAGAAAAGATGTGAAATGCATTAAAAGACCATTCTTTTTCCCTTGGTTTGTAATGGATGACTGAAGAAGAAAAAGAAGAAGGAGTATGCCTATAAAATTTTGTACATACAGGTGCATAAAATGTATACGTATAAATAAATACATATACACAAAATGTGTATTTATATATAAAGTCTGGCTTTGGTATCAGAATAATGCCAGCCTCATAATATGAGTCGGAAAGTGTTCTATTTCCTAGAAAAGTTTGTGTATAGTTGGTCTTTTTTTCTTCTTTAATGGACGGAAGAATGCACCCGTGAAACCATCTAGGCCATGTGGACCTGGAGTTTATTATATGTAATAAAACATCCTTTCTCTTTTCAGAGGTCTTTACTTAGTATTCATCAGCTTACTTAAACATTGAATTAGGAGGGCTGTGTGCTTTGGGCACACAATGAAGATCTCCAAGTCAATTGAACCCAACTGAAATGACATGTGCTTAACTTCTGAGTCACCTTAAAAAGCTCTTTGGTCTTCAGATTGTTTTGTGGGATTTTTTTTTTTGTTATATAGTCTTATAAATGGCACACAGATTGGCTGAAAACAGCTACAATTTGACACTCTATAATAGTTTAAAACCACATGCCTGGCCAAAAAGCATATGAAAAGATGCTCAACATAGCTAATCATTAGGAAAATGCAAAGCAAAACCACAACAAGGTATCACTTCACATCCATTAGGACGGCCACTATTATAAAAACAAAAAACAAAAAACAGAAACAGAAACAGAAAAGCCTGAGGGGCAGGCTTTAGATTTGGCAGATGTCTTATTGCCTACAGGGCTGCTCTCAAGGAGCATAGGCTGTAGATGCCATCTTGCCACTTTCCTTCTGTCTTGCTCCAGCTTGCTGGTATCTCCCACAAAAGAGGTTATACTCTCATGTGGAGCCCCAATTTTTGTAACTGCCACCCAGAAGACACCTCTAGATCTCCTGGCTCTGGTGGCCAGTGGGGCTTATGATTGTGATAACTACAGACTGTATATATATTTGCAAACAATTATAAACAGTTTTTTTTTTAACGTTTATTTATTTTTGAGACAGAGAGAGACAGAGCATGAACAGGGGAGGGGCAGAGAGAGAGGGAGACACAGAATCGGAAACAGGCTCCAGGCTCTGAGCTGTCAGCACAGAGCCCGATGCGGGGCTTGAACTCACGGACCGCGAGATCGTGACCTGAGCCAAAGTCGGCCGCTTAACCGACTGAGCCACCCAGGCGCCCCTATTTGCAAACAATTAAAAGCTGATGACTGAGGGTCTGACTTCCAATCAGCCTGAATCTAGGTGCTAAGATCCTCCCCTTTGGGATATTGACAAGTCTAGGCACATATGTAACTATAGGGAGCTACTAAAAATATAATAGACTGCTTGGACAAACACAAAGGTTTGAGAGACAACCAAGAGATGGGACAGGGTTGAACAAAAAGGTATATCTCCTATACAAGGCCACTCCTTCAAGATTGGGAGAGAAGTCTCAACAGCATAGAAACCAATACAGAGAGTCAAGCAAAATGAAGAAATAGAAGAATATGTGCCAAATGAAAAAACAAGATGAAACCTAGAGAAAAACCTTAATTAAATGGAGATAAGTAATTTACCTGATAAAGACTTTAAAGTCATGGTCATAAAGATGCTCACCAAACTGGGGAAAGGAAATGGATGAACATGTGAGAAATTCAACAAACAGACAGAAAACATAAGAAACTATGAAATAGAAGTCACAGAGCTGAAGAACACAATGACTGAAATGAAAAGTACACTAGAGGGGTTGAACAACAGACTAGATGAAGCAAAGAAAGGATCAGTGAACTCAAAGACAAGGCAGTGGAACTCACCTGATTGGAGCAGCAAATAGAAAAAAGGATGGAAAAAAAAGTGAAGACAGCTCAAGGGACTTATGGAGCAACATGAAACTGATTACATTTGTATTATAGGGCTCCCAGAAGGAGAGGAGAGAGGAAAGGAGGAAGAAATCTTATTTGAATAGTGGCTGAAAACTTCCCTGACCCAGAAGAGGAAACAGACATCCAGAATGAGGAAGCCTAAAGGATTCCAAACAAGAGAATCTAAAGAGACCCACATCAAGGCACATTATAATTAAAATGTCAACAATTAAACAAAAACAGAGAATCCTAAAAGCAAGGAGAGAAGAAAAATGCTTACATATACAAAGAAATCCCCATAAGACACTCAGCAGATTTTCCAGCAGAAACTGTGATGGCACAGGTGAGCGGCATGATGTATTCCAAGTGCTGAAAGAAAAAACTTCCAACCAAAAAAAACTTCAATCTACTCTACCTGACAAAGTTATCATTCAGAATTGAGGAAGAGATAAATAATTTTCCAGACACAAAAGATAGAGGAGTTCACCATTAAACCAGCCTTACAAGAAATGTTAAAGGGAATTCTTTAAGCTGAAAAGGAAAGATGATCATTAGTAATAAGAGAACATAGAAAAGAATAAATCTCGTTGGATAGGTAAATATATAGTAAAGATAGTGTACTAATCACTTATTAAGCTGGCATGCAGGTCAAAAAATGAACTAGTAAAAATAACTATGAATATAATAATGAGTTAAGGGATATACAAGATAAAAAGATGTAAATCTGACATTAAAAACATAAAATGTGGGGAGGGAAGGAGAGCAAAAATGTTGAGCTTTAGAATTTGATCAAATTTAAGTTGTTATCAACTTAAAATAGATTATTATAGATATAAATTCTTATATGTAAGCCTCATGGTAACCACAAGTCCAAAACATATAGTAAATACAAAAACATAAAGAGAAAGGAATCTAAATATATCACTAAAGAAAGTCATCAAATCACAAAGAGAGTAAAAGAAGAACAGAGAGGAACTTCAAAAACAACCAGAAAACAATTAACAAAATGGCAATAAATACATACTTCTCAAAAAAATATATGTAAATGGACTAAAGTCTTCAGTCAAAATACATACAGTGGCTGAATGGAAAAAGAAAAAAAAGACTCATTGTTTACAAAAGACTCATTTTATTTTTTTAAAGTTTTTATTTATTTTGAGAGAAAGAGAGAGAGAGAGTACAAGCAGGGGGAGGGGTAGAGAGAAAGGGAGAGAGAATCCTCAGCATTAACAGTGTGGAGCCTGATGCAAGCAGGGCTCGATTCCACGACCATGAGACCTGAGCCAAAATCAAGAGTCAGATGCCCAAATGACTGAGCCACCCAGGCGTCCCTACAAAAGACTCACTTTAGATGTAAGGACACATGCAGACTGAAAGTGAAGGAATGGAGACAAATATCCCATGCAAATGGAAACCAAAGGAAAGCTGGGTAGTTATATCAGATAAAATGGACTTAAAATTTTTTTAATGATTATTTATTTATTTTTGAGAGACAGAGAGAGAGAGGGCACAAAGTGGGGGAAAGGGAGAGAGAGAGAGAGAGAGAGAGAGAGTGAGTGAGAGAGAGACAGAATCCACAGCCGGCTCTAGACTCTGAGCTGTCATCACAGAGCCCGATGTGGGGCTCGAACTCATGAACCATGAGATCATGACCTGAGCCGAAGTTGGACATGTAACCAACTGAGCCACCCAGGTAACCCCAGACAAAACTGACTTTAAAACAAAGACTGCATTAAGGCAAAGAAAAGCATTACATAATGCTAAGGTGGTCAACACAACAAGAGAATACAACATTGGTAAATATTCATGCACCCAACATAGAATAACCTAATATATAAAGCAAATATTAACAGACTTAAAGGGAGAAATTGACAGCAATACAATAATAGAGGGGACTTTAACACTCCACTTACACTGGACAGATTATCCAGACAGAACATCAGTAAGGAAACATTGGCCTTAACACATTAGACCAAATGGACTTAATAGATATATGTATATATACAGAACACTCTATCAAAAAGCAACAGAATACACATTCTTTTCTGGCACACATGGAACATTCTCCAAGATAGATCATGTGGTAGGTCACAAAACAAGTCTTAATTGATTTAAGAGGATTGAAACCATATCAAACTTGTTTTCCAACCACAATGATATGAAGGTAGAAAACAACTACATAAAGAAAACTGGAAAATTCACAGATATGTGGAGATTTAAAAATATGGTACTGAAAAACCTACAAGACAAAAGAGAAATAAAAAAAATACCTCGAGACACATGATAGTGGAAATATAACATAATCAAAATTTATGATGCAGCAAAAGCAGTTCTAAGAGGGAAGTTCATATCAACAAATGCCTACTTCAAGAAACAAGAAAAGTCTCAAATAAACAATCTAACTCTACACTTCAAGGAACCAGTAAAAGAAGAGCAAATGAAGCTCAAAGTTAGTAGAAAAAAAGAAAATAACAGATTAGTGTAGAAATAAGTGAAATAGAGACTAAAAAGGTAATAGAAAAGATCAATGAAGTTAAGAGTACGTTCTTCAAAAAGGTAAACAAAATTGACAAACCACTAAGTAGATTCACCAAGAAATAGAGAGGACTGAAATAAAATTGGATACGAAAAAGATGTTACAACTGATGCCACAGAAATACAAAGGATCATGAGAGACTACTATGAATAATTATACACCAACAAATTGGGCAACATAGAAAAAATGAATAAATTCCTAGAAACACATACCCCACCAAGACTGAATTAGGAAGAAACAGAAAATCTGAATAGATAGATTACTAGAAAGGAGATTGAATCAGTAATCAACAAACAAACAAACAAACAAACCGACAAACTTCCAGGACCAGACGACTTCACTGGTGAATTCTATCAGACATTCAAAGAATTGACACCGATCTTTCTTAAACTCTTTCAAATAATAAAAGAGGAGGAAACGCTCCTAAAGTCATTTCATGATGCCAGCATTACCTGATACTAAAAGCAGACAAGGATGCCACAAGAAAATAAAATTTGAGGCCCTTATCCCTGATGACCGCAGACGCAAATATGTTCAACAAAGTATCAGCAAACCACATTTAATAATGCAGGAAAAGGATCGTATACCAGGATCAAGTGGGATTGATTGCAGGGATGCAAGTTTGGTTTAACATGCACAAATCAACCAATGTGACACACCACGTTATCAAAACAAAAGACAAAATCATTTGACAAAACTGAACATATACGCATTTATATATTAAAAATTCTCAAAGCAAGTAAAGAGGAAATGTACCTTAACATAATCAAGGCCATATATGACAAGCCCCCGGCTAGCATCATACTCAATGCTGAAAAGCTAAAAGCTTTTCTACTAATATCAGGAAAAAAATAAGGATATACTCCCTCTACTTTTATTCAACATAGTAATGGAAATCCCAGCCAGAGTAATTAGACAAGAAAGGGAAATAAAAGGCATCTAAATTAGAAAGGAAAGAGTAGGGGCGCCTGGGTGGCTGAGTCGGTTAAGCGTCCGACTTCAGCTCAGGTCACGATCTCACAGTCCGTGAGTTCGAGCCCCGCGTCGGGCTCTGGGCTGATGGCTCGGAGCCTGGAGCCTGCTTCCGATTCTGTGTCTCCCTCTCTCTCTGCCCCTCCCCCGTTCATGCTCTGTCTCTCTCTGTCTCAAAAATAAATAAACATTAAAAAAAATTTTTTTAAGAAAGGAAAGAGTAGGGGCGCCTGGGTGGCGCAGTTGGTTAAGCATCCAACTTCAGCCAGGTCACAATCTCACGGTCCGTGAGTTCGAGCCCCGCGTTGGGCTCTGGGCTGATGGCTCGGAGCCTGGAGCCTGTTTCCGATTCTGTGTCTCCCTCTCTCTCTGCCCCTCCCCCGTTCATGCTCTGTCTCTCTCTGTCCCAAAAATAAATAAAAAATGTTGAAAAAAAAAATAAAAAAAAAAAAGAAAGGAAAGAGTAAAACTGTCATTAATTGAAGATGACATATTACATATAGAAAACCCTAAAGACTCCATAAAAAAGTGTTAGAATTAATAAATTTGATAAAGTTGCAAGATACAAAATCAATACACAAAAATGTGTTGCATTTCTATTTACTCATAATAAACTATCAGAAAGAGAAATTAAGAAAGCAATCCCATTTTCAATCACATCAGAAAGAGTAAAATACTTCGGAATAAATTTAACCAAGGCGGTGGAAGATCTATACCATGCTCACAGATTGGAAGAATCAATGCTGTTAAAATGTACACACTGCCCAAGGCAACGTACAGATTCAACACAAACCCTACCTAAATACCAATAGTATTTTTCACAGAAATAGAACAAAAAATCCTAAAACTTGTATGGGACTGTAAATGACCTTGAATCTTGAGGAAAAAAAAAAACAACAACCCAAAACTGGAGTCATCATGATCCCTGATTTAAAGTTTTATTACTGAAAATAATAGAATAGAGATCCCCAGAATAAACTCATGTATGTCAATTAGTCTTCAACAAAGGAGGCAAGAATATATAATGGGGAAAGGATAGTGTTTTCAATAAATGGTGCTGGGAAAACTGGACAGGCACATGGACGGAATGACGGGACCACTTTCTTACACCATACACAAAAATCAACTCAAAATGGATGAAAGACTGAGGGTGCCCGTCTGACTCATCAGCAGAGCATGTGACTCTTGATCGTGGGGTCATGAGTTCGAGCCCCATGTTGGGCACAGAGATTACTTTAAAGAAAAGAAAAGAGATGGATTAAAGAAAGGAAGACATGGGGGCACCTGGGTGGGTCAGTTGGTTGAGCGTCAAACTCTTGATTTCTGCTCAGGTCATGATCTCACGGTTCGTGGGATCAAGTCCTGAATCAGGCTCCAAGCTAACAGTGTGAAGCCTACTTGGGATTCTCTCTCTCTTCTTCTCTATCTGCCCCTCTCCGCTCACATGCACTCTCTCTCAAAATAAATAAAGCTTACAAAAAGAGAGAATGGAAGACTTGAAACTATAAAAGAAAACATAGACAGTGAGCTCCCTGACACAGGTCTTGGCAACGGCTTTTTGAATCTGACACCAAAAGCAAAAGCAACAAAAACGGAACTATACCAAACCAAAAATCTTCCACACGGCAAAGCAAATAATCAGCAAAATGAAAAGGCAACCTATTGAATGGGAGATATATTTGATCTCGCAAATAATGTATTTGATAAGGGGTTAATTTCCAAACTATGGAACAAACTCATACAACCCAACACCTAACAATCTGGTTAAAAATTAGAGAGAGGACTAAATAGACGTTCTTCCAAAGAAAGCATCCAGATGGACAACAGGCACATTAAAGTATGTTCAACCTCATACATCATCAGGGAAATGCAAATCAAAATTGCAATGAGCTATCACCTCGCACCTGTTAGAACAGCAATTATCACAAAGACGAGAAATAACACGCTGGAGAGGATGTCAAGAAGAGGGAACCCTGTGCACTGCTGGTGGCAATGTAAAGTGGCACCGCCACTATGAGAAATGGTGTGGTGACCTCCCCACAAAGTAAAAATGGAATTACCGTATGATCCAGTATTCCCACTGCCAGTTCTACACCCACAAGAACGGAAAGCAGGATCTTGAACATATATTTGCAAATCCATGTTCACAGCAGCATGTTTTACAACAGCCAAGGGATGGAGACAACCCAAGCGTCCACTGACAGATGAACAGGTGAAAAACAACGTGATATGTACATACAACGGAGTATTACTCGGCCTTAAAAAAGAAGGGAATCCTGTCACAGGTTACAGCACAGATGAATGTTGAGAGCATTATGCTAAGTGAAAATAAACAGTCACATAAAGATAACACTGCTTGATTCCACTTACAGGAGGCACCTTGAGTAGCCAGATTCATAAGAGACAGAAAGCACAAGAGGGGTTGCTGGGGTCTGGAGGGAGGCAATATGGAATTTCTGTTTTGAAAGATGAAAAATTCTGGAGATCTGTAGTACAACAATATGACTATACTTAGCGCTATTGAACTGTATACTTAAACATGGTTAAGATGAGAAATGTTATGTGTTTTTTTTTTACCACGATTAAAAATAACCCAGATGCCTAATTTTTAAGTTTTGATCCCTTGTGAACTAATTAATATCATACATGAACTATTATTAGTTCCTCTATGTTTCACACCCTTGATTTACATACCCAGGGTTGCTTGGAGTTTCAAATAGATGACAAATACAATCCAGTCACCATCACAATGCACTCAGTGAAAGGAGTTCAGACATGTGTTAGCTTCACTCGTTGTTTAGGATTGGAAACTCTCTCTCCAGTGTTATATGAAATCTCAAATTTTGTATTTTCTTAAAGATTTTATTTTGCTAGTGTTATTTTTTAATGTTTACCTGTCTTTGAAAGAGAGAGAGAGAGAGCGAGTGGGAGAGGAGCAGAGAGAGAGGGGGACAGAGGATCGGAAGCAGGCTCTGCGCTGACAGCAGAGAGCCCGATGTGGGGCTTGAACTCCCAAACCTCGAGACCATGACCCAAGTCAAAGTCAGATGCTCAACTGGCTAGCCCCAGGTGCCCCTAAAATTTTTATTTTTAAGTCATCTCTATACACAACATTAGGCTCGAACTCACAACCCCGAGAGCAAGAGCTGCAAGCTCTACCGACTGGGCCAGCCAGGTGCCCCTCAAATTTTGTGTTATTTTTGGTTTTTTTAATTTTTTAAAAAAATTTTTTAATGTTTTTATTCATTTTTAAGACAGAGAGAGACACAGCATGAGCAGGGGAGGGGCAGAGGGAGGAGACACAGAATCCGAAGCAGGCTCCAGGCTCTGAGCTGCCAGCACAGAGCCTGACGCGGGGCTCGAACTCACGGACTGTGAGATCATGACCTGAGCCGAAGTCCGACGCTCAACGGATTGAGCCACCCAGGCGCCCCCGTGTTGTTTTTAAACAATCGAACACAGCATAGAAATTCCAAATAACAAATTTCAAAAAAAAAAAAAAAAAAAAGAGGTTAGAGTGGGAGAGAGCCAAAGCATAAGAGACTCTTAAAAACTGAGAACAAACTGAGGGTTGATGGGGGGTGGGAGGGAGGGGAAAATGGGTGATGGGCATTGAGGAGGGCAACTGTTGGGATGAGCACTGGGTGTTGTACGGAAACCAATTTGACAATAAATTTCATATATTGAAAAAAAAAACAACAACAAAACCCCAAAATAACAAATTTCAGTGAGATGTACTATTTCAGCAGTTTTGATTAAAAATAGTAATTTTCTCTCAGTTTTTCAAGACTTTCACTTTCAGTCATAGCACTGTCGTCAATTAGTGTCGCTCCGACGCACGCACATCGAGGCCGGTGGAAGCAGATGGAGGCCGGTTTGCCAATGTGCAAGATATTCCAGTGGTTCTCAGTACAAGTGAATAACAGTTGCCATGTCCCCGGCTTAAACAGGTAGAGCTCGGAGGTGAGGGGGAACAGCGTTCTGAGAGGACAGGAAGAAGACGAGGACGTCGTCCACCCGCGTCCCTTCTGGAGTAGGAGGCACATGGAAGTCCTACACTTTCAGAGACTGTATTGTTTTATGTTACGGTTCAATAGCTGGAAGTGCTTTTCTCTGGGGACGCTGGCTATATTTGGTTCACGGTATTGCTCTGCAGGCATTTCTTCCCAATTTCTTTTATTAGTTAAGTAGACTTTGGTTAAGACCAAGCAGTTTACAGGAACAGATTTCCTTGACAATTTATTTAAAAAGGAGTTGGGGCGGTCAGCTTGTAGTCAGGCTAGATGGGACACATGTGTCAGTTAAAACCCATCAAGAAGCTAAGGATAAAACCACACAAGTCAGCAGCCTTGTCTGATGGCAAAAATTACTCGACTCACGGTGAGGAGACTATAATTTTCATTTCAAGTCAATTACCAACCGGCAAGGCATTGGGGATATCTTTTAAATTCCTTAAGTCGCATTGATTCATCTCTAAAATGGAGGGTGGGACTACGTGATCTCTTAAGGTCCTCTCCTGCTCTAAAATCTTATCGTGTAATGAATCCAGAGACCCGCTGGACCTCCCAGCCTCTGGCCCCAGTCACTCGTGCAGGCTATTTGGCTGCCCTCCACGACTCAGATCACTTCAAACAGCGGTCACTAACAGCCCTGCAACAAACGTTCCTCCCATCTCCCCCTCCCTGACCTCCCTCGTTCCTCCCATCTCCCCCTCCCTGACATCCCCAATGTAGTTTTCCTGCTTGCTCTGCATTTAAGGGCACCAGGAGGTCAGGATTTTCAGTCCTCACTGTTTACCCTCCAGTCCTCTGAGAGCAGAGTGTGGGCGGGCCCAGTAATGCTTGAGGTTCAGATTCTGTGGAGTAGAGTGCAAAGAGCAGGAATAAACAGACACAGAATGTGGCTCCACCTTTAACCCGCTCTCAGACGTGTTAAGTGCGGTAATGAGCACAAAGGACTGGGATCCGACACATAGAAATATAACCAATCCCTTTCAAGTACAATTAAAAAAAATTTTTTTAATGTTTATGTATTTTTGAGAGAGAGGGGGAGACTGAGCGTGAATGGGGAATGGGCAGAGAGAGAGGGAGACACAGAATCTGCAGCAGGCTCCGGGCTCTAAGCTGTCAGCACAGAGCCTGACGCGGGGCTCGAACTCACAGACCGCGAGATCATGACCTGAGCCGAAGTCGGACGTTCAACCGACTGAGCCGCCCAGGCGCCCCAGGCACAATTTTTAAAGCATTTCTCATACTGTGAAACCGTCCTTGGCCTTCTCCCCTCCTCCTCCCACACCAAGCAGAGAGCCCACCCTACCTGGCAGACGTCCGATTCCCTACAGGACCACTGGCTAAGCCTGCTGGCGTCAACAAACTGGAAGCGGGCTGGATTGCCGTGTAGATGAGAGCAAGGAATCCTATCCACCTGGGCCAAACACAGAAAAGCCCAAAGTATATAAATTTGCTAAGGGGGTGCCGAGTTGACTCAAAAACAAGCAGACACCAACGTCTCGTCCAGACACAGGGATGAAGTCGAGACTCAGGACTAGATGTCACTGAAAAGGAAGCAGGGTGGAATCAAGGCGGGAGGGGGGGGAGGGGGGTCCCTAAGTTAGGCGGATCAATAAGGATCCATCTGACCTCTCTTACAATTCAATGAACATCCTTAAAAAGTTCATCTTCAGCGAAGAGTAAAAACAAAGCAAAAGAAAAAGCAAAGAAAAAAGAGGCAAAGGACGTAAAAATCCAATTCAAAAGGCTGACACTTTAAAAAATCAACTTCTCTACGATATAATTTACATACAACAAAATGCACCTATTTAAGCGCAATTAAAATAAGAAACATTTCCACCATTGGTTCCATAAGGAACCCAAAAAAGTTCCTTATTCCCCATCTTTTGTTGAAACTTCTCCTTACCCTCAACCCCAGGCAACCACCGGTCTGTTTTCTGTCCCTTAGAGATTAGAATGCCTTTTAAAAAGAATTTCTTACAAATAAAATCAAATGCTGGGACCCCTGGGTGGCTCAGTCAGTTGAGCGTCAATCTCTTGATTTCCAGCTCAGGTTGTGATCTCGCTGTCATGGGATCGAGCCCCGTGTCCAGCTCCGTGCTAAGCATAGAGCCTGCTTGGGATTCTCTCTCTCTGCCCCTCCCCCCTCTGTGTGTGTATGTGTGTCTCTCTCAAAATAAATAACTTAAAATTTAAAAACAAAAAAAATGATATCAAATGCTATGTACTTTTCTGTTTCTGTGTTTTTCATTCTGCAAAATATTTTTGAGATTCGTCCATGTTGTTGCACGTAGCTGAGTATATTCCATTGTATAAATATACCACAAGTTGTTGACCTACTCACCTGTGAATAAATATTTGGGGTCTTGCTAATTTGGGGCTGTGAACGTCTGTGCACAAGTCTTTGTGTGGACAACTGTTTTCATTTCTCTCGGGTGCATACTGAACAGCGGAGTTCTGACACGCAAACCTGGTAAGAGATTGCCAAACTGGTTTCCGAAGTTGTTGTACCCTTTCACACTCCCACCGGCAGTGTATTCAAATTACAGTTGCTCTGCATCATTGCCATTACTCGGTATTGTCCTTTCAGTTCTAGTCATTTTAATGTGTGTGTAGTCATTTTTATTTGCTTTTTCCTGAGAATAATAATGCAGAGTGTCTTCATGTGGTTACATTTTTTTTGCACATTTTTTTTTGCAGAATCCTTTGTTCTGTTTGAGCTGTTTATCTTGCCGAGCTCTCTTAGAAGTACTAGTATTTTATCCATCCACTTCCTTAAATGGTCCACGTAGATCATCGTATCGTTGGCAAATAATTACAATTTGGATCCTCTGTTCTGATATGCACACATCAGTTATTTTTCTTATTGTATTGCATTAGCTAGAACTTCCAGTAAAATGTACTATAGAGAAATTATAATAAGCATATTCATCTTGTTTCTGACTATAATGAAAATTTTGCACTGTTTCACCATTAAGTATGATGCTTTTGTATGTTTCTGATAGCTATACTTTATTCAATTAATAAGAAATCTTCCTTCTGTTGATAATCTCATGAGTGTAGCAAAATGCTTTTAATGCAAGCAAGGCTGTAAATTTCTTTCTGAATACAATGCACATTTTTTTTCTTTTAAAGTTTACTGATGTACTTTGAGAGGGGGTGGGGTGGGGAAGGGCAGAGAGAGAGGGAGAGAGAGAATCCCAAGCAGGCTCCGTGCCATCACCACTCAATGCCACAAACCATGAGACCATGACCTAAGCCGAAATCGAGAGTTAGTTGCTTAACCGACTGGGCCACCCAGATGCCCCCGGACATTTCTAGAGATATATTTTTACCTAGAAAATAAATGTGATGCTTTAATAAGATCACATAACTATGGAATGTGATGTTATTAATTTGATTTAAACATAAAGAAGTGTCAGTTTAGGGGCGCCTGGGTGGCTCAGTCGGTTGAGCGTCTGACTTCAACTCAGGTCACGATCTCACGGTCCGTGGGTTCGAGCCCCGCGTCGGGCTCTGGGCTGACGGCTCAGAGCCTGGAGCCTGCATCCGATTCTCTGTCTCCCTCTCCCTCTGCCCCTCCCCGTTCATGCTCTGTCTCTCTCTGTCTCAAAAATAAATAAACGGTAAAAATTAAAAAAAAAAATTTAAATAAATAAATAAATAAATAAACATAAAGAAGTGTCAGTTTAGACACAACTTCTTCTGGTCACGTGTTACAAAGAGTAAACAAGCAAAAGACCCCAGATCTACCGGCCACAGACCCAGAAGGGGAGGGAATGAGGAGGATACATTTTAACCGGTTTCCCGAAGAAAGGGCCCTTGTAAGAGAGAGCGACAAAAGTAATGGGGCCCAAGTGTGCGAGGCCAACCAGATCTCAGATCGCACTTGGCGACAGCAATGGCTGTAACGGGCTAGTCTCACCTGAGAGACTGCACTACCGTGAACTTCCCGGCTTCTTCCAAGCGCACGGCGACACGCGGCCCGTGGCAGGCGGCTGCGGAGACGTCGTGGACCCGCCGGGGCAGCCGGGCAGCCCGGGCAGGTGGCCGGGCAAACAGGCGCACTCGCACCGGCAGCCGGAGAGCCCTCGCACCGCGACGGCGTCGCTCTTCCGCCTTGTAGCCCCTCGGCGCTTCCGGAAGCTTCCGCCCCCAACGGCCGCGGCTCCTCACCAGCCAATCACCTTTACCCAACCAGACTAAGGGAGCCCTCCTCCACCGCCCCCCGCCCCCACTGCCCCGGCAGGAGAAGCGTCGGGAGTCGCTGCTACGGAGATCGCAGGAGTGGCGCGAAGCTGGGTTCGTGCCCCTGTGAGCATCTTGTGTTGTCTGTGCCGTTTCCTGACTCTGCAAGTAATCTTTCCGAGACCCCCGGACCCTGCCATCTTGGCACTGACATTGCGCAAGTGAGCAGATCTTTTTTTTTTTTAGTTTTCAGAAAGAGAGAGAGAGACAGACAGCGCCAGCCAGGGAGAGCGGCAGAAGGAGAGAGAGAAAATCTTTTTTTTTTTTTTTTTTTTAACTTTTTTTAAGGGTTATTTATTTTTGAGAGAGAGACAGTGTGAACCAGGGAGGGGCAGAGAGAGAGAGGGAGACACAGAATCCGAAGCAGGCTCCAGGCTCCGAGCCGTCAGCACAGAGCCCGACGCGGGGCTCGAACTCAAGAACCGCGAGGTCATGACCTGAGCTGAAGTCGGACGCTTAACCGACTGAGCCCCCCCCAGGGCGCCCCAAGAGAGACAAAGTCTTAAGCAGGCTCCACGCCAGCCTGGAGCCCGTGGCGGAGCTCGATCCCTCGACCGGGAGATCGTGACCTGAGCTGAAATCAGGAGTTGGACACTCAAGCAACTGACCCCAGCGGATCTTTCTGTGCCGCACCATGATGCCAAAGCCAATAAACGGTCGAAAGCAAGCTCCCCAGACTGGATCTCGCACAACTGCTGTCACACAAATACGAAAAGCCGCTCCCCCACGACCCTCATGCCGAACACACATCACTTACACACACTCGCTAAGTGCCAGGCCCTGTGGTACATGCTTCACCAACACCAAGTGGTCCCATTCAGGCCTCTGGGCAACCTCGCAAGGCTGCTGCGATTCCCCCTCTGTCACAGATGAGGACGAGGCTGGGAGGGGCTCACTAACTTCCCCCAAGGCCGCACACCGGCTGCTGACTGAACCATGAGCAAATCCAGGCCGTGGGCCTCGGAGTGTCTGCTCTTAATCACTACAGGATACTTCCTTTTATCCGAAAGTAAAAGGGAAAAAATGTCACCGGGTGGGGATGTACTTAAAGCCAAACAACGCATCGTACCCTGGGCTGCAAAGTGAATCCTCAGCACATCCTGAGCAACTTGCATAGGCAGCCCTGGATGGGGACGGGTCACTGTCCGGATACAATCAGAACGGTTTACATAGAGGGGCGCCTGGGGGGCTCAGTCGGTTGAGCGTCCGAGTTCGGCTCAGGTCATGACCTGACGGTTCGTGAGTTCGAGCCCCGCGTGGGGCTCTGTGCTGACGGCTCGGAGCCTGGAGCCTGCTTGGGACTCTGTGTCTTCTTCTGTCTCTGCCCCTCCCCCATGCTCTCTTTCTCTTTCTTTTCTTTTCTTTTTTTTTTTTTTAACATTTATTTTTGAGACAGAGAGAGACAGAGCATGAACAGGGGAGGGGCAGAGAGAGAGGGAGACACAGAATCTGAAATGGGCTCCAGGCTCCCCGAGCTGTCAGCCAAGAGCCTGACCAGGGGCTCGAACTCAGGGACCGCGAGATCATGACCCGAGCCGAAGTCGGAGGCTCAACCGACTGAGCCCCCCCAGGCGCCCCCCCCCCTCTCTTTCAAAAATAAATAAACATTAAAAAAAATTTTTTAATTAAAAAGAAAAAAAAGATCTGTTACATGGAGTAGCAGCCAGCAGCCCACACTGTCGTTGGAAGCGGTTGACCCCGTTCTTCCGAAAATGCCCACTGCCCGCTGGTGTAGGGGTCGGGGATAGTGGCCACGGGTGGGTCGCGCGTGACACCAAATTCGTCGTCAGCAAGAGCCACGGTTGAGACCGCGGGGAAGCGGGGAGGCGCCGCAGCCGGAGCCCGAGGCGACACGCGGCTGTTCGGGGGCCCCCCGCGCGCCAAGGGCACGTTGGATCTTGCCCTTCGAGGTGGCGGGACCGGGCGCGGGAGCCAGAGCCCCCAGGCCGAGGGGGAAACGTGCGGCGGCTCCCGGGCGCGGGTCGAAGGAGCCTTGCCACCCGCGAGGGGCAGCGGCCGCGGCACCACCGCCCGGAGGCCCCAGGACCCTCGGGCCCCGCTCGGGCCTCCGCCGGCACGTAAACCCTCGGCAGATCCTCCCGCGGTCCCCGATCCCAGCTGGACGCCTAGAGGAGGCCAGCGGGAGCCGGGGACTGGGGGGACCGGGCCGGGGCCCCTGCAGCAGCCCCGGGGGAAGGAGGCGGGCAACCTGTGTCACATGGTCTGTGGCAGCTCTTGTCCAAAATGCCGCTCCCTTGCGTCTCCCCAGTGACGGTGTGAGTCGTCGGCATCCCGGCACACGCCTGGAAAAACTGCGCTTCAAAGAGGGCGGGCAATGGGCCCAAACTGGCACGAGCCCCCGGGGAGTGCTGCAGCGGCCCTTGAAACCAGGACGGCTGAAGGCCGCACGCAAACCTCCCCGTTGTGTCCTCCTGTCCCGGCGAGTGTGGATGGAGGCGGGGCCTGCTGTCTACACTAGCTCAGACACCGGGGAGGTTCCTAACCAAGGCCACCGCTTTCTTTCTTCCACTTCACGCATCGTTGAACGGCTTTTCCTTTTCGCACGACCGACGTAACCACCAGTCTCAAATGACCTCTCTACAGGAATCGTAAGCAGGTATGTTTTTTCGAGCTTATTCAAGTCGACGCAAATGGGGTTGGCAGAATGAACAGTGGGAGCAAAATTTAAATGACTGCAAATGTCGTGTCCGTATCATCTGGATTGGAGAGCGGAAGTCTGGGGATTCGGCATGGGCTTTATTCAGACTAAGGGTCTGAAAAGTGCCACACTCGGCATTGCCTGTCACTGCCGTGTCACTCAACTCAGCCCTGACCCGCTGGGACTGACCCCCACCCCGGGAAGGGGGATGACTGGCTCAGCTTCCTGTCTGGGAAGCGGTGCCCGGGACCCCGAGCCACTCCCTGGGGGCCGAGCCCTCCCTCCGTCCTCAGCTTCGCCTTGACTCTGTGGCAGGCCACCCGGAGCCACCTGGACTGGAGTCAAGACACCCTAATGATGCCAAACGTCTGTAATTACTACTTGTCCGTTTCACCTGCCCTTTTAAGCACGGTCCAAGAAACTAGGACATCTTTTGTAGTGAATTCAAAACTAAAGCATAACCTCTTGGAAATTCCCATTGGAGGCCGTTCTATTTATAAGGTTCTGATGACATCATGGCCTCAGCAATGACAGGTCCTGTGCACAAGAAATTTGGAACGTGGACCAAGTTTTGGGGATTTTCTACGTTGCTCCCAGTACAAGACTAACTCAACATGTACCTGAAATAACCACCTTAGCCTTATATTTATTTTCCCATATGTTCTAAAATGTATCGGTCAGGGCCAATTTGTTGTCACTCATTCATTCATTCATACAGTTTCAGCCGATGCTTGTTGAGTGTTAAACTCAGGCGCAAGCTGGGCCTTGGGACACAAGGGAAAAAACACACACCCTACTGTCTGGAAGAAAGAAAGAAAAGAAATAACACTGATTAAGTGTGAGTCAACTCTGTGCACTGAGTTAGAATGACAGATGTGGTAACAGATAATTGAGATAGAATTTAAAAAAATTTTTTAACATTTATTCATTTTTAAGAGACACAGAGAGACAGAGCACGAGTGGGGGAGGGCAGAGAGAGAAGGAGACACAGAATCTGAAACAGGCTCCAGGCTCTGAGCTGTCAGCACAGAGCCCGACAAGGGACTCAAACCCATGAACCGTGAGATCATGACCTGAGCCAAAGTCAGAGGCTTAACCAACTGAGTCACCCAGGTGCCCCTGAAATTGAGTGAATAGAATAGAATAGAATAGAGTAGAGTAGAATAGAGTAGAATAGAATAGAATTTTGGAGAGCGGTCACTCAAGATCCTATGGGTGCATGGGAAGGGGAAACGAGGTGTCCTTCCGATGGAGGTGGCCAGCTGGCACCTGCAAATGTAGGCAACACGTTATCTTTTCTAACTCTGTTCTTCTTCCGTGTGTTCCGATACTGTTCTTTCCTCCGCCACACAGGCATCTCTGGGCGTGAGGGGACTGTTAGCACAGACGATAAACAATTGACCTAACTCCCAAGTAGAGTCTCAGTTTACTCAGTTAGCCTTGTTTTGCTTGCTTATCTAAAAATTTCTGTATTTCTTGAGTGGTTAATGTACCTACATGATTCATGTTAGCAGGCGTTTGGCAGAAGTTGATTCCCACCCTCGGGGATGACTTTGGGGGGGTTGGGGACGTTAGTGGAGGCAGTCGCTGCCGATGTGGTGGGAACAGCGAGAGAACCAGGACTAGAAGTGGGGCCTGAAGGTGGACGGCGTTGCCACGATCCCGTGACAGGATGCGAACGGGTGAGGACTGCTTCTCACGGCTGAGCAGAGAACGTGGTTTCTCGAGCTGGAATCCACTCCCGCTGACGATGCTGTGAAGGTTGTTGAAGTGACCACATGGGATTTGGAATATCACATACACTTAGTAGTTAAAGAAGGGGCAGGGTTTGAAAGGATGGACTCCGAGTTTGAAAGCAGTTCTACTGTGGGTGAAACGCTCTCAAACAGTATCGCGTGCACGGGGAAGTCGTTCACGAAAGGAAGTCAGTCGATGCGGCAAACTTCACTGTTGTGTTATTTCAAGAAATTGCCGCGGCCACCCCAGCCTTCAACACCCACCACCCCGATCGGTCAGCAGCCATCAACATCGAGGCAGGACCCTCCAGCACAAAAAAAATGTCGCTTGCTGAAAGCTCACATGATGATTAATAGCACTTCTTAGCGATACAGTAATTTTAGGTTAAGGTACAGGGAGCCTGGCTGGATCAGTCGGGAGAATCCGTGTCGGTTGGTCTCAGGGCCGCAAGTTCAAGCCCCACGCTGGGGGTAGAGATTACTTAGATAAATAAATTTAAAACTTAAATTAAATTAGGGGCACCTGCGCGGCTCAGTCGGTTAAGTGTCTGACTTCGGCTCAGGTCATGATCTCAGAGTTTGTGGGTTCGAACCCCGCATCGGGCTCTGTGCTGACAGCTCGGAGCCTGGAGCCTGCTTCGGACTCTGTGTCTCCCTCTCTCTCTGCCCTTCCCCTGCTTGCACTCGGTCTTTCTCTCTCTCTCTGTCTCTCTCAAAAACAAATAAGCATTAAAAACTTAAATTAAATTAAGGTACATATACTGTTTTTTTAGACATAATGATATAGCAGTTAAGACTACAGTAAACATAACTTTTATATGCACTGAGAAACCAAAAAATAATTTGACTTGCTTTGTTGTGATATTCACTTTATTTTAGTGGTCTGGAACTGAACCTGTAATATCTCTGAGGTATGCCTGTATATTTACTTGTTCATCACCGTTTCTTTTTTCAAAAGACTATAAACTTCACTGGGTCAGATTTTTTTTTTCTGGTTTATTGAACAGCCTCAGCTGTACAGATCTGCAAATACAGTAAATGTTCATTAATATTTATTGAATAGATGCACTAAATTTTCATTTTATTTTTCTGTAAGAATTTTCATCTTTTTTCTTATGAATTTTTCATAGTTCAGATATTAGCCCTTTATGAATATGCTGTAAATATTTTCTTAGAATATCTGTCTACAGTTTTATGAATTTTCTTACACTATTGATAACATATTTTGCATACTGTATTATAGACTTTTCCAACTTGTGACTATAGACATTTTCTCATATCTTTAAAAAATCCTTTGAAATCAGGACTACCGGGTGGTAGAAGCAGAAATCTGCTATGTCTGGGCACGTCTTGTGACCTGGAAGAATGTGCTGGATGATTTGTATGAGAGAGAAGGTCTCTCCTGGGAAACAAGGAATTCTGGGGGTGCTGGCTGGCTCAGTCTGTAGAACACACAACTCCTGATCATGAGTGTGAGCCCTACGTTGGGCATAGAGATTACTGAAGTAAATAAAACTTAAAAACGAAACAAGGAATTCTGAGGAGAGGAGCCACGTCCCAGGAGCTCGATTTACTGGTTTCCACCCATTCTAAGACAAGCTTTTGTTTTTTTCTTTTCACATTTTCACACTCTGGACCAGGATGTATCTTATAATTGATGGCACCTTCCAATTACAGTTGGCAGTGTTTTTCCCCCTTTTAATAGCACATAGAATAACAACGTGCCTCACAACTGGTAAGTCTTAGATTTGGTGAGATTCAAAAAGAAGACTTGGTCACCTAAGGAGAGTGCGGTTGAGACCACAGCATGGTCCACGGCATGCAGTCCTCCCCTCCCAGCTGTCTCTTTGCTAGTCTCCCTGGGCTCATTTTTAATTCAATGGAGAACGGGAACAGTTAAAAAGAAAAATGAAGGAGGTGTTCCAAGTACGAGGGGATGACCGGCACACGAGAGGAACTGGATTCCCTTATATGAGGACGTGACACTCTGGGGGTGGGGGGGGTCAGGCCGCACCTTGGCCTGCAGGTGTTCAGGGGCATTGGTAGCACTTGGCCAAACAGGCCTGCTCTCGGGAATGTTGGAGACCTTCTCTGGAAAGACTTGGGAGATGGTAAATGGTGCCGGGTTCCACCGACATCTCGCAGTCCCCTCAGTGAGTACATCTCTCTCCCTCCCTGGGTCAGATTTGAACCTCCGGGGTGCGGGTGGGGGCGTGGGGGAGGTTGGCTATTGACTTCAGTTACAGTTGGGAGAAAATGAGGAGATGGGTTAGAGCTCAAGGAGAATCAACCTTCCCTTAAAATGTATTCACTTGAGAAGAGATTATTCAGGGCTTCAGGCACGGTGGGGTGGGTCTCCTCAGACCCACGAGGAATTCCAGCTGCTTCTGCTGGCAAGAAATAATCAGCGGGGTTTGAGAGTATTCACCTCCATCCAAATGCACCCAAATGCCCTCATTACAGTGCATGGGGTACCTCCCTTTTCCTGTCAGGTCCCTCAAGTTCATAGACCATTGGGCAAGACTGTGGATGCAATGTGTGTTGTAATTCTGAAATCCACAGGTTTGACCTTTGGGCCTTTTGGGGACAGTTTACTGGCCCTACAGCCCTAAAATACAAGAGTTTCTTTTAGAGCCGTTACTGAAAATCTCTGGTTTTCTGACTCTGCATGAAGTTGGAAGTTTTCTTTTGATAAGCATTCCACGCAGCCACTCTGTAGGCCTTATGAGCAGCATTCCTGTCCCTGCGCCCTCGCAGTGGCCACTGGCCCTCAAAGCATCACCTTCGTCCCTGGCGCCCACAGATACAGACTCAAGCAACTGTGTGGTCCGGGTGTTCTGCACCTGCAGGGGCCCATTTCCACTGCCACCCGACCCATTCAGCTTAGACAATGAATCCCAGACCCCCACCTTTGCGGGTCATTTCCTGGAGCCACTTCTGACGCCAAATAGTTCATCAGTCAGGGTTCTATCGAAAAAACAGAAGCCATTCCAGATATTTTAAGCAGAAAGGAATTTAATTTGTGGAATCAGATACTTAAAAAAAAAAAAAAAAACTGATGGAAGTTCTAAAAGAACAAAAGTCAAGGGAAGCAGGCATCAGTTTCCAAATTCATCATGCGAGCTGTGGGGCAGAGACTTAGGAATCTGTTGCCATTTGTTTCCTGATCGAGAACCTCCACCAAAGGTCAGACACCTGGAAGCAGGGGGCCTCACAAGGGAGCCTGGTGGCTGTGCAGAGCCTTGGCTGTTCTAGGGTCCACACATCAGCCCACTACGTCTGTGCCTCGTTGCCTTTCAAATAATGCACGAGTGCCCGTCGTGGTCAAAATGTAAATCCTAGAACCCTGAAGACAAGGGTTTCGGGGAAATATAGTTCTTTCCATGGAAGGCAGCGGTGATAAACAGGGTTGAAGATTAAACAAAAGAGGGAGAGAAAGCCTCACTATGTCTAGCACACCCCATAAAAATAACCTTTTTTGTAATCAGGAATTCACCTCTCTTAATTAGACTCTTCCTGTGGAAGGCTCCTGCCCTGGCCATGACCAGAGTTTCTCAATGACTGACCCTCAGGCCAACTGCATCGGGTCAACCCGGGAGTTCCCTGGGCCCCACCCCAAACCTACTCTCTGGAGGAGAACTTTCTGGAACACTTAAGTACATTTACTACTAATGTTAGGCGCAGTCCATGTTGCCTTCTGGGAGGCTTTTCTTTTCCTCCTAGCTATGAAGCTAGCTAAGTTTTAGAAAGCCCACAGAACTCAATGAGCATGTCCAGGTCCCAAGAGCACTCTGTTCAGCCAGAGGGGGCACTGACTCTGCTCAGAGTGGCAGCTTGTGTTGTCAGAAGCAGGTGGGGACCTTCCACCCACTGGAGGCATCTGAGACTGGCCCAGCCTCCCGGTAAGCCCCAGTGCGTGTGTCCAAGTACAAAACAGGAAGCTGCCTTTGTCCTAAAGAATGACAAGTAGTCCACTGTAGGCTTCCAGCTAATCATCCCCAATCATTACCCTCGGTAGAAATGACAGATTTATAGTTACATACCTTTATGCCTTAGCAGAGAATAAAATTACGCTGAGTTACAAATCAGATGGATATTAAAATTCTAAAGATGATGGATACAAAGACAAATATACCATTATAAATGCTTGGGACTTAACTATTTTTTCTTTTTAAGGACAGGCAATTAAAAATTAAATTGGTAAAGAACAACAACAACAAAAGAACAGAGGCAAGTTATCTTGCCCACCAAAATAGTTGGAGCAAAAATGGAATCTGGTCTTAAAAATTCTTTGAACTTAGGGGCCTGGGTGGCTCAGTCGGTAAAGTGACTGACTTCAGCTCAGGTCATGATCTCATGGCTCATGAGTTCGAGCCCCGCGTCGGGCTCTGTGCTGACAGCGTTATGCCCAGAATTCGTGATCCCCAAAGACCACCAGGGAGCCGAGTCCGATGCAAAAGCAAAGAGCCTTTATTCGGGCTAGCTCGAGCTCAATCACCTACCTGCACCGAGGCAGCAGTGAGATACCAGAGAGAGAGAGAGTTTCAAAAGCACAAAGGTTTTATAGGGATAATGGCCTTAGCTGATTGGCTGGGGAAGGGTCGTGGCCTCAGCCGATTGGCTGGGGAAGGGTCGTGGCCTCAGCTGATTGGCTGCCAAAGTGTGGTCCCAGATCTGCAATTATCAGCATCACCTGGAACTTATTAAAAATGCAAATGTTGGGCCTGGTGGTCATAGACCCACTGAATCAGAAACTCTGGGGGTGGGGCTCAGCAATCTGTGTTTGAACAAGTCTTCCCGGAGATTTTGATGCACCTGAAGTGTAAGAACCACTGTGTCTGAGGGTCTCTAACATGTTTGGCCTCCGTGTATACAGAACGTTTCTCACTGGCACCTATTAACCATTGGCTGTCAGCCTTGCCGTGCTATATAAATACCTAGCACCAAACACCATCCCCAGAGACTCTGATGAATTGGTTTGGGGAGGGGTAAAATGCTCCCAGGTCATTCGAAGCCTGGACAGGGTTGAGGGCTCCTGCCTCTGGCCCCGACCTGAGAGAAGCCCTCCGTCTTCTACTCACACTTTCCACGCCTCTCAATTCCCCTTCCTCCCACCTCAGACTTCGGAAGAATGCATCAATCGGTAGCCTGCTTTCTTAGAAAACATAAGTTACTCAAGGGGAGGAGGCGTGGTCTGAGGTTTGAGCGGGAACTTCTTTCTGCGACCATGTCGGGCACATAGTCACTAGTCGGCGGCCTAGGCCTGCTCTTTCAACAGCTCAGAGCCTGGAGCCGGCTTCGGGTTCTGTGTCTCCCTCTCTCTCTGCCTGCCTCTCTCTCTCTCTCTCTCTCAAAAATTAGTAAACATTAAAAAGATTTAAAAAATCTTTGAACTTAGAACCGTACAAATGACAAAGAAGGGGTGTCTGACACATCGGTAGCCTTGTACAGAGATTCCCCAGCCTCTTGAATTTCAAAGCTCATGCGCTTTTTTTGCTTGTTTGTTTGCTTCCCGTGTGACCCTCATGTGTAGCCGGGATTAGAAACTTCCGGTTTAGAGGTTTGAAAAAATACCACCTAAATGTAACACGCCAAGTCACCATCGTTGAAGGGATACGGAGTCCCCATTGTTTTCCCAGCACGTCTCCACCGCCACAGCACTGCCGAAAGCCCTCTGCTGTTTCCTGTCCCACCACGGTGTCTTCCTGGGCCCGTGCCAGGGACCGTTGTCTTCACCTGGCCCGTAACCGCCTCCCTGCTCGCCGCCTTCCGGGAGCCTGGGATTGTGGCTGATCCCCGCTCCTGAAAGGCGGCGACTTTCCCTGGGCGAAACCAGGAGTGCCCACTAGTTGCCGTCTTCCGTCTCGGCCGCCGTCCGGAAATGTCTTCCGACAAGCCTACCCGTTTACTTTTCCTCTTTTCCCGGCTGAGACCTTAGGATTTTGAAAGAAACCGATTAAAATATATATTCTCAGGAACCTGAATTGGTTGCCAAGAATGTTGAGTCACACCCCCGATGAGGAGGATTTTCAGCAGGAGGAAATTTGCTCCCTCGCGTGACTTCCTGTAACAGAAAACGTGACCGTTGCAGTAGGTGAGCAAATGCTTCCATTTTGAATAAGTTATGCCTCAATTCCGTACCACCTCATGTTTTAAAATAGGTTGTAACGTTTAGTCTTGGAACAAGACAGTGACACAACCGTCAGGGTGACATTTGTGATGTGGGAACGAACAAGAACACCCAAAGCGATCTTCTTTCTTGTTTAGAACAAAAAATACAAAGTGGGTGAATGACTCAGGTGGCCGGTGAGTAATGCCTGGCCTGGAGTGGTTGTTGCCATCCTTTCAATGCCCCAGGGGCACATTTGGTGCAGACACTGCATTTTTGGCGGTCCTGTGGCTGAAGACTCTTTCTCTATTTCCCTCCATCAGAGGCTACCAGGGTCCGTTAGAGGCACCGCCCTGGACACTGGGCCTGCGGGGTCCACTCTGCTGGCAGCCGGGGTTCCTCCACACTAGTTCCGGGACATGGTCCCGCCTCTTCTGCCCACCGCCCGCCTCGCTGGGCAGCTGCCCATTTTCCAGACCCGACTCATCAGGCTTCTTGGTGGTCCTGCGAGTTTTCCAACCTCTTTTCGGTCAATTCCTTTTCTTAACTTGGCCGGAGCCTCTTTTTACTCGCAGAAGAGCCCCAACCACTACAGTTTCCTATTCCAATGAAAATAAAACTCAAACTCCTGCCGTGGCCTCCAACAGGTGAGCTGGTTCCCTGCCCACCTCTCAGCCTCATCTGATTCCTTTCTCTGCTCTGTCCTCCCTACTCCATCCTGGCTCTTTTCGGTCTCCAGTACACTCTGTCTGAGGCACCCCAGCTCCATCCCGGAGCTCTTCTGCCAGGAACCCTCATTTTCCAGGTCTGCTCCCTTTGCCTCAACCAGTAGAATTTCAGAGCGCTTTGCCCTATTTGTTTCCGTGTGAAGGCGCCATGATCTAAAATCCTGTGTGTGTGTGTGTCTTTGTGGTGTCTTTGTTGTTCTTCACTTCTTTTCTGTCTCCTCTACCCTAAGGTCCTCGTGGACAGGGAATTCATCCTTCTTCACTACTTTATGCTTAGCACCTACGAGGGTAGTAGGCATGTCATAGGAGAAGGTGCTTGGTAAATAGCTGTTTAAATAAATGAGTCGGTTTCCAGTGTCACAGTACTTTTATTTGATCTTCACAATAATCTCGTGAGGTGAATGTGTGCTTTATCATATCCATTTCTCAGGGAGGCCATGAGGCTTGCCTTCAGTTGGCAACTAACGGGGGAAGAACCTGGCTCATATTAGTTTCGATTTCATTCCTTTTAAAAACCCTTATGGGAAAAATCTGATATTCTTTACACCATACCATACTTGATAAACATTAAAAAAAAGCATCGTAAAAAAGATATTACTTTTTCCTTCAAAATAGAAACTTCTTAGCAAAATACCTAAGCACCAAATCCTCTCTTCACAATGTCCATGAAAACAATGCCAATTGTTCAAGCCATATGTTTTGGGACCTGCCCATTCATTAGATTAAAATAATGGCAGGGGCGCCTGGGTGGCTCAGTCGGTTAAGCGTCTGACTTCAGCTCGGGTCATAATCTCATGGTCCGTGAGTTCGAGCCCCGCACTGGGCTCCGTGCTGACAGCTCAGAGCCTGGAGCCAGCTTCAGATTCTGTGTCTCCTTCTCTCTCTGCCCCTCCCCCACTCACGCTCTGTCTCTCTCTATCAAAAAATGAATAAACGTTAAAAAAATAAATAAATAAAATAAAATAATGGGAGCAGATATGGAAAGAAGTAAAGGGATTTGAAAATGAAGGGCAGGACCAACATGGCTTGCTGATAGGTTGGATACAGAAGATGAGAGGCATCCAGGCTACACTAACTAGGTTGCCTGTTTCAATCCAGTAATTTGGGACCGTGTTCTGAACCACAGCTTGGCCTGCTCCTGATTTCTGTTTGTTTGTTTGTTCATGACAGTAGATAAATTCTGAAGACTATCAAAACTCTCTGCCTCTGTGATCCTAATATTTGTAGTGTAGGAGAGATCTTACATCAAATATTTCATTGATAACACAGATAAATGGAGGTTTTATATTAAAGGAACATTTTTGCCTGACAACTTCAGATTTTAATGGTGGTGGTAGTATTGACCTAATTTTTAAATTAAATGCCATTTAATAAAATGCAGTTACTGAGGCACCTGGGTGACTCAGTTGGTTGAGGGGCCAATTTTGGCTCAGGTCATGATCTCCTGGTACGTGGGTTTGAGTCCAGCATCGGGCTTTGTACTGACAGCTCAGGGCCTGGAGCCTGCTTCAGATTCTGTGTCTCCTTCTCTCTCTGCCCTTCCCCCCCCACTCACACTCTGTCTCTGTCTCTCAAAAATGAATACACATTAAAAAATCAATCAATAAATAAAACGCAGATACTGGCATTATGATTATATAGGAGAGAAAATAAATTTTGAGATACTTACAAAGTTTTAAAAATACAGTAAAACCTTGGTTTGCCAGAGAAACATGGTTGTGATCTGAGGCACTTGTATATCAAAGTGAATTTCCCCATAAGAAATAATGAAAACTCAGATGATTCATTCCACAACCCAACATAGTTGTATAAAAATTATTATAATACTGTAATATGATACAAAATAATAACATACAAAATATAAAGAAAAATAAACAAATTGACCTGCACTTACCTTTGAAAACCCTCGTGGCTGGTGTGAGGGAGGCCAGAGAGGAGGGTAATCGGGTAGGACGGCTTTCACTACCACTAACAGAATCACTGCTATCTATTGCTCAATGGACTCTTCTTCTTTTTGTGCAACTTTAACAAGAAACCTATCCAATGACACTTGCTTTTGCCTCCTTTGGAGGATTTCACGGAAATGGGACATTGCGTTGTCGTTAAACAGATTCATCACTCGCACTTCCACAGCCTCGCTCGGGTCATGTTTTCTACAAAATTTTGCATTGTTTCCCACATTTTACACATCTCCCTAATCTCATTTGAGGTGGGGGATTCCTTTGCCTTTTTTTCCTCCTCCTCTGCAGATGAGATGCAGATGTAGACTTCCTATAAAATCTTGCAATTTCGTACAAATCAAAACCACAAAGAGATACCACCTCACACCTGTCAGAATGGCTCACATTAACAATTCTGGCAACAACAGATGTTGGCGAGGATGTGGAGAAAGAGGAACCCTTTCCAACTGCTGGTGAGAATGCAAACTGGTGCATCCACTCTGGAAAACAGTATGGAAGCTCCTCAAAAAATTAAAAATAGAGCTACCCTACGACCCAGCAATTTCACTACTAAGTATTTATCCAAAGGATACAAAAATACTGATTCGAAGTGGTACATGCACCCCAATGTTTACAGCAACACTATCGACAATAGGCAAGGTACGGAAAGAGCCCAAATGTCCATTGACATTTGGATAAATGGATAAAGAAGATGTGGTATATATACACAATGGAATATTACTTGATGATCAAAAATAATGAAATCTTGCCATTTGCAACAACGTGGATGGAACTAGAGTGTATTATGCTAAACGAAATAAGTCAGAGAAACAAATATATGGGTTTCATTCATACGTGGAATTTAAGAAACAAAACAGATGAACATAAGGGAAGGGAAGCAAAAATAAGCAAAAAAAAACAGAGGTGGAGACAAACCATAAGAGACTCAAATACAGAGAACAAACTGAGAGTTGCCGGCGGGGTGTTGGGTCGGGCAATGGACTAAATGGACAATGGACATTAAGTAGGGCACGTGTTGGGCACTTGTAGCACTGGGTGTTACATGGAAATGATGAATCACTAAATTCTATTCATGAAATCATTATTACACTATATGTTAACTAACTTAGATTTAAATTTAAAATTAATTAATTAAGTAAAATTTTAAAATTAAAATTTAAAAAAATCTTGCAATTTCAGCCACTTGTACTTCTTGATGATTTCCTTCTTAACTTCCACTGTAATCATCTCCTTCTTCTTTACCGCCTTTCTTTTCAACCTTTCTCTGCATGGGGGGGCCATTGTATATGCTCACATGGATGTTGACTACAGCACAGTATTCATAAACTCTTATCATATACTGTATTTAACGAAACTGGCAATAAGGCAGCAGAGGAAAGGGTCTACATCTGCAGGCGCTTGACCTAGAATGAAGCAAAGCATTCCTAAGCTTACTCTTGTCTGGAAAAGCAAAGGACTGTCCACAGGTGCTTTGAAGTGACAAAAAATACACTAGTGCCAGTTGCAGGCACCTTCAGATGTTCTGAAAAATCACTGATTTCTGTCAAAACCGTGGTCTGAGACTGAGTGTCAGAGAATGGGAGACAATGACACACAATCCCACAGTGAGGGAGAGAGAGAGAGAACCATTGGTTCAGTTGTGATCATGTGATGTTCGGCGTCACATACTTCTCATATTGCAAGACATCACTCGTTTATCAAGTTAAAATTGATTAGAAATGTTCGCTCATCTGTTAGTGGAACACTCGCAGAACAGGTTCCTCGCAATCTGAGGTTTACTGTACTTGTAAATCATAGTAAACATGCATAATTTTCTTACGGTACACCTCTGGTCTGAAAACCAAAAGTGGATTTGTGATAAGTCCTAGGAGTTAAATTTCACAATTATTTAATGAAATTCACAATACAAATTATACTTCATGTAATATTTAGTAAAGAAATTTGTGTCAGCCCATATACTGGTGAATAACCCGAATAATGTTTATGGTTTCATACCCCTTATAAGATTGCAACTGCTTGTAAAGATCTAAAACAAGCAGTTTCTATTTCAGTACTTTTTATATGCTTCATAAAAAATTTCTTAAGAGATTTTTTTTGCCCTTGGGGCACCTGGCTGGCTCAGTCGGTGGAGCATGTGACTCTTGATCTCAGGTTGTGAGTTTGAGCCCCATGTTGGGTGTAGAGATTACTTAAAATCTTAAAAGAAAAATAATTTTTTTGTCCAAAATGAAATGATTTTAAGGAATTATTCCATTGCAACTTGTAATATTTTCATTTGGTAGAAGAAAATTTTATTTACTAAGGTAAATGATATAATGATCAAACCTAAGTGATATAATGCTAAAAATGAGGAGAAAAACAATATTTATATATTTATTTATTCATTCATACATTTATTCATTCATTCATTCCTTTTAAAATTTTAATTCCAATATAGCTAACATACAGTGTTATATTAGTTTCAGGTATACGGTACTGTGATTAAACAATTCTATACATTATTCAGTGCTTATCATGATAAATGTACTCTTAATCCCCTTCACCTATTTCACCCACTCCTGTAACCCATCTCCCCTCTGGTAACCATCAGTTTGTTCTCTATGGTTAAGACTCTGTTTTTTCCTTTGTCTCTTTTTTTCTTTGTTCGTTTGTTTTTTTCCTATCCTCCACAGATGAGTGAAGTCATATGGTATTTATCTTTCTCTGATGACTTGATTCCATTTAACATTACACTCATTAGATTCATCCATGTTGTTGCAAATGGCAAGATTTCATTCTTTTAATGGCTGAATAATATTCCATTTTGCGTATATACCACATCTTTACCCATTCATTTACCAATGGACACTCGGGTTGCTTCCATAGTTGGCTATTGTAAATAATATAGTGCAATAAACATAGAGGTGCATATATGTTTTTGAATTAGACTTTTTGTATCATTTGGGTAAATACCCAATAGTGGAATTACTGGTTCATATGGTAATTCTATTTTTAATTTTTTGAGGAGCCTCGATGCTGTTTTCCACAGTGGCTGCACGAGTTCACATTCCCACCAACAGTACAAGAGGGTCCCTTTTCCTCCACATCCTCACCAACACTTGTTTCTTGTGTTTTTGATTTTAGTCATTCTGACAGGTGTGAGGTGATATTTGTAGTGGTTTTGATTTGCATTTCTCTGATGATTAGTGATATTGACCATCTGTTCATGTGTCTGTTGGCTATCTGCATGTCTTTTTTGGCGGAATGTCTGTTCCTGTCTTTTGCCGATTGCTTAGTTGGATTATTTGGGTTTTGGGTGTTGAGTTTTATAAATTCTTTATATATTTTAGATACTAACTCTTCATCAGATATGTCATTTGCAAATATCTCCCATTCACTAGGTTGTCTTTTTGTTTTATTGTTTCCTTTCCTGTGTAGAAGCTTTTTATTTTGATGTAGTCCCAATAGTTTATTTTTTTTCCCCTTCCCTTTTGTTTTCCTTGCCTCAGGAGACGTATCTACAAAAATATAGCTACTGCTGTTGTCAGAGAAATTACTGCCTGTGCTCTCTTCCAGGATTTTTATGGTTTCAGGTTTCACATTTAGGTCTTTAATCCATTTTGAGTTTCTTTTTGTGTATGGTGTGAGAAAGTGGTCCAGTTTCATTATTTTGCATGTAGCCATCTGCTTTTCCCAACACCATTTGTTGAAGAGACTGTCTTTTTGGCATTGATTAGTTAATCATATAATTGTGGGCTTATTTCTGGGCTTTCTATTCTGTTTCATTGATCTATGTGTCTATTTTTATGCAAGTACCATACTATTTTGATGACTATGGCTTTGTAATACAACTTAAAGTCTGGAATTGTGATGCCCTCCAGTTCTGTTCTACTTTTTCAGGATTGCTTTGGCTATTTGGGGCTTTTTGTGGTTCCATACAAATTTGAGAATTGTTTTAGCTTTGTGGAAAATGCTGGTGGTTATTTTGATAGGGATCACATTGAATGTGCAGATTGCCTTGGGTAGTATAGACATTTGCCAAAGCAAAAAACAAGGGGGTGTACATACATCCCAATATTTGTAACAGCATTATCAACAATAGCCAAACTATGGAAAGAGGACAAGTGTCCATCTACTGATGAATGGATAAAGAAGATATGGTATATATATATATACATACATACATACAATGGAATATTACTCGGCCATCAAAAAGAATAAAATCTTGCCATTTGCAATGACATGGATAGAGCTAAGTGAAATAAGTCAGTCAGAGAAAGAAATATACCATATTATTTCACTCATATGGAATTTAGGAAACAAAGCAGATGAACATTTGGGAAGGGGGGAAAAAGAGAGAGGGAGAGAGAAGTAAGCCGTAAGAGACTCTCAATGATAGAGAAGAAACTGAGGGTTGATGGAGGGAGGGAAGTGGGGGATGGGCTAAATGGGTGATGGGCGGGGCGCCTGGGTGGCTCAGTCGGTTAAGCGGCCGACTTCGGCTCAGGTCATGATCTCGCAGTCCGTGAGTTCGAGCCCCGCGTCGGGTTCTGTGCTGACAGCTCAGAGCCTGGAGCCTGTTTCAGATTCTGTGTCTCCCTCTCTCTGACCCTCCCCCATTCGTGCTCTGTCTCTCTCTGTCTCAAAAATAAATAAACGTTAAAAAAAAAAAAAAAAAAAAAAAAAAATAAATGGGTGATGGGTATTAAGGAGGACATGTATTGTGATGAGCCCTGGGAGTTATATGTAAGTGATGAATTCTCCTGAAACCAGTATTTCACTATATGTTAACTAGAATTTAAACAAAAATTTAGGGGAAAAAACCCCACAATATTTGTTCTTCCAATCCATGAGCAGGGAATGTCTTACCATTTGTTTGTGTCATCTTCAATTTCTTTCATCAATGTTTTATAGTTTTCAGAGTACATGTCTTTCACATCCTTGGTTAATTTATTCCTAGATATTTTATTATTTTTGGTGCAATTGTAAATGGGGATGTTTTCTTAATTTTTCTTCCTGCTGCTTCACTATAGTGTATAGAAATGCAATGGATTTATGTATATTGATTTTGTACACTGTGACCTTACTCAATTCACTTGCCAGTTCTAGTAGTTTTTTAGTGGAGCCTTTAGGGTTTCTGTATATAGTTTCATGTATCTGCAAATAGTGAAAGTTTTACTTCTTCCTTACTGATTTGTATGACTTTTATTTCTTTTTCTTGTCTGATTGCTATAGCTAGAACTTCCAGTACTATGCTGAATAAAATTAGTGAGAGTGGACATCCTTGTCTTGTTTCTGGTCTTAGGGTACAATCTCTCCATTTTCCACCATTGGGTATGATGCTAACTGTGGTTTTTTTCATGTATGGACTTTATTATGTTGAGGCATGTTCCCTCTAAACCTACTTTGTTAAAGGTTTTTAATCATGAAAGGATGTTGTACTTTGTCAAATATTTTTTCTGCATCTATTGAAATGCTTGTATGGTTTTTGCCCTTTCTCTTCTTGATGTGTGTGTTTCAAACTGATTGATTTGTGAATACTGAACCACCTTTGCATCCCAGGAGGAAATCTCATTTGATCATGGCCAATGATTTTTTAATGTATTGTTGGATTTGGTTTGCTAATATTTTTTTTGAGGATTTTGCACCTATGTTCATCAAAGATAGTGGCTTATAGTTCCTCTCCTTCTTCCTCTCCTCCTCCTCCTCCTCCTCCTCCTCCTTCTTCTTCTTCTCCTTCTTCTTCTTCTTCTTTGTAGAGTCTTTATCTGGTGTTGGTATTACGGTAATGTTGGCTTCATGGAATGAATTTGGAAGCCTCCTCCTCTTTTATATTTTACAATAGTTTGAGAGAATAGATATTAACTCTAGTCAGAAAAAAATTTGCCTGTTATAAAATAATTTTATTAGTCTATGGAACCCCAAAATATCTGTAACACTCAACAGGTATATTTTTATAGAAAAATGACAACCCACATTAGTGAATTCCAGTTTCAAATTCTGGCCACAATTCTTAGTTTTACAATTTTGTAATTCTTGGTTTGCTGGTCTACTGGAAAAAATCACTCAATAGTGTGCTTGATCACTTCAAGGTATGATATTGAATCTCCCTTTAATGGACTTTGAAGTCCCCAGGCATGAGGTCCTCCATTAGTAAATTGGGCAGTTAGTGCATTGACTCCTTTAGGCTATTGGAGACTATTTAGGAACCATTTATTAAATTGCATAAGGCTAAAACATTGAGATGTTTGCTTAGACAACTAACTAATTACCAGGAACTATATCAGACATTAAGTAGAACTTAGTTAACTTAGGCTGTTTGAAAGTAAAACAAAGTAAAACTGTAAAAATTGAGATTTTTTTGATATTCAATTACATTTTTTTATTAATAGATTTCATTTTTTCTTTTCCAGTGAGATGAGAACTCCTTATCTGAATGCAATAGCTATATGAATTTAAGAAACCATTAGCTTTTCCCCGCCCCTGTCATTTCTTTCTTTGTATGGGATAAGACTTCTTCCACCCCCTTTTAAATTTTTTCCAGGGTTACTTCAATGAAAAAATCAAAGCACAGCTGGTGGAAGGTCCAAACCACCACTATGAGTAGGGATGTAAAGCAACCAGAGTTACAACAACAGAGAGCATGCAACACATTCCAAAAACACCTCCTGAAGGGCCAGGCCCTGGACAGTGTATGACCCCTTTTTAATGTAGTAGTGCTCGCCAGTGCAGGACATGTACTAAGCTATTAAAACACATAAGGGGCAGAAAACTAGCCAAAATGATGAAAAGGAAGAATTCTTCTCAAAAGAAATTCCAGGAAGAAATGACAGCTAGAGAATTGCTCAAAACAGATATAAACAATATATCTGATCAAGAATTTAGAATAATAGTCATAAGATTAATAGCTGGGCTTGAAAAAAGCATAGAAGACAGCAGGGAATCTATTGCTCAGAGATCAAGGAACTATGAAATAGTCACAACGAATTAAGAAATGCCATAAATGAGGTGCAAAATAAACTAGATGCAGTGACAGCAAGGATGCAGGAGGCAGAGGGGAGATTCAGTGAAATAGAAGATAAAATTATGGAAAATGATGAAGCCAAGAAAAAGAGAGATAAGAAAATACTAGCCCCCAAGGGGAGGATTAGAGAACTAAGTGATTCAATGAAATGTAATAATATCTGTATCATAGGAGTTCCAGAAGAAGATGAAAGAGAGAAAGGGGTAGAAGGTTTACTTGAACAAATTATAGTTGAGAACTTCTCTAATCTGGGGAAGGAAGCAGACATCCAAATCCAGGAGGCCCAGAGAACTCCCTTCAGAATCAACAAGGTCTTCACCATGGCGAATCATAATGAAACTGGCAAAATACAAAGCTAAAGAGAGGATTCTGAAAGCAGCTAGGGACAAACAGGCCTTAACTTACAAGGGTAGACACATAAATGTAGTAGCAGACCTGTCTACTGAAACTTGGCAGGACAGAAGGGAGTGGCAGGAAATATTCAATGTGCTGAATAAGAAAAATATGTAGCCAAGAATCCTTTATCCAGCAAGGCTGTCATTCAGAATAGAAGGAGAGATAAAGGCTTTCCCAAACAAAAACTGAAGAAGTTCATGACCACTAAACCAGACTTGCAAGAGGTCCTAAGGAGGACTCTGTAAGTGGAATGCTGCAAAGACTACAAAGGACCAGAGACATCACCACAAGCATGAAGCCTACAGATAACACAATGACACTAAATCCGTATCTTTCAATAATAACTCTGAATGTAAATGGACTAAATGCCCCAATCAAAAGACAGGGATCAGAATAGATAAAAAACTAAGATCCATCTATTTGCTGCCTACAAGAGACTCATTTTAGACCTGAGGACACCTTCAGATTGAAAGTGAGGGGATGGAGAACTATCTATCATGCTACTGGAAGTCAAAAGAAAGCTGGAGTAGCCATACTTGTATCAGACAAACTAGACTTTCAATTAAACGTTGTAACAAGAGATGAAGAAGGGCATTGCATCATGATTACAGGGTCTATCCTTCAAGAAGAGCTAACAATTGTCAGGTGCCTGGGTGGCTCAGTTGGTTAAGCATCTGACTTAGGTTCAGGTCATAATCTCGCAGTTCATGGGTTGGAGCCCCACACTGGGCTCTGTGCTGACAGTTTAGAGCCTGGAGCCTACTTCAGATTCTGTGTCTCCCTCTCTGTCTGCCCCTCCTCTGCTCCTTCTCTCTCTTCCTCTCTCTCTCCTTCCCTCCCCCTCTCTCTCAAAAATGAATAAACATTTTTTAAAAATTAAAGATAAGCTTACAAAAAAGAGCTAACAATTGTAAATGTTTATGCCCTCAACTTGAAACACCAACTATATAAATCAATTAATCACCAACATAAGCAATCTTATTGATAAGAATATGGTAATTGCAGGTGACTTTAATACTCCACTTACAGAAATGGGCCAATCATCTGGGCAGATAAATCAATAACGAAACAATGGCCTTGAATGATATACTGAAACCAGATAGACTTGACAGATTTATTCAGAACTTTTCATCCAAAACAGCATTCTTCTCAAGTACACGTGGAACATTCTCCAAGATAGATCACATACTGGGTCACAAATCAGCCCTCAAGAAATATAAAAGACTTGAGATCATACCATGCATATTTTCAGATCACAACACTATGGAACTATAAAAGACCCTGAATAGCCAAAGTAATGTTGAAAAAGAAAACCAAAGTGGGAGGCATCATAATCCTGGACTTTAGCCTCTACTATAAAGCTAATCATCTACTAATCATCAAGACAGTATGGCACTGGCCTGAAAACGGACACATAGGCCAATGGAATAGAATAGAGAACCCAGAATTGGATCCACAAATATATACCCAACTAATCTTTGACAAAGTAGGAAAGAGTATCCAATGGAAAAAAGACAGTCTCTGTAGCAAATGGTGCTGGGAGAACTGGACAGCAACATGCAGAAGAATGAAACTGGACCACATTCGTACACCATACACAAAAATAAACTCAAAATACATGAAAGACCTAAATGTGAGACAGGAAACCATCAAAACCCTAGAGGAGAAAACAGGCAACAACCTCTTTGCCCTCAGCTGCAGCAACTTCTTACTCAACATGTCTCCAAAGGCAAGGGAAATAAAAGCAAAAATGACCTATTGGGACTTCATCAAGATAAAAAGCTTCTGAGTAGTGCTAAGAAGTATTCTTTCTGCTCCTACTTTCTGGAAGAGATTGTAGAGAATTCATATAATTTCTACCTTAAATGTTTGGTAGGATTCACCAGTGAACCCATGTGAGCCTGGTGCTTCTCTTTCAGGAGGTTGCTAGTTATTGACTCCACTCCTTTAACAGATTTAGGTCTATTAAGAAAAACTATTTCTTCTTGTGTGACTTTTGCTAGAAGTTTACTTTTTAAAATATTACTTTTCATTTCTAAAGTAAATATATGCTTATTATGAAAAATGAGTAAAATACAAGAGAGTAGAGTGTCTCAGCTGCAACTCTGACCAAGAAGTGAAGTCTGTTTCTCCACTTCCTTCATTTTTGTCATGGCCTTGTGACTTGCTTTGACCAAGAGAACGTGGCAAAAGTGAAGTTGTGTAGCTAATGAGCCAAGTCTTCAAGATGCTCTTACTCTATTGGAACCTTGAGACTATGATGTGAAGAAGCCTGAATTGTCCTGGTAAAGACACATGACCCAGCACTATTACCTACCTGGGAGGCAAAGTCCTCTTAGAGATCAGATAACTACAGTGGCATGAGGGAAGCCAGATGAGACCAGAAAAACTGCCCAGCTGAGCCTGGCCCAGGTAAAATGGCTGGTGTCTTAAGCTTTTGTGTTTTCAGGTGGTTGTTACATAGCACTAAGAAGATAATTGATACAGTGATCAATAAATATGAACTGATATAATTATTACCATATAAATCTAAAAGATGAGAATATGACCTTGAGATAGTTACCGAGGCACTTTAAAATGTCTTTTATCATTTTTTTTGGTTTATTTATTTTGACAGAGAGAGAGAGAGAGTGAGAGAGAGAGAGAGAGAGAGAGTGTGCACAAGTGGGGGAGGGGAAGAGAGAAGGAGAGACAGAATCCTAAGCAGGCTCTGCACCATCAGTGCAGAGTCCGATGAGGGACACAAACTCGTAAACCTCGAGATCATGACCTGAGCCTAGATGAGAAGAGTCAGTCGCTCAACCAACTGTGCCACCAAGGCACACCTGTCTTTAATCATTTAATAGATACTTTAGTGTTGGGTATATATAATGGACTGCCTTAAATTTTATGGATGGTATTACGGTATCAATACCACGAAGACATCTATCACATGCATTTCCAAATCTCAAAGAACTGACACGTTACTGGAGATCTTTCTTCATGTGCAACCTTAGAATCAGGGTCAGAAGAGCCACCCAAGTCTCCCAAAGTATCACTCCTTCTAGATTTGATATTTAAATACCTAAACCAAATACCTTCCATAGCTTTTTTTTTTTCCAATTGAATAATGTTCTCAGTATTTTGCAGCGATTTAAGATGAGCCCATATCAGGGGCACCTGGATGGCTCAGTCAGTTAAGCATCTGCCTCTGGATTTTGGCTCAGGGCATGATTTCATGGTTCGTGAGATTGAGTACTGCCTTGGGCTTTGCGCTGACAGTGCGAAGCCTGCTTGGGATTTTCTCTGTCTCTCTCTGTCCACCCCTCCCCCCTCACACTCTCTCTCAAAATAAATAAACTTAAAAAAACATTAGTGCATATCTATTTGAATGTACATGATAATGAATTGGCAAGGATTTATGATTAAGTACTCATGAGAGCAATGCTATTTTTTTCCATGAGATTTTCACGAAATCAGCTATCCTTTGGCAATAGAGGGAACTGACGGGGAATTAGCCTCTTACTTCGCCCCCTTGCCTCTTTGCAAAAGATGATGCAGTCTACATAATGATGAATATAACGGCTCACATTTGTTGAGCGTTTAGTTTATAGCAGCCACTGTGCCAACTATTTTAGATGCATTTATTCCTCATGAAGTATTATCCTAATTTATGGATCAGGAATCTTTGACTCAGAACAGTTAAGTGATTCAAGATTAACCAGCTAGCAAGTGACTAAGCTCAAATTTAAATAAAGATCTATCTAAATTCAAAGACTAAGATTTTTAAGCATTAATTAAGCTTTTTAAAACTATTTTTTAAGTTTTTAATTTATTTTGAGAGAGAGTGCGAGTGGGGGAGGGGCAGAGAGAGAGGGAGAGATAGAGAGAGCAAGAGAGAATCCCAAGCATACTCCGTGCTGTTAGCACAGAGCCCGATGCAGGACTCGATCCAACGAATCGTGAGATCGTGACCTGAGCCAAGATCAAGAGCCAGACGCATAACCAGCCGAGCCACCCGGGTGCCCCACCATTAAGTAAGCTTTTTAGTTGCTCCCTACAATTTGCTTCTGGTGAATATGTTGTTGACACTGCAGACTCTTGAGGATGAGGATGTCTGTTTAAAAACGATTATCAATCTAATCGTTCAAATGCTTAAAGTAGGGGGTAAAGTGAGAGATATTTCAACCCTCTGAAATGCCAATGCGCCCTCATTCCCTTGGCTTAAAATGTACTGTAAATGAGATGGTTCTCAGAACAACCTGAGAAGCTAGTTAAAAAGTGGATTCCAGAGGCGCCTGGCTGGCTCAGTCAGTGGAGTGTGCGACTCTTGATCTCAGGGTTGTGAGTTCAAGCCCCACGTTGGGTGTAGAGATTACTTGAAAATAAAAGCCTTTAATTAAAATAAACAAAAAAAGTGGATTCCCCAAGCCATCCCCCAGAGCACATTTTAGTGGGAACAGCCTTTACAAACACTGCCTCTCTGGTTGTAGTGTGAGCAATGGCTGAAGGGGAGACACGGAGACCAGCTAGGAGTGTCAGGACTGGCTCATGGCGGCATTGCTTTTAGGGCTGATGCCAAGCAGGCGTGAATGCTTATTTGTAAAAATACAATTTTTAGGGAAACATAAGACAATGTATCTTCTAAGTAGTAATTATACTGCTTCTAGGCTTAATTTTTCTAGGAATGGTTATGGAAATTCACATATTTTTGCTACTCTTGGTAACAAGCAGATGCTTTACTGAGAGTATTCACATACACTTCTGTCCAAAAAAAGAACCCATAAATATTGTGCTTATAAATGTCGTATACCTAGTCTCCCACAGAGGCACCTGAAGAAATTTTAAAAAGGTTTCATAACTCCCCAGAAATATCCAGATTTACAACCCACAGCTTTTGTAAAAAAAGAGTCAGAAAATTTTATGAAAAATACATTCCACTAAATCTTTTCCAGAAACAGTTTGTACACGTTCATGAATATCTGTTTCCTGCCATCAGAAAGCTGTCCTTCTGAATCTCAACAGCAGAAAAAGCCATGGAGTTATAGTGATTGACTGAGGCAGATTCTATAAAACTTCACCTTACATATTTCTGATTTTAATTAGGGTAATCTACTTGCGCCCTGATTGAAAATGCCAAAACATGTTTCAGAATAAGAGCGAAGAGGACAGGTGGAGACACATACCTCAAATGTTCATTCTTTAAAATTTTTTTGTTGTGGCAAAATATAACGCGGAATTTGTAATTTTAACCATTTTTAGGCGTACAATTCAGTGGCATTAAGTATATTCACAATGTTGTGCAATTATCACCATTATTCACTTCCAGAACTTTTCATTGTCCCCAGGAGAAACTCTGTATCGTTAGACAGTAATTTCCCATTCCCCTCTCTCCCCAGGCCCAGGTGACATTTATTTTACTTTCTGTCTCTCTGAATTTCCCTATAACGAGTGCTTCATATGTGTGGAATCATACAATATTTGCTCTGTTGTGTCTGGCTTATTTCACTTGGCATAATGTTTTCAAGCTTTATCCTTGTTGGCATGTATCAGTACCTCATTTTTTTTTAAGACTGAATAATATTCCGTTAATGGGTATCGATTCATCGGTTGAGAGACACTAGGTCGTTTTCACCTTTTGACTATTGTGACTAATGCTGTTATGAACACTGGTATTCAAATACTGATTGGAGTCTCTGCTTTCAATTCTTTGGGGCATACACCTACAAGTGTAATACTCATGCGTGTAAATTCTAAAGAGAACGGACGCATATACTTAAATATTATAATTTGTGTTCAGAGCTGGATCTAGAAGCTCAAGTAGGTGGACTGAAGCATGCTGAAAATCCACCTTAACTTCTAAACTATACCTGCGGTTCCACTGCTTCAAGGTACTGGGAAATTCTGTTTTGATGAGGGCCTGTCATTTGGAAAGGTCCAAATGAGAGCTTACGTCCAAGAAATTAAACCTCCCCAATAATGCCAATAATACGTTGTGAGGTTCTTCATTTCCCCATTTTCATTGTTGTTCCTTTAACTGACTGATTACAGTGCCCTCATGTGTCTATATTTTTATACTATGCAAGTTTTGAAATAAGTGATGGGGAGAAAGGAGCATATTTGTGATGAGCCCTGGGTGATGTATGGAAGTGTTGAATCACTACACTGTACACCTGAAACGAACATGACACTGTATGTTAACTGGAACTAAAATAAAAGCTTAAGTAAAAAAAATTAAATTAAGGAAATAGAATCATAAAACTGGGGAGAAAATTTAAAGATCTTTTTAAAAACTGAATATTCACTTCATGCAAGGACCCATCTCTAAGCAGTTAAAACACTTTAACAGAGATCTAAATTGCACACACAAGAGTATTGAAAACGTATGGCCACAATGTGACCAATGAACCCCCCCCAAACCCCTCTAGTGAGAAAATGCTAGCTAGTCCATTAGAAGCTCCCTAGATGCCCTTCATAAATTGCATTACCCTGGCTTACACTCAGAAGTAACACCGTCCTGAATTTAGTGTTAATCATTTCCTTGCTTTTCTTTATAGTTTTACCACTTTGTGTTTGTTTTCCTAAACAGCATTCGGGGGAAGGGGGAGAGAAGGTTCCTATTTTTTAACTTTCCACAAATTGAATCCTATTGTATGTATTGTTCTGTGACTTGCTTTTTTTAGTCTACTTTTTAAATAAGCACATTGATGCATTCATTCATTTTCAAATCTTTATGAAATTTCATTTTATGAATATATTCTGGGTAGACATTCAGATTTTTTCTAGTTATGAAGAATAAATGTTTCAATGTTGTTCAACATGTCGCCTGGTGCTCACGTGTGACTATTTCTCTGGGTATACAAATACAACTGGTGTACCTGGGTCTTAAGTTGTGCATATATCCAATCTTTCTAGGTAACACCACTCTTTCCACAGTGGATGAGAGTGGTCTATAAGAATTCCATTTTCTCCATATCCTTGCCAGAACTTGGTTGTCAGACTTTTATATTTTGGCCAATCTGAGTAAAATGTAGTTGTGGTTCAAATGTGCATTTCTATGATTATTCACGAGGTTGGGCAGCTTTTCAAATGTTTACATGTAATTTGTGTTTCTTCTCTCCTATGAAATGCCCATCATGACTCGTGCCCATTTTTCTAATGGACTGTTTGAAAAATTTTTTTTAATCAATTGATAGGCATTCTTTTGGGGTGGGCTTTTTTTTTTTTTAATAGCAAGATATAGTATTCATACAGAAGAGCATAAAACATAAACATACTGCTTAAAGAATAATTTAAAATCCAACAACTGTGTAACCACCATAAAGGTAAAAAAAAAAAAAAATAGAATGTTGCCAATACTTCAGAAGCACCTTCTTTGCACACACCCCCATCACCGTACTCTTCTCAGAGGTAATTCCCATTCTGACTTCTGTGATTAGTTCATTGCTTTTCTTTTTATAGTTTTATCACCTGGGGATGCATCCTGAACAGTATAGTTTAGTATTGTCTGCTTTTGAATGTTATGAAAATGGATTCACACGGTATATAGATTCTTCTAGCTTTGATGCCATACAGCCACTATGATGTTTGCGAAATTCCCGTTGTTTCACATAGTTGTATGTAGTTTCATGTAGCTGTAGTTCATTTTTGTTGCCATACGGTGTTCCATTGCTGTTCGGCACTTTTGTTGCTGTACCGTATACCGTGACTCACTCAACTCATGATTCATTGTACTCATGACGGAACTGGGGTTGTTTCTAGCTTTTTGTTCTTATGAACAAAACTGCCAAGAACATTATTGTAATGTCTCTGGATACACTTCAGCAAGATCTTCTCTAGGGCATATACCAAGGAGTGGAATTATAGATCTAAAGTATACATATATTCAACTTTACTAAATAACCCTAAGCCACTTTCCAAAGTAGGTATACCAGTTTACACATTCATCACCAGCATCGGAGAATTCCCATTAAGTCTGCCAGCAAATGTCAGAGTTTCTAATTTTTGCCAAGCTAGTGAGTGTAGTTTGTTTCCAACCAATCAATTCAAGCCAATTACTATGGTTTTAATGCATTCCCTGAATAATTATTCCCGAGCACCTTATATGTTTATTGGCCATTTGGAATTCTTCATTTTAAAAGCACGTGTTCAGTTATGTTACCCATTTTCTATTGGGATGTCTGTCCTATTCTTTATATATCTTGGACACTAGTTTTTGCCAATCACATGCATCACAGATATTTTTTTTCCCACTCTGTGGTTTATGTTTTTCTTTCTTTATGATGAATTTTGAAGGTCAGGTTTTGTTTTGTTTTTCCAATTTAGTCAGATTTATCAATCCTTTCTGATTTAGTATCACGTATCCCAATCCATAGGTCACGAAGATGGCTTATGACGTTATATCCCAAAAGCTCTAGTTTTGCTGTTCATGTTCAGGTCTTTGATCCATCCGAAATCGTGTTATTGTGGTGGGGGAATGGCTCACTTCACTTTTCCCCCATACAGACAACTATTCCGTGAGCATTTACTGTTCACCGGTGTGTTACACAACTTGTTATTCCTTTACTAAAGAGTTCGATACTTTGCTAATAAAGTCATGTTTTTGCTTACTTACCTCCTGTACCACTCGTAAGAGTTTTGCGTTTGTTAACTTATTCATTACATGGGAAAAGTGCCACCGCAGGCTTCTTTGGCCCGTGAATATTTCAGGTAATAAATTCCCAGGCTACCAACGGCCTGCGAACGACCGCCTCCCTCAGAAGCTCCGCCCCGCGGACGCCAATGCCCGCCTTTTTCCTGAGGACGCAACACGCAGGCGCGGCCGGACCCGAGCTCCCGCGCCGCACAATGAGTTGCGCCTGCGCCGGCAAACGCCCCGCCCCTCCTCCTCTGGTCCTCTATAAAGCCTCGAGCTTCTCCTCGCGAGAGACTTCGTTCTCATGCTCGCTGCAGGGGTCGGAGGTCAGAGCGAGCGTCTCGCGGGCCGTAGGAGGAAGATGGCGGTGGAGTCGCGCGTTACCCAGGAGGAAATTAAGAAGGAGCCGGAGAAACCGATCGATCGGGAGAAAGTATGGGGTCCGGAAAGAGGTGGAGGTGGGCCTGGCGGGGCGGAGAGCGCGGCCTGTGCCCGAAGGCGGCGGTATTCCAGCTCCCCGGGCGGTTCGGAGGCCGCGACGCCTCCGGAGGGGAAGGGAGCTCTGGGCTCGCAGCCGCTTTCTTTACCTTCTGCCCTTCCTCCTTTCGCCCCCAGACGTGCCCGCTGCTGCTGCGTGTTTTCACCACCAATAACGGCCGCCACCACCGAATGGACGAATTCTCCCGCGGAAACGTACCGTCCAGCGAACTGCAGATCTACACTTGGTGAGAGTGCTGGGGCCGCGGGGGGCGCGGCCCTGGGGGGCGGTCGGACATTAAGTAATTCCCTGTGCCAGGAAAGAAGGGTCCCCCGTGTTTCCGCTTTTTTCCCTCCACTCGGGGCCTTTGGGCCCAGCTCTCAGGAAGTTGGAGGTTTTACCCGGTAGGTAAAAGGGGCCTGTCTTGTAACACGTTTAAGGTTCAAACTTTTTTGAGTTGTGAAGAATTGACGGACCCAAGATTGCTATCGCTTGTTGTGGCTGCTGGGTACAGAAATAATACGTAAAGAAAACGCGGCGGCCTTCTTTACGGGGCTCATGGTCATGGGATAAAGGGAAGTAAAGGGAACTCATGGGATATTTATCCTCGAGAGCATTTATGTGTGATCTTAATCCTTAGGTGCCATGCGTTTAAAAAAAAGAAAAAGAAAAAACAGGTTGATTTTTGATCTGGTGCTTGATGGAAAAGACTGTGGTGCGTGTTCAGTAAAGACCTGCCCCTGAATATTTCTCTCACGGGTGGGTACCTTCCATACCCCCAAGTCTGTCCGGGGCCAGTACATACTGCAGACTTCTCTTTAGTGCTGCACGTATTTCCTTAGTTTCACATCATAATGGCTGCTTAGTAGCAGAAAAAGGTTAATAACTCTTAAAACGATGCCTTTATTGTGATAAAGATATATGTAGCGTTACATTTGCCACTGTAAGGACTCCGTTGCATCAGCTGTATTCACATTGTGCAACTCTTAACCTGTTAGCAAAGCTTTTTCATTTCCCCCAACAGAAGTTCTACACCTAATAAGCAGTAACTCCCCATTCCCTTCTTCGCCCTGGCGGTCTGTATGAATTTGCCTATTCTAGATATCTTAAACAAGTGGACTCATAACAGTGTTTGTTGTGTTTGCTTTATTTCACTTAGCGTGATATTTCGTTCTCTTTTTATGGCTGGATAATACTTCCTTGTAGGATATACCACATTTTGTCCACTTATCTGCTGGTAGGCGCTTGAGTTTCCATTTTTTGGCTTTTGTGAATAATGCTGCTATGGACCTGGATCTGTTTAATCCCTGCTTTCAATTCTTTTGGGTATATCCCTAGAAATGGGACTGCTGGAACGTACAGTTATATGTTTAGCTTTTTGAGGAAGCACCAACCTTTTTCACAGCAGCTGCACCATTTTATAGTCCTGGAAGGGTATGTAATTTTAAACTGTGAGCCCGGCACAGTACAACTTGATTCTTTAAACATTGGGACCTTCTTTGTCTTTTTGGAGGTACCCTGTAGTGTGCTTCCAGTTGAGCATCATTCCAGGATAAAAGTTCCAGGGAGATTGATTTAACTTACAGGGAAGAACCGTTACTAAAGGGTTGATGAAAATCTCTATTCAGAGATGAAAGTGTATGCTTCTTCCAACAAATAAGAGTTCCTGTTTGCCAGGTGCTATGCTTAGATTCTGAGGGGATGAAGTAAAGGAGGTATCGCGGTTTCCTACAGTAAGCTCAGTCTAGTGGAGAAAGCCCGTGAATAAATACTAATATACTTCAGGGTGAAGATGGCAGAGTGAGATTTCACCAAAGACCTTCTGCTCCTGATCCAGAAGAAAAGTTACAAAAAAATTCTGCCCTAGAGTGTCCTGTCCTTAAAGTACAACCAAATAAGGAAAGACCACCTAGGTCGTCTCTCAAAGTGATGGCCAAAGACAGATTCTGAAAGACTGAGTAGTTGGTGTCATAGTAGCACAGAGCCCTGCCCCCTCTGCCTAAGAGCAGTACTGAAGGAAGATGAGTGAATAAATCTTGGGACTTCTTGATTGGTGCAAGTAGACTGAGGGACTAAATAGGCAGCCCTAAGACAAGTCTAAGAAAGAAGAGTGCAGTCCAGAAGACCCTAGCAGAAGCAAACTGAATGTGCCGAAGCTCAGGGCACTGTATGGAGCGGGGGTAGTAATAATAAGCCAGATGCCACAGGAGTGGTAAAGCTCCTGTGCTTGTATGGTCATTAAACAGGTTATTGAAAGAGAAGTAGTTAGGTAAGCTGTATCAGGGTTCGGTCAGAAAAACCGAACCAGCAGGAGATCTGCATGAAGGGCTTTGGTTCGCGTAATTATGGAGACTGCCTAGGTACCTAGATCCCGATCTGGAGGGCGAGCTAGCAGGAAGGGCCAGGCTGGAACTTGAGCAGGAGCTAAAACTGCCCACAGCAGCCTGGATTTCTTATTCAGGGAAGCCTCCCCTCTGTTCTTAAGGCCTTTCAACTGATTGAATCGGGCCTACTCTGATTGATTGAATGAAGCTTACTCAGATTATCTGGGATAATCTCCTTAATTTAAAGCCAACTGGTTATAGACTCATCACATACACAGAATACCTTATAGCAACACCGACATTAGTGTTTGATTGAATAACTGGGGCTGTAGCTTTCCCACGTTGACGCATAAAACTGACTCTTACAGTCACACAGCAAAGTCTCTTCCCAAGAGAGCTCTTTCTTCATCCATGCACTCAAGCTTTGGACTGGTGGTCGGAAAGCAACGCTTGGCATTCCCAGCTATTAGTTTAGGGAGACGGTCGTCGGCAGGTTGGAAGCTTGTAGGAGATTTACTGTCAGAACTGATAACGGATGTAAACCAGATTCCCTCAGCTCGTTAGGACAAGATGACAGTATGGGAAGTATTTTTAGAAAGGAAGAAAGAACTCTTTGTGGTGCACAGCATTAGTATATAAGGTGTGCCAGGGAATAATTAACATCAGGTGAAAAAAAAAGGTCACCTCCAAGACTGATTAAAAAATCAGCTTGATCCCAGACCTCATGGGGACAAAGTTAAAACAGGCAGGGGAGTTGTTGCAGAATAGAGTAGAACTCTGACAGTTAAAAAAAGAAAAAAAGCTACAAAATTAGGAGGTGATAGGAGGGTAACAGTGTGACTCTTTATCTGAAATTTTGTAATTCCTTCTATTTTACTTGTTTTTTCTTCTGTTAAATTCAATGGTGAATTTCGTTAAAAATACGTATAATATTTGAAGAATGAATTACATTTTTGAATTACAACTTCATAATACATATGAAGTATAATGTGCTTGACAATCTTCAAGGTTTTTTTTTTCTGCCTCATTGTATATGTGTACAAGAAGATGCCTACAGTGGTGTTAACGTCACTGGTCATTTCTGGTGGGTGAGATTTGGGATATAATTTACTGCATTCGTGCATGCAGCTTTTCCTCCTCTGTAAAGTGTGTCAAGTGGAGAAAGGCAGTCATGCGCAGCTTCTCGCCCCATCCTTGCGTGGCTGCATAAGAGTGACCTGGGCCTGGAGCTTTTTTACTTGTTTGTTCGTTTGTTTTCCCCAAAGAGATAAGAACCCTCACAGCCTGTGCTGGACGTGTCTCTTTGGCAGTACCTCTCCCTGTTCTGGGTTTGATGTGCCGTTGTCTGGCACCTGACCGGCCCCACTGCAGTGTCCATTCCCCGGGGGTCCTTTACCTGCAGCACAGGAAGGGTGCGTGCAGACTGTCGGCGCATCAGCTCCAGGGCGAGACCTGCTGGCGCTGAGGGACCCGCGCTCTCAAGCCAGTCTTGTGCTGTCTTTTCTCTGTGCAAGTAAAGCATCGTTCCCTCCGTGGTCTGTGTGAGTCGGGTCCGTCTGGGCAACCCCAGTACCCACACAACATGCAGTAGGTTGACATCCTGGGCCTCCTGCTCCTGCTGGAAGGCACGGGTGTGCTCTGTGCCATCCTCCACGCGATTGGACTCCTCCCCTGGAGGTGGGAACAGCTGTCACTTGTGTGACAGAGGTTTTATACAGAAACGTTTAAAAACCGAGATGGAGAGGAGTTGAAGGCAACATATACGGAGTTCCGTAATGAGGTGGAAATAAGGCAGTGGTGGTGGGGAGTGGAGAAGACGATTCGATCTGTGTTTAGGAGGCAGAAACAACAGAGATGGGAAGAACTTAACAGTGCTTTTAGGTTTATGACCTGAGCGGCTGAGTGGGTCTTGGTAGTTTCGGTGGTTAGAGGGCAAGGGCATCGTTCTGGGGGTGATGCTTTTGAAGAGTGTCTGGTGTCCTTGTTTCATTTTATCGCACCTTATAGGCAAAGTTGTTTCAGTTCCGCATCATCCATTAAGTTCTGAGTTCACATCGTTTCAGGGCAAGAATATGTATTGTCAAAGGAGCCTCTGCTTAGTCTAAAGAAAATTTCATGTTTCATTGGCCTTCTGGCTCTGTCATCTATAGAACTCTTAAGATTCCATCTTAGAAAGAAAAAACGTTACATCTTCACAAAAATGCTTTCCTGTCATTGAGTCTAAGATGCACTTCAACTTTAGACATGATAAAATGTGGAAAAGTATATATGCTTTAGAAACAAGGAAATAGAGTTATTTTAAGTGTTTAGGTTAAATTGGATTATTCTTAAGGAGGTAAATCACTAGCCCAGAAAGATGTTACATAGCAATGAAAGATAGCAGGTGTAATCCCTTAAAGTCCCTTTTGGCACTAAAAGTCTGACTTTAGTTCATCAAAATTTCAATCATTGAGGCTGGTAAGGGGAGTTTATGGGGCAAATAGTATTAGCCGCTTTAAAATTAAGTGTAGGGGGCCCGGCTGACTCCGTCGGCAGAGCTTGTGACTCCTGATTTCAGGGTTCTGAGTTTGAGCCCTGCGTTGTGTGTTTTGAGAATGCTTAAAAATAAAATCCTAAAAAAAATAAGACCTTGACAGCCTCAATTCTAACAGGTCACAATCCAGACACACATAATTAACTCATTATATGTCAATATCCTTGCTATATTACTGTTATATTGTTGATTAATCAAATGTAATGTTTTTTTAAAAAAAATTCAGGATGGATGCAACTTTGAAAGAACTGACTAGTTTAGTAAAAGAAGTCTACCCAGAAGCTAGAAAGAAGGGCACACACTTCAATTTTGCAATTGTTTTTACAGATCCTAAAAGGCCTGGCTATCGGTAGGTAACTTTTAATTTTTTAATTCCTGTAATCTTTTTGGCTTTGATATGTTTTAATTGATAGGGATAACCCCTTTTAATGAGCCTCTTATTGGGCAGAAAATAAATTTATATTATCTTAACGTCTGGTTCAGCTTAATGTAGTCATTAATTTATAACTGTGCCGTAAGATAACGGAGCGAATCCAGTTCCGTGTTTACTTTGCATATTTAGCTTCGTTGGTCTGTGATCCATTAACAGTTGGTCTCCTTTTCTGCAGAGTAAAGGAGATTGGCAGCACCATGTCTGGGAGGAAGGGGACTGATGACTCCATGACCCTGCAGTCGCAGAAGTTCCAAATAGGAGACTATCTGGACATAGCAATCACCCCTCCAAATCGGGCACCGCCTCCTTCAGGGCGCATGAGACCATATTAAATTTTATTTACTATTCCTTGAATTATTTTTCGTTCAGTTATGTAAAATAAACTTTTTCCTCCCCTCGTCATTGCCATTAAGCCTTTAAACTCTAAACGAATTGTAATGCGTCTCCTTAGGAATTAGATCTGGCCGTGTTGGGTGTTAACAGAACGTCCACGTTTCTGGTCCTTCCATAAAATAATGAAGAAAAGTGCTCTTAGCATCCGATGTAAAACTGTATTGTCAAATACATGTGTGCAATCAACCGGAGTGTGAAAGTTCATGGCGATGGGAACAGGGTTTAATTAGCATTTGGGGTTTATGCCGAGTAGCGGAGGATGTTGTGTTGAAGCCCGAGTGGGGCAAGCGAGAGCCGTGGTATGGCACGAAATGGAGTGCGAGCTCGTGGCCCGGCCGCTCCGTGCAGGTAGAACTAGGGTGAGGTGGCTGGCGAGGCGTCTTGCGGTAGCACGAGCCGAAGCGAGTCGAAGAAGCCATGTGTGCCGGAAGAGATCGCGCCGTCTGAATCAAGGTACGGTGACATAAAAAGTTAGAGGAGGACGGGTGCCACGGGGCGTTTTCTGTTTTAAAAATGGGGAGAATAGGCATTTTGAAGACAGGAACCAGTAGCGAGGAAATCAGGGTGAGAACTTAGGTGAGGGTGGAAAGGTTTCCCTTGAAGCTCTGAAAATGGAGGGAGGGATGAAAGCAGAATCTTGAGACCTGGGAGCAGAGCCAGGGAGGAGGCCCAGTGGAACGAGTAGGAGATACTCTCGCATCCCGTTGACGGGGCCGGTGAGGGGCCGGGGGGGCCGGGCTTGCGTCTGAGTATCTGCTTGGAGGGTCCGCGAGCGTGATGCCAAAGACCGGCTGGGACGACGTGATCTGGTTGCACCGGGAGCTCCGCAGCCGCGGACCCGTTGCTTGAATCTGTGTGTGTTTGTAAAAGGGATGATGGCACACAGGATTAAGTGTCTGCGAAGGCCTGACCTGTAAGCGACCGTAAATCCTACCCGTTTTCCGTAAGGTCGAGTTTAGTCACAACTGGAACCGGTCTTCCGTGGCACTCTTGTTCCCGTCTTGAAGTGTGTGGACCATGTGGCCGCTGCGGAATAAGCCTAAATTACGTTGGTGTATTACGGGAGGAAATGGGAGGCGTGTATTCCAGAATGAAAGACGAGTGCTAGCAGTGGATTTCAGAGTCGGACTGCAGTCGTTTTGTGCCCACAGAAGCAGCCTTTTAAATGTGACAGGATGGGCCCCCCATTGCGAAGGCCATCACCGGGCGGCAGAGACCAGCTTGGAGCTTAGATCTAATCTCGGGCCTCTTCTCCTCTGAAGCTTACCCCGAACTCTTAGATTCTGTATTCATTCAGACTAGATGGACTTGAGTTCTGGAGGTCATAAAAGTAATTTCAACCTTTTTTTTTTTTTTTTTTTTTTGAGAAGAAGAGCCATGGTCCCTTCCTGTGTGTGGGAAGAAACTGATTTACTGTGCAGACGGCAAAAGCAGGAACTAAATTCAGGACCTTCGTAAGACAGTGTTTCCCATGATGTGAACCGCAGTGAGGGCTCTCCTGTAATTCCAGGTTATTGTCTTAGGAGTTTTAAAGTGGTTTATTTGCTTGGTTCCAACGTGGAATTTTCCCTTTAAAGATTGCGGTCTTCCACCGAAAGTACAGTTAAGGACTATCTAATGAACTTATTACTGACTATAATGCTAAGAGTCAGAAGACTTGTACTTAGTCCTTGTTTACGTTTGGCTTTGGTAAGTATGGCTTTGGGTAAGTAACTGAGCCGTTTCCTTAAATACAAAATAGAAATAAATGGTCACCGTGACAGCACCGTGCTCAGTGCGTAGCATCCTGACTGCCTCGCTTGCTCTTAGGGTATTTTGGAGTTGAAATTTTCCCTTTGGAGTATGTGTTGTAGTTCACGTGTTGCCTGTAATGACTTGCCAGTTTCCTCACGGTGTATGTGAACTTGGCATTTTGAGTTATTTACCAGATGTTCAATAGGGAGTCTCGCCATTACATTCTATTTAGGTTTTACAAAACCCGACCGGGACCGTCCTATCCATAGTGATCCCTGGCTCAGGTGACGTTTGAGACAGCGGTGTGCACGTGTGTGTGAGCACGCGCAGGCCTGTGAGGGGGAGAGAGAGCCATTAAACTGTTAGCCTAGGTTGGAAATTCTAAAATTTAAACGCTGTTATTCTTAAATAAAGAGCTGAACTTAGCCTGCCTCTTTCTATTCAATCAGACACGAGTTCCAGACTTGGTTTTGGGGAAACCGAGGAGGCAGCACCCAGAAACAGCTTCTCAGAATTACAATCAGTGCTGGGCTGTGCCCGGCACGAGGAACTTGACTGCGTTTCCTCACTGGACCTTGACGGCCAAGCTACGGAGACCGTGGTTCCATCTAGCGATCAGGTGGGGGCCTGCTTCAAGCGGGCACCGCCGTGGGGCACGCGCACCCAGGTTCCCAGCAAAAGCTGAAACGTACGTTCCCCCAAGTAGGGTCCTTTGGCGATTTCTTTCATTCTCGCCTCTGCAGCCTGGCTCCCACTCGCGTTGCAGGGCTGCTTCCTGCAGGGAATCTCCCCGCCACAGCTGGTTTCTCCCAGGGGCCAGTCGTCTGGAGTATGTAGACCAGTTTCAGTGTTTGTACAAACCAAGCCACCCGTCGTGAGTGAAACCAGAGCTCCCAGCCGAGCGTTTCAGAGCAGCCGGACGGGGTCCGTGTGTTCCGATTGGTGTTTTGCTGCTTGACTGTGGGTGGTTTTGCCGATAGCTGTAGTTTCTTGGAGCCCGCAGTGGAACCAAACCTGAAGGAAGTCTGTTTCTCAGGGATTTTCTTCCCCCCCGTAACCCCTGGGAGGGGAATAAGCTCAAGCCTCAAAAGCAATTTTAGTACTAAATGCTAAGAAAATCATTGTGTTAAACAGAAATCGTGGTCCTGGGAATGTTATGCAGAATTTATTATAGAAAGGTGTTATCGTTACAAAACCAACCTTGAGTTTGTGGGGAGGAGCCAATGAAATGCTGCTGGGTGTGCGTCATGGTGAATATTCAGTTAAAGTGCTATTTACTAAGGAAGAAGAAAAAAGGCATCTGTGGCCCCTTGTTTCGTGCCTTCGGTTGTCAGAATTTCCTGTCCAGGCTAGCAGCTCCTAAGAAAAGTTCAGATGGGAGTTGATGAAATTAAAGCAATTTCAGTTGTGAATGAGGTGAACCTCCCGAGGCATTTTTCACACCTGTAAACTGTAGAGTCCCTGTTGGGAATTGTTGGAATCTGTACTGTTCCTGGTTACTTCAGCTCCCCTCGTGCTTCTCAGTACTTTGCCGGGACAAAATACATGTGACGAGTGCCCGTCGGGTAGCAGGTGCCGTGGGCCGGGCAGTACACCAATAAACCTGAGCCACATACGGACCCTTAGACAGTCTTCCAGTCTAGGGGTGCCTGGCAGCCGAGTCGGTTGAGCATCTGGCTTCGGCCCCGGTCATGGTCTCACAGCTCGGTTTGTGAGGTCGAGCCCCGCGTCGGGCTCCGTGCTGACCGCTCGGAGCCTGGAGTCCAATTCCGATTCTGTCTCCCTCTCTGTCTGCCCCTCCCCCGTTCACACTCTGTGTGTGTCTCTCTCTCTCCTTCAAAAATAAAAATAAAAAAATTTTTAAAAAGGCTTCCGGTCTAGTCACGGAAGTGTAACTGGTAACAGGTGGGTCGGAAGGCGTCACGACGAAGGTAATCACTGCTGAAAATGGCACTGGAGCTTGTCCAGCTCCTACGGGCAGCTGGGCCGGATTTCTGTTCCCCACGTGGGGTCTGGCAAGGGCAAAGGCGCGGCTGTGAGGAGGTAGGCGCCGAAGCGCCTGGTGGCTGGGGCAGATACAGAGGACATGTCTGATGCTACTGCGGTGATTCAGGTGAGGGTCGCAGGCCCGGCGCCGGCCGCTGGGGCCCGGGGCCGCGACGCCGCTCCGTCGCGCCCGGAGCTCGGCTGTGCGTTCTTCGGGGACGCCCGGCGGGCCGTTTCCCCTGAAAGGCCGGTGGCGGGCGGGCCGACGCGCACCCTCCGGCCACGGGAGCGCTTTCGCCAACTCAGCGGGGCGGCCGGGGAAAGTGCCCTCGAGAGCAGCGTGCGTGAGCCCCGCGGCAGGAGGGGGCGGAAAAGCAGAGTCGCCCGTGCGGCGAGAGCACGAGCTGCGAGAGAAGAGGCAGAAGTGGCCCAAGGTCGGATCGAGTAGGGCCGCGGAGGCCGCCTCCGCGATCTTGGGTTTCATTCCGAAAGCACGGGGGGGGGGGGGGGGGGGGGGGGGAGGGGGGGGGGACTGAAGGGTTTCAAGCCAGGAGACAGGCTTGCCGATCCTAACCCTCGGAGCTGAATAAGCTGGAAGCATCGCAGCGCGAAGTAACGGGCACCTGGGCCATGGGCGACAAGTGGAAAGGGTCGGGGGGAGAAGTTTCGGGCAAATGGAAGTGGAGGGGCCGCCGCGAAAAAGCAGGCGACCGGAAACGCTTCCTACGGTCTTTATTTCGCATCTTAAGACACCTGACGCTTCTCACCCCACCCTCTCTCCAGTCCACTGCCAACTTCCTTCCCTGGGGCCCCGCCAATACTAGTACAGTCGGAGGTGCCTGGGTGGCTCAGTGGGTTGAGCAGCCAACTTCGGCTCAGGTCATGATGTCACGGTTCAGGGGTCTGAACTGTGTCCGGCTCGGTGCTGACAGCTGGGGGCCTGGAGCCTGCCTCGGATTCTGTGCCTCCCTCTCTGCCCCTCCCCCGCTCACGCTCTCTCAAAAACAAACGTAAAAAACAAAAAACTAGCGCCGTCAACGACCTGTTTCGCCAAGCCCAGTGGTCGCTTCTGTCTTTCCACTCGGATCCTCAGCAACATTGATAGAGTTGATCACTGAAATATTTTCTGCCTTCACTGGCCTCTTCTCGACCTCCTTTGCTCCATCGCTCCGCCTCTTTCCGTCTTCCAAAGTTCGGGGAACCCCAGGCCTGAGTCCCGAATATGCTTCGAGTCCACCCCTCCCTCCTTCGGCCGTCTCATCTGCTCTTGGATCTATGTGCGTGCAGCTCCAGAAAACCGCCAACAAGAGCTTGACAGCAATTTGGGAGTCATATACAAAACTGACCAGAGCTTTCCCTTGAAAAATAAAACTGAAAAACTTGCAGATAATTATGTTACACTACATTTAACAAAATTAAGTTATAACCACATAGTAATTCCTAGAACAAAGAATCAAGTGTTGCTTTAGCGATGATCTTCTAACAGGATGAAAAGAGCACAGTGGGACGGGTCTTCCATTGGACTTCCGAGGCACAGGCATCAAAGAGGGTCGGGTCATCTTTCCTGCGTCAAATTTCCCAAACCTAATAAGCCTTTGAAGGTTAGTAGGTTTGGGAAACCGAAGCACCTTGTCAAGATACTTGCAAACTGCTGCTTCTCAATTTTAACTGGTGTCCACAGAGGACAGGTCCTTCTTTTCCCCCTGGTTGTAATCTGGAGTTCGCCAACATTACTTGCATGAACTTAGAACTACTTCCTGGGCTTGGACAGGGACGCCTGAAGCTATCAGAGGGCTCAAGAGACAAGGGTCCCTGCCTCCCGGGGTCCCAGGTGACAGTCCACAGAAGGGCACCTGGCCCAGGAAGAGTCCTCAAAACCTTCCACATAGAGGGTCGGGGTGTGCTAGGTGGCCAAGCTGGAGAGAGGGAACGCTGAGAGGGTCGGCAGCCACGTGGTGGATGGAGTGGACTGGAGAGGACAGAACTGACGCGTACGAAGAAGCTGTGAGTGAAAACAAAAGGCACGCGTCCTGATGGGCGAGCCCCCGGCTCCCGTGGTCCACCCGAGGCCGTCCGCGGTATAGTCACCCAGGCCTGTGGCCTTCTCCCTCTTCCTAAATTAACTTAAGCTGTCATCTGTAGACGACAGTCTTAAGAGAGCGCTGCTGAGCTAAAAGCTGTGAAAAGCTCAGGGACAGTCGTGAGAGGAGACAGGACAAGGACAGAGCCAGAATCAAGGGAGGAGCCCAGCTCTGGCGACGGCACCACCACCCCGCCACGAGAAGATCAGGATGGCCTTGTCGGAAGTCACAAACATTTAAGAACTTTAAACTTTGTACCCTGCGTCCTAGTATCTCTCGACCATTTTGTTAGATCAGGCAGGTGAACGTGAAGTCAGTGCAGTCGTAACGACAACTTTAACAATGGAATAGCTGAGGAAGATCGAGGTTAAATGGAGTCAAATCTTAACAAAAAGCACATCTGTGTCCGTGTTCATCTTTACTCTGGGCTGGTTTGGAAAAAGGGGGAAGATGTGGGGTGACACGACGAGTCCATCCCGCTCCGCTTCCACCGCCTTCTGTTCTGTGTCTACAAAACTTGCAAAGTTTTCTGCGAAAAGATACAAAGTTTAAGAAAAATCCATGAGCTATAATAGACATCAACACCACAAATGACAGAACACTGTGACTATATATTTTTGCACTTAGAAAATCGTGTAATATAGATGCCCAGTGACATCATCCTACTTGCTAGTGTGGGGATCTGAACTGCAGGGACAGCAAGCTCAGTATCCCGAGAGCCAGAGTTGGGCTGTTAACCTGTTAAGCTGGCAAATGTCAAAACGTTTTTACTACCATCTGAATGCTCATTTGTAAGTGTCTTCCTCCAATAACACAGGTGATTTCTCTGGAATGGCGCCTACCTTCACCAGTTTTCTTTGTTGCCAGCACCTCGGACGCTCGGTGCTCCGTATTTGGCGAGGAACGCTTTGCCGGGTGGCACGGCTCTCACTGCCACTGGAGTAGCTAGGTTCGAGTTGTATTTTGATAAAATCTGAAACAAAACAAATTCCTTTTTATCAAGTCCCAAGAACTACACAACAAACTTGGAAGGTGTTATAAAATACTCAAGAAAAGCCAAGAAAAGGGGCTCGGCTCAGTCGGTTAAGTGTCCGACTCTTGGTTTCGGCTCGGGTCATGATCTCACGGTTTGTGAGTTCGAGCCCCACGTCGGGCTCCGTGCTGACAGTGTGGAGTCTGCTTAGGATTCTCTCTCTCCCTCTCTTTCTGCCCCTCCCCCACTTTCTCTTTCTCAAAAATAAATAAACTTACCCCCCCAAAAAATCTTTAAAAAAAAAAAGCCAAGAAAAATGTAAAAATATGGGTTATTTGAAACAGTAATTTTTCAGCAGCACAGACATTCAACAGCAAAGAAAGGATGGAGTTTGAAATTGAACTTCGATGTAGAGGCCTGACTTCTGAAGCCTTCTAAAATGTACTCTAAGATTAGTGGAAGTACAATAAGCAGCAACATATCCCCAAGAGCAAATTAAGCCTTTACAACACTGTCAGGGAAAATATATCTAGGAAAGAGGCAAAATATGTGCTCAAAAGAAAGATGATCAGCTATTACAGATTATGAAAAGGAGACTCTGAAATATCAGCTATGATTTCTTTTTCACAAAGAGGTGATACATGAAATACAAGGATCCCCTCCTTTCACGTAGAAATAAAAAGGAGGATCGACCACAGCAAAGTAGACACTCTAGATAAACTCCTATAAAGATAGAAGACGCTCACCCGATTTTCTAATGTCCAGGAAAACAGAGAAGACTGAAAACAAAGGGTAGCAAATACTTTCTTGATATCACAGGATGAGTCCGCTCTCCTGGCATTTAGGTATTATTCCAAGTAGCCACGGCTCTCCACAAGCTAGGTAGTTTGCGAGAACGGTTCTGAACGACTCCACTTGCCTAAGCGACAGCTGCCACTCTAACTTCTATTAGGGTGGGGATGACTGGTGGTGACGGGGTAGAGTTGGCAGTCCTTACAGATCAGTAGTAGACTAGAGGTAAGTGGTGTATAAAACAATCAGACATTCTTGGGGTGCCTGGGTGGCTCAATCGGTGAAGCGTCCGACTCTTGATTTCGGTTCAGGTCATGATGTCACAGTTCGTAGGACAGAGCCCCGAGTCGAGCTCTGTGCTGACGGCGCGGAGCCTGCTTGGGATTCTTTCCTTCCCTCGCTCTCTCTGCCCCTCCCCCGCTCACGCCTGTGCACTTGTATGCTCTCTTATAAATACATAAACATTAAAAGAATCAGGTATTCTAACATGTAAGTCAGTGTTTCTCAAACTGATGTCCAAGATGTCTCAGGTTCAAGAAACACTGAAATGTTATCCATGATACCCTACCCTGGAGAATGGGGGGGTACGTGGCCTTTCCGATTTTGCCAGCCATACCTCCAATGGAAAAAATGGTCAACGTGGCAATGGCAGCTGAACAATTATTATAAAATATTATAAGAAGACATTTCAGAACATGAAGTTGAAGGTAAAGAGAAAATGCACCATGAGGAAATAAAAGTATGATGAAATCCTGAGCTCATGCTCAGTCTGAAGAGCCTTATCCAGGTACTCTCAGAAGGGACTGAGAGCCCAGAATTCGGATTTTCTCAGTACACAAACCAGCACATTAGCCCGATGAGAAATCAGACGGTTTTTATAGTTTCAGGTCGTTAATATAAATGTCTAATTTTGAAAAGAATGTATCAGAAAAAGAAACAGCCTGGGAAAATAACCTGAAGAATATCTTCTGGAATGGTAGTGACTTCTGGAGGTGTAGGTGTTCTCAGCAGATTCTCGTAAGAAGAAATTACGGGAGAAGAGGGATCCGCAAAACTCTCAAAACACTTCTCCGAATTTAAAACTAACGATGTACAGTCTTTCATTTCCAAATCGTTTGATGAACTATTTGTTTCCGATAATGGGTAATTTGTGGATCCCTATTGAACAGAATAAATCATTAAATTACGATGGCATAAAATACAGTAAATAAAAATTAGTCAATTTTAGTTCTGTCGCACAAAAATGACCCGCTCTTCCTCGACCGATTACTAAAGAAAATGGAGGAAACAAAGAAATGGCACATGGAGGACAAAATACTCTCTTCTTACTAATAAAGGCTGAGCTACAGCTTATTATGAAAACTAAACGGGCCTGACTGAACAAGGTTAGAGGGACTCACCCACCCAGTTTCAGGCAACACTAAGCTGTCCCAGGTAGGAGTAACACCATGGATGAGCAAAAGTGTGACCACACGCCCTCACTCTTGACACAAAGAAAGCCCGTGTGAGCTAAACTTAGCATGCAATTCGTGCTAACCTGACCAACCCAGTAAATCACCTCCTCTCTCTAGGGTCAGAGTTAATAGTCACACCAGCAGGGGGCCTTCCACAAGAACAGGAACACAAGGGGCGAATTCACTGCAAGTGGCAAGTACTAGCAGGGGAGAGCCTGATGGGGACTTCAACTGATACTAGTATTTTGTCCGTCTAGCTATTCCGTCCAATAGAGTAGCAACAAGCCACACGGGTCTATTTAGATTTAAATTGAAATTCATCAAGTTTTTAAAAGTGAAAAATCAGCTCCTCAGATGTACTAGCCACATTTTACGGATAGCCCGGTCTACTGTGTTGGTTGTCTTAAGTGTTCATAGTGACTTCAAAAAAGGGAGGAGGTATGATTATATTAATTTGTTCATCGAGTAATATTTGGAAAAAGCATAAAAATCACCCATGAATCTGTGACCTGGAGACAATCACATTTTGGTGTGTTTCTATCCATTCTTTTATTTTTTTCTTGAAATAAAATACATATATTGTGTGTGTGTGTGTATGTGTGTATACATGCACATGCATGTCATTTTCCATCATTAAGTATTTTTAAAACATTCTTTTTATGTTCTTATCTGTGCTTTGACACATATGTTAGGGGTGCCTGGGTGGCTCAGTGGGTTCAGCATCCAACTCTTCTTTTGGCTCAGGTCATGATCTCATGGTTCGTGAGTTTGAGTCCCATATCCGGCTTTGCACTGACAGTGCGGAGCCTGCTTTGGATTCTCTTTCCCCCGGCCCTCTCCCACTCTCTCTCTCTCAAAATAAATAAATATTTTAAAAAATAATAAAAACATATGCTAGTAACAGAACACCATACACACCCTAGTGTAGTTTGCTTCTATGCTACCACTTGACATCTAGATCTTTCCCATGCTTTGCTCTTATAAATAATGCTGTTCCTTCCTCTATAAACTCCTTGTTATAATTCTTTGTGCCAATGTACCTTAGAGTAAATTCTGAGACACGGTTGAAGGGCATGAAAATTTTAAAGCTTTTGCTATATGCTGCCAAATTCCCCTAAATTCCCCTCTAGAAATATGTAAATGTACTCTTAAAGGCTGCAGTAGTCTAAGTGGTTTTTTTTCCTTTTTAACTGAAGTATAGTCGACAGACAATATTAAAACAGACTGCGTCTAGAAATAGTAGCGTATATAGGTCATCAGGAAAAAGATCAGAGCTTTCAAGGTTATGGAAACGTACCAAAGCTATACTGTTCTTTGTAGAAGGAATTTTCAAACCAGGAGTACAGAACGTGGGTGCCAAGGGGGAATCTGTATAGTCGCCATCTAAGAGACACAAACAATGGCATGAAAATATACATTTGGAGATAAAGTTGAGGGGCACCTGGGTGGCTCAGTCGGTTGGGCGGCTGACTTCGGTTCAGGTCATGATCTCACAACTTGTGAGTTCGAGCCCCACGTCAGGGCTCTCTCAACTATTTAAAAAAAATTTTTTTTAATGTATGTTTATTTTTGAGAGACAGAGTGCGAGCAGGGGATGGGCAGACAGAGAGGGAGACACAGAATCCGAAGCAGGTTCCAGGCTCTGAGCTGTCAGCACAGAGCCTGACATGGGGCTCAAACCCACGAACCGAAAGATTATGACTTGAGCCGAAGTCAGATGCTTAACCGACTGGGCCACCCAGGCATCCCAAGATTTCAACTTTCACGTTACAGTCAATATAATTTGTGTACTTTATGTTTAAGAACTCAAGAAATTAGCTACAGTGTGTGCTTGACTAGACAGGAAGAAACAAAACTTCATATTCGCTTATCATCGGCACTAATAAAAGTTCAGCAAGGCTGCAAGGTGTAAGGGCAATATACAAAAACAAAAATCAGTAGTTCTAGCAAAAGAGCAACAAGCAATTAAAAATATAATTTGAGGGGCGCCTGGGTGGCGCAGTCGGTTAAGCGTCCGACTTCAGCCAGGTCACGATCTCGCGGTCCGTGAGTTCGAGCCCCGCGTCAGGCTCTGGGCTGATGGCTTGGAGCCTGGAGCCTGTTTCTGATTCTGTGTCTCCCTCTCTCTCTGCCCCTCCCCCGTTCATGCTCTGTCTCTCTCTGTCCCAAAAATAAAATAAAAAAAAAAAAAAAAAAAAAAAAAAAAAAAAAAAAATAAAAATATAATTTGATAGAAGATCTTTTTTTTAATATGAAATTTATCGTCAAATTGGTTTCCATACAACACCCAGTGCTCATCCCAACAGGTGCCCTCCTCAATGCCCATCACCCACTTTCCCCTCCCTCCCACCCACCCATCGACCCTCAGTTTATGAGAGAAGACATTTTTTATAACAGCAACAAAGAAGACAAGACGCCTACAGGTAACTCTATTAACATCTGTATGAACTTTCTGGAGAAGATCAAATTTATAAAGAAGAAAAGAGGGAGGGAAGAGGACAAGGAGGTCACCTACCTTTTTTTTTTTTTTTTTTTTAAGAAAATTTTTTTTTAACGTTTATTTATTTTTGAGACAGAGAGAGACAGAGCATGAACGGGGGAGGGTCAGAGAGAGGGAGACACAGAATCGGAAACAGGCTCCAGGCTCTGAGCTGTCAGCACAGAGCCTGACGCGGGACTTGAACTCATGGACCGCGAGATCATGACCTGAGCTGAAGTCGGCCGCTTAACCGACTGAGCCACCCAGGCGCCCCTGGTCACCTACCTTCTAAGACACTAGGATTTACTCTAAAGCCATAACTATCAGAACAAGAAAGAGACCTCAGAAACAGAACCATGTGTATACAGACATTTAATGACTCTCACACATAGTATGATGAAAGCAGTCTTAAAAAAAAAAATCAAAGAGAAAAAGTAAACATGTTAGAATAATGATCAGACTAGGAAAATTTTATTATGTCTAAAAATCAAGTGCTGGGAAAGATGGAGAAAAAGGAACAGAAACACTGCTGGTGGGAATCATAACAGCCACTCTTGGGTGGCAATTAAGCATTTTCCAGAATACGGAAGATATGCATCACCTTTGATCTAGAAATGCCACTCCTAGATGTAACACATGTACGCAAGGAACAAAGTCATCAGAGCATTGCCTGTAAGAGTAAAGAAGTAAAAAACAACTACCCCTTAATAAGCAAATGAATAAATGACATTTGGCTTATTCATGTAGCGCTTAAAAATTAAGATGAACTGGATTTACATGGAGTGAACGAAAAAAAAAACCAGTGACAAAATAAAAATTGGATGTTGTAACTTAAATAAAATTTTCAAACAGCACAACTATACTTTAGAATAATCATCACTTTAGGGGAGGAAGGGAAGGAGAATAACGGAGTAGGGATTTAGCTTTACGTGTAACAGTAAAAGAAAGATCTGAAGCAAATGTGGTACGATGCTAACATCTACTTAATCTGAAATCTGCCCGGAGACAGACACGTGGGACTCTAAGACGGCCTCTGAAGGGGCAGTGGAACGGAGACAGTGCATCAAGCCGAGCGCCTGGAAGACCAGTGAGGTCTGCGAAGCAGGAACTGGAAGATGCTTGCCCAGTGGCACCGACTCCAGGGGAACGGGATGAAAGCAAGTAAGGCTAAAAGTCGAGTCTTTGCAAGAAACGGAAAACCAGAGTAGCAGCTGCAAACGGTGTAGAGTCGTGGGTTCTGAGCTCACTCTGCGTGTCCAGTGCAGGCGACCTGAGTCAAGCAGTTAACACAAAGACGTGTGCGATCGGTAAGCCCGTGGGGCCTTGGCTGGGGCAAGCGTGAAATGGTTCCACAGGACTCCGTGACAACCCATGACACTGAAAACAACTTCATCTGAGAGGAGTTAAAAACTAAGAGCCTGGCAATCCCTATCAAAATAACACCAGCAGTCTTCACAGAGCTAGAACAAACGATCCTAAAATTTCTATGGAACCAGGAAAGACCCCGAATAAGGAATCTACTCCCGAGATCGCTGTTGCACTATATGCTAACTAACTTGGAGGTAGATGAAAAAAAAAAAAAAAAAAAAAAAAAAAAGACGAAAAGCCTGTAAGGAAACACACCTCCAAGAAAGAGAATCAGAGCAATAAACGAAAGTATTAACACCTTAAACAGTTTTCCAAATACATGTGTCTAAAATGTTCAGAGATAAAGGAAGGCACAGAAATCATAAGGCAAGGGAACAGGATTACGGAAGGGGAAAAAAAGAACAGTCACATCTGAAGGGAAAAACATGTAAGACAGAAAATGTAGTCCCTGGAATAAAAATTCAATAGATTAAAATAATAACTTAGACTCAGTATAAAAGAAAAATAGCAAAGTGGAAGAAAGTTCCAACTAAAGCACATGGTAGCGTAGAGAAAAGGAAGATATCAAAGGGAAGTTAACAAACCAAGGAGACTGAAGGAGAACATTCTAAAATCTGTTACAGAGATTCCAGGAGAAAAAAATTGAAGAATTAGGGAAGAGGTAATCTTATTAAAGAGAGAATCTCAGAGTATTTTCCAAAATTGATGACCTGAGTTCTTAGTTTGACAATCATACCAAATTCTAAACGCAGTAAATAAAAACAAATAAGCTTATTTTAAAATTACAGAGAAATGTAGAATATCAAAGATAATGACAAAAATCTTACGACCGGGAAGAAAAGACCACAGATCTACACAGGAAAGCACATCAGGCCCACAGGACTCTGCTCATCAGGAATGGGCACCAGATCACAATGAAATAATTTCTGTATAAAATTTTGAAGAAAGTCAGCTATCTATCGTCTATTTCCAGTTAAATCACCGTTCCAAAATGAATGACAGAGAAAGAAAAAAGAGATCTTCAGACACAAAACCAGAGACCACTTCTCCCAGACGAGAAGTATCCCAGAGAACTGCTGGAAGCTGTGCTTTCACAAGAAGAAAACTAGACCCAGAAGGAATGAGTGGGATGTAAGAAGCAACAGTAAATAAAGAAAATGGTAAACAAATGACGAATTTTCACTAGGTATAGACTCTAAGAATCATACTAAAGGTACTTTTGTGGCATAAGAATAGACTCAAACTAAAATACGATACAATCTCTCTTAACAAGCCGTCACTGAACCAAAGTTCTAATGGATAAACCTAAGCTTGCCATTCCCTCCGTCAAATACACTGCCTGTGGTATACGGAAGTTTTTTCGCCAGTAAGCTGTTCTTTAAAAACTCCCTCCCGGGGACACCTGGGTGGCTCAGTCGGTTCAGACTCTTGATTTCAGCTCAAGTCACGATCTCACATCCTGTGAGCCAGCCCACATTGGGCTCTGCACAGACCGCGCACAGCCTGCTTGGGACTCTCTCCCTGTCTCTGCCCCTTCCCCGCTCGTGCTCTTTCTCTAAAAATAAATAAACTTTAAAAAAGATGTTTAAAAAAAATCCATCCCACTTCAGAAGTAATACACAAATATTCTCCTAGATCATTTCCTTTCCTTTTTTTTTTTTTGCTTAAAGTTCATTTATTTTGACAGAGGGAGAACATGTGAGATGGGGGGGGGGGGGGGGAGAGAGGGAGCCACAGAACCGGAAGCAGGCTCCTCACTGTCAGCGCAGAGCCCCACGAGGGGCTTGAACCCATGAACCACGAGATCATGACCTGAACTGAAATCAAGAGTCAGATGCTTAACCGACTGAGCCACCCAGGTGCCCCCGCTCATCATTTTCTAAAAAGTTTATGCTCCACTGGGAACTGACTCTTGGTGTCTACGAGACGGTGGTCCACTCTCTCCCTCTTTGGTACAGACAGGCTCTTTCCCACAAGCTGAGCTCTAAGTTTACTACGAGTCATTTGTATTTCTTCACACCTGTTGATGCCAGAAATACTTGTTAATTTAATAACATAATTTAATATTATATGTCAGTGAAATTAGTACAAAAAGAATTTTTCTGAAAAGACGTTCCTAAGTTTGGAAGACTTGATAAAGACAAGTTACTTTTAAAAATATGGCAATAGGGGCGCCTGGGTGGCTCAGTCGGCTGAGCGTCCGACTTCGGCTCAGGTCATGATCTCACGTCTCGTGGGTTCGAGCCCCACGTCGGGCTCTGTGCTGACGGCTCAGAGCCTGGAGCCTGCTTCGGATTCTGTGTCTCCCTCTCTCTCTGCCCCTCTCCCGCTTGCACTCTCTCTCAAAAATAAATAAACATAAAAATTTTTTTTTTAAATGTGACAATAAATTTGACAGAGATTAGACAATTATAATTAATCAAGAAATCACAAAACTCTAGAATGTTTTCTTTTATATTTTTGTGAAAACTGATGTTTTTGTAGTTGGTGGGACAAATATGAAAACACTGTATGAAATTTTTCTTTAAGTTCTTGTAGTATTTTAAAAAAACAATTTGAAATGGTAGCTACTGTATTCTAAGTGTAGTTTATGTAAGAAAAATAATGTAGAATCTGATCAATGGGCTGAAGCTAAATTTTAAAAAAAGGTACTGTTGATTCTGTATCAGAAGTTTGGTGAATGAATATATATTTATGTTTTAAGTTAAAATGTTAGAAACAAACAGGCTGGCAAATATTTTTTTTTAATGTTTATTTATTTTTGAGAGGGAGACAGAGACAGCAAGCACACATGAGCAAGGGAGGGGAGAGAGAGAGAGGGAGACACAGAATCCGAAGCAGGCTCCAGGCTCTGAGCTGTCAGCACAGAGCCCGTCGTGGGGCTTGAACTCACGAACTGTGAGATCATCACCTGAGCTGAAGTCAGACGCTCATCCGACAGAGCCACCCAGGTGCCCCAGATAAATATTGGCTATAATCAGGAAAACTATGAAAAGCATACCGGAAAATTCTCTTTCTCTAGTATGAAATCATGCCGCACCCAATGGGACAGAAGTTTACATAACTCAATAGCATGAACTGACAAGACGCAGAAGGACGATGGGGGTGTCTAAGATGAGAGAACCATTTTTGTACAAAGATAATCTAGAAAAAGGATAGCTGAGAAGTAATGTGATTCTTATACTCACCATTTTTTTTCAACTGCTGGATTATGAGGCCAGGAGTAGCAAAGAAATGATTACTGGTCACCGGTTCTGATTCTACGGCCTCCTCACTGGCGTGATTCATAGGGAAATTATAAGGTGTAAAAAAAAAAAAAAAAAAAAAAAAAAGTTAATATTGAACCTCTGGGAAAAAATTCAGTCTTGCTATATACTGTCCAGTGTAGGCAAACATCCAGTTCCATTCTGTGTGACACGAGTCCCATTGAACTGTGTGTGTTTGTTTTTTTAATTAATGTACACACATGGCTCAAAAAAGGTTATGAACCATTTGGTATTGACAGCCTTGACTGCGAAGCAGGCTAAGAACCCCTGACTTAAGGGAAAGCTGTACGTTTAACTCATCAGTTCAAATACAGGAGCTACATAGTTCATGGTTTCAAAACCATAAAGTGGAATTTTGCAACCAGTTTACAGACATAAATTAAGAACTTGTCATTTTTTTAGACTAAAAAAGACTGATCCCTGTCATCTAAGGATGTTCTAGCCATTTACTCAGATGTCTGCAATATGAAGAGGAGTATCATCAAGTAACTATAAGATGGTTCAACTAACCAATTGTCCTGGCATAATTTACTGAATAATTTTTACTTCTGTAATATATATATTTATATGTATCTGTATATTATATATTTTACTATTCGGTCATATTCCTTCATTACTATTATTTTTTGTTACTATTTCACTACTCTTTTTTTTTAAGATTTTATGTTTTTAAGTAATCTTCACACCTAACACAGGGCTCGAACTCAAGACCTCAAGGTCAAGGGTTGCATGCTCTTCCGACTGAACCAGCCAGGCACCCCCTTTTTAGCTACTTTTTTTTAATTTTAATTTTTTTTTTCAACGTTTTTTATTTATTTTTGGGACAGGGAGAGACAGAGCATGAACAGGGGAGGGTCAGAGAGAGGGAGACACAGAATCTGAAACAGGCTCCAGGCTCCGAGCTGTCAGCCCAGAGCCTGACGCGGGGCTCGAACTCACGGACCGCGAGATCGTGACCTGGCTGAAGTCGGACGCTTAACCGACTGCGCCACCCAGGCGCCCCAAGCTACTTTTACTTATTATTCTTCCAAGTAAATTTTAGAGTCATTTTATCATTTACTTTAAAAAAATCCTATCGAGGCTTTGTTGTACATGCACATCTATAAATTAATTTGTCATGATTAAGCATCTTAACAACATTTAGCCAGTCTATCAGGATGAAGAAAAAACATTATATTCCCCACTTTTTCCTTTACTTAACCCAGAAATATTTATGGTTTTTATCATGTAGATCTTTTTACCCACGACTGGCATCAGTATTTCACTTTTTTATTGCAAATTTGAATGGATTTTTTTCTACTCCGTTTAGGAACTAGTTATTAATAAAATATAGGAAAAACATTATTTTAAATGGTTAACTTACCACTATATAAAATACATCTTCTATGAGCCTCTTTCTTGAAGTTTGAGATGTGAATTTTTTGAGTTGCCCATGTACAAAACATGGCCTAGAAATACTTGTTACTGGCCAGAGTTATCAAGAATGATGTTAAATAATGGTGACAGATAGCTTCACTATTATTAGATACTTGTAATTTATCATGTTAATGAAGTACTCTATTTGGAGTTTGACCAAATGTTTTAAAGGAACGGGTATCAAATTTTACCAAATCCTTAAGGCACCCAGGTGGCTCAGTCAGTTAGGCATCTGACTCTTGATCTCGGTTCATGATCTCACAATTAGTGACATTGAGCTCTCTGACAGCACAGAGCCTGTTTGGGATTCTCTCTCTCCTTTTCTCTTTGCCCTTCCCCCATCTGCACTCTCTCTCTCTCAAAATAAATAAACTTAAAAAAAAAATTTTATCAAATTCCTTATTGGCATCTATTAAGATTATCCTTTTTTCCCTTATTAAATCCAGTCATTAAAATGTATGTTATGGGCTTCAAGTATTAAACTATCTTTGCATTCTTGAGATAAGCTTAACTGGTAAGTTATCTACTATACTTGTAATATTCTGTGAATTCAATCTGAGTAGTTTAATTGGGACTTTACCTTATTATTCATCAAGTGGACTGGTTATAGTTTTCTCTTGCATGCTCTGTCAATGTGTGTATCAAGGGTATGTCAACCTCATAAACTAACCTCAGTGTTTTTGGTCTCAGATGTTTTAGAAAAAGAACTTTTTAAAGTAGGTTTCACGTCTGCCACGGAGCCCAGCGTGGGGCCTTAGTATGGGGCCAGAACTCACGACGCTGAGATCAAGACCTGGACTGAGATCAAGAGTTGCACACCTCACCAAGTGAGCCACCTAGGTGCCCCCAAAAAGAACTTTTTTAGGCTGTGCTCCAATAAAACTTTATGCACAAAAAACAGGGAGCAGGCTGGATTTGGCCTGTGGCGGTAGTCTGCAGACCCCTGATAGTGACAGTTCTTTTTCAAGATGATTATTTTCAGGGGACCTGGGTGGCTCAGTTAGTTGAGCATCTGACTATTGACTTTGGCTCAGGTCACGATCTCACGGTTCATGAGTTCAAGCCCTGCAGTGGGCTCTGTGCTGACAATGTGGAGCTTGCCTGGGATTCTGTCTTTCCTGCTGTCTCTGCCCCTCCTCCGCTCCTGCTCTGTCTCAAAATAAATAAATAAACTTTTTTTTTTTTTAAAGCGGCTTACCTTTTATTCTCCTTCATATTTTTAAGTCCCATCGTGTAATCTTCATTCAAACACGCAGTACAGTCAGAGATACCGAAGTGTTCTAATTTAGGAGTTACACACTCAAAATCATCCATCTTTAGGGCACATTTTGGAGTTTTTAGTACTTTAACTACGGACTGCTTGGAAGATGGAGTTAAAATTCTGGGCTCTTCTTCATGGTCGTTTACTGCCTGTGGAGGGTTTGGTGGAACTTGGGCTATCATGTACCGCTCAAGTCCAAAATCTGAAAGCTGGGGACTCCGTGGAGACTTCTCAGAACTAGCAGTGCTTGGAACAGCAGGATTGGACAGACTGTCCTTGACATCAGGCATTTGGACATTTTCATGCTTCGTGGACTCTGAGTCAGAGTCAGTGATTTCTTGTTCATCCGCTGTGAGGAAAAACCAAGGAGGTCGTATTCTGGTCAAACATCAAACCACAAAATCCCAAGTACTAAAGCCACATAAAATAGCTCCATCTGAAATGTCCCCAATCAGCAAAAGTCCTGATTCCCTCTTTAGTCTCTAAAGTTTTATTTCAACTGTCCCTGTAGGAAATTTCTGACCCAGATCCCATTTTGCCTACACATTAAAGAAGGAAAGTAAACTAAAGTATTAAAAGATGAAAAGTCAATGCAAATCAAAGTCCAATATCCTTACTCCCCCAGCTAATGTGATTTACCCATCTTTCTTAATGAATTCTGGAACTATTTTCTCATTTGATGACATTAACTACAGGGTGGAATTAACTATGATCTAGATTTAACACAAAGTATAACATTAGTTTAGAGTATTCATTTACAGATGCCTAAGTTAAAAAGGAAAGACTGTCACACCAAGATAAGTTTTTATCCTTCGTCTGGAACGCCTGTATCAAAAGTCTGGTTGAGGAAAATAATAGGAGAGCATTAGAAAGATCTGTAGTTTCTCAACCCCGAAAAGGTCATATCTGGCTCCAGACCCCATATGGTTAATCACCACACTGTACATTTCAAACTAAATAATTTACTAACAACTGTGCTTTTCCCCCACAATCCTTTGCCATTTCCTGCATACATTAATGGTTAGTGAATTTGGTGTGGAACCCAAGTTGCAGTTAAAAGGTCCAGGATAGCACTATGATGCCAAGGAACTGGAGAAGGAAAACCACTAGCTTTCAGTGTGAGAGACAACAGAAAGTCAAAGAGGATAATCAGAAAGAAGATATGTGGATTTGGCCAGGATCTGGGCAGATAACTTAAATGACAGGGTTTCAGTGAGATAGCAAGGTATGGAGAGTGGGATGGGTATTAGGAAAGCGCGGGACAAATGTAAAATGTGTAGCATGAAGTGGAGAAGAAAAATGAACCAGTAATTAGGGTAACAAGAAAGGAAGAGAAAATGGAGGGGGTGAGCTGAAGGAAGAGAAATTAAAATGTGTTTAGCACCCCCCATGGGACAGGCATTTGAATGTTTCACCCCAATTAATTTTCATATTAACTATTTCAAGCACAAAACATCTTAGGATATTTTTTTTGTTTTTATAAAGGCACCAAACAACATTTTGGAAAACACTCAGCTGATACAATGTAAAGAGCCAAAACTTGACCTCACATCCTCTCATTCCAAACGCTACCATTTGTTTAAGAATAAGGAGGGAGGGAGTTACTACAAAGATCTGTTTTAGCCAACCTTGAATACATATCATTTGGTTGCTAAATTAGAAATATGAATTGGAACAACTGTACTTGCTGAAGGAGATGGGAAAACGTTTCTCCAAAATGCCTTGTTTGTTGTATTCTTTTTAAGAAGAAAGTATTTGTACTTTTGTTATGAATCGGAATGTATTTTTGTTAAGTCTGATAATGGTCTTTTTTGTTTCTCTTCATCTTTTAAAGGAAAGTCTATAGTTAGAGTTAGATGGGGTCTATCAAACATTGGTATAGATCCCTGTCAGAATCTTTTGGGTCCAAAGGAACAGAAAAGGGATGAATTTAGGCTGTACATTTAGTTAGCCAGCGAAGAGATCAAACAGATTGGAGGAAGTGAAGAGGTGCACGCTTTCTCTTTGAAGGTAGGGTTTTCTTTGTTCTGACTGGCAACAGGAAACAAAGTAGGATAGGATACTGTTTTCGCATGCATGATAAACCAGGATGTGTTAAATATGGAGTATGCACCATACCAAAAAAAAAAAAAAAAAAAAAAAAAAAAGGTTATAGACTCTGGTTTCCTGGCTTTGGGCCCTTGGAAGAGCTGCTCATTCACAGCGTTCTGTTTTGGCATCGTGCTTTCTGCTTTCTGTTAATTCTGAGAAATGTTAGAAGAGCTACCAAAAACTTATCCTTGTATTTATCACAAGGCAGTCACTGATAAGATTAAGAAAATCATCGCGATATCACTGCCTCGCAGGGAGTTACTATCGTCCCCATTTTGCAAGTGAGGAAAAAGCAATTCCGAGAAATCATCCGAGGTCACACACCTGTAGCAACTGCTGGAGCCAGGACTTGAATCCAGAGCTTGTTCACAGTAAAGTCAACTGAATTCTTTGCACTGCACCACGCAGACTGTTTAACATACCCTCCACACAGATCCCCAGTATGTATTTGCTGAATGTAATTAATGGTTGATTTGTGTACAAAGATCATTCTCATAACGGAAACAAAGACACTGAAGTATACTGAAATTAGTCCCTCACAGGTGTGGGCCCAACAAGAGTTGACACCAGGTGATTAACATGCCAGGTACGATTCTAGACAAACTTTATGTCATTCCATCCTGCTGCAACCTCAAAGGTAAGGAGTATTAAACGTCTGCACTCTATAGATGAGATTCGGAGGCACGAGGTTAGGTAAGTGGTCAAAGATAATACAGTAAATACAGTCAACGGTGGGATTAGAGATTTGCATTCAGATGGTCTGGCTCTACTTCTAAAACACCATGTTATCCTACCCTTCGTTACAACTGTAAAACCTAAAAAAGGACTTGATCAGTTTATACTGCCCCCAATTTCTTGTTCTACGGAAGAAAAAACTGAGAACAAGAAAAATGAAATAGCATGCCTTACCTCCAGTCTCTCGGCTATTTTTGGCAGAGCTGACTAGAAACCAGCCATCCTAAAATCACGTGGATCTATCTTGTAGTCTTCTTTAACGTTTATTTATTATCGAGAGACAGAGAGACACAGAGCATGAGCAGGGGAGGGACAGAGAGAGAGAGGGAGACACGGAATCCAAGGCAGGCTCCAGGCTCTGAGCCGTCAGCCCAGAGCCCGACGCGGGGCTCGAACCCACCGACCGTGAGATCGTGACCTGAGCCGAAGTGGGTCGCTTAACCGACTGAGCCACCCAGGCACCCCTCTTGTACTCTTCTTTAATCTAGCATTTTGGAAAGGAGAGGAAGGACTGTCTTTGTTTTGCCACCACCAGTCAGCACTGCATCCAGCACACAGATTGATGAATAAATGACCACACATGACAAGCCACATAATGGCGGAGCCAGAACCAGAGTAACCGTAATCACGCTGCCTTCCTTCTTTAATACTAAAACAAACGCCATAAAATGCAAATCATTCACACCTGAGCTCTTCTTGGCACGTGGATTATATCCATACTTCTGGAAAAACTCCGTTATTTTCATGATATCCATTGAATTTTTTTTCATTAGTACTTTTGTTGCCTTTATGAAACCAATGCTTTCTTGACTTTCCAAACTTGCTTTATCAAGAAGAAGAATGACATCGTCCTTTTATGAGGAAAAAAAGTACATTATAATTTTTCTATCAAAAGACTTAGTCTTAAGACTAAAAGACTAAGTCTATTTATTTAAAAATTACCACACAAAGATGATAAATTAATATTGCAGGACCGATACCTTTAGAGTCTGGACTTCAGAAAGAAGGTCATATAAAATTCTCACTGGATAATCTTCAATGTCTTCAATATGAACAGAGAAAGGAAAAAATGCAATAAGGAAAAAGTACAATAAGGAAAAGGAGGAAAAAGAATAGAAAATATAATTTAGTATTGTTTCTTAGAATTATAAAATCCTTGTAGATATTTATCATTTGTTTCGTATCAATTACAAAGTATTACAGCCTTTGTTTTAAAAGTTATTAAATTATCACATCCGTACAAAAAAGTACAAAAATCCTAAGTATATAGCTTGATCAACTTTCCAAGTGAACATACCTAAATAATTAGCACTCAGATCAAGAAGGAAAGAAGGGAGGGAGGGAGGGGAGAAGGAGGAAATGTAATTCCACCTAGCAATTTTTTTATAACGAGCACTTTTTGGTTCCTATTTTTAAAATCTCTGCCAATGACAACACTTACGTTTTCTTCTAAAAGCTTTATTGTTCTGCCTTTTGCATTCAGAGCTACAATCCTCCTGGAATTGATTTTTTTTTTTTTTTTTTTTTTTTTTTATATGGCATGAGGTAAGGATCAAGATCCATTCTTATTTCCAGGTCCAACTGACCTGGCACCATTTATCGCAAAGACATCCTTCATCCACTGTACTGTCACCTTTCTTACTAATCGGTTGCAATATATAGACTATACATCATGTAAAAGCAGTTTTTTAAAGAATTATATTTCTCTTTCTAAACCATGCCTCCTTTGAAGATCTCCTTTCACCTGTTGAAGCTGACCAGTTTTTCTTTGGGAAATGCAAGTCAACGTGACAGTGATACTTCATACCTACTAGAAGGACTATATTCAAAAGACAGGTAATAATAAATGATGAGGATGTGGAGAAACCGCGACCTTCATTCATTGCTGGCAGAAATGTACAATGGTGCATCCACTTTAGAAAACCATGTGGCAGCTCTTCAAAAAGTGAAACATAGGTTTACCATGTGGCCCAGCAATTCTAAGTGTATACCAAAGAGACCCGAAAGCATAATGTTCACCGGAAATGTTCACATATATTCATAATATCTAAAAAGTGGAAACAACCCAAATGTTCATCAACTGATGAATAAACACAATGTGGCGTATCCATACAATGGAATATTATTCAGAAATATAATGGAATGAATCACTGATACATGCTGACACGGATGAACCTTGCAACATCAGGCTAAAATAAGTCAGTCACAAAAGCCTACTTTTGTATGATTCCTTTTATATGAAATACCCAGAATATACAAATATATACAGGCAGAAAGCAGATTAGCAGTTGCATAAGGCTAGGGTAGTTGGGGATGGGATTATGGGGAGTGGATATTAACAGTCACAGGGTTTCTTTTGAGGATGATGAAAATCTAAACTTACTGTAATGGTTGCACAACTCTGTGAATACACTAAAAACCACTGGACTGTATCCTTTAAATGCTGAATTTTATATTATGTGAATTATATCTCAAAGAAGTTTAAAAAGTCAATCAATTTAATGATTCATAAAAGCTGAAATTTTTTGGTGATCATTTTCTCTATCACATTTCCGTATATATATTTTTTAATTTTTAAATGTTTTTATTAATTTTTGAGAGAGACAAAGAGCACGAGCAGGGGAGGGGCAGAGAGAGAGAGGGAGACACAGAATCTGAAGCAGGCTCCAGGCTCTGAGCAAGCTGTCAACACAGAGCCGGACCAGGGGCTCGAACCCACAAACTGTGACATGATGACCTGAGCTGAAGTTGGACGCTTAAATGACTGAGCCACCCAGGTGCCCCCATACCATATTTTCTGTAATACATATTGGCCACAAATAGAAGAATCATCCCAACTTTTTCTTATAAAACCAGAAGAAAGTGCAAAATTTGTGTACACGTTAATATGCTGGTAAGAAGGTAAATTAGCACAAGAACCCAAAGTGGCACCTAGCTGGCTCAGTCTGTACAGCATGAGACTCTTGATCTCTGGGTCATGAATTCAAGCCCCACATTAGGTGTAGAGCTTACATTTAAAAAAAAGAAAAAAGAAAAAAGAAAAAAACCAAAAAATAATAAAATATTAATAGTGGTGTCTTTGGATGGCTGAGTTACAGAAAATATTTATTTTCCTCTTTCTACTTTTCATTTGTCAAATTTTTTGTCATGTACGTATATTGTTCTTATAGTCAAAATAAACATTTTTAAATGGCTGGAACACTATTCATAATATAACAAAAGTAAAAGGAGTCTGTCTACAGAGCACGATGTTTTAAGGCAAATTACATTTATGACATTTATGAAATAATCTCAAAACCTGAGCTACTCTTGCAATATTTTTAAATTTTTTTTATGTTTTATTTTTTCTTTTTTTGAGAGAGAGAGAGAGAGAGCGAGAGCGAGCATGAGCGGGGAAGAGCAGAGAGAGAGACACACACACACACACACACACACACAGAATCCGAAACAGGGTCCAGGCTCTGAGCTGTCTGCACAGAGCCCGACGCAGGGCTGGAACCCACGAACCAGGGCCGGAACCCACGAACCGTGCGATCATGACCTGAACTGAAGTCGGACGCTCAACCCACGGGGCCAGCCAGGCGCCCCGCAACAATTTTTCTTAAATGTCTAATACAAAGGTTAGTGGTGAAGAATTCTGCTATATTAATTTTATTTTTAAGCAGTATTGACGGGTGCCTGGCTGGCTCAATCACAAGGTCATGTGACTCTCAATCCCCAGGTCTTGAGTTTGAGCCCTGTGCTGGGTGTCGGGATTTCCAAAAAAGAAAAGAAAAAAAAAAAAAAAAAAAAAAAGGTACTCACTAGTATTGACGGGTTGCTGGGAAATATACAGGCATTTACTGCAACTGTGGGCCATTTGGGTGAGACAAAGTCAGTTTACAAGCAAAGCACCGTGCAAAATAACTGCACTTCGTTTAATTACACAGTGTTTTTATTAATAGCCATTATGTGACTCGAAGTATATCGTGTATAAATGAGTGTGCGCATTATGAGCTCAGTCTGCCAACTTAATTTACACTTCTATTCTATGCGGTTTCTCCTCCTAACACAGTGACAGTGCTATTTCAGTATTTGCGGAGAGCAAATGTGGTTGGACACAGAACCGAAAACAGCCACAACAACGCACTTGAGGGGGCAGAAGAATAAATAATAAAAAGGCGACACCTGCAGCCCCTCGGGGCCCTGCTGACGACAAACGTCGAGCGTTCTGATGGGTGTGCCACCGCCCTTCCATATCTCTTTCGAAGCACCCCTCGCCACTGTGGCTAAAATAACACACTCTCGGCCGAGTGTGTGCGTTCGTACTTGTGAAGGCCCTTCTGAGCCGCCGCACTCGGGGCGGGCTGCGGGCGCCCGGGCGGGTCGCAGGAGCCGCGAAGGCCCCGACGCCCGACGCCGCACTCACCGCTCTCCTCTCCGTCCAGCGCTCGCTGCAGCCGGGCCGTCTCGCTGTCGAGGGTGATGGCCAGAGACCGTAGCTTCGCGTGGAAGCTTCGGATCAGATCCATGGATAAGGGCTGCTCGGCAGGACGCAGGACGCAGGACGCAGGACGCAGGACGCGAGCGGACCCCACCTCTCCGGGCCGGCCCGCCACTAGTTTGAATCTCTCGGCGCCGGAAGTGTCCCGCCTCCGCGGGGGTCGCACGAGCCCTCTCTCGCGAGAGCTGCAGTCTCGCGCGAAGCGGCAGGAGGTTCCGGGAGGCGGACGCGCTTCCGGGGTCGCGTCCGCTGGCGCGCGGGGGAGCTCGTGAACGACGCGGCCGGTGAGTTGATGACCGTGTTTCGTTGCTTCGGGAGTCCCTCTCTTTCCCTAGGGAGTCTAGTTGGGCTCCCTGCTTCTTTGGGGGCACGCTCTGCGTCCTCGGGGGTGGCGGAGCGGCAGGAGAGCCGGGGTCGCGCGCGCGCGCGCTGCTGTCACCTGCGGCCGAGTGCGTAGCCAGTTCCCGGTGCGACTTTCCCCGTATCTCCGCAGGTACCATGTTCGTGACCGCCCTCCTCCTCCGCAATCGCATTCCTGGCAGCCAGTGGATCGGGAAGCACCGGCGGCCGCGCGCCGTGTCTTTCCGCGCGAAGCAGAACATGATCCGTCGCCTGGAGATAGAGGCGGAGAACCATTACTGGCTGAGCATGCCCTACCTCACCGCGGAGCAGGAGTACGGCCACGCCGCGGGGCGCCGGGCGGCGGCCTTCGAGGCCATCAAGGCGGCCAGCGTGTCCAAGTTCCCCCCCCACAGATTTGTGGGAGACCAGCTGGACCATCTCAATGTCACCAAGAAGTGGTCCTAGCCCAGAGCCACCGCCTTGGAGCTGGGCGGGTCGCGGGGCCGCCATCTCTGTGACCCGGTTCTGGAACTGAAAAGCTAACCTCGAGAGAGAAAATGAACCTTTGGACCGGAGTGGTCTGCATGTAGAATATCTGGGGCTCCCAATTCTTTACTACTTGAGAGTCTGATCTCTGTCGCATTGTTTCCTTTTTCTTCATCCTCATAGGAAGACACAGGAGATTTCCTGGGTCACAGAGGATATGAAATGTTATTTTGGGTGGAAGCTTCAAAAAAAAAAAAAACAAAAAAAAAACCTATGAGCTATGGTTTGGAATCTGTGCCTCAGTATGAAGATAGTTGATGGGGGCTTTATAAAATGTAAATGAGTTCGCTTACCTTCTGTGGAAACATCGCCTAAACATAAATGAAAAAGTGAAATAAATGAAAATCTGAAAAAGTTCAGTTGAACATACTCCCAAAAGCAGCATTTTCTTCTGGGATGCTGCTGAAAGTAGACATTTAAATTTTTTTTTTTTTTTTAATGTTTATTTATTTTTGAGAGACTGAGTGTGAGCAGGGGAGGGGCAGAGAGAAGGGGAGACAGAATCCGAAGCAGGTGCCAGGTTCTGAGCTGTCGGCATAGAGCCCGACAGGGGGCTTGAACTCACGAGATCATGACCTGAGTCAAAGTCAGTGGCTTAACCGGTGGAGCCACGCAAGGCGCCCCTGAAAGTAGACGTTTAGATAAAGTAAAAGGTATTCATCAGAACTGCGACGTGAAGTTGTATTTTAACAACCTATTTCTGGGATACAATTGACATTACAGGCCACCAGTTGAAGATGTTTGTCTTTTCGAATACCCTTTTTCAGTATATAATACTGTATTCTACTGTATAATACCCTTTACATGTATTACCCAATCGTATGATCTGTGATATTATGAATCGTATGCTATAAAGGGCTTGACTGTTGTATACCCTGTATATTTTACATGTGAAGAAAACTCGTCCAAAATCCGTTCCCAGTAATGAATGTGACTTGGGTTTCAATTTCTGTATAATCTCGATATCTCAACTGCTGTGTTTATATTTGACAACATTTTCAAAATACGGAAGAAAAAGAATTCAGTCCCATTGCCCAGAGGTGAAATAATCATCTTTTATATGTATTTTTCTTGTCGTCTTTATATGCTTTTTGAACACATACTGAATCTATAGGGGTAAATAGAATCTTGAGTTAAAAACTAACATTTAAAGGTTATGATGCATATTGCCAATGGCTTTCCAGAAAAATTGTAAAACAGCAAGACCAATGTATGAGAGTGTGAATCTCATTTGCCAGCATTGACTGTTTTCTTCATTAATGAATGATTCATGGTTCACATTTAATTATCTGCCGTTGGGATGTGTAGGCTGTGGTGCAGACACTATTATTACTTTTTTGATTCATTGCACCTAAAAAATGCCTGCCATGTGATAGTTGAATATTTAACCAAGCTGAATTCTGTTATTGATAGGTCATATTCTGTGGTGTATACTTATTGAATGCTTTCTATAGCTCACAAAAATGTCTCTAGTTCCTATGAGCAAGTTAATATCTGTGACCATCTCTTTTCATTCCTGGAAATGGTGACAGCCAATGCTGTTTAGGAGAAAGGTGAAGGAAGGGGGCTCAGGGGACCTTAGAACTGTAACCATTTCACATAAAATCGTTAACTAAGCGCCTGGGCAGTTAAGCGTTTGGCTCTTGATTTCAGCTCAGGTCGTGATCTAACGGTTCCTGAGATTGAGCCCCACATCAGGCTTTGTGCTGAACAGCACAGAGCCTGCTTGGGATTCTCTCTCTCTCCCCCTCTCTTTCTGCCCCTCTCCCTCTCGCAGACACTCTGTCTCTCAAAAAAAAAAAAAGTACCTACTTCTGTTGCTTCGATCTCTGTGTAACTCAGAAACTTTGGAGTTTGAAAAAGGAATGGTTAAGGTGAATCTCAGAGAAGGAAAAAGATGCTAGAATCTTGGGTCTGAAGAAATAGAAGGCAGTTCATGAGAGGAGAGATTTTTATGTATAATCATTGCAGTTGTAAAACAGTCTCGTGAAGTAGTCATCTCCACTGTACAGGTTAGAAACTGAAGCTCAAATGTCAGCAACACTGTCACGTTCACACGGCTAACAAACGGTAAAACTAGAATTCAGGACTAGGTTTATCTAAAGATCATACGCATTTTAATATAGTACACTAACTGCTATAAATACAAGGTCACAGCTGTGTTTTAATCACTTCTTGGCCAAAGCGATGCTGTTGAAACATTTGATTTTTTTCCCCGCGAGGCTACAAATGTTAACACCATGGCCATCCTAGAGTTCATCTTTCCTTAACAACAGAGCTCCTTGCCCTCAGCTGATTATAGTTACATGCCTAGTTGAGTATACCTGTGCCAACCTGTGCCTTCTGAACAGTCGCTGGCTTGGATCTGTAATAGAGCTCCTAGGGCTCTGTGTCATCTGGTTGTCCACCTTGCGAATATTAACCTCAAGGAGCTCACTGTCTCACCGGATGAAATGCACAGCATAAGTAATACGGCGTGATGACTCACTTCATGGATACAAGGTGTAATAAGAGTCCAGCGAAAGGGCCGTTTATCAACCTTCCCTGAACAGTCCGGAAAAACTTGAGACGATCTTCGAACGGATGCTTAATTTGCCTGGCAAGCGTGTGGCAGGAAGTAAAGGCAAAAGTAACAGTCTAATGATGAGTCATAGAATTGCCAGTGGTTGCAATGTAGGCTACTTGTGAGTGGGGGAGGAGAAGTGACCGACAGGCTAAGGATGTAAGCAGGACCAGAAGATGAAAGTTCCTGTAGGACACTTTAAGAAGTTTGGCTTTTATCCTGTAAGTAATGGGGAGCCATGAAAAATGCTTAATTCGTTAAATAATGGAGAGCATTGTGGAGAATGGGTTAGTGGAAGAAATGACTAGGAATAGAAAAACCTGGTAGCTATCAAAATAATCCAGCTAAGCACTGAATTTGGATGGCGGAGGTGGAAAGTGGTTAAAAGAATTAACAAGTGTGGACATTTGTATTACTCCTAATACCTTGGATCCCTATATGGAGGGTACTTTATCGTTTAATTAGGGTAATTAAAATTTGTTTTAATGTTGGGGCACCTGGGTGGCTCAGTCAGTTAAGTGTCTGACTTTGGCTCAGGTCATGATCTCACCGTCTGTGGGTTTGAGCCCCGCGTCGGGCTCTGTGCTGACAGCCCAGAGCCTAGAGCCTGCTTCGGATTCTGTGTCTCCCTCTCTCTCTGCCCCTCCACTGCTTGCACTCTCTCTCGAAAATAAACATTTTCTTAAAAATAATAATTAGAAAAAGTCTGAAAAAATTGTACAATACCAGTACAGTGAAAACTATAAAGTGTTTGAGGAAAGTCAAATCCTAAAGAAATGGAGATATTCTGTGCACATTAGTCAGAAGAGTCTTAAGGTAACTATGGCAATTTTACCAAAAGTAATCTATAGTTTCAATGTAATCCCATTTTATGTCCCAATAGGTTTTTTTCTTATTTTGTAGAAATTGACTAGCTAACTCTAAAATTCATGAAAATTCAAAGGACCTAGAATAGCAAAAACAATTTTGAAATACAGAAAGTTGGAGGATTTAATACTCCCTGATTTCAAGACTTAATGTAGAGCTTCAGTAATTAAGAGGGTGTGGTGTTGACATAAAGACAAATAAAATGGAAAGTTCATAAATAGGCCACACGTATGTAATTTATTAATTTTTAACAGATACACACAGGAAATGCAGTGAAGAAAGGATAATCTTTTCTAAAACCTGGTGCTGGAACAAATGAGTATTCATATGCAAAAGATGACCTCAGTCTGTGTCTAATGCTAGATACAAAAATTACTTCAGGGGCACCTGGCTGGCTCCGTCGGTTAAGCATCTGACTTCGGCTCAGGTCGTGATCTCACCATCTGTGAGTTCGAGCCCCACGATGGGCTCCGTGCTGACAGCTCAGAGCCTGGGGCCTGCTTCAGATTATGTGTCTCCTTCTCTCTCTGCCCCCTCCCCCCGTTTGTTCTCTCTCTCTTTCTCTCAAAAGTAAATAAAAACATTAATAGAAATTTTAAGGGACGGCTGGGTGGCTCAGTTCGTTGAGCGTCCGACTTCGACTCAGGTCATGATCTCATGGCTAGTGAGTTCAAGCCCCGCGTCGGGCTCTGTGCTGACAGCTCAGAGCCTGGAGCCTGCTTCATATTCTGGGTCTCTCTCTCTCTCTCTCTCTCTCTGCCCCTCCCCTGCTCATGCTGTCTCTCTCTCTCAAAAATAAACATTAAAAAAAATTATTTTTTAATTAAAAAAAAATTACCTCAAAACGGATCATGGATTAAATCTAAAACCTCAAACTTGTATAAAACTTCCCATAGGAAACATAGGGGGAAACTCTTTGTGACCTTGGGTTAGGCAAAGATTTCTTAAAAATGTATGAAGTCATGCTTTGTAAAACCCCAATCTGATGAATCAGAATTCATCAAAATGAAGAAATTCTGTTCTTTGAAAGACATTCTGCTAAAAGAATGAAAAAAAACTAAAAAGCCAAAGACTGGAAGAATACCTGATAAAGGACTCATATCCAGAATATATAAATCATTCTTAAAATTCAGTAACAGGAAAATAATTTTTTTGAATGGACAAAATATTTGGACAGATGCTTCATCAAAGGAAACAAATGGGCTGCAAAAAAACGCATGAGTAAATGCTCAGTATTATTAGTCATTAGGGAAATGCAAATTAAAACCACCATGAGATACCACTACATATCCATTAGAATGTATAAAATTTAAAAGACTGACAATACCAAGTGTCATCAAGGATACAGAATACCTAGAACACTTATATACTGATAAGAATATAAAATGGTGCAACCACTTTGGAAACAGCTTGGAAATTCCTTTAAAAGTTAAACATAACACTTATCATATGACTCAGCCACTCTACTGCTGGGTACTTACTTAAGATTAATGAAAGCATGTGTCCATAGAAAGACCTAAATGTTCATATCAACCTTTAATAAAAAAGTAGAAACAAGTCACTTTCATCTGATGAATGGATAAACATTTGTTGTATATCCTTGTACAAATGTACACAAATGATCTGATAAACACAATCAGATCTGAGTTAAATATTCAAGGAAAAACTAAAGCTTTTAGAGGAAAAAATAAAATCGTCATTATTTGGCCACAGGTAAAGATTTCAACATATCCATGTTATTGCTGCTTCCTTTATTTTTTTCTTTCTTTGTCTTTCTTCTTTCTTTTCTTTCCTTTCTTTTTCTTTCTCTTTCTTCTTTTTTTCTCTTCCTTTCTTCTTTCTCTCTTTTCTTTCTTCTCTTTCTCTCTCTTTTCTTTCTTCTTTCTTTCTTTCTCTTTTCTTTCTGATGTTGCAAGAATCCTTATCATTTTTTGTTGTTGTTTAGACATTATCTAGGGATAGGTCTGCTGGCAATGAATTCATTTACTTTTTAAAAATTGAAACATAGTTGACACACAGTGTTACGTTAGTTTAGGTGTACAACACCGTGATTCAATGTCTAGGCTCTATCTTATGCCATGCACCATTGCACCAAATTTTAACTACCATCTGTGACCACAAATTCACTTAGTTTTCATTTGAGAAAGTCTTGATTTACATTTCTTCTGGAATAACATTATCATCAGATATGGGATTCCGCATTGGTAATTCCTTTCTTTCAGCACTTGAAAAATGTGTCGCTTCCTTCTTGCCTCGTCTTTTCAGATGAGAAATCCAAATCCACTGCCGTTCTTCTTGTTTTTCCCTACAGGTAAGGTGTCGTTTCTCTCACTGCTTCCAAGAATCGTTTCCCTTGTCTTTTAGTTTTCAGAAGTGATTACGATGGGTGTTGGCTTGGATATCTTTGTATTGTTTGAGAGTCACTCAACTTCTTAAATCTGTAGGTTTCTGTATTTTGTCCAATGTTGGAATGTTGGAATTTTTTTTTGTTCTAGTCCCACAGGTCCTTGAGGCTCTGTTCTCCCCTCCTCGAGGGGAGCTCCTTTCTGTTGTTCGGATTGGGTAATTTCATTACTCTCCTTTCAACTTCACTTTCTTCTGTTCCCTCCATTCTACCTACTGTTGAGCCCATCCATTACATTTTCTATTTTGGTTATTGTGTTTTTCAGTTCTAGAACTTCCATTTTTCTTCTTCATAGCTTCTATTTCTTTGCTGAGACTATTTTTCACTTTGCTTCAAGCATGTTTATAATTGCTCACTGGGACATTTTTATGACGGCTGTCTTAACATTCTTGTCAGCTAATTCCAACATCTCAGTGCCAGTGCCTCTTGCATTACCTCTGAAGTTGAGGTTTTTCTGGTTCTTGGTAGGGTTGATTTTTTGTTGTATCTTGGCCATTTTAGGTACGACGGGACCTCGGGTCTTCTTAGATCTTCTGTTTCAGCAGGTCTCCTCTGACACTGCCCACCCTGCCGGCAAGGAAATAGGTAATGTCTCATTTCTGCCAAATGGGGGTGAAAGTCCAGGCTTTCCCTTTGACACTCACCGGGGACAAGGGGTACCTCCTTCTTGTCAGGCAGAGGTGGTATTTTGGGATCCTCTGTAGGCTTTCGCCAACCACACCTCTGGCCGCTGAAGCCTCATTATTACCCCCCACCCCACCCCATGTAGTCTCTAATGTCACTGTGGGAGGGGTGAGGTTTCATTATTATCAGATGGTGGTGAAAGTTCCAGTTTCCCTCCTGGTTTTCTCTGATACGACCCCAGCAGGATGGGGTGGGAGGGGACCTCATTACAGCTGAATGGGAGGAGAAATCTAGGCTCCTCACTGGGCTTTGCTGGTAGGGTAAGGCTAGGGCTGCATTTTGGTGGTTGTGTGTATGTAAGCGTGCTGTTGCACTCAGTGAAGTAGTTATTGTCTGAATGTTTTGTCTTGACAGGTGTTCCTTTCTTGGTCTTTTGGCTGGAGAACAGGCTGCTCCCACTGGTGTTCCACACTGCCAGCTTCTCCAACACCCAGTATTAGATATACGTGGCAAAAAAGAAATGTTGTTTCTTGGGTCCTGAGGTTCCTAAATGGCCTCTCTCTCCACTTTTCAGACCCTTATGTTTTTTAGGTAATATCCAGAAATTTTTGTTGTACTTAGTGGGAGTCATAGGGGGCATTATTCAATCTTGTTCTAGAGCTGGAAGTCCTGGAGAAATCTTGGATTACAAACTCACTGTCTTTGCCACTCAGATTTCCTTTCATCTTATCAGTTTTGGTAAGTTGTGTTTCTTTAGGGATGTTTTATCTAAGTTATCAAATTCATTGGCATAACGTTTGTAATATTCCCTTTCTATTCTCTTGATGTCAGTAGGATCTGTAGTGACTTCTTCATTACTGATACTAGTGATTTATGTATTGATCGAGACTTTGCTAATAACTTTGGTAATGTTTCCAGAGAACTTTTGGTTCTGTTAGTTTTTGTGCTATTTTTCGTATTCTACATCATTATTCTCTGGTCTTATTTTTACCTTCTTTTCATTTGAGCGTCATTTGCTTTTCTTCTTCTGGCCTTTTAATTTAGATCGATTTTGAAGGTTCTTGAAAATACAAGCTTTTAAATATTTAATTTTCCCCGTATGTACTTCATTAGCTGCACAAGACAGGTTTTGAAATTTTGTATTTTCATTATCATTCAGTTCCAAGTATTTACTAATTTCCTTTCTGATTTTTTTGACCCATTGATAGATTTTTTAAAAAATGTTTAATTTTGAGACAGAGAGTGAGCGAGCGAGAGAGCACGAGTAGGGGAGGGTCAGAGAGAGAGAGGGAGAGGGAATCCCTCTGTCTCTGCGCTATCAGCACAGAGCCCAATGCGGGGCTGGATCCCATGAACCATGAGATCATGACCTGAGCCAAAATCAAGAGCTGGATGCTTGACTGACCGAGCCACCCAGGTGCCCTGACCCATTGATAGATTTATATGCTACGAAAGGACAAATCCTTCCTGAATTTTTCAGTGTTCCTACGAAGTCTTAACCTCCTGAGCTGTAAAATTGATTTTAAGGTGCTTACTTTTAACTCCCCTAGAAATAATAGATTTTCATATATCACTTTGCAGCCATTTGCCCCTGAAAGGTAGAACTAATGGTTACCATCCAAGAGATAAATCCAAAAGATAAGAGCATAATCTCTTTGGGAGCCAAATGGTTACGTTCCAGAGTAGAGACCTAGGCTAATGGCAAGGCTGACTGAATGAATAACCCAGACCTCAGGAGTGATTTTGGACATTATCTTCCTTTTAGTCTCCCCTCCAGGGAAATATAGTTACATTTCAAAGGTAAGGACCCAGGATCCTTCCTCCTCTCATTGGACAGAAATTCTCTAAGTGCAGAAATTCATATTTTCAGGATTCCCCTCTGACAGTATAATCGCCCCACCACATATGTAGGCATACACAGTCTGAGTTCATCGTCTGCACAGTGTTAGGCATGCGGGGACTAATAATACTGCAGTGTTATTCTGGCTGTTCTTAATGTGAATTAGGCTGACCTCTGACCAAGGTGACTGGTGTTTCTGCTAGTATCTATATAAATATGTAAGAAAGGTAACATCGCAGATCCTTCACTTAATCAGTGTGTCTTTTAATTTCCAATAATTTAAGCTCTTCTAGATGTCTTATTGCTATTAATTTAGTGTTATGCTGTCACGGTAATAAGACATTGAAAATGATTTCAGCCTTTTAAAATTTATTGAAATTTTTTTTATGGCTCACCATGTGGTCTTAGTGAACATCCCATGAGTGCATTCTAAGGTTAATGGGTGAGGTGTTCTGAAATGTCAGTTACGTCAAGGTGGGTAATAGTGTCATTCAAGTCTTTTTATATTCTTACTTTATATCCTGACTTTCGGTATAGCCATTTTATCAATTATAAAGAAAGGCGTTTAGAATATCCTATGACTCCAGGTTTGTCTGTTTCTCTCTTTAGTTGTTTTCATGTATTTGAAGCTTTGTAATTAGGCACATAAAAATTTGCAGGCATTATGCCTTCCTAAAGTCTTGATCTTTGTTTTTTTTTTTAATTTTTAATGTTTATTTTTGAGAGAGAGAGACAGGGAGTGTGAGCAGGGTAGAGGCAGAGAGAGAGGAAGACACAGAATCCAAAGCAGGCTCCAGGCTCTGAGCTGTCAGTACAGAGCCCGACATGGGGCTTGAACCCATGAACTGCGAGATCATGACCTGAGCCACAGTTGGATGCTTAACCGACCAAGCCACCCAGGCACCCCTAAAGCCTTGATCTTTTATCACTATGAAAGTATATTTTATCTGATGACTAATGTTTGCATGATGTATATTTATTTTTTCATCCTTTTACTTTCAAGTTATCTTTGTGTTTAAAATACATTTCTTAGAAATACCATATAGTCATAGAATAGGGTCTTGTGGTTTTTTTTTAATCCAATATGACAATTACTGTCTTTGTAGTATTTAGTGTGTACTTACATTTAAGTATACATTTAAGCATACATTTAAGTATAACTTACACTTAAGTTATGAGTAAAGTCTGCCATTTTGCTATTTGTTTTCAATTAGTCTCATTTGTTTTTGTGTGTGTGTGTGTCTCAGTTCCCCTCTTGACTTCTTTTGGGCTAACATTTCTTATTATTCCATTTTGACTCCTTTGTTCACTTTTTGACTATACCTCTCTGCAGTATTTTTTAGCAGTTTCTCCAGGAATATGAAATACCTCTTTATCAGTCTATTTAGAGTTAATATTATGCTACTTTCGCTACAATTGTATAGTTCCATTTACCAACCCATCCTTTGTGCTTTTACTATGTTACAAATCTCACAATACAGCGCTATACTTTGTTTTAAACAAGCACCTCTTAGACATTTTTAAGTTTAGTTTATTTTGAAAGAGAGAGAGAATGCAAGTGAGGCGGGGCAGAGAGAGAAGGAGAGAATCCCAAGCAGGCTGACACCATCAGCACAGAGCCCCACGCAGGGCTCGAACTCATGAACTGCGAGATCATGACCCGAGCCAAAACCAAGAATTGGATGCTTACCCGACTGAGCCCCCCGGGAGCTCCTAAACAAGCACATCTTTTAGAGAAGATACTAAAATATAATTTTACAAACTATCTACACACTTACCATTACTGTAATCGTTTCCTGTCTATAGATCTGATGCACAAAATTTGTATTTCCTATCTAGATATCTCTTCTAAGCTCCAGATTAAAATATCCCATTATTTCACATCTTTACCGAGATGCTATCTCCAAGTTAAAATGTTCAAAACCAGGGGCGCCTGAGTGGCTCAGTTGGTTAAGCGTCCAACTCTTGATTTCGGGTCAAGCCATGATCTCACGGTTCAAGGGATCGAGCACCACACTGGGCTCTGTCTACACTGTCAGCGCAGATTGGGATTCTGCTTGGGATTCTCCTCTCTGTCCCTCCCCGGCTCACGTGCGCACGCTCTCTTTCAAAATAAATAAACATTAAAAAATAAAATAAAATGTTCAAAAATGTTCAAAACCAAACTATTCACCCCAAAGAATCTTTTCTCATTAACCTATTATGGAAATTCACATTTTCTCATACCAGAAGCCTGAAACTTCAAAGCAACGATTCCTCATATTATTCTTACTTATTTGCTGCCCTTTTTCTTTTAAAAAGTTGTTGGTAAAAATGGAAAACTTTCTGTTCCATCCATTTTTGTTCCTTCCTTATACCTTAACTTGAACATGAGTCATTTGCCCACTGAGTGATCTATATGAGCAGCACAATAAAGACCGTATGTATTATTTCACAGACTTTATTTCTAGCCACAATTCTAAATTACTCTTATACTATGTTCAATAAATTATCCCTAACTGAAACCAAGAGAGTCATTTACGGTGTCAGCGCAAATCCCACAAGCTTCGTGACATACATGGGTGGGGCGCCCGGGTGGCTCAGTCGGTTAAGCGTCCGTCCAACTTCAGCTCACGTCGTGATCTCGCGGTTAGTGGGTTCAAGCCCCACGTCGGGCTCTGTGCTGACAGCTCAGAGCCTGGAGCCTGCTTTCCGATTCTGTGTCTCCCCCTCTCTCTGTTGCTCCCGTGCTCTGTCTCTCTGTCTCTTGATAATAAATAAAAAAACATTTAAAAGAATTAAAAAAAAAAAAAAAAAAAGCTTCATGACACACGAGTCTGATTCCAGCCGGGGAGCTTTATCTCCACAGTCAAGGACGGTTTTGTTGGCTGTACTCTTTGTTTATGCTGACAACTTCTGTTTGTTGAAATTTCCAAGAAGCAGATGTTACTTTGTATTTATTTTGATGCCACAGGAATTTCACTGAACTGATTCCCATGATGACTGAAAAATTCATGTAGTATATAACATACGAAGCAAAACATGAACGATCCCTTCACGGCCACCCTACTTACTCCTCCCCCTTTTCCAACCGTCTTGGTGCTTCCTTCCAATCTCCTTCAATGCCTTTATGTATGTTTTTCTCCTCAAATTTAAAAGTAGTATGTGCCCATCACAGAGAACTAAAAAATAATTCGATAACAGAACAAACTTGCTTATAATCACAAAATCAGAGCCCAGTGCCCAGGTACCCACACTTTGTCTATGACTGGGGGTCATACACATGGTTTTGCGTCTTACATTTTCATGTATTGTGAATAATGTCCTGTGTCAGAGTCTGAAAGCATTGGTAGTTTTATCAATATGAGTTAACACCTCCAACTCAGACCATAAAGAAAGGCAGTTTAGTCTTTGCTAGGAGAAAAATACGTTTCATCTTAGAAGCAGGAAAGAACATCAGGCCTCTGTAAATATTTCAATTAGAAGGGCCCCTTTTCTCTTAATAATCAGTGTAAAATACAGCACTAAGCAACAAAGCACAGAATATATAACTGAATGCTTCTAAGACTAATCATTATTTGATCTATATACTACTAGAGTATTAGCAAGAAAGCATGTTTTCAATTTAATTGCTTAACAATGTATCTATATAGTTACATAAAATGCTGATTGACATCGATTGATCTGCAGCTATAATCTAAATATAAACACATCTGTAGAACCCTAACCATGTACTGCCTTTTCTCTCACAAACCAATGAATAAGTACTGAATGGATAGTTCTCAAAGGTGGTTTGGGGCGCCCGGGTGGCTCAGTCCATTGAGTGTCCGACTTTGGCTCAGGTCATGATCTCATGGTTCGGGGGTTCGAGTCCCGTGTAGGGCTCTGCTCACTGTCTGAGCCTGCTTTGGATTCTGTCTCCCTCTCTCTCTCTCTTTCTCTGCCCCCCTCCAAAATAAATAAATAAACATTTTAAAAAAAAGGTGGTTTAACAATTCCACCTATAAAATATGTCTCCAACTCTACATAAAACTAAACAGAAAGATATTTTAAAAATGTTATTCCACTCGGTGTTTCAAAACAAGAAATGTAATTTCACCCACTTCAAAGGCATGTTAAAGAAAACACACATATGTGGACCTTCTGGCTCACAGGAGGCCAAGGAGCAATTCTCTTCAGTCTTCCTGAATCCGGGTTCATCCGACACCAGCCACCTCCCCCATGCTAAGTTCAACCCCAAGGAGATCAAAGCCGTGCCACCTCTGCCCTGGCTCCTAACATCGGCCCCCTGGGTCAATCTCCAAAAAGGGTTGGTGATTGCATCGCCAAGGCAACGAGTGACCGGAAGGGTCTGAGGATAACAGTAAAACTGACCATTCATCGGTATGACAGGTCCAGGCTGAACTGGTACCTTCTGCCTCTGCCCTGATTATCAGAGCCCTCAAGGAACCGCCAAGAGAGAGAAGCAGAAAAACACTAAGCACAGTGGAAATACCACTTTTGAGGAGACTCTCAACACTGCCTGACGGACGTGGCACTGATCTTCAGCCAGAGAACTCTCTGGAGCCTGACACAGATCCTGGGCACTGCCCAGTATGTGGGCTGCAATGTTGATGGCCACCACCCTCGTGACATCATTGATGACGTCAATGGAGGTGCAGCCAAATGCCCGCTAGTTAACAACTACAAAGGAAAAGTATTTCAGTAAAGGATCATTTAACAACCGAAACAAACAAACAAACAAAAAACAAAACAAGCCCCCAGACCACCAAAAACCCCTCACACATATGGAACGAAGTATGATTTGCAGTGTTTCCTAAAAGTGAACAGACTGGCAGCGGACCTTTCCTTTCATACATTCTTCTGTCACTTTTCCAGTAAAGAGTCACAAATGTGATACACAGAGATGGACTAACCACATCAGTTCCAGAAGACAGTTCTCTTTTGTAAACCCCATCACAGGACCTTAGGTTTTGAATTTAACAACCAAGAAAAAAAAAGTATGAAAAACCACATTATTTTACTATTTGTAACACACATCTTCACTTCAAAGTGTCTGGAAAGACCAGATGTTAAAATACGGACCCAGTGTTCACTCTGCACACAGCCGTTTGGAATAAAGGGCACAAGGGGAGGGCCGGTTACAATCTGAAAGTGTCGCCTAAATAGGAACATTCTGGCAAATTCTTTCCTTACTTCTTTGTCTTCACAGCCTATCTCAAGGACAAAATACAGGCATGTTGTACTTCAGGGGTAGATGAAGAATTTCACTTGTAAAAGTAATGTTGAAAAGTCTTTCTTACAAACTTAACCAAGAAAGTATACGAAAGTATTTATTAGCTCCCTATTTGTTATATGAAATTAGAGCACGCCCTTTTCTGTTATATACACCACATACACAGCGACACTACAGTAAACGTGCATAATTCCCTTCTCACTCTCCTCCACCCACTTGGTGAATGTATAAATTATTTCTCAGAGTGATTCACTGTTTCCATTAGAAAGACAATCTACGACTATTGAAATATTCTCCCTATTGTTGTATATCATATGTAACATATGACAAGCACACCTAAGCACGTAGAAAAGCTACGTATTTTAAATAAGGACTTAAGTTTAATCACTATATACACTACGTCCAGGACGCTGGAAAACCATGCACATACGGACAACAGTTCCAACACATTCTGGGGAAACCCTTCCCCATCCCTCACTGTCTTCTCTCCTTCCCTCGAACTCTGGAAACAAGCGTGGACCTGAATCCAAGAAGCGATGCAGAGACTGCATTTCCACAAGTCGTTTCCGGGTGATGTGTCTCTTGAGTGAATTTTAACAGAAAGACGATCGCAAAACAAGTCGTTTTTCTAACTGGACTTCAGCATACGTCGACAGCTTCTCTGCATCGAGAAAGGCTACAGACTGCAAACAGGGGCTTGAGGTTTCTTGTAAAAGGCTGAGCAAAGTGTTATCGCAGCTTGTCCACCCTGTACAGGTTGGTCGTTGGTAAACCTTCCCAACAGGCGGTCGTCCCTTCCGGGCAGCCACATGAGCTACTGTTCATGCCTGGCACCGAGAACACCCGGGGGCCCGCTCTGCCTGCCGGCACCCCGGCAGATTTGGGCCTGGGAGCTTCCCCTGCCATTCCAGCGTGTGGGTCCTGGGGTCCCAGTATGTCTCCGGCGGCAGCCAGAGGGCAGGGACAGCTGCGACCCCACCCGAGTCAGCCCCGGACTCCCCCTGGTCCCAGCACTCACCCATCCTCTGGAGCAGGTGCTCCACAAGTAGGCGGAGTTTGAACCCACGGGTACACGACAGGTACTTTGAAGCCTCTAGGCGGGATCACACCCTGTGGGCAGAGCGCTGCGATTTGATTATTTCACGTAACGTCTCCAAGATCGTTCCAGTGGAGACACTTTAGTTTTGATGAAAATAGCTACACGTGGCCTCTTCTTCAAATGCCTTCATCGTGGTCTCTGGAAAAGAGCGACATAATGTAGATTTCCTGTAAATGAACACTGGTATTCCTTTTGTACTGCTTTTACCAAAGCCTCTCAAACAACTCGCCTTATGTGCGTATCTCTAAGTACGAAGATTACGCAGTGAAACTTGGGACATGTATTGCTAAATCACTTTTTTAGTAAAGTGAAGCCATTTTACGTTCCCGCCAAAATGCTTCTTTAGCAACACTGGCTATTATCTACCATAGGCAAAAATAATCTTATTGGTGTTTTCACTTGCATTTCTTTAATTAATGAAGCGAAGTATCTTCTATCCGCTATTATTGATCCGTATTTCTTTCGTGAATTTCTTGTTGTTCTATCTCCATTTTTTCCTATTAGTGCTAATTTTCTTAATTTTGCAGGTATTCAAATCTGTCTTGCTTTACGGTCACCAGCACTGCACCCACTTAGAAATCCCTTTCCTAGCCCATTATTAAATCCATTACCCATGGGTTTTGGGTTTTTTTTTTTTTTTTTTTTTTGCAGTATTTGCTTTCACTATCTAACATATCATGAGCAACTGAAATCTGTTCTGATGTAGGATGTGAAGGACTTTTTTCCCAAATGGCTAGCACATTGGCCCAGCATCATATATCAAATAACTGATTTCTCCCTCACTGGTCTATAGAATATCTAAACCACCATTGTTCTGTTTTAAAAGTAACATGCACATAATATAAAAATAAATTAGTGAGAGGGCACACAGTGAAATGTATGTAACCTATTCCACCCCCCCCCCCCCCCCCCCCCCGTTTCCTCTCTGGAGACACTAATAGTTCATTGTGTATCCTTTCAGATAGTCTCTTGCATTAGGCCACCGTAAACGGCAGTGGGACATGCGGTTTCCAGTCCTGTTGCTTTAAACAGCTCTGCAACTAACATCCTCATGTACCGCTCATAACGCGTAAGTAAATGTGTAACACTCCCCAAAGTAGAACTGCTAGGCCAGAGAATATGGACATTTGGAAGCATGATTTTGCCAAACTGCTCTCCAATGATGCTGCCCCATAAATTTATACTTCCACTAAAATGTGTGAAAGACCGACTAGTATTTTTGAAGTTTGGGATAATTTTATAGGCTCTGATGCTCACTTGTGAGAGCTCGGGACACGACAGAGTAATGAACATGAAATTCTTTCCTCCAATTGTTTTCTGAACTTCCGTGTTCATTTTGTGCGTAGTTAGTAAAAAAAAAAAAAAAAAAAAAAAGTCCTCAAGAATTTATAGTCCAGTGAGTTGACTTCAAAGTACATGTGACTGATCTGTGGCTAAATTAAATTAGTAATAGCACAGCGATGCTAACTTGGCCTGGAGGCCACGGGGAAGTATGATGTAAGTATGATTTCTACTGCATTGGGAATCCTGGATGAAGAGAATTACCTTGTATGGAGAATGGGCTGACAGGTGGTGACATTCTTGCCGGAAGAACAGCAGGAGGGGAGTTAAGGAACCTTAAATCCTCTTTATCAAATGCAAGGCACGGATATGCAGGGGTTCAAGAAAATGAGGCTAACTTCACAGAGTTGTTAAAACATTCATAAAAACCTGTTACACGCAAAAGACTAAATGTTAGTTCTCATCCCTCTAGATTCTGGAGTACCTGAGTAGAAGATAGGTAAAAGAGGCCAACATCTTTTCCAGAAAGGTTCCGAAAAGCTAACTTACGAGAAGTGAGAAAAGTAAGGCCGATGCGATGTCACTACTGCTCTTGGTGTCAAAATGGCCCCTTGACCAGTCAGGAGTCTGTCCTCCTTCCGACCTCAAACATGGTGCTCTAAATTACCACGCCCCCCGCCGTCCCGCCAATTAAAACAGAAAAGGCTGCTGCATCTCTACTGGTTCTTGCAAATGGTTTGAAATTTTGCTCATCTAAAAATTGGAATCACGGCTCTCAGAACCTTCCTGTTTTGTCCAGCAGCCTCAAATAACAAAACCGCTGATTTGGAAGGGAATGAGAATACAAATGTCAGAAAGAATTCTACGCAAGATAAAACCCATTATTCAGCATTCTGACAACCACAGTTCAACTTTTACAGGGTTTCCAAGGTACTTACAATCCTAAAGTGACTTTTGAATTGAAAGTTAACATGTTCAGAAAAAGCAAACTTAAGACGTTCTGAATAAGCAATCTCTGGCCTACATAAACTACAATACGTTTGCACTCAAATAGCACCTGTCTTAGATGTGGTTAGCACAAATTATTAGCCGCTTCTCTAACTAAACACTATTTTACCAAATTTCCAAAAGGATCAAAATAACAGTTATTCTCTCATTTGATATATACCACTTTATAACAACAACAAAAATCTGTTCAAATACGAGACTTTATTTTTATTTATTAATAAGGTAAATATAATGATTTTTGAAAAAAAAAAGCTTAAAAACGTTCAGCCTTCATGTTAATGTAGGTTAGGCCATCCAAAAGACAAAGCAGAGTTAACATTAAGTCATGGTCCAGGATTATACTTATGACAAACAAATACAGGACTTACGGTGCTTGATAAGTAAAGACAACCAAAATAAACCGTATTTCAAATTTGTTTCTATAAAAACATATTAAAGACCATTTTAAAATAGTATCCATCTTTTCTTTCTAATGGGCATATAGCTTCATTTGCAATCATGTACAAATATAATAAACTTGACTAATAGCTTTTGTAATCTTTTAATACAAATACAATTCCTTCCTCCTTTATGCAACCCAACAGGGTAATAGCAAGTGAAGTCATTAGAAAAATATGGACCTTTCTGAATCTATATTGCATTTGTAACTTAGATTGGAAAATACAGTTCAGATCATACAGCATCACCTGTACCTTGCAAATGATCAGATATGGTCTTTATTTTGGCTGAAATGCAAAAATACGATTAATTTCTCAATAACAGATTAGTTAAAAATAGTTTCCATTGATAGCAGTGCTAGTCCTAGAACAAAATGTAAGCAAAACATATTTGTAAGTCACTGTCTATTCAGTGCCCCCAATATACAGACCCTAAGCCCTTAATATACATTTGCTTTAAAGATTAATGAATGGACATCTCACATGTCTGATAATCTTTACTTCAAACGATCCTGTAAACATAGTCAAAATCTTTCTAAAAGAAGTAAAATTCAAGTAAACATTGCATATCTGATTTAAACTAACCTTACAGTTAAATTCGCTTATGACACATTGGATGAAAATCATTCAATACGTAACAAGGTTTTAAAAAATCATCCACATGTAAAAATGGAACTGAACTCTGTAAACATGTTCATGTTTAAGAACTACTGTAGTGCAGCTGCTCTTTGGTTTGGCATAATGAGACCGGCCAGACGCCTCAGGTACCGAACATTCAAGTAAATCTGTACCCAGGTAAAACCAAGACTCCTGGTGGAATTTGTCTTTAATGGCAATGGCAGGACCTGAAATTCAACTTTATTTTCCTTAAAGATATCAAAGTGTTCGAGGGACCACAGATAGAGTACTAATAGATTTCGACAGGCCTTCGTTTTGACCTTTGCCCCTAAAGAGTTGATAGCACTAATCAATCAATACCAGTCGAAACACCAAAGAGGCAACCTTGCCGTGACTCCCAGGCCATTTGTAGGCCCCTGCTGAATGACCATTAACACGTATGAATAAATCAGCCAAATATCTAGAATGTGGCAAAGTGCTGGCCATAAATTAAACCAAAGGTAACTAAGGCAAAGGCTTTAAGTGAAAACTTCTCAAAAGGTGTTTGCTATACTATTAAAGATGATGTTAAATAAAACTTAAGAGAGAAAGATTACGTCACCACAAAAGTGCCTGAATAGGTTAAAGGGGAAAAACTGTGTTTCCTCAACTGTTAATCAGGTGCATGCAAATCCTGTGATCTAAATGTAGAAATACTCACAAAAGGTACCGGGAGAACATTTCTGCAAGTAGTCAGGTAAGTTTAAACGTTCACAATTTCCTTACAATACATAAACCGCCAAAGTGAAGTGATTTTTTTTAACTCCCTTAACTCTCATACTTAAAAGTTTTCTGGAGTCAAGAGTATTAGGACTACAAAGTTCAAATAAAGGTAAAGGAACCATTATAATAGTATTCCAAACTGTATTTTCAAAGTAACTCATTCCTTTGGTTCAAAGGGAGAAAACATTACTTCCTATTAAAACCTAATATTAGCATAGCCAATGGAATTAGACGAATCCTATAAACTGAAGATCTGGAACAGCTGACTAAAAATTTATGCTACATTAGGAAATTACAGAGCTATCCCTACAGCGTATGTTTGGCATACAGAAGGTGCCTCCAAAATACTTGGTGGATGAATGAAATATAAGGTTAATTTTGCAAAATTAGGAGTCAAAGAATGTGAGAGGTCATCCAGTCTAACTCATGCATAATACCCCTTCCTCCAATCCTATTTTACAGACCGATAAACCGTAATGGTCAATATTTACAGATGCTGGTTAAGATTCAGCTCTATCCAATACTGGAAGCAATCAATCATTTTGGTTTGTGTGTGCACATAGGACTAAGCAGGATAAATGAGGTAACATGTCTATGTTGTTTCTCCCTTACAGGGTACAGTATTTTCCCTTAGAATTAATTCAACAATTCCTGTCGCTTAGACTGGATTTCCAAAGGAATAGGGGTATATATGTTTACCAGGCAGAAAGGGGCTGCTGTTTAGGAAGTCAGATTTCAAAATTGGCACGAATAGTGGAATCCACTGCTCACAGACTGGAAGTTTTAAACGGACTACTCAGGTTAGAATTTCTCTCCTGAAGGTAGAATGATGCTAAGCAGTTTTATCCTAGTTCAAATTGCATTTTAAGTCACCGTTTAAGCTTTATAGGATTGCTGTAAAAAGTTTCCAAGCAATTTTTAGTAATCACCTAAACTGACATTTGAAAGTCAACAGCGTGTGTATCCTAAATACCTTAGGACGACAAGTAATTTTTAACAGCTTACAAAACCTGCCCATCTTCCTCTTTACTTTTCTCCTAGCCACTGCCACTATTCTGTGTCCAATATTTCTATAGCACATGTGCCTTTGTGTTTCCCTGCCCATAAAAATACCCATGAAAGTTCAACAAAAAAGGAATTTGAAAGCAGAGAAAACCAAAAATATTTCTCTTTAAGCCTTGGGCACAACACTACATTACATGGTTGTATTAATGCTTAGAACTAAGCCCTCGATGAATTATACAAATGTACTCCATGTTTTAAATAACTATATTTAGATATCTGAATCTTTCTGAGTGTTATTTTATAGCCAACAATAAAAAAACTTTATTATTAAAAATGTTGAAAAGTATAAAACAGTAATTATAAACTAGCAAACACCCAATAAAAAAAAGTTATTTTCTTTTCCTTACACGGTACAAGCAACAGTAAGTGGATATTATCAATCACCTTCAGCCACCACACTGCCCTACATGTACTTCACCTAAGACAACTTCTCAGCTTGTTGGAGTGAAAATTTATATGGATACAAAGAAACGACTCTAACAATAGAACTCAGGTGTCAAAAAAATACATCTGCCATGTCAACGTGTGTTTTGATAGCTCATAACTGTAGCATCTCATAACAGGTGTTATTTCCAAAATAAAATTAAGTCACTTTTGTAGCAGTCAGTTGACGGAGCACAAATGGGCTTATGTAAGATTAAGGCATCTTCCTGCTCTGGAGTCAGTGCTTCTGTGGATCCAGCGATCTGTACAAAGGCTTCCTTTTTTAAAAAATATATCTTCTCTTATACTTCAATTATTTCATTCCATTGATCATTTTCTTGCAAATAAAACTGAAAATATCAGTCCATAATATGTTCTTATAAACCTACAAAATCAGAAACAATTGAGTTATTGGTTAAAACTTAATTCTATAGTTCTGAAAATAAGATTTATTAAGCGGTTCTGTGGGCTAAGGTATAAAGCTGCTAAAATAACAAGACCGGACACAGGGGCACCCGGGTGGCTTAGTCGGCTGCACGTCCGACTTCGGCTCAGGTCATGATCTCACGGTTCGTGAGTTCAAGCCCCACGGCAGGTCCTGTGCTCACAGCTCAGAGCCTGGAGCCTGCTTCGGATTCTGTGTCTCCCTCTCTGTCTGTCCTTCCCTTCCTCGTGCTCTGTCTCTCTCTCCTTCAAAAATAAATAAACACTTAAAAAATAATAAAATAAACTAAGACAGGAAATAAATACTTTAATACAACTAATACTGTAATAATAACAAAGATTTTTATAAGCAGCAAGTAAGGGGTACTGCTGACCTTCTTCCTCTGAAGCAAACGAGAACATTTTAAAAGAGGTAGATTCTTTTGGTTCTCCCTTACTGTTAACTTGGACATAACCTGCGAGGACATCTTTATCCACCCCTTCCTAAGACTGCTAGAGCATATAGGGAGGTCCCCCAGCAACATTTATAGATTGTTGAGGATTTTCAACAACCACTAGCATCAGACATTCTTCCACCCACATTAGGAATTCTAGAACCAAGGCTATACCACAGCCACAGTTCTTGGTGGGCATGCTCACCTCATGACACACAGTCACCACTCCTCTCCAGAGTCCAGCCTGACACAAGCCCACCCTGAGAGCCTCTGTTCTGATTCTGCTAGGTCTCACCTAGGCTCTGCCTGTTACCTCGGACCTGGGCTCCAGGTCCTCTGTGAGGAACTGAATGCTAACGAAAACTGCTGAGCAAGGAAGCAGATGTTCCCCTGACTGAGACTGCAGATGAGAACTCCTTGAAAAAATGAACTCCTGCCACAGAAAAACTGACAGTAAAGGGACACTGTCTTCAGTTGCTGTCTGTGGTCGTCTGTTATGCAGCAAAGGGTAACCAATACAGGTTACGAGGAAGACTTCGGAACAATCTAATAGCTGCCCAAGATGCCACCAAGTCATCGAGAGAGTCCCCAACTGAACAGAGAGCCGTCTTTGTTTCAAAGCATCGGGAGAGACGGAGCTCACTGCATCCCTCACAGTTCAACTTACTTACACCACCTACTTGCACTAAGGCTTATGTTTAGTCTGTCTGGGAAGTTCTTGGGTGCCAGTTAAATTAATTTCCTCTGGCTGCTGTCTCGGGCTGGCCACACAGAGAACAGCTGATCAGCGTGGCTGGCTACAGGAAACTCTCTTTTGTTACCTCTTTTCCAACTAGATCACATCAGCGAACCTCTTCAGTCTTTTCTGCAGCCACTCTTCTCTGGATCAACATCTTTCTACTAGTAGGCAAAAGTCATCTTGTTTTTCTTAAACTAATTAATAAGACACCGTTTACTGAAAAGATTAGTTGTCCACATACCAACCCAAAAAAGCTTTTAGCTTCTTCATTAACCTACCAACACATGTTTACTAAGATTGTGCTAGGAGTGGTAAGAAAAATGGGACTGAGGCAGCTGTTACCTTCCAATCTCTTCTTAACTACCTAATTTTGCTGATATAATTGAAAGAGTAAAAAAAAAAAAAATGACTTGCAAATTGTTTTGAGATTAGAAAACATGAAAATAACTGCATTTGTTCAAGGAGATTACCTTTATACTGTCTTACCTTGTTCTTATTCAAATGGTTAGTTATGAACCAGTGGTACTCAATTTTCTATTGCCACTGTAACATGGTTATTTGTCCCTGTAAGCACATAATTATATACGACATGACACAAAAAAAGAAGTATTAAGTTTCTGGCTAAATGGTAGAACTGATGATCACAGTAAAAGCAACTCTTACGAAAGCACTATATTATGCTTATGGTTATCAACCATAACCATATCCTCTTGGAGAACCCAGAAGCGCTAAGAGCTAAAAGTCTGGTTTTAGGCTTATATTTGTGAAAATGTCCATTGGCTTTGAAAGCAGCAATAACTGCGAAGCCCATGAATGAATTTTTCCTTTGACCTTACACATGGGTCTGATGATCCTAACGGATACTAATTCAAGAGAATATCCTAATGATACGAATTCAAGAGAATAACTTAAGCACTGCGAAGAGCCAAAAACAAACAAAAAATCAGAAATTCTGACAGCAGGCTTTCAAGTCTTAGGGTATCTCCCTTGGTACAAAATGATCTGAATGTCCAAACCATTTTCCCACAGAGCAAGATGAGGACAGTGCTATTACTATTGCTATTAAAACCGCCATGCAAAGAGTGTAGCTTGTAATGCATGTTAAATGGCCAGCCTATGTCATAAACCTGGCCTGGTTCAAAAGACTACCTCTGTCTTGTCAACTGTTCCACAATGAATTCATAATTCACGAAATGATTAACAGTCATCATGAAAAGGTTAAAATATTTTTGATGCACTCTTTTTATATATTAAGGCAGCAAAGACTACAATGCATTTCAAAAATTATTTTCAAATAAGCAAAATTAAGACCCTAGAGAAAAATCTTGTTTAAACGCCATTCAGAATAGTGAATGCCAAAAGAACTTTCTACATCTGAGGTCAAGAAACATATGGCTGGGTAACAAAAGGAAAGTCCAACCGTGTCAACAGAACAGAACACAGGAGTAGCCACTACACTTCCTCACTCAAGCCTTTTCTCCATAAAAGCTACCAATAAACACTGACACCCCATATGTCAGATATTCCATTAACAAGTCTCTCACATGTTAGTATTTTTAAATATGGTGCTATTTTGATTTCTCCACAATTGTTAAACCTGGTTGACCTTCATTTGAACCAGAAAAAGCAGTGTTTTCGAGAAGACAAGTAAGTATTACCTGATCTGACAGTGCCTTCTTCAGATTCATTCTCTGTCCACTGAGACTCACTGTCCAACAATCGGTTTTTTGATTCACTAAGCGGTTTGATAGGAAAGGGTTGATTTGAGCCAATACTGAAAAGAGGAGGAAAATAATTCAGTAACTAGTTTAATGCTCAATTAATACTTAATTAATAAGCAGCAAATTAGTATTCCTTCTCCTACATATGTGAGGGCAACTCATGAGATCTCAGCACTCTTAAAAAACTCTATCTTCAAAAGAAAAATATGCCCCCAACCCCCAACTGAATGGCTCTCTAGACCCGAGAATCTGTATTCCAACAGTGCCAATGAAAACTATTAGACAAAAGAAAAAAGCTCCAAAGGCTGGTGTGAAACTTTTAAAACGTGTTAATCAAGAGCCGTTAAGGTAGCACAAGGTGGGGATCTAGGTCTGTGGCCAGGACAAAAAAAATTACCTGTCATTTCCCAAGTTTTCTGCTTTCTACCTCTGCAGTTTAGATCTAAGGGGAAAAAACGATTTAGTGACTCCGCGTAGACTTACTTTTCTTGCTAAGAGACCCGGGGAGGGAGGGAGTGGAGGAACGGAAGGAGGAAAAGGGAAGTAGTGTTCCTTGCGTACTTACTACGGGCCAGACACTGTGCTGGGTGCATCAGACACATGTCAAGCTTCACAATAACCCTTGGAGGCAGCTGTGATTGCCCTCATTTGACAGAGCTGGAAACCGAGTCGCACACAGCTGAGGTGACTTGTTCAGACCCACAGTAAGAGTTAGAGTTCTAAGGTCCAAAGACTGGAGGTTCTAAGGTCGACGTTCTGATATTAATGGGCCGGCTTGGAATTTATAATCCCTCCTCCCCCGCAATTTAATTCTGTCTTAAATAAATTTCAACTGTTTCACTTTGACAGAAGCATCTCTATCTTCTTTAAAATTTCATTTAAAATGAGCTATTTCTGTGAATTTATGAATCGGATTGCTTGGCATGGAAATACTGAGAAAATATCTCCTAAGATGAATGAATGAGAAAAAATTTTCCATTTGTATTTTTGAAATCCTCATTAATATTATTTTCACACCGCAGTTAACATCTGTTTATCAAAATATAATGATGGATCGCATGACCAATTTCTTTGAAAAAAATAGAGCTGATACAAACCAACAGAATCAAATCTTGAAAGAATATCTTAGTTTCTAGAAAGATGTAGCATATTTAGGATAGCCATGTTTCCTGGTTGGCCCAGAGATTTCTAGTTCAAGTATTAATAGCAATAGCCAGCATTCTCTTTCTTACTATTAAAAGTGTTATGGTTTGGATGATAAAAAATACGGCTGTCTTCAACATACTAGGTAAACACCCACATTAACTCTCAGTTAAAAACCTTTTATATAGAATTTCTCTTTGCCTATGTTGGCTCACAAATTACTACGTATTTATATGTATGTACAACACACACACACACACACACACGCACACAGTTTGCTTTATAATGAATACTGAAAAGTTTAATGACAAGAAGCACACCTTCTGGCATATTCATTTTGATTTGTAACAGGAGCTTGTTCCGGATCCATCCCCACAAGGCGAGTTGGAAAACTGCAACCATCACCCAAGCTGCATAATGAAAAATATCAGCAATAATTTAAATCATATTAATGTAAATCAAGGTGTTCAAATTTAATAACCATTCTTCAAAGTCACAGTATAAAGAAATTATACGTTGTCATTACAGAGAATAATTCTTAAAATTTTCTAATTTAGAGGGTTACTCTTCTCTTATAATTTACATGTATTTAAAAACAATATCTTTCATGACTACTAAGATTATAAAGCCTCTTATAATACCTCAAACATAGGTATTCAAGTACCAGGGAAGCTGATAATTAAAAATTTGGGTAATTAAGACTATAATTATTATTAAGATTATGCTGCCTCAAACACAGGTAATCAAATATTTGGGTAAGTGACCTGCTCATCACTATCAGTTAGGACATCATAAAGGCACAAAATGGAATTCAAGATGTAAGTTCCACATATTTATTCATTTGACAAGTATTTATTAAATGCCTACAATGCTCCGGGTACTATTATAAGAGGTAGGGATAGAGCAGTGAACAAAGGAGAAGAAAATCTCCGCCCTCAAGAAGTTTACAATTAAAAAATTATAGACATATCTTCACATTTTAAAAATACCAAAAGTAGGTAAAACGGACTTTCACTTCCAGCCAAGATGGGTTAACTGGTAAATGTGACCTCCTGGCATGAACAACCAGAAAACTGAATACTATATACAATAACTATTTTCCAAACAGGCAACACAGAACTGTAGTGTCTGAAAGAAGAGAAACCAACCAAGTGAGTCCCAGTTTTCTGCCAGGACCTGGGCACCACCAGGGGAAGCAGAGCAAGGTCGTCTCATTGAATTGAGGTTTCAGAGATGCACGTTTCAAGGTGATGTGCTTGAATCCACTGGACAGAGCGAGAAAGGGCGGATATGCAGAGGAAGGCCTATGGCAACGTGCACAGCATTTGACTGGAGTCTCGTGGTGAATGCTAAACTACACATGTGAATCTGGGAGAAGAACAACTGGGAAGTACAAGAGAACAATCCATGAAGCTCCTACAGCACTGGAAGGCGTTCGAATCTGACCAGCCACACTAGAGAGATCTTACTGTACGTCTGGATTCGGTAGAGACCCCAGCTTGTTCTCGCCTGTGTTGCAGGGCTAAACCTGCCCTAAAGAAAATGCTACTTTAAACCCAACCTAACAAAGCTTAAAACAGCCTCAAAAGGACCACACTAAAAACACAAGTAACTGCCAAAGGGAGAAAGCAAAATTTAACACACAAAATTCAAAATGTCTACCACCTAATAAAAAATTACTAGCATGAAAAGTAGGAAAATGGGATCCACAACTAAGAAAAAAACAGTTACTAGAAAAGAATTAGAAATGACTATGAAAACTTGAAGCAATCACTTTAAATTAGTGACTATAAATGTCTGTGAATTAACAGGAAAAATGGACATAATGAGAAGAGAAATTTAAGATACAAAAAAAAAGAACCAAACTGAACTTCTACAAAAGTTCAGAAGAAAAACACAATATTCTGTGTATTCTGAAAAACACAATATCTGAAATGAAACATTCATTAGATGAGCTTAACAGCAGAGCAGACATCACAGAAGAAAAGATCAGCGAACTATCCAAACTTCAGCAGGTAGAGAAAAAAGATGGGGGGCAGGGAAAAACAGCAACGACCTGTGGGTCACGATCAAGCAATTTAACATACATATATTTAAGGGTGCCTGAAAACGCAGTGCGGGGAGAGCACGGGCAGACATGATTAATATTATTTAATTGTGATGAAAACTATAAATTCAGAGATCCAAGAAGCCTAATGAATCCCAAAGAGGATAAACACAAAGAAACCATACATCATATCAAACTGCTTAAAATCAGTGATCAAGATAACATCTTAAAAGAAGCTAAGGAGGAAAAAAAAGACCCAGTAATTTACAAATAGTGGAATAAAGATGAATGAGGCTGATTTCCTGTCAAAAACAATGCAATCTGTAAATTAATGGAACAACATCTTTAAAGAATGGGGGAAAAAACAACCAAACCAGTCAACACTGAAATTGCTATTTAGAGCAAATAATCTTTTTTTTTTTTTTTAAATTTTTTTTTTTACGTTTATTTTTGAGACAGAGAGAGACAGAGCATGAACAGGGGAGGGGCAGACAGAGAGGGAGACACAGAATTGGAAGCAGGCTCCAGGCTCTGAGCCATCAGCCCAGAGCCTGACGCGAGGCTCGAACTCATGGTCTGTGAGATCGTGACCTGAGCTGAAGTCGGACACTTAACCGACCGAGCCACCCAGGCGCCCCTAGAGCAAATAATCTTAAAAAATACTAGTCCGTGTTCTACCCAGTCGGAGTGGACTACCTTGTAATACAGGAGACAAAGGAGATTGGTACACTTAAAGATACAGCAATAGGATCTGCCAAATGAAACACAGAAAAAAGACTAAGAAACGGACAGCGCGTCACTGAGCTGTGGTAGAACTTCTCGTGTACGAATACACATGCATTTGGAGTCCCTGCAGTACTTCTTCTTATTTGAAGACATAATGATTCAAACACTTTCCAAATCTGATGAAAGTTATAAAATCACAGCTCCAAGAAGTTCAACCAATTCCAAGCACAAGAAAAACGAATAACATACCAAACAATATATACCAAGGCGCATCCTCATCAAACTGCATGAAACTAGTGATAAAAAGCCTATTTTAAAAGCACTCAGTGAAAAAGACACATCACATACAGAGTAAAAAAGAATGACTGCAAACTTGTCAGAAAAAAATGTAACCCAGAAGACCATTAAAGCAATATCCAGAATTATATGCCAAGCAAAATGTTTTTTGAAAGTGAAAACAAAACATTATTTTCAGAAAAAACTATAGGAATGCAGTAAATTAAGAGAAGAAAATCCCGTAACATTTATAAATATGTCATTCGAATTTCAAATATTTTTTTCCTTTTCTGTAGTGACTCTGATTATATAGACAGCCTAAGATGCCCGGGGTCTGGGTGACAAGGAAACTATGAATCATCTCAAGCATTTATTTTCATTTAAATTTGAAGTTAAAAATTGCATTATGTGTTGGGTCTTTGATTTAAAACACAACAGAATAATCTGTGATAGAATCTTTGAGATGTAGCTAGTAAGTATAAATTCTTATCATTTTCTACTTCAAACAACTTATTTACATTTTGAAGGAGAAAGTGATTGTTATTTTTATGAATCATTTTTTCCACTTTCCACATATATGCCCAAACCAAACCCTCTTTTGCCCATGTAATAAAAAACATGAAAAATAAAATATTTTATATAATCAAGATATTCTGAGTTTTCATTCTCCAGGCTCAGAGGATGTCATATACAGTATTCTGTGAATCTTAACACATTTAGCCAGAGAGACAGAGACTATCACAGATTCTGTAATTTCTGAGACCTGCGTTTCATAAATTACCTTGAAAATATTGGAAGTAGCCAGTATTTCTTTTCATCGCCAAAGACTTGTCTCCAATTTTTACTGCATCCAAGAGAAAAACCATTTCCATCAGGTCCATATGAAAATGTGGGTGAGCGGAAGGATTCTGTTATAGATACATAGATTAAAAAAAAGAATTAATCCATTTAATAATTATACAAGGATGGAAAGTAGCAATTTTCTTGCTTACTCTCTTTGATATCAAAGTTTTATAAATATAATTTAAAACAAATATTTGTAACAATTAAAAGAAACTTCTCAAACTTATTTGGGAAAAAATACTACCTCTGAGTATTTCATCATCTTTATAAAATGAAAATGTGAGAAGAATTATCTAATATTACTAAAAAATTATATCTCACTTAAAAAACAAAAGTTTATGGGGTGCCTGGATGGCTCAGTCAGTTAAGCATGTGACTATAGCTCAGGTCACGATCTCACGGTTCCTGAGTTCGAGCCCTGCATCGGGTTCTGTGCTGACAGCTCAGAGCCTAGAGCCTCCTTCACACTCTGTGGTCTACCTCTCTGTCTCTCCCCCTCCCCCGCTCATGCTCTGTCTCTCTTGCAAGAATAAAACATAGAAAAAATACTTATTTTGAGACAGAGAGCATGTGCACACGCATGCAAGTGGGGGAAGGGCAGAGAAAGGAGGAGAGAGAATCCCAAGCAGGCTCTGTGCTGACCGTGTGGGGCTCGAACCACATGGGGCTTGAACCCATGAACTGTGATAGCATGACCTGAGCCGAAATCAAGAGTCAGATGCTTAACTGACTGAGCTACCCAGGCGCCCCTATATCTCCCTTTTAAAAAAAGATATGCTAACTCTTGTGACCTCACTCATTCATTACTTACCACGTGCCTGTTGGCACAGTACCAGATGTTTGAGATCCAAAGGTAAATTAGATGAGATTCTTAAAGAACCGACAGTCTAATAAAGTCTAACAAAACTGCACTGTGACACAGATACAGGTGTGAATGGGGGTGGTAGTACTTGAACATGATCTTGAACGATGAATAAAAAAAAGAGGCAGATGCTAATCAGAGACCATTATTTCAAACTTGGCTGCTAAATGCTCCATAGTGAGGGCTGAAGAAAGATACACTTCTCACCAGAAAAATGGTTTTTTTCCTTTATTTAAAAGTACAATGCATTTTAGCATGTTTTATAAGCTATGGGTAAGAAGCCAGGGAGAGAGGAATTGGGAAAGGTTGATGATACAGAACAGTAAAGTAAAAACTGATGCAAGAAAATTCTAGAAGAAATGGGACAGCCTCTAGAAGAGTTCTAAAGATTAACCTTAGATACCAGAAAAGACATTTGTCCTCAGAATTTAGAGGCAGCGTGACAGTGATGGGTTTGAAAGGAGAAATGTCTGTGTGAGGTTACCAGGGTCGGGGGAAGGCGGTTAAAAATTTACCTGTGACAACTTCTAATTTTTTCAGAGACACATGACATGTGACTGCCAAAGAGAGGAGAAGACCCAAGTGAGGTCTGAGACTTTAACTGGGTAGGTGCACCCATCAGTGTGGGAATAAGACTGTCTTCCCCAGCTTTCTACACCTCAACATACTTGTGGATAAAGTGAAACGCTGGGGAATAACCAGGGAGCAGATCAGCAAATGAATTATGGGAGGAAACCAGGGTGGGTGTAGTGTGAGATTACTGTCAGGAGTCGTTAAAGTCACTTGTTACAGGATCTAAAGCGGAAAAGACGAGAAAATGAGACCAGAAAGGAAGGGAGTCCTTGAGAGAGAAGTGCTGGAGAATACAGGCAGGGTCAAAGAGGAAATTCGGTGGCATACAGAAAAGGATAGATGAAAGGATGAAGAACGGCCAGAGAATGGAAAATTCCAATTGAAAATTTCAGGGACTCCTCAGTTCCAAGAGAATAAAAGGTTCACTATTTAGTTTATGGGAATGATTAGCCACCAGAATCAAAGACAGCTTGCCTGTCGGGGATGATCGCAGTTGTCTGAATATAGAAACTCTTTAAATTGGAGAACTGGTCTCAAGGTAGGTAGGTGACAGTAATGGAGAAGGGTAGAGGGGATACCTCAAAGGACAGAAGAGCAGGACTCTGGAAGAAGCAATGGAGAACCAGCCCAAGGTCAGGGGTGTGGAAGGTGAGGCTGTAAAGGAAGTGGTGTGTCCGGGTAATGATTTTTCAAAGTGTGGGTTAAAACACCCGGATAGCTGTTTTTCACATCCGATAGGCTGTGAAATCAACTCAGTGGTTTGTGACCAGCATTTCTTTTTAATGAACTAGAACAGAAAATATTAGAGTACATTGCAAATAAAGATTAATAATGTTTTATAAATTTTTTGCTTATTTTACTTATATAATTTTATAAATGTGTACATGCACTAGGTCACGATACAAATGATGCCTTTCTTACTGGAGTCACAGGCAAAAAAGTTTGAAGAAGACTAAAGAGAACAACGGGTTTCCCATGAAGCACTGCTCTCTCATAACAACAACGCTGGGCAAGAAACGAAGCAGGATTAGAACTGTAAGTGTTCCAAGTGTTAAGGTTAAAAAGTTAAAGTGCTCAGGCTCCCATCTGAAGCAGTCAGCTATGACTCAGCTTCAACCGAAGGATGCCAGATAGGAAAACGGGCCCACTGTTACCAGATTTACCAATTTCTGAAAAGAATTCTACTTTTCTATAGGAAATCTCTCCCTTTCTAGTTCGGGTGGTTCATAAGGACTAGACTTTCCATGTAGGCTGCCTTTTATCATTGCCGGTTAAAGACAAAGAGATGGCAGGATATCTGTGAACAGGGTAACAAATTAATTACTAGACACCAGAAAGTTTATTTATACAGAAAAGGGAGGAATGCATGTTGGGACTGAAGGAGGTGGGCTGGGAAAGAAAAGGCACAGAAATCTTTACCATGGAGCCCATCATGCCTTAAATGACTCAGTAGGACACAAGGTTAAAATAACCCAGAGACATATCTAAAAGTCTCCCTAAGATGTCTTTATCTTTCTGTATGATAATCTATCTGCCTCTAATTCTCCTGTTAGACATATGGCTTTAGATGGCAAGGAGTCTTTGACTTTCCTATGAAACAATGTGACAAATCCCTATTTTGTCTTTTTTTTTTTAAATTTTTTATTTGAGAGAGAGAGGGGGAGTGTGAGCAGGGTAGAAGGGCAGGGAGAATCTCAGTTAAGCTCCATGTTTAGCACAGAGTCCAACGTGGGGCTCAATCCCATGACCCTTGGGATCATGACCTGAGCCGAAATCAAGAGCTGGATGCTCAACTGACTAAGCCACCAGGTGCCCCAACAAATCCTTATCTTGTACTTTGGTACATTAGCCAATGCCTAAATATTTCGATTAGAGCACGGTAGCTGCTTACAGGCTAATAGCTTAGTTTGAGCAATGAATGCCACATCACCCTTATTTAGGAAATGTTTGTCCAATTATTTTAATACTTCACTGAGTTTCTCCCCTATATTGTACTTTAAAAAATGAACAACAAAAAAAAAGGAAATAAATACTGATATTAGTGATATAATACATAAATTTCACTGTCAATTGACATAAAGCCATGTTAAAAACACTACTCAATCAGGGAACATGCCAGTCAGTGTGCAATCAACTGTGGAGGAAAAGAGTAAAAGACACATGTTTTAGCTAAAAAAAAAAAAAAAAAAAAAAAAAAAAAAAAAAAAAAGCTGTAAATGAGGATTCAAAAATTTTTTTTGGATTCAGAGAATGAACTTCCTTATAACATGTAAATCTACTATCTACCTTTATAGGTTGATTTTTGAAAAAGCATTGTATAAACGCAGGGAACAGCTTTTGTTTACTAAAATTTATGCAGTCGGTTCTTTTATACACAATGCACCACTGAAAATACATACAAAAGCCAAACTCATTTCCTCAACCTTCAAAACAATGAACGTTTACATTTATTGTACACCCATTGTTCTTATCCAGTCACAGTCTTAATACGGAACTGTTTTACACTTCTTTATCATCTATCTTCTCATGATACTTCATACTCATTTATGGTCATTTTCCTAAATAATTAGGATTTCTTTTAACCTACTTACCTATTGTTGTTCTGTTTCTTCCAACCAGCCAGCAGTGGTAGCTGAAAAGTGACAGGACGCTGATGAAGAACATTGTAGACACAAAGAAAAGAAAAAGTACGTGGAACTTTGCACGTGTATCAGAGAGTTCATTCTGAGGAAGGAAAAAGGAAGAGTCAACTTTAGAACCGTCAGCCTCTAAAATATATTATTATCTGGTTCTTCCTAAAGACTGCCGAATCTACCAAAACTCGTGCCAGGTATGAAGACTATGGAGTAAATTGAGGTAATAAATCCAAAGGCAACATCTCCAAAAGCAGAAGATTGGCATTATCAAAGGAGCTCGCTTATATAAAAGGTGGAAAGAGTCATTTTAAAAATTACTCTTAAACATTTAAAAATTTTAGTAATGTTTTCAATAATAAGGATGCATTTTGCTCAACATTTTCTTTTGTACTTTACGCATATCTTCGTATGCTTTCCCCAATATCCAGGATATACAACGGCTTTCCTTATCTATGCCAAAATATTTGCTTATTTTAATTACACATGCTGCTAATCAGACACTAACTGTGATAAATTTACCTTTAATTTCTACTTTTGGAACACCACAGCAAATATCCCCACGCCCTCAGTTGTCTTGATTCCTACCTTTTTTATCCTCGTTCAATTCCTCCAGTCTTTTTCGGTAATTAGCAATTTTGGTACATACATTTACCACAAGGTATTAGTGAATGAAAACAGCTTCTCTGTTACCCATTCTTACGGCAATATTCATTTTAACAGAAGCAAAACCTTAACCTGGAATTATTATCTATTAATAGGAGACAGAGGAAGCCCTTAAGTGTTGGCTCTTAAAATAAAACCGTCCATATGGTTTTCCACTAGAGCATGAGGTGGTTCTGCTTGACTGAAACATTGTTTACAGGGTAAATGGAAGGTTTTTAGCATTAGATGATTCTTTCGTCTTTTTCTCTTCTCTCCCAGAGTAACCACAATGTGTTTTCACTACACCAGGTGATTCTTCTAACTTCCCATCTTGTGAAGCCAATGAGTTTTATACGTTTTTACTAGAAATGTCACAAGAATGGCATGGCAACGATGTTCTTTTACCTTTGGACAACTCTCTGTAGATTTCCTGCGGCAAAGCTTGTACAAATAGAGATAATGTATTAAGAAACCAAACTTTATACAAAATTATCCTGAACACTACTTTTGTAGATCTTTTATGTTTTGAAGGAACACTAAGATGTTGCTCTCTAAAGGTCGTTGACGTTTCCTCCAAAAACACAAAAGAGAACACAGACACGAATATTTAGCTCTTCAAGCACATTCAAGGTACACTTTAAACAGACACTTTTACACTGTTTTTAAAAACAGAGATTTATATCTAGGAAAAAATAAAATTCATTTTTTTTTTAGCAAATAGCTCTTATTAAAAAACTTCTGATTAGTAGTTTCTTTCTAAAAACTGTCTCTGAGAATTTCTTGCCACCTCCACTGCTACCGCAACAGCCTTCTCAGGGCGCTGTCCTTTACCCTGCCGTCTAGTTTCAGCTCGGCAATCAGGGTGACGCGTTACAGTGAGACCACGTCACTCCTCTGCTCCCGTTTCACTCAGCGTGAAAGACAACGTCCTTGACACTCTCCGAGGCCCACTGCCTGGGCTCGCGTCACTCCCGTTCTCAGTCATTCCACTTCAGCCACACCAGCCCCCTCGCTGTTACACGAACGCGGTGGGGGTGCGCCTACAAAATTTGGGGCCTTTGCTCTGAAGTCCAGATGCTTCCTCAGAAGTCTTCTCTCGGATGTCCACTAACTCCCCTCAAGTCTTGGCTCAAATCTTATCCTTCTTATTGACATCTACCCCGATCACACTCTTTTTCAAAAACAGATATAACTGACATGTAACGTTAGTTTCGGTTGTAAAACATGATTTCACATATATATCAAAATGATCACCACAATAAGTCTAGCTAACATCCGTACCACAGGCACAAATTTCTTTTCCTAGTGAGGAGATCTTTTAAGAGGTACTATCTTAGCGACTTTACGACACATTTAACTATAGTCACTATGTTGTGCATTACATACTCAGGACGTATGTTATTTTGAACACCTTCACCCACTGTGCCCACCCCCCGTGCGTTGTCCCTGACAATCACCGATCTGCTCTCTGTGTCTATGAGTTCAAAAAGTTTACATTTAAGTGACAAAAATAGTATTTTTATTTCTCTGACTTATTTCACTTAGTGTAAAGTCCTCCAGACCCATCCATGTGGTCACAAATGGCAGGATTTCCTTCTTTTTATGGCCGAGTAATATTCCATTGTGTACACACACACACACACACAGAGTTTCTTTATCCATTTGTCCATTGATGGATACTTAGGTTGTTTTCATTTCTTGGCTATTCTAAATAAGCTGCAACGCACACAGGGTTACACATATGTTTTCAAGTTAGTATTTTCATTTCCTTTGGATGAATATCCAGAAGTAGAATTGCTGGATCATACAGTAGTTCTGATTTTTTGAGGAATCCTTATACTGTTTCCATAGTGGCTAAACCAATCTACATTCCCACCAACGGTACATGTATTCCCTTTTCTTTATATCCTCGCCGACACCAGTTATTTCTTATCTTTTGATAATAGTTGCTCCAATAGGTATGAGTTGATGTCTCACCCTGTGGTTTTGATTTGCATTTCCCTGATTAGTGACATTGACCACTTTTTCATGTACCTGCTGGCCATCCATAGGTCTTTGGAAAAATGCCTGTTCAGATCCTCTGCACGTTAAAAAAAAAAAAATTTTTTTTTTAACGTTTATTTTTGAGAAGAGACAGAGCATGAGCGGGGGAGGAAAAAGAGGGAGACACAGAATCCGAAGCAGGCTCCGCGCTCTGAGCTATCAGCACAGAGCCTGACACGGGGCTCGAACTCACAGACCGTGAGATCATGACCTGAGCTGAAGTTGTATGCTTAACCGACTGAGCCACCCAGGCACCCCTCCTCTTCACATTTTTATTTTTTTAAATTTACATCCAAATTAGTTAGCATATAGTGCAACAATGATTTCAGGAGCAGATTCCTCAATGCCCCTTACCCATTTAGCCCATCCCCCCCCCCACACCCCCTCTAGTAACCCCATTTGTTCTCCATATTTAAGAGTCTCTTATGTTTTGTCCCCCTCCCTGTTTTTGTATTATTTTTGTTTCCCTTCCCTTATGTTCCTCTCTTTTGTCTCTTCAAGTCCTTATATGAGTGAAGTCGTATGATATTTGTCTTTCTCTAATTTCACTTAGCATAATACCCTCCAGTTCCATCCATGTAGTTGCAAATGTCCTCTGCGCATTTTTTAATTGGTTTTTTGGCTACTGAGTTATAGGAGTTCTTTGTATATTTTGTCTATTACCCCCTTATCAGATAATATGAGTTGCAAATATCTTCTCCCATTCAATAGGCTGCTTTTTTGATTTGTTAATAGTTTCCTTTGTCTTCGTAGTCTGATGCAGTCCCACCTGTTTACTTTTGCTTTTGTTGCCTTTGGTGTTAAATCTAAAAAACATGGAGGAGCTTACTGCCTATGTTTTAACCTAGGAGATTTACGGTTTCAGGTCTTATGTTCAAGTCTTTAATCTATTTGGAACGGATTTTTGTATGATGGAGGTAGGGATCCAGTTTCATTCTTTTGCATGTGGCTGTCCATGTTTACCAACATTACTTATTACAAAGATTGTCCTTTGCCCACTGTATATTCTTGGCTCCTGTGTCAAAAATTAACTGACCCAAGATTCATGGGTTTATTTCTGGCCTATTCTGTTCCATTGACCTATGTGTCTGTTTTCACGCCAATACCATACAGTTCTGATTACTATAGCTTTGTAATACAACTTGAAATCAGGAAGCATGATACCTCCAGCTTTGTTCTTCTTTTTCAAGACTGCCTTAGCTATTTGGGGTCTTCTGTGGTTCCACATAAACTTTAGGATTGCTTGTTCTATTTCTGTGAAAAATGCCACTGGAACTTAGTTATGGGGTTCACTGAAATCTGTAGATGGCTTTTGGTAGTATGGACATTTTAAGAATGTTAACTCTTCCAGTCCATGAGCACAGTTAACTTTCCATTTGTTTGTGCCTTCGACTGCCTTCAGCAGTCTCTTACGGTCCCCAATGTATAGGTCTTTCAACTCCTCGGTTAAAATTATTCCCTAAGTATTTTGCCCTTTCTGATGCCAGTGTAAATGGGATTGTTTTCTCAATTTCTCTTCCGATAGTTTGTTACTAATACAGAAATGCAACTGATTTTATACCCTGCAACTTTACCAAATTAGTTTCCTAGTTCTAACAGTTTTTGTGAAGTCTTTTATTTTTTTTCTGTTCAAATAATGTTTATTGATAGACTAGTATAAAAAGATGGCTGTGAAAATCATAAGGTATTTTCATTGAGAAGACATATCCACCCTGTACTTCCCAATTCTTAAAAGATACTTTATGAGATTTCTAAAATAATGTAGAGTAAAAGTGTATTTATATCATCCCGGTTTTTTTTGTTTTTTTTTAAATGTTTATTTATGAGAGAGAGAGACAGAGCATGAGCAGGGGAGGGGCAGAGAGAGAGAGAGAGAGAGAGAGAGAGAGAGACAGATTTTGAAGCAGGCTCCAGGCCTGTCAGTACAGAACTGTCAGTACAGAGCCTGACACGGGGCCCAAACTCATGAACCGTGACATCATGACCTGAGCCCAAGTCAGACACTTGACTGACTGAGCCACCCAGGCACCCCAATCATCCTGTTTTTTAAATTTAAATCCAACTTAGTTAACACACTGTAATAATGATTTCAGAAATAGAATTTAGTGATTCATCACTTTCATATAACACCCAGTGCTCATCCCAACAAGTGCCCTCAATGCCCATCACCCATTTAGCCCATCCTCCCCACCCAACACCCCTATAGCAACCCTCAGTTTGTTCTCTATAGTTAAGAGTCTCTTATGGTTTGCTTCCCTCTCTGTTTTTATCTTACTTTTCCTTCCCTTCCCCTCTGTTCATCTGTTTTGTCTCTTAAATTCCACATGAGTGAAATCATATGATATTTTGTCTTCCTCTAACTTATTCTGCTTAGCATAATACACTCTAGTTCCATCCATGTTGTTGCAAATGGCAAGATTTCATTCTTTTTGATTGCCGAGTAATATTACCTTACACACACACACACACACACACCACATCTTCTTTATCCATTCATCAGTCAATGGACATCTGGGCTCTTTCCATAATTTGGCTATTGTCGATAGTGCTGCTTAAACATTGGGGCGCATGTACCCCTTCAAATCAGCATTTTTGTATCCTTTGGATACATTTTGGTGGAGTCTTTAGGGTATTCTAAACATATGCATTATGCAAACAAAGATAATTGTACTTCTTTCCTATTTGAATTCCTTTTCTTTTTCTTGCCTAATTGCTGTGGATAGGACTTCCAACACATACCATGTTGAATAAAAGTAGCAAGAGTGGGAATCTTTGTCTTCTTTTTTTTTTTTTAATGTTTATTTTTGAGAGAGAAAGCATATGCAGAAGGAGGCGCGGAGAGACAGGAGATAATCCCAAGCAGGCTCCATGCTGTCAGCGTGGAGCCCAGTGTGGGGCTAGATCTCACAAACTGTAAGACCACGACCTGACTAGAAATCAAGAGTCCAACACTTAACTGACTGAGCCACCCAGGCACCCCAATCCTTATCTTGCTCTTAACCTTAGGGGAAAAACTTTAAGCTTTTCATCACTGACTACGATGTTAGCTATGGGCTTGTCATATATGGCTTTTATTGTATTAAGATATATTCCCTCTATAACTACTTTGTTACGAATTTTTATCAAAAATGGACATTGAGGGGCCCCTGAGTGACTCAATCGGTTAAGCCTCTGACTTCGGTTCCGGTCATGATCTCATGGCTCATGAGTTTGAGCCCCGCATCGGGCTTTGTGTTGACAGCTCAGAGTCTGGAGCCTGCTTCGGATTCTGTGTCTCTGTCTCTCTCTCTCTGCCCCTTCCTTGCTCATGCTCTCTCTCAAAAATAAAATAAAACATTTTAAAAAATGGCCATCGAATTTTGTCAAATGTTTCTCTGCATCCAGGGAAATAATCATATGATTTTTTTCCTTCATTTTTTCAATGTGGTGCGTCATGCTGATTGACTTAAAGATGCTGAACCAAACCTGCATCCCTAGAATAAATCCCACTTGATCATGGTATACGATCCTTTTAATGTATTCTTTTTTTAAATGTTTATTTAATTTTGAGAGAGAATGCACCAGCGGCGGGGGGGGGGGGGGGGGGGGGGCAAAGAGAGAGGGAGACACAGAATCTGAGGCAGGCTCCAAGCTCAGAGCTGTCAGCACCGAGGCCAACCCACAAACTTTAGGATCATGACCTGAGCCAAAGTCAGATGCTTAATTGAATGAGCCACCCAGGTGTCCCCTTTTAAAGTATTCTTGAATTCAGTTTGCTAATATATTTTTTTGAAGACTTCTATGTCTTTGTTCAACAAGGATATTGGCCTATAATTTTTTTTCCTTGTAGTGTTCTTGTCTACTTTGGGTATCAGGGTAATACTGGCCTTATAAAATAAATTTGGAAGTGTTCCCTCTTCTATTTTTTTTTTTTTTTTTTGGAAGATTCTGAAGACTGGCATTGATTCTTTAAATGTTTGGTTGAATTCACTACCAAACCATCTGGTTTCTGGACTTTTATTTATTGGGAAGTTATTAATTTAATTTTGTTACTAGCAATCTGTTCAGATTTTCTATTTCATCCCGACTCAGTCTTGGTAGGTTGTATGTTTCTAGGAATGTATCCATTTCTTCTAGGCTGTCTAATTTGTTGCTGCATAATTTTTCAGAGCAGTCTCTGACGATCCTTTGCATTTCTGTGGTATCAGCTGTATCCCCTTTCGTTTCTAATTTTGAGTCCTCTTTCTTCCTTGATGGGTGTAGGTAAAGGTTTACCTATTCTGTTTATCTTTTCAAAAAACCAACTTTGGCTTGTATGTTCTTTTTCTAGTTCCTGAAATGTAAAGTTAGGTTATTTGAGATCTTTCTTATTTGTGAGTTTTCCAGTTTTCGTTTTTGTGACTCATTTCTGGTTTTATACCACTGTGTTTTCTGTTTCTTTCGGATGGAGTGTTCTGTATGTCTGTTAAGTCCACCTGTTCTAATGTGTCATTTTCCCCCCACGATTTAAACTGCCTCATTGCTCTAATGTGTCGTTTTAATGCCAATCCTTCCTTATTGATTTTCTGTCTGGATGATCTGTCCATTGATCAAAGTGGGGTACTGAAGTCCCTGCTATCACTGTATTGCTCCTCTTTCTCCCTTTAGGTCTGCTAATATTTGCTCTGTGTATTCAGGTGCTCCCATGTTGGGTGCATATATTCCTTTTTCACATGTCCACCAACTCCCGTCAAACCTTTGCTAAAGCCCGGTCTTCTCACTGAGGCCTACGCTGCTCGCTCTGACACCTGCGTCTGTCCTTGTCACGCCACCCCAAGAAACTTGCCGCATCCCTTACTCTGCTCTACTTTTACTTCTCTTCACCGTGTTTACTTTCTAACACACAGTAGGATTTACTTATTTATTACGTGTATATGCCTTCCTCTTCTCAAAAATAAGTTCTATAAAAACAGGACTCTGTTTTGTTCACTGATTTATCCGAAGTGCCTAGAACACTGCCTGGTACATAATAAGTACTCAATAAATATTTGTTGAATGAAGAAAAAGATTTAAGTTTACTAGCGTTTCCTTACTCATAGTGAATCTGAAGGAGTTAAAAATATTTATTCTTTAATTAATAAATCATTATATGCAAACACTGGAGTTTCTGATAAAAAATGTAAAATTCTATAATTTAGACTTTATTCACCTGGCACTAAATCCTTTACTTAAACAGGGCCACTGAACAGGGTTAAGAGGGTTGTTAACTGAACAAAGGTGCTCAGAAGCAGGGGAACAACAGAACCCCAAACTCGGTGGGCTGAGGCCACACAGAACTGGGTGCTTTCTTCTAATATGCACAAAGGCACTGCAGGTGCCAGCATCCCCTGGTTTTCAATGCCCCAAGTCGAAAACATCCAAAAATGTTTTAGGGAAAGTCCTTGTAAAATATCTTAGCTATTTCCTGGATAAATAATTGTGCTTGATGACTGAGGCTTTAATTATGTTACGTCCAAGGAACGCTATGAAAAGCAACTCACAGTGGAAAGTAGCCGGATGCTGAAACAGAAAAAATCTACGTTCAAATTCCGGCTGGTTACCTAACTCGTCCACCCTCAGTTTTCAGCTCTGAAAATGGGAATGGCAACAGCTCCTTCTGCATTAACTTCATTTTCTTATTTTCTGTATTCTTGGCGCACTGGCACCTGGGGCCTTGCTGACTGAAGAGAGGCTGCCTCTCCCACAGCTTTCCGGTCCTTAAGTGACAGCAAGGAATAAACCTGTTTGCCTATGACAACCTAACCAATCCAGAGTTCATACGCCAAGCCACCTCCTCTCCCTGGCTGTCACTCCCCAGGAGACAATACTGCCCTGCCTTCACCACTCCACGGGAAGGTGAACACAACCCAGGGACTACAGACATTATTCAAACTGGCTCACCCTAAATCTGGTCACCCTGCCTGGTGCTTCCCACGTGGTCCTGCATGGCACGGTGGGCCCCTCCCCTCAGACACCGTGAGCAACAAACTTCCTTTTCAATGGTACCTAATCAGCTCCCGATTGGCTGGCTTCAACATGCCTGAGCAGTTCAGTCATAAAACCTACATTTTAAAACCTCTCAATAGAATTTTTAGGAAGGATAAATACAAAGTACTTTTTGACCACAATAATCCCCTCTTCAAAATCAAAGATTTAAATGTGAAAACAAAACTAATTAAAATGCCAATGGAAAAGGAAAACCTGGGTCAATATTGTATAAATGTATAGTGAACAGACTAAAGCCAGAAGTCATAAATGAAAAGCATGGCTTTTAAATAAATAGGAAAACCAGAAATCATAAAAATACTGCTTTAAAAATATAAAACTTCGATTTGACAAAAACAAAACAGGGTTGTAAGATATAAACTGAAAACGTGGAAAAAAACCTTTGCAACTCATGATAGAAAAAAGATTAACATCTACAGAGGCAGGAAGCAGGTTAGTGGTTATTTCGGGTATTGGCAATTTCACTTTTATTACTGTAATACTGCAGTAAGTCTCTTCAACTCAACTAAAAGCAATTACTTCCCTAAAACTGGTATATCTACTGTTACAATATTGGTGAAAATAGTTTGGATCACTAAAGTTCACTGTATCTTATTTACTATCCATTTATATACAAATAAACATAAACATATGAAGGTAAATTATAACCGATCTCTTTCTGATCCATTATAAATTCCATCTAGTAAAACTGAAATGAAGTGTATCTATTTATAATAAAGAATGAAGGAATTCTTTATGAATATAGCATCTTAAAAAGTCTTAAATATATGTTTTAAGATAGAAAAAAGACTTACCGTCCAAAATTTTATAAAGTACTGTAAAACTGTTGTAGCCACAAAAAGGCAATAGAACAAGGAATACAATAAAAACAGCAGGAAGAATTTGTAATTAGAAAATCCCACACAGTTATTCACCCTAGAAGAATACAAAAAGTCACACTGTAAAAATATGACAAACCACAAACTCACAGAAACAAAAAACAGAATGGTGTTTTCCAGGGCTGCATGGGGCAGGGATGGGCACAGAACCTTAGCTGTGCAGGATGAAAAGTTCTGAACGCTGGGTGCACAACAATGTGAACGTACTTTGTACCTCCTGAAGTGTACACTTAGAAATGGTTAAGATGGCAAATTTTACGTTATTTTTTAAACCATAATAAAAACAACAACACATATGACAGATAAAAAACTTAATCATTATTACTTGGAAATGAGCCATTTGGGAAGTAGGAGAAGCAGTGTCTTCATTGTGGATGTGTGTTTTTAATAAATTCTATGAGGAATTTGGAATTTATTTTATTTTATTTTATTTCTGAGAGAGAGAGAGAGAGTGAGTGAGAGGAAGAGGGAAAGGACACAGGGAGAGGGAGAAAGAATCTTAAGCAGTCTCCAAGCTCAGTATGGGGCCCAACACGGGCCTTGATCTCACGACTGTGAGATCATGACCTGAGCCGAAATCAACAGTTCAGACACTTAAACGCCTGAGCTATACAGGTGTCTCAAGCAATTTGGAATTTTGATGTTTAATTCTTTTTTTTTTTTAATTTAATGTATTTATTCTGAGAGAGAGAGAGAGAGAACGAGCAGGGGAGGGGCAGAGAGAGAGGGAGAGAAGAATCCCAAGCAGGGTCCGTGCTGTCAGTGTGGAGCCCGGGGGGGGGGGGGGGGGCGGGGGGCGGAGGGGGTTTGATCCCACGAACCGCGAGATCATGCTCTGAGCTGAGATCAAGAGTGGACACTTAACTGACAGCCGCTCAGGTGCCCCAATGTCAATTCTTATTATGTACTTACTTGGGTTAATACATCAGATTTATAGTTAAAGGAATACATTTAATATAAACAACTACATACATATATATTGCATATAAATGACTACATCAATCTTGATATCTATGAGTAATTACACTGACCTTCAAAATTTAAAAATGCTGAGGTAAATTACTCTCAATTGTCTCCTTCCCACCTCTCCACCCCCAATGAGATTTCCTCTATTTTTTATACATACCAAGGACAGTGATGATCCATCTTAAGAATACATCTAAAAAACAAATAAGCGTAAGAAAATCCTTATAAAAATTCCCCTAATTCTAATTGCTCATAATTTTCTTCTTCTTTGGCTTAAATTTTTACCTTCACAAATAACATCTTAGAAGAACCAACCCAGTGAACATTAGGTTCGAAAATATTTCTGATATTTCGCCAAGTACTTTTACAGGTAAGAAATAATGATTTTTTAATACTGGGAATTCAGTTGTGCACAGTCAGCTGCTTTGAACCACATCAAATGATATTTTAATATACTGATATGGTACATGTAACACTAGGTCAATTAGACAGGCCCAGCTTACAAATTAGCTGAGGGAGATAAAATGAAACACAGAAATCCGTAGGCTGTTTTAACCACATGCAAGACATAAAAATAAAACCATAGGAACAAATATGTTAAAATATTACCAATGATGGGCTAGTAGATGGTTATTTTTCCCGCACAATTCACAAAATTGGATTCCATAGGTGAGCACGACTATGCTTTTATAATTAAAAAAACCCCTCCAAATCTGCCTCCCCGCCAATACACATAATCCAGATTTGTATGAAGTCAGAGCAGAGAACATCTCAGATACAGCCATCTCCCCTATCTAGAGTTGCTTCTCCTCGTCTCAGCTCCCAGCAGTCACCCATGGTCTGGAAGCAGATGATCGTCTGACGCACCCAGAAGGTCAGCGGCGGCCAGACGCTACGTCACAGGGTCTACGTCACCCACCTCCCTTCATCTCTTCCCAGTTGGGGTAGGTACACGGTAAGACATTTTTAGAGAGTCCACATTCACATACACTTATTACAGCCTATTGTCATAACTATTGTTTTATTATTAGCTACTGTTGTTAATTTCTTACCGTGCATAATTTAGGAGTTAAATTTTTTCATATAGTTATGTATGTATGGGAAAAAACATAGTATATATAGTTTCAGGCATTCACTGGGGATCTTGGGACATATCCTCAGACAGATAAGAGGGGACTGCTGTAACATAAGAAATGAATAAACTAATACGCAGAATGTTAAACAACCTAACTACAGTTCAAGGACTAGCAGAGATTCCTAAACTATAGATCTTTCCTTCAACACACTATCTTCTCAAAAGTGCACATAAAATAAAATCTTTCAAATTTTTCTGGGAACGATGTCAGAGACAGTAACTGAAAACAGTATGTTTGTGGTTTGTTATGTTTTAATATTAACAAGATAAACAAGAATATTGTCATGATAGTCTTTTTAATCTGCGAGCTAAGGTTATCTTTCTCAAAGGGGTTATTACTTGCTCATCAATGTTACATTAGGCGTAAGCATAGGAAGTATATTTAAAAAACATTCTATCAACTAGTACAGGAAGCGAGATTACTTCAAAGTATATTCTAGCTTATATAAATATTTTTGTTAGCTCAGCATACATAGCAAGTAATTGGAGAGGATGAAGCGTTTTTGCTAAGCATAAAGCATACAAAATATTGCATCCCCTACTATTCTCCCGTCACCAGTGTGCAGTGCTAGGGTTAAACGAAAACAAATGAGTCATACTTACATGTCACATGCTGAGCAGTGATGTGCCCGGTCAGGTTTAATCAACTGACATCTTTCACAATATCTGATGGCTACATTTAAGAATTAAAAGGAAACTGTTGAAGGATGTACAAGCTGAATTTGACTATAACATTTGCTTTCATTCTTTTACAAATAACTGTGAAACTGGCAACTAATCATTTAAAAAAAAAAACTTAATGTTTACTTATTTTGAGAGAGAGAGAGAGAGAGAGAGAGAGAGAGAGCGAGCGAGCCAGGGAGGGGCGGAGAGAGGGAGAGAGAAATCCCAAGCAGGCTCCGCCCAATGCAGAACTCACAAACCATGAGATCGTGACCTGAGCTGAAACCAAGAGTCGGACGGATGCTCAACCGACTGAACCACCAGGTGCCCCTCAAAAGTACTTTTTAAAACCATTATTATGGATGAATAACAACAATATCATCATAGTTAGATGCTCACTGTTCTCTGTGTGACGGCCTCCAAAGCAAACAGATTGTACCAACTTGGCAACAAGGCCAAGGGTCTCTCGCAAACTGTTGAAACTTTTACAGGTTAGAGCAATTAAATGGTAAATACTCTACTTGATGTTCTAAGTGTAGTGGGCTTCTTTGGGGCGTATCTGGTATCTGCCTGGTCGAAAAGCCACTCTCTCCTCCTCTCAGGGACAAGTTCAGACCACCCTTCCCCCTTCTAGTTCGTGCTCTCTCCCCCGCGGACGCAGAACAGAGACGGAGCCCTGGAGCTGGGAAACACGCGACGGTGACAGTCTGCCACGTGACTTGGGGAAAAACTGAAAACTCATTTGGAGGCAGACAGTGTTTGATTTCAAACAGATCTGCAGGAACAAGAAGAAACAAGCTCCCAGCTTTGGCTCTCCAATTCTGGTTCCAGTTCTGTCTTGCAGTCCTGCCCTTAAGATACTGGAAATACCCACCAATTCCTGACACCATTTCATATTTTTCAGTAGTTTTTTGGGGTGAGAGTTAAAAGCCTAAGTTGCTGCCTATTACTTGTGATCCTATTTGTTTGAGCCTATTTCCTGTACTATTACTGTTTGTTTCCTAGCACAGAAAATAGGTTCAACTAAAAATTTAAATTAGCGATACCCTCTAAAAATTGCACGTACGCGGTCATGTGTTACAATCTTTTTGGAAGGAAATTTGGGAGCGTCTATAAAAACTCAATATGTATATGTTCTCTGACCCAGGATTTCTACTTCTAGAAAATTCTACAGACATGTTCACTATAGCATTATTTTTAACAATAAAATATTATGAATTACTTAAATTATGTAAATGGCTAGGCATTTTATATCTATCCATACAGTGGAATACTATGCAGACTTTAACGAGAATTTTCCATACAAAATACACACGTACCCTAAATTGGAAAAATGCAAATATATCAGATGAAAAAAAGCAAACTGTGGAACAGTTTGAATATACAGCATGTTTCGCATCTCTAAGGGAAATAAGTATGTTCTTTTCTCTTCACATATCCCAATAAAATATATCCACCTTCTAGAGGTGAATTAACATGTAAGAGAGACAAAGTGCTATTCTCAAGTTTTGAAGCAATGTTATACTTGCTAAAAGGCACTATCCAGGTAACTAAATCTGTATTGGTTAATACCTATCCACCCTAGTTGCTGAAATATATTAATTGCATGTAAGTTTTGTAATACTCTGCCAAGTGTGAAAATTTTCTGCAAGGATATAAGGGTCCCCCTGGAGAACACTGCCAGGGTGAAGGGCAACCTCACTTTTCATTTGGTGCCCTAAAAGTTTTTTTTTAAATCATGTGCATGTATTACTTTTGTAATTTCAACAAAAACGTCTTTAAAATGAAGGGGATGTAGGTAAATACCCACTCCTTAAATGAGTAAGCCGTACTACACTGAGGGCCTTCTAGAGGGCCTTAACCCCATCACCGGGGTTGGACACTAGGGAGGTAAAACCAGACAATGTAGAAAAAGTAAAGCTTTAGGACCGTAGGAATGTGCTAGCTGATCTCTCCATTCAACAGATGAAAAACACCCCAAAGTCGAGAGGAAGTAATCTGCCCAAAGGCTAAACACAGCTGAACTGGCGGTTAAGTAAGATGATGAGGGTCAAGAGTATCTTAGTTTCTTTTTCCCCTATTCTTCTACTCAAAATTCTGAGATGGTAATTTTGCCCTGAGAGGAGACTAAACTGAACAGACTTTTTTTTTTTTTTTCAGTTTTTATTTATGTGTTTTGAGACAGAGACACAGTGTGAGTGGGGGAAGGGCAGAGAGAGAGAACCCCAAGCAGGCTCCGCGCTGTCAGCGCAGAGCCCCGTGCGGGGCCCGAACTCACAAAACCGTGAGATCATGACCCGAGCTGCCACGGAGAGTCAGACGCTTAACCGACCGAGCCAGCCAGGCGCCCCTGAACAGACGTTTGAAGACGACTTGTGGTGGATCTTGAGGACTGAGTGGATAGAGGAACCGAGGAAAAGGAAGCAATCAGCAAACTTCTAGGTCAGCTTCTGGTCTAGGGCACCTAGATGAACGAGGCGGCAAACCACCGAAGGGAGCCCAGGTGAGGGCGGGCCGGCCGGGTGGCCTGGGGTAGGTGTTTTTCATGGATTCATTCTCTCACCCATTCATGCAGCAAGTACTGCATTCAGAGAGTTTCTGCCACGTGGCAAATACTGCTTGACGGTATTAAAGTCTGAATTGATGCGTCCAGTTCTGTCTGGGTTTGTAGGTTTGGATAATAGGTGGCTCAAGGACAGCTGTCCTGGGGGAGGCCTGGGAAGACGATAGAGCAGCACGACCCCGAGCTCACCTCATCCCACGGACACCCACCGATCACAGACACATCGGTGCAAGAAACCCAGAACAGGAACCAAGCGGGAGATGCTGAACTGGGCGGCGCAGGCCACGGAGAGTGTGGAGCCTTAAATGATGGGTCCCGGGCCCCCAGGGGGAGAGGGCTACACCTTCTTCCCTCTGCATCCCCGGGGAGGACGCTGCAGCCCTGGGGCAGGGAGGTGGGAGGCCTCCAGGCAGACAAGCAATCCTCGAGTGTAGCTGCAACTCCGCCCATGTACCCGACGTACAAGAAAGGGTCTGGGATACAAGGGAGTGCTGGTGTGACAGTGTCCTTGAATCTGCTCTGATTCATATGAGGAAAGTGAACTCATTCTTGAAAACTATTAAAGAAAACAAATTGAGACATAATAAACGAATGATCACAATAGCACGGTGTCAGAATTCCATAACTGAAAACAAAAGTTGGAGGAACAGTACAAAAAGAATTGGGGCAGGGCACCCTTGTGAAGTTAAGAAATAGAAAAAAAAGGGGCGCTTGGGTGGCTCAGTTGGCTGAGCATCTGACTCCTGAATTTGGCTCAGGTCATGATCCCAGGGTCGTGGGATCAAACCTCGTATGGGACTCTACACTGAGAATGGAGCCTGCTTAAGATTCCCATTCTCTCTCTCTCTCCAAAAAGAAAAACAAAAAAAAGAAAAAAAATTAAATTAAATTAAATTTAAAAAAAAGAAAAAAATTTAGGAGGATGAATAATCATTCAAGGATGCAGAACAGAACTATACTAGAAAAGCAAAAAGAAGAAAGCTTCTCAAGAAGTCAGAGGGCAAAAGCCACTGAGCTCAAGTAGGGAGAATGGCGGCCAGCTGTCTGGAATCACATGGGAAGGAGCACAGACCCTGGGTACAGACAGCTTACCAGAGGATCTAACTCAAAATATAATAGTAGTTAGAGTATCAACAGAACCAAATTTTTGTTGTGACTGTTGTTTTAAGTTTATTTATTTTGAGAGAGAGAGTATGTGAGTGGGGGAGGGGCAGAGAGAGGGGCGGGGAGCGGGGAGCGGGGAGAGAATCCCAAGCAGCCTCCTCGCTGTCATCACAGAGCCTGATGCAGGGCTTGAACCCACGAACTGTGAGGCCGGGACCTGAGCCGAAGTCAGTAGCTGGATGCTTAACCGACTGAGCCACCCAGGTGCCCTGAAATTTTTGTTGTTGTTTTTAAGAGAGACATACTTTGACGCATATCTGAAAGCAGAAGGAAGAAGTTGGTTGTAATGTATTAAGTGGAGAAGCAAGAGTTTTAGGAGAAAACTGGGGGAGAAGAGAAGAAAAAGGTCAGCAATCTCCATGCAAATATAAGAAAGGACGAGGGGTGCCTGCGTGGCTCAGTTGGTTAAATGTCTGGCTCTTGATTTCAGCTCAGGTCATGATCTCACGGTTCATGAAGTTAAGCCCCCACGTCAGGCCCTATGCTGACAGTTTGGCAAAGCCTACTTGGGATTCTTTCTCTCCGTCTCTGCCCCTCTACCGCCCTCTTCTCTCTCGAAATAAATAAAATCAACATTAAGAACAAAAAGGACAGGAACACAGACACCAAGAGGAAACTGATAAGCTCTGGAAAAGCCAGCCTGTAAGGGTGTGGTGACAGTGCACCGTGCTGGGAGCAGCAGGGACTCTGTCACCAGTCAGGTGAGATGCCAGTTCTCCCGCCAACCGCGTGACCCTGGGTCAGTAACTCACTTTCTACGGCCTCAGTTTCCTCCTGTGTAAGTGCAAATAATACCACGTGTAAGGGATTGCCGTGCAGAGTAAATACAAAATCTTCTACAACATATCAGATTCTCAATAAAGCAGGTGTTATTCATAGGATAATAAAAATTATTTCTGGTAAATATATGATTACAATTCCTGATAAAATAGAAATTCGGACTATGATGGGAAAAATCATGGAGAGAAGGCTAGTTAGATTCCCAAGTGCACGAACGGCGCGACCCTAGGACTGGGATGGCACAGAGAAGGTCGGCAAGGCCCCCGCACGAGAGTGACGTGCAGGGAGCGCAGGAGCGGCCCCGGAGGAGGGACAGATTCATTCAACCAACACCTACCGAGGGCCTATTAATGAGACACTTCGTTAGGGACCACGGGAGAAACTCCTGACTGCCAGACTCTTAGAATCAGGTCGAGGCGGTGAGATAAACAGAAATGACTATGAGGCTGTGATTTGTGATCGACAAGGTAAGAATTTGAGAAGTTCCAAGCACTTTTATTTTTATTTTTTTTTTTTTTTAATTTTTTTTTTTTTCAACGTTTATTTATTTTTGGGACAGAGAGAGACAGAGCATGAACGGGGGAGGGACAGAGAGAGAGGGAGACACAGAATCGGAAACAGGCTCCAGGCTCTGAGCCATCAGCCCAGAGCCTGACGCGGGGCTCGAACTCACAGACCGTGAGATCGTGACCTGGCTGAAGTCGGACGCTTAACCGACTGCGCCACCCAGGCGCCCCGTTCCAAGCACTTTTAAAAATTACTTCTTGTTCAAGTGAATAGAACTGGGTGAAAAGTAGACATTAAAACTTACACTGGATTTAAAGAGGAAAAAATAATCATTCTAGGCAGAGGAAAAGACATTTCAAAAAGGTGGGGAAAGACAGAGTGCTTCAGCACAGAGTTGATGCAGGGAAACATTGTGGGACAAAGGGAGAGAGACGTTGGTTGGATCCACCCTGTGGAGACTAAATTTTGTTTGTTTGATGAATAGATAATAATATGTCCACATGGTTCAAAAAGACCGAAGAGGAAGTGAGTGAAAAGCTTCCCTTCTGCCCCCGGAGATCCTTCCTGTGGAGGCAGCTCTGTCACTTTCATTCGTCTCTGGTCTATGAAAGGTCCACTTCCTATAATACGTGTTTCTGTAATTTTGTTTTTTAAAGAATGAATAGATTTGACTTCTACAACAAGAAAAAAGAATAAAAGTCCCCAAAGTTTGGAATTCTAAGCAGCTGAAGTGCAGTATGAAACAGTGCTCCAGAGCCAGGACTCTGCCTGTCGTCAGAAGGTAAGAAGCTGTAAATCTCAGACCTTATCACTCGGGGACTTTGGACCCCTCATTGTGCCTCATGTCCTCATCTCTAAAATGAGGACAAGTGCATCACCTACCTCAGGGTTGTCCCGAGGATTAAATAATCACCAGCAAAGTGTGTAAGACTGAATAGATGAAGGATATTATTCAGATTAGAGGAAAGTCATTATAATTAATGAAAAATAATAAAGCTTAAAGTGTAAAGATTTTACATCAGTGGCTATTAACTCTTCAGGACACATGTACTGCTCTGAAAATCAGATGATCTTGCTATGAATGGGCTACTCTGAAAGCTACACGTACCCACAACTTTGCATATTATCTCAGGATTCATAAATTCTTCAAAATCTTGGATTTTAGGTTAAGAATGTCTAATCTACAGAACTAGAAGAGCAAATAATTATTGTAAACCACACTTTTCATGATTGAATAGAAAAAGGATTATTTTATATTAGCTATCATTTACTGAAAATTTATAATTACATACCAAGATCTACACTAAATGCACATCTCATTTACGTATCTCACTTAATATTTCCACTAACCCAAAGACGGAGATATGTTTAGCCTTGTTTTAAAATAAGGACACAAGCACTTACAAAGCTAGTGACTCTCACTACACTAGTAATAGAAAAGCTGGGGTCTGATCTGATATTCACGTTTTCGTTATGTATGGCAATGTATTAGTCATACAAAACGAATAGTATTAAACGCACGAAAAATTTAAAAATCAAATACCCCCTCCTAAAGTCTGGTACAAACTTTGTACTTCCTTAGTCACAACTTGTATGTGACTATACGAAAGTAAAGTTCCTTTTGCTTCCCCGCGGACTTCAGCAGCATAGTGGGTTCTAGGGCCACAGCACCTCGATTTTATTCCAATTTTTCACACAGTCTCTGTCTGACCTTGAACAAGTTATCAACCTCTCTGTGTCTCAGTCTCGTCGCCTGTAAAATGAAGACAACAGTGTCTACCGCACAGGGCTGTTGTGAAGTTTAAATGAGCGTGTGTAAAGCACTCAGAACTGAATAACTGCCGGCCATTACAGTATCTGCTATTTGAACAAACTCAGGAGGTACGGAATACATAACGTAAAACAATTTCCTACGTTGAAGTGACCACACTGGTCACTCAGAAATTCACCCCTGTCGTAAGACTCCCGCCTGAGAAAAGGAAGGTGCTGGAGGATCACCCACCTCAGTGCAGGAAGCGGGACAGCGGAAACACCAGTGGCTGTGGGACCAGACTAACCTGAGTTCAAATTCTGGCTCCCTGAATAGTAGTTTGAAAACCTGAACCGAGAGCACCCGGGTGGCTCAGTCGGTTGAGCGCCCAACTCTGGCTCAGGTCGAACTCATAGTGAGTTGGAGCCCCACCCTGGGTTCACTGCTGTCAGCGCAGAACCCACTTCGGGTCCTCTTTCTCGCTCTCTACCCCTCCCCCAGCCTCAAAAAGAAACAAACGTTAAAAAAAAACCCAAAAACTGGAACAGGCTTCCTCCCCTTTGTGTCTTTTATTCCTATCCATTCTAAGTTCGTGCATTCTTGATTAAAAAAAAATTACTCTTGTGATGACACACGATATTCAAATTCAAACCAGAATTTCCAAAAGATGGTTCACTAAGAATAACAAATGAAATTTTTAGCCATGATGCTGAGTTGGAAAAAAAATGCACAGAGACTCATAGTGAGCCCCTTAAAAAATCAATTATCAGGGCACTTGGGTGGCTCAGTCGGTTGAGCGTCCGACTTCGGCTCAGGTCACGATCTCGCGGTCCGTGAGTTCGAGCCCCGCGTCGGGCTCTGTGCTGACCGCTCGGAGCCTGGAGCCTGTTTCGGATTCTGTGTCTCCCTCTCTCTGACCCTCCCCCGTTCATGCTCTGTCTTTCTCTGTCTCAAAAATAAATAAAAATTAAAAAAAAATCAATTATCAACATATGGACATATCTCTGAAATACCACAGAAGATACAGAACACGGGAAAATCTTGTTCTTGAAGACATTATCTGCAGCAATCACAATATCCATTTAATAGTCAAATCATGCAGACATATCTTGGCAGGGTTAATTATATTTTAAAAATTCTATGGAAAGGAAAACTTAAGACTGGTTTTTCTTACTCCTTGAAGCTGATGTGGTGTAGATAGGTAAGTCCCTTGCCGCTCTTCTCAAAATTTCTTGTTGTCTTTCTTGGCTGAATTCCTTTTCGTAACGTTCCTTTTCAGAACTGGACAAATAGAACTATAAAAGGAGAAATAACTATTAATTCTTTTTAATCCCATGATCATGAACTATATCACACTCAGAAAAAGAAAGTTTTATCCAGAACAAACAAAAAACATTTTCTTCCATGAAGGCAAAATTTGTTTTCAGATTTAAGAGGCTAAATCAAGTACATTTTAACAAAACTACATACCTTTGACAGATTAAAAAATATCTGCCCTCTATTCTAACGATGGGAAAGAATATGAACTAGAAAATTGTGTATCTTTGCTTTCTACAGACAAAACTAAATACCTCCCAACCAAAAAGGGTTAAGTATACACTTTCTATTAGAAAAACTTTGGTGTTTGAAAATTAGTGTCAAGAAATTTTTAATTTCTGGAAGGATGCCCAAAGATTCACTTGCTTTGGGTAACAGGTTAAATCGCGGGCATGGGGTCCAACTATTTTCTGGCCAAATATCTCAGTGAGGACAAGCCATTCTTTTACTACTTTGTTTTAGCTTTGAAAAGGCTAACCAACAGGAGTACTTTCTGCAAAATGACTAAGGATTGTCAAGGCAGGCATAGTCTCCTTTTCTCCAAGAGCGATTCCTTTATGGAGTTATTTCTAGTTTCCATCTCTCACGTCTAAATTAATCCCACAGTGTGGCCAGCTTGCAGTTCGTTTCCTTGAACAGCACCTTCCCCACAAAGGACTGTCCAGAGCTGCTCTTCTTGTCAGGTCGTGGTCATCCCAGCATCTCAAGGACCCTGAGTCTTATGCCTCTATAATTTCAGGCAGATAGATGCTTCCAGTTTCTCTCTCTTTATTTCACAGAATTTCTTTTTAAACTAAAAATGGCTTGAGACTTGCTCTGTTTCTCAATTTTTACTTACAGGGTTTTGCTTGAATGGAGTTTCATCTCTTTCCATTCAAGTATTTTCATCCACCTGCTAACTCACTACAAAACTTTCATACTCCTGGTGCCCCATCATCCATAATAACAGTATTAGCTTAGCAGTGCAGTCTCTCCTGTTACAAACAAGGCAACAGTTTGGCATGTCAGAAGGAGCTCTGGGTTGAGGAACTTTCTAAGACTGCGCATTTGCCGACAGAGCTGACATTCAGACACAAGTCTTTTGAGTTTTACTCCAGCATGCGTCCCTCCATACTGCTAACGTAAAATAAATGTTCTTGATTTTTGCAGACTATTACTCTAACCTGACCAGACACCACAGTTCAGGATGGGGAAGTCTATTTAGATTACCTCACCTGGTTCTCACACTCAAATCTTGATGGCACAAGAAATCCCCAAATGATTTGTAAGGAGTAATGCAGACAAATAAAAAGGACAGAAAGCAGTCAGAAAAGATTCCCATAATCTTAACCTGAGACGGTGGAGGTCACTTATCTAACCTCCCGGGCAGGTAGGAATCTTCAGACGACGTTTCTGAGGTCCAGTCCCTCTTGAATCAGATAACGAAGTACTTCCCTGCTTTGCAAAATGGCCCATTCTCTTTTAAGAGAATTATAACTGGTAACTTGTTTGAATTAAAAGTTCTTTCCTGACATGATGTGCCCCTGTCGCATTCACAGTAAAGTATAAGAACCATATGGTATGAGGATAAATATGTATTTGGAAAGGAGACATTCCTTGTAAAACGTGAACAGATTTCCCTGGACCGTCCTATTTCTAGCCAGGCCTCAACATCATCACTCTGCCTTAAGGACTACTGTTACAAACTATGAAAAACTTACACGAAATGAAAATCTCACGAGACACCAGAATTTTAGGTGAGGAATGGAACAAAAAAAATGTTAATGGGTTCGAGTTCTGAAATTATTATTATGTATCTGGTTTTCATTAAAAGCTATGAGTATCATTCAAACTATAAAACGCCAGTATCTTAAATTCAGTGTTCAGATGGTTCCATTTAAATACACATTAAACACCAGTTAAGAACCTGGCACTGTTCCAGGTAACAGGAATCCACAGACGGGTAACAACGTGGCCCTTGCCTCCAAAGTCCGTTTCTACAGTCCAGTCACGGCTGGAAGGTCAGCCATGCCATGGACCATGGAAGGTCACGTCGGAAGGTCAGCCACGCCGACAGAGAAGTACGAATGACAAATCAGCGTAAGTGCCAGGTACGATGAAAGCTCCCTCAGGAGGGAGCGGGAACTGCCAATGAAAGTGTCTTGGAGGAAGTGGGGTCCGGGCTGGGTTCTGAGAGATAAACAGGAATCTTGCGGGAAAACAAGGAGGGGAAGAGAATCTCGGGAACAGGCGCAGCATGCAGAAAGCACGAAGACGTGACCGCAGCAAGGTATAGTCAGCACGAGATAGGACTTGGCTATCGAGGGCCAGGAAGAAGCAGCGGAGATGACGCTGCTAAGGTGTTAGCTCACGAAGGGTCTCGTGCACCGTGCGAAGGAGCACGGCTTGCACCCTGTGGCCGTCACGAAGGGTCTCGTGCACCGTGCGAAGGAGCACGGCTTGCACCCTGTGGCCGTCACGAAGGGTCTCGTGCACCGTGCGAAGGAGCACGGCTTGCACCCTGTGGCCGTCACGAAGGGTCTCGTGCACCGTGCGAAGGAGCACGGCTTGCACCCTGTGGCCGTCACGAAGGGTCTCGTGCACCGTGCGAAGGAGCACGGCTTGCACCCTGTGGCCGTCACGAAGGGTCTCGTGCACCGTGCGAAGGAGCACGGCTTGCACCCTGTGGCCGTCACGAAGGGTCTCGTGCACCGTGCGAAGGAGCACGGCTTGCACCCTGTGGCCGTCACGAAGGGTCTCGTGCACCGTGCGAAGGAGCACGGCTTGCACCCTGTGGCCGTCACGAAGGGTCTCGTGCACCGTGCGAAGGAGCACGGCTTGCACCCTGTGGCCGTCACGAAGGGTCTCGTGCACCGTGCGAAGGAGCACGGCTTGCACCCTGTGGCCGTCACGAAGGGTCTCGTGCACCGTGCGAAGGAGCACGGCTTGCACCCTGTAGCTGGCCGGCAGCCGCTGCAGGGTGATGGGAGGAGCGATGGGGCCGTATCTTGTCCTCGGAGAGAGGACGCCTAGTGACAGAAGATGCCTGCTGGCTCTTCAGATGCTGTTCCTCCTCACGGTTCATTCATTCACATATTTGGCAACCTGCCCGCTGTGTATGACGTCTGACTCGAGGCAATGGGGACGGAGCAACAAACAACGAAGATCCTCCCTTCAAAAAGCTAGTACTTCAGTGAGAGAGATACTGTGCTCATAAAGGTCTCAGTTTAGGTGCCACGTCCTCAGAGGTTCCCTTGACCGTACGACCCAAAGTAGCTTTTCTCCCTGGTGGCTTTTATTGTTATGCTTTACTCCATCATCATGTTCTCATTCTAAAACTAGGTAAACGTATCACAGTTATGATCATTTGTTTACCATCTGTCTCTCCCTTTAAAATGTAAGGACCATGTCTGTCTTGTTCCTTTAATTTCCAGAGCCTAGCACAGTCTGGTAAACAGGAGGTGCTAAGTACTTGCTGACAAAGAATGAAGAATATACCCAGGGGCGCCTGGGTGGCTCAGTCGGTTGAACGTCTGATTTCGGCTCAGGTCACGATCTCCCAGTTTGTGAGTTCGAGCCCCGCGTCGGGCTTGCTGCTGTCAGCGCAGAGCCCCGCTTCAGATCCTCTCCCCCTTCTCGTTCCGCCCCTCTCCCGCCTGTGCACGCTCTCTCTCTTAAAAATAAAAACACTAAAAGAAAAAAAAGAAAAAAGTACCCGCATGTATAATTTAACTTTCCTAAAAATGTAGAGCTTTTTAGATTCAAACAATTTCCCTGCGTCTGATGGCCAAGTGTTTTTCTAACCTCTCAGCTCACAGAGTCCTTTTAATGCAGTTACTTTAGGAGCCGCCTCACAGCTTTGTAACTCCTACAAGGAGCTACCTCAGTCGGCCATCAGAGAACCACAAACTCCTGCTCTTTTCTGGCTGTCACTCTAGCTTAACTTAGCTGCCCTTGATAATTTCATAATTAACTCATTCAGTAGTGAACACCTTACACCTATGCGCTAAGTAGTGGGGAGACGGGTGTAGCACAGAACAGCATGAAAATGATCTCTGCCCTCAATAAACGGACAGTAAAGTGATGCATTCAAGGCACCAGGCAACTATGAAACTGGAGGTAAGTTCTAGGACAGGAAGGTAGAGCATGCCATGGCAGGGCCACTGGCCACAGGCCGGGGCAGTCAGCTCACCTTCTCAGAAGAGGGAGCGTGAAGAATGGGGGTGTATGTAACGGCTTAGGTCCTGGGCTGAATGCTAGATGGATGCAATGTGACAAAACAACAACCAAAATAAGTAAATAACATTCAAATGGCGCTTATTACGTGCTGTGTATTCTTCGGAGCACTTTACATACACTATTAACCATATACTATTATCATAAACATTACTAACCACACATATTATTAATTTATTCAACGTTCACAACAATCCCGTAAGGCATATACTAGTATTGTCCTCGTTCTACAGGACAGATGTGAGGTACAGACGGTTGAGGGAAGTCTCCAATGTTGTTGAGCCAGGGCAGTCTGGGGCCGGAGCCTGAGTTCTTCACCTCTACACTGTACTGCTTCTCAAAAGCATTACCGACTGTTTTTCTTATTCTATGTTTTCTTTCCTATAATGAGAACCATTTACTTCTACACATGCTATATTTTCAATGGCCATCACTAGTATTAAGCGATCCAATAAAATCAGTTCCTTTTCAACTCAGAGCTTAAGGTATGGATGGCAGTTTGTAACATAACTTTAAGAGGCGACTAATTATTGCAAATGTCTGAAGAATATATCTGAAGAAACACAAAGTTTGATCGATGATTTCACTACCCCTTAAAACAAAAGCACCCAATAGAAAAAAAGGGCAAAAACCATCTGGCATTTTCTTAATGCTCAATTACACACCACATATGATCCGGCAGTTGTAATCCTAGGCATCTACCCAGAAGAGCTATAGATGTACGTCTGTAGATATGCATGTATGTGTATAGAATATGCAAATGCAGAAGAATGTTTACAGCAGCCCTATTTTTAACAGCCTTAAACTGGAACCCACCCAAATGCCCTTGCCCACGAACAACAGACCAGTTAAACAAACTGTTATTTACCGCAACCAATACTCAACAAGAATGAGAATGAATGCTTCGCAACTATATGCAACAACACGGATGAATCTCGCAAACGGAATGTTAATGAAAGAAGCCAGACACACAAACACACAGAGTGTAGGGTTCCATTTACATGAAGTGCAAAACCAGGCAAAGCAAACTGATGCTATTAGGGGGGAAGGAGAGTGGTTTGTGGCAGGTGGGTGCCTGGGAGGGCGCACGAGGAGGCTGACGAGACGCTGGAGATGTGTCGTGTCTTCGACTGGGGGGTGGTTGCTCAAAGGTGCTCGGTTTGTGAAAATCCATCGAGTGTACACTTATGTTTATACTCTTCTGTGTGTATGTTCTACAAAAAGTTAAATGAACGTTGGTATCCTTTTTAAACACAGGGTCTATAATTCTGAAAGAATCTGACGGGGGGGGGAAATAATTATCATCATCACCTAATCACTGGTTGCCAACCACGTGGCAGGTACTGTGTTAAAAGCTTTACGTGAACGAATCTCACTTAATCCTCACAAACATCTTACGGAAACAGGCACTATTTGTTAGCTCCATTTTCCCGTGAGAAAACTGAGGTTCAGAGACATTATGTAATGTGTTAGAGCAGAAAATCAAACTCAGGTAACCCTAACGCCAGAGAGCATATTCTTAGCCATCTAGCTATACCAAATGTCAGTCAGCTATGTCAAGGCAGGAGAAACATACTGGTCTTGAAACTGACTCTACATGAATATTTACTCACATTATTTTTCCCAGTGGAACCTCAAATTAGAAGAAACACTAGACATACTAAAGTATAACAAACAATAGCCTAGACAAGTTGTTCTCCACAACCAAAACTTTCTTCTGTCGCAGCATATTTGTTCAGGCCTGAGAAAATACGTTAAGGTGTCCAAAAATAAACTCTACTTCTCTAATTCAATTCTCTGTCCCTTCAGATTTTTTACTCCAATAAAAAAAAAAAATGTCTTTAAGAAAACATAGCATGGCAGAAAAATACCAGTATAAGCAAACTTTAGCACTATTCTCGATCTCAGTGTGCTGAGCGGGTTGTATCTGAGACCGGGCTGACGACTCACATTCACAGTGTGGAGTCACCAAGCGAGTTCATGAGCGGAAACAGAACAAATGCATTATGTAATAAAGTTTTAACGAAGGTAACACAGGGAAAATAATTCCACAATTAGCTACAGCATTTGGCAATTTACCAACATGAAATTTACCTCTTTGGAGGGGGAAGCGGGAGATGTGAAAATTGTCATCCAATAGGACCATACAAACATAACAAAGAACAGATGGAAAGCCACAAGGTAAACAACGGCCTTTCCTGGTAAATAAAAACAAATAACATTTCATTGAATCCAGGTGAAAACAGGAAGAAGCTTTACATTAAAACACAATATTTAGGGTCAGGAGGCTTAATCCAATAAATAACCTTCATGAAAATCTACTGAAGACATCAAATATGTAAACGCCTTTATCTGCATGACGTAACAATTACAGATATGAAGAAACATTCAATTTCTGCATTTAAGGGTTATCAGCCTGGTTTATAAGTAAAGACTGCAGTCTGAGAGGAGATTTGATTTTATTAAAACGCTTAAGATTCAAGTTGAAACACCTTCTCTCAGTGTATTTCAAGGTCTTTCTAAGTTACATCTAAAAGTTACATTTTAAATGATTTAAAACTTATTTAAGACAGAAGCCACCACCATGAACATTAAGTCCAAGGAACTATCAGCTGAAAGTAATACAGGGAGTTCCCATCACAGTGAATAATGAGTCATCTGAAAAACTCAGTTCCTGGATTGTCCAGAAAAGTTACGCTAAATTTCATTCTCCTTTCAACAAAGGGTGCCCAAGAATTTTCAGCCACTTAAAATTCGGGCCATAACTGGTTCCCAAGTAGATTAGCGTAACATTCAAACACCCTTAGCTCCAAATATTAACTCACAGATATAATTCAAAGCTTTTTGTTGTTTCTGCAGTTTTTCTATTTGAAAGAAGCAGAACAGGTTTCCGAAAGAAGCAAGGACTATTTACCAGGTGCCTAAAGTCCTTTTCCATTTGGAATGTGGCACCACAAACCACTGAACAAAACAAAGTAGACACAAGCATAAAAGTCTGCAATTCTACTCATTTTGAAAGTTGAGATCAAATATTACTTCTTCCACATAAGCCTTCTCCATTACTTTTGCAATTCATTACCTCTTCGTACCATACTCCCTCCAAAATCTGCTCAGACTTCAGTTAAAGCACTTAATTTGTTTCATTAAAGTTAGCTGCTTAATATTGGTGACCTAATACATGCAAAACATTTAAAACAGTCCCTGGTACATAATAAATCCTTGATAAATCCTGGCTACTTTTTTAAGTAATCTCTACTCCCAACGTGGGGCTCGCACTCACAACCCTGAGATCAAGAGTCACATGTCTACTGACTCAGCCGGCCAGGAGCCCCAGTACTGGCTATTATTATCATTACTATCCAAGAATCTTAATTTCCTCTCAAAATTTGGTTCCTTTTGCACGTTCCCTATTTCAGTGTTTCCCAAGTTAAAGAAATGATAAAAGTTGTCACTGGTCTGCAGTGAAATGAGAAACATTAAGAACAATGTAGTGAAGTTTTCATAAAGCTAACATGTACTGAATTCGAAGTACTATTCTTCCTTTGGTCTGAGGTTATTTTTCTCTCACTTCTGGTTTAAAAAGTGTTCTTTTGAAATAAAATAATCATAAAAAAATTAACAATCGTTGGACCCACCCTTTTCTTTTGCTGTTATGCTGGTGCATGTGTGGCTAAGAGAGCAGAACCACCAGTCCCACAGTTAACTGGCGTGGGAAGCCTGGGCCCAAGGACTCCTCACATCGCTCCGCTGATCGGCACAAAGTCCTTCAAATTCCAATTCCTAAAATCTCTCTCAAAGTAAACTCTCTCTCGTTATTTTCACTCTCAATGTAACAGCTCATATCCTGTTGCTTATCTCATTTGGTTCACTGCAAAAGCCAACTGGTCTCCTTGCCTCCAGCCCATCTCAATGGCCAGTAGAAAATGTGTTGTTCAGAGTATCACCTTGGCTGTGACACTGCTGGGAAGTGACTCCACGTGCATGACCGGTGTATGCGCTGTAAACCACTGGGACTTCTCAGTAGCCACGTTTGACCACAGCTACTCCGATCACTAATTCCACCCACTGAAAGCCTACTTGAAGGTATATAATGTGTACCTTATTTCTAACCCTCCCTATAGTCCTGGAAGGTGTTCTTTCAGTTTACAAATGTGAAACCTGAGGCTCAGAGAATTTAGTATCTTGCCAATGTCACTTAGTAAATGATAAAGCCAGAATTCAAACCCACATCCGCCTGACAAAAATCCAAGGTTCTTTTCATTACGTCGTATTTTCCAAAAGTAGGTTTCCTTCACTTTACCCACCATCTTAGTAGTTACATCCGATTTCAGAGCCAACATCTGATGCCAAGATAAAATCCTTCCCACATCTCCCATCTATCTTCAAATTTGCTTTCTTTTCAACGTCCACTAAAACTGATTGTCACCCTCACTGAAAACTCTGGTTTCTGAAAATCTCTGCTCCCTTCAGGTTGAACCCCATGGTCTACCCAATGGATTCATTATTATTCCTTCATTTGCCTTTCCTTTGGAAAAGTATACTGGAGCTCAGTCTCCTACTCTTATGTGAACAGTGAGGCATTTACTGAGTCTGCAGTATTATTTTTACTTAGCTTGCTTCACTTATTTATATTTTTGCCTGGCCTCCATATTCAATCAAATTTGTCAATCTTCGTCTGTATACTACTGTATAGCTTTGAGATAAACGGTAACCTTGAGGTACTTTAAACTTCTTAATCATTTAGTTACTTACAACTAAGGTCAGCATATGAAACAATATACTCTCAAAATATTTTTAAAGACATTTAATATATTTTTAGAGTATTTCTGCTCTCCACAGAACAAAATGGTTTCTGCTTTAAAAATCTCAACCCTCAGCTAAAAGAACAAAACAGATAAATCTCTTAGCATAATGCCTGAAATATAATAAGTTCTTAACAAATGGAAATTATCACATTATAATGTAATGAAACACTGCTTTTATTTATTTATTTTATGTTTATTTTTAATCTTGAGAGGGAGGGAGTGAGAGGAAGAGAGACAGACAGACAGAGCACAAGCAGGGGAGGGGCAGAGAGAGAAGGAGACACAGAATCCAAAGCAGGCTCCAGGCTCTGGGCTGTCAGCACAGAGCCCAACATGGGGCTTGAACTCACGAACCGCAAGATCATGACCTGAGCCGACGTTGGGACACTCAACTGACTGAGCCACCCAGGCGCCCTGATGAAATACTGCTTTTAAATAAATTAGAAATAATGTGATTGTTAGTAAGAAAACTTCTGGTCACATATATATGCTATAAACCATTGGTCAGAAGTAACAAAGTAAAATCTTAGTTAACTAAGCAAATTAAATCAAAGCAAAAAAAAAAATCTATAAATCAAAAAATCTGATTCAAAAATCACCGGTAAGTGAATTTAAAAAAACAAACAAATAAGCAAACAAAAAAACTCCATCAAAAGAATCTTTGAAAGACATGGGCAAAATAGCCCCAAGAAATAATAAGTTAAATGTTCTTTTATAAATACTTCAGAAATTTCTCTTTCTGTATCTGTGCTATCACATATAGAAAACAGTTTTGATTTAAAGGAAGAAAATCAAGCCTACCAAGGGGAGGAAGTCTATATTCCTCTCCAACCCTGGCTAGAACTGACAGATCAGAGTCAAAGGCAACTTGAGATCTACATGCTTAATGCCTCTTTCCAATAAGAATAAGTATTTATCAGTAATTTCTAACCGTTCAACTGTTTTAGAAATCCTCTGGATTTTGTATCTCAAATCAAGTTTTATTTTTGAAATTTGATTTCAATAACTTAGTATTTTCTTTTATCCTGGTGAAATATTGAGCAATGATTTTTCCCTCTAGGCATTATCTCGTTGACTAGTTGTTACAAAAAGTAGAATTCCCTTTCAAAATAAACTCGTAATACAATTCACAAATTTAGTCTGGTTATTTTGTAAGATGTCTGTGAGCAGTAAAGCATTATTTTTAACAAACACATTATCAAGAGAACCATCAGTAAAATCTGGGCGTCATGAAACAAAATCCCCTCTTCAACCCTAGCTAGAACGGGTATTAAAAATCTTTGGGGGTGCCTGGATGGCTCAGTTGGTTGGGCACCCGACTCTTGATTTTGGCTCAGGTCATGATCTTGCGGTCCTGGGACCAAGCCCTGTGGCAGTTCCATGCTCAGGGTGGAGCCTGCTTGGGATTCTCTGTCGCCCTCTGCCCCTCCCCCACTCAAGCTCTCTCTGTCCCTCTAAAATAACTAAACATTAAAAAAAAAGAAACAAAATCTTTGAAGTACCACTGTCAAGAGTTCTGAAGAACATACAAGGCATAAATATGCACATAAATATATCAAAGAAGTTTCGGTACTAGGTGCCTTACAAAATAACAGCTACTCCAACTTATATAAACACCACAAATGAAAAGATATCGAATGAATACGAATAAACACAATACTGTATCTCCTACTTAAACTTTAAAAACACAGATTTTATTTCTGAAAACAAAAACACATATAGTCATCACTAAATAAAAGCAAGCAGGCTGCAATTACGATACCATAAATATTCTACTTAAATTGAGACTTAAATTGCCTTACCGTTTTCTCCATTTCCAGAGAGAGTAACTAGAATAGAACAAAAATAGTGAATAAATAATATACTTTAAACATTTTGTACATAAATTTTCAGAGCAACTATTCATCCTAATATCTTTTTCACAAAAATAAAATTTAGTTATAATATGTAAACACTAATGCAAATTCAAGATTGCACACTTTTTATTTATTATTTTTTTAAATATAATGTATTGTCAAATTGGCTAACATACAGCGTATACAGTGTGCTCTTGGTTTCAAGGGTAGATTCCCATGATTCATCACTTACATACAACACCCAGGGTTCATCCCAACAAGTGCCCCCCTCAATGCCCATCACCCATTCTCCCCTCTCCCCCACCCCTCTTCACCTCTCGGTTTGTTCTCTGTATTTAAGAGTCTCTTATGGTTTGCCTCCCTCCCTCCCTGTTTGTAACTTTCTCCCCCTTCCCCTCCCCCATAGTCTTCTGTTAAGTTTCTCAAGTTCCACATATGAGAAGACTGCACACTTTAAAAACACTAAAATGCTAAACATAAATTTTTTTTTCTCATCAACCAATCACATTAAAATTTTTTTCAGACCTTTGTTACTTTCAAACCTATCAATACGTATACAGTTATGTTTTCTTTAGCTCTTTCCTTAATGCCACCTACAGAATAAATAGGACTCTCCTCTATGGCACTCATATTTACGTAATCAGTCTGGGATGTACCTTACTAAACTTTGTGAAAACTATACTCAAGACAATTTGTCTTTTTCTATAGAAAAAAGGAAAGGAACCCATCCCTATAATTTTTAGAGTGCTTTTTATCTCTAGCCTAAAACCCTGGGAATTGCTATTTATTCCTTCTCCCCAGGTAGTCCAATGGCTTTTAGGTCCTGTTAATTCTACTACCTAAGCCTCTTCAAATCTGTCACCTCCTTTCAATTTTTCCCATGACCTTATTTCAGGCCCTCTTCAAACATAATGGCTTAAAGACACTTTCAACTATCAGTTTCAACACACCTCACCACCAGCAAATTTGATGGCTGAATATTCTTTAACACTTCCCAGCAGCCTTCAGAATAAAGTCCAAGATCTTCAGGGTAGCAACCACAGCCCTCTGTGATCTGCCTCTCCGGTCTGTCATTTGCCCATACCTGTGGTCTAATTATCCTGAACAAACAGCAGTTTCCTAAATGTATCGAGCAGTTCCACATGTGCCGTGTGCCTCTCCAACTCATACTCCAAGGCACAATTTAAATACTACCTCCTTTGTAAAGCCTTCCCGAGTCCCTCTTTAGGCAGAGCGGACACTCCTTTCTATCATCACTGCTCACTCTTTCATCTCTACCATGCCACGCCATTTTTTTTGCAATTACTTGGTGATATGTCTGTCTCACTCTACTGGACTGCACAGGTGTGGAATCATGTCTTAGATTAACAACCCTAAAAATTATCATTAACTGTATTTTGCAGACAAGTAAGCTAAAGCTCAAAATATTTAAGTGACTTGGCTAAAGTCACAAAACTAGTACATGTAGTGTAGCTCAAGCCTACTTGGACTTGTATTCTGTCCGATAGTGTCTCTCATCTTATTCATTGTTTTAGTTCCAAAGCCTGGCATACGGCAGCAATGCTTAAGAAATATTTGTTAATTCAATAACCATTTTGGACTAAAATCTGTTGATAAAAGAGAGAAGTACCTGGACACCTCCTTAATAAACTAAAATAGATCTACTTCAATCCCCAAACCAGCAGGCATAGGGCTTCTTCTCAACCCAGCTCAGAACAGTCAGGTAGAAGAGTGGAGTAGTTAGATCCTGGGCTGGTCCCCCCTGGCCTCACAGAGCATTCCCCATTTATGCTAACATACATTAAAAATAAAATTTTCAATACTGTCACGACGTGAAATGATCAGGAAGCACTAGGCAGGCCACACAATGATGAGAAATAAATTAGTGGTATACAAATGGAAAAGAAGCAAATGTATCACTAGTTGTATATTGTAAGACTACAAGCCTTCATAGCCACAGAAAACCAACGGAGAAACTACCATAAAGAGAGGTGGTGGTGGTATACAGAAATCAGAGCTTTCCCAACATGCATGCAATCACTCTGTAGAAATTAGAAGTGAATGAAAGTTTTATTTATAAAGCCACCTAAAAAGATAACATTCCTCTGGGTGGACGTAAGAACTGGGCAAGATCTACACGAGGGCTCCCCACAAGCCTCCACTGATGCCATGGGGACGGATGCTTCATTCCTGCCCCGTGGGAATGGACATCTACCAACTGCCCAGGCCTTCACCTGCTCTGTCACGGCCCAGTAGGAAAGTGGGGGAGGAGATACAAGAGGGTTTCCTTGCGAAAGCTGGGCCCGGGGGAAGCCTAAGCCCACACTCAGCCTCTGCTGGAGAAAGTGGCGACAGAGTGTAGTTTTTCCGTGGTTTTTGGCTGGAGCAGGGCAGTCACTGTCTAGTTTTGTCTTCCTAGGTTGCCCTTCTCCTGGTTTGGCTAAAGAAAACCAGCTTCCTTGGGGTTTTTCTGTCTGTGCCCACTGGTGCTTCCAGGCTGCCAGCTTCTCTAGCATGCAGGATGGGACACATGAAGCAGGGAGTTTGCCTCACTATCATTCCTCAGGCACCAAGGTCCTCAGCTGATCTGCCTTTCTCTCTCCACACTTCAGAATCTTATGTTTGTTTATGTTCCAGGGTTTTTTTATTGTTATTATTTTTAATGTTTATTTATTTGAGAGAGAGAGAGATAGAGACAGACCGTGAGCAGGGGAGGGACAGAGAGAGAGGGAGTCACAGATTCTGAAGCAGGCTCCAGGCTCCGAGCTGTCAGCACAGAGCCCGACGCGGGGCTTGAACTCATAGACTGTGAGATCATGACCTGAGCTGAAGTCGGACGCTCAACCAACTGAGCCCCCCAGGCGCCCCCCGTACAATATCCAGGGGTTTTAGTTGTACTTAGCAGGAAGAACAGTGTGTATTCACTTGTCCCAGAACTGGAAATTCCAATTTGTTTCTTTTTACTGCAGAGTAGTATTCTATTGTATGGAGGTCCCACAACTTATTTATCCATTTACCAGCTGATAAGACATTTGCTTTTGGTTTTTGGCTACTATGAATACTCACATACAAACCTTTGGGTGGACAGATATCTTCATTACTTGGGTAAATATTAGATACGAGATTGCTGGAGCTCTGTTTAACTTTATCAGAAACAGCCACACCGCTTTCAAAAGTGGCTGTATTGTTTTACATTCCCCACCAAAAATGTACGTTACAAGTTGCTTCACACCCTCATCAACACTTGGAACTGTCCATCTTTAAACTCGCAGCTATTCTAAAAAATACATAGTGATACCTCATTGTGATTTCGTGTTTCCCTAAAGACTAATGATGCTGAATATCTTTTTACATGCTTATTGGCCAGTCCTACACTTCTTTGTGAAGTTGTGTGTTGAGATTGTTGGCCACATTTTAATCATTATTTCCTTTATTATTGAACTGTAGGCTCCTTATATATCCTAGATATAGTCCTTATTTAACCAATATATTGTGCAAATATTTCCATCTAATCCATATTTTATCTTTTCACTTATTTAACAGTTTTATTTATTTTTTAAAGAAAAACAGTAAAACAATGAGTTTTAAAGAGCAGAAATATTTTATTTTGATGAAGCCTAATTTATCATTTTTTTTCTTATATGGTTCATGCTTTGGGCCCTACTTAGCAAATCTTTACCAACCAGAGGACACAAAGACTTGCTCATATATTTCTTTCTTGAGGTTATATAGGTTTTACATTTAGGTCTGTAATCTATTTTAAAAGCTGATTTTAAAAATTATGGTATAAAAAGGATGGTATAAACAGGGTTGAAATAAATTTTATTGCATTTAGATGGCCAACAGTTCCAATCTTTTTAGCTGAAACTATCCTTTCCCTGTTGAATTGCCTTGAAACTTTTGATAAAAAAACTAATTAAAAATTAAATTAATGGGGGTTATCTACGTGGCTCAGTTGGTCAAGCATCCGACTTTGGTTCACGTTATGATCTCATGGCTCAGATTCTCTGCTGTTAGTGCAGAAACTGCTTCAGATCCTCTGTCTCCTCTCTCTGCCCCTCCCCCATGCTTTCTCTCTCTCAAAAATAAACATTTTTTAAAAAGTAAATAATGTGTAAGGGTCTGTTTCTGAACTCTTATTCTGCCTATTGATGTATATGTGACCAATCTTACCCCAATACCACACTCTCTTGATTATATGTAGCTCTTAGTAAATCTTGAAATCAGACAGTGTGAGTCCTCCAACTTCTTTTTGAAAGGTGTTTTGGCTATTTTAGGTCCTTTGCATTTCCATATAAATTCTAAACTTATCTTACTGATTTCTTAAAAAAAAAAAAAAATGCCTGCTGGGATTTTGGTTGGCTTTGTGTTGACTCCATAGATCAATTTGGAAAGAACGGACATCTTTGTAATAATCAGTCTTCCGTTCCACAGACACAGTGCATCTCTTCATTTTAGATTTTATCTCATCAATACACAAAATCTTGTATGTATTTTGTTACATTTATCCCTAAAGTGTTTAATGTTTTCGATGTGATTATAAATAGTGCTTTTAAAAAATTTCAATTTCTAATTCTTATTAGTTAGAAATATAGCTGAGTTTTGTTTAGTGATCTTGCATCATATCCTATGAACTTGCTAAATTCACTTATTAGTTTTTAGTAGTATTTTTGTGATCTTGCATCATATTCTATGAACTTGCTAAATTCACTTATTAGTTTTTAATAGCATTTTTGTATATTCCTTGGGATTTTCTACATATATGATGTCTATTAACAGTTTTCCTCTCCCTACTATCTATGTATATGCATATACATGCTTTTTTTTAAAGTAAAACATCTCATGAGTTCATACTAATAATTCAAATTCAAATTCAAGTCTACAAAGTTTTTATCATTTATCTTGTAATTGTACTTTTTTTTTTTTTTAAGAACTGAGAACCCTGGTTCTCAAAAACAGGATGAAGAATTAGAATATCATATATTACTCATTTAATTTTTTTAAATGCTTATTTTTGAGAGAGAGAGAGAGAGAGAGAGAGAGCGAGCGAGCGCAAGCAGAGGAGGGGCAGAGAGAGAGGAAGACAGAGGATCTGATGCGGGCTCTGTGCTGACAGCAGCGGGTCCAATGCAGGGCTCGAACTCTCCAACCACGGTATCATGACCTGAGCTGAAATTGGATGCTCAACTGACTGAGCCACCCAGGCGTCCCTTATTACTCATTTTCTTTATCCCATATTGCCCACCCAACAACTTCGATAATGAGACCAATATGACTACTGAAAATATGATTACTCATTTAAATAATTTTTTCACGCTGCTGTCCATTTTTTAATAGCTCTACTATATCTACATGTTGTAGCATATACCCAATTACAAACTATAGTCCCTTTTCCTTATTACCTTTACTTATAGGTCTTAGGTCTCTAAGAACAGACGTATTTAATGTTCATATCAGAGTTTAAGTTGATATCTCTGCACTCTGGTTGTCTAAAACTCATTCCCATTCTCTAGCAAACTGGTTTTGTCATAGATATTATTCAATTTGTTGAATGTTTTTGTGCTCTGGGGAGACTCAAAAATAATGCACCATCACCTTCCCAGAATCTCATGACAGTGACTTTTTGAAAAGAACAGACCAGAGGTGCCTGGGATGGTTGAGCATCCGACTCCTGATTTCAGCTCAGGTCATGATCCCAGGGTCATAGGACTGAGCCCCAAGCTTAGCACAGAGCCTGCTTAAGATTCTTTCTCTTGGGGCGCCTGGGTGGCTCGGTCGGTTAAGCGTCCGACTTCGGCTCAGGTCACGATCTCGCGGTCCATGAGTTTGAGCCCCACATCGGGCTCTGTGCTGACAGCTCAGAGCCTGGAGCCTGTTTCAGATTCTGTGTCTCCCTCTCTCTCTGCCCCTCCCCTGCTCATGCTCTGTCTCTCTCTGTCTCAAAAATAAATAAACGTTTAAAAAAATTAAAAAAAAAAAAAAGATTTTCTCTCTTCCCCCGCCCCTCTCCGCTGCTCTCCCATGGGCGCTCTCCCTCTTCCTCTCTGAAAATAAATAAGTAATGAAAAGAATAGGCCAGACGCCTTATGAAATGTACCGGATTTGTCTGTTTCTTTTTGGTGTCCTCAACTTCATACTCTATCCCCTACCCCAAACTCCTCTTCCTATTATTCCTCTCCAAGTGTAAAGGTTTCAATGTAATTTGGGGGTGGGAGGGAGAGAATGGACAAGAATATTCAGATCTGAATATTCTGGGATCAGGAGGCATATTATTGAAGTTTGTTACTCTGCCACGCTTGGAACACTTCACAAGGTAGCAACCACCAAGTCTCTCCTTTGTGAAGGCACATTTTTCACTTAACAATCATGAAGTCTTTTGTGGGGTAAAAGTTAACAATATGTGAATATCTTCTTCACCCAACACGTTCCACCGAATGGTGTTAATATCCGCTGATGAATCAATTATTTTGTAGAATTTGAAAATTACCATTAAAAACCCTCTTTTATTTATTTCTACACTTTTAAGCAGGCATTCTTCTATAAAGTGCTTTCAACTAGTGATTAACTAGAGCTTCCGAAAAAGGCAGCACAAAAACTTAATTATTGCCCTTTACCCACTTTCAGAACAGAATGTTGATATAACATTCAACTCCACTGTTAGCAAATAAATTCAAATTTTCTCTTTTTGAATATCAACGAGGAAACTTATGGATTTTTATTTAATATGCCATTATCGGCTACCCTCATTCTTTTTTAGGCTCAAACTGTCTCGTCTTTGGCCAATGCTCTTCCGAGGGACCCCTGCAACCTCCTGAATGGGCCCCATTAGTCTCTGAGCACGTCTTTGCGGTCTAGCACAAGATGTCCCAGGGCTCACTTTACATCTTCCCTCCTGCAGACCTGAAATTAGCCATTTCTCCAAGGGGCACTGGTTCTTTTTTTTTTTTTTTTTTTTTTTTTTTAAGTAGGCTCAAACCCTAATGTGGGTCTTGAACTCACGACTCCTACCCATACCCCCCCACCAAATCAAGAGTGGCATGCATTACGGACCCAGCCAGCCACGGTGCCTGCATTGGTTCCTTTTAGTAGTATTTGGAAACCAAGTGTTGAATACTAGGGGTGCTCATAGCTACTGGAGTTTCATTGCTTTTAGGCCCTTTGGGATGACCGAAATAGTGTTACAAATCCATATTTATATTCACATTGATATTTCCAATTCAAATAGAACATTATGAAGTTTTTCCTTAATTTTCTTGGCATTATATTTGTATCTCTTTGCATTTATGTACAGTGAAAATCTTAGTTCCTAATTAATTTACTTACTCAGCTCATCCTAAAATATAAACAAAATAGTTTAAAAACTGCATACTAGTTTACGGTTTCTTTGTAGTTTTAAAATTCTGCTTCGTTTTGGCTTTAAACTATATCCCACGAAGGAGTACAATATCCAAAAGCCACTTGAAACGATTCTTTCCTGTGTATAGTATCAATTTTACGTAAAATTAAGTTATTTGTGTCATGGTCCCAAACTTTACAGTTTGCTCTTGCCTCCTCTTTGTTTAATTTTATTTTTTGAATATGCAAAAAATATAAATGGCTTAAAAGCCAAAACTACACAAAAAGGTACTCAGAAAGACCTAGCTCTCCTTCCTTACCCTCTCACTCCAGGTAGTCATTTTTATTAGCCTCCTTTATCATACTTCTTTTAGCAAAATAAACAAATAAAAATGTATTTCTAATTTCTTCCTTTACATATTTATTCTGCATCTTGCTTTTCTCATTTAACACACCCTAGAAATCACTGCACATTAGTACATAGAGACAATCATTGTCTGTGTTTTAAAGCACTGCACAGTATTCCATTGTGTGGGTGTTCAGTTCTACAATCAGGGCTCTGTTGATAGACATTTGGGCAGTCTCCAACCTCTACTGTTACAAACAATGTGGCAATGAATAAACTTATGCATGTGTTGTTTATTTGTGGAAGTTTATTCTCAGTGTCGATTACTGATAATGAAATTACCGGACCAAAAGTAAATCTGCCTGGTTTCCCCAAATCCCTGTTAGAAGGGTTGTTCCACTTTATACCCCTCCCAGCGATGCTGGAGACTGCCTGTTTTTCCACCATCGACCCAATACAGTGTTTCTAAACGTTTTGTATCACAGGGTGATTTTACTTTGCATTTTCTTCTACATGAGAATAAGCATCTTTTCATATGTTTATGAGCCAGTCCCTTCCTTCCATCCTTTCCCCGGAACTGTTTCTGTCACTTATGCACTTTTTTTTTTTCTATTGGGCTTTCCTCACTCCCCGGTTATAAGGCCATCCACCCATGTTTCTTTCCAGTACTTGAGTGTTTTCATTTTTTACATTCAAATGTGGCCCATTTTGAAAGGGGAAAAGTATCAGATAAGCCTGAAAAATCTTGTGTTGCCAGAAAGTCAGGAAAGGATAAATGATGGCGACATGTTGAAAGAACATGGAAAAGTTGAAGGGGCTCCTACGGGCCAGATCTGGGACAATATGAGGAGCAGATTACAGAGTCGCAAGGTATTTGCCCACAAAGACACCCATCTGGGGTCAGATGCCGAGACACCGTGCGGGCCACAAGCCATGTACTAAGGAGAAATCCAACCGTGGCACAGGCTGATCAAAACCTTGGCCGACTACAGAGAGCTCTAGAGCAGGCGGGCCCCTTCTCACTCAGACCCGGGATGGACGCAGGCTGGCACAGGAAGGTGTGACCGTGTGTGCAGTTAGTCACATTGACAGAGCTGACAGCCAGAAGCTGACACAACTGAGCGGCAAGCGCCTCCTCGAAGGATCTGTGTGGTACGTCTGAGTCTACTTCTTAATTACAAAGAGACACTGTACCTTTACGGGATGGAGAAACTTGGCCTGAAGCGCCTGAAGTGCTAACTGAAGTTAACATCCGACACATGGTACAATCCATGGCAGAGCGTCACTCTGGGGTACTCCTGCTAAAAACACGCGCTTTGAATCTAATCGTGACGAAGCACCACCTGATTTAAGGGGCATTCCGCAGAGGAAGCCTGTCCTCGTCAAAACTGTTATGGTCTTGGGGCGCCTGGGTGGCGCAGTCGGTTAAGCGTCCGACTTCAGCCAGGTCACGATCTCGCGGTCCGTGAGTTCGAGCCCCGCGTCAGGCTCTGGGCTGATGGCTCGGAGCCTGGAGCCTGTTTCCGATTCTGTGTCTCCCTCTCTCTCTGCCCCTCCCCCGTTCATGCTCTGTCTCTCTCTGTCCCAAAAATAAATAAAAAACGTTGAAAAAAAAACTGTTATGGTCACGAGAGGGAAAGCAATACTGAGCAACTCTTCCAGATGAAAAGACACTAAGAGACGGGGGACTACCCGCAGTGCGTGATCCTAGGCGGGACTGTGGAGCAGAAGGGATGAGTGGGGCACCTGGTGAAATCTGAATAAGGCTTACAGACTGGGGTAGTGTTTTATCAACGCTAATTTCCTGATTCTGTGAACCGTATGCTGATACTACGTAAGAAAATGTTCTTTGCTGCGGATGGAAGTTTGTGCCCCCCCCCCCCGCCCAATTCATAGATTTTTTGAAGATGGGGCCCTTGGGAGGTGACTAGGTCATAAAGGTGAAGCCTTCGAGAATGGGATTAGTGCCCTTATAGGAGATCTCAGAGAAATCCTTTGTCCCTTCTGCCACGTGATGATATAGCGAAAAGATGGCCATCTATGAACCAGTAAGCGGGCCCGCACCAGACAACAAATCTGTGGTGCCTGATGCTGCACTTCCCAGCCTTCTGAGAAATAAATTTCTGTTGTTTATAAGCCACCTGGTCTGCGGTGCTGTTACAGAAGTTTGAACAAACTTGTTCTTAGAAAATATCACTGAAGTATCGGTGAAGGGACATTATATCTGCAACTTACTCTCAAACTCTTTCAGAGACAATGACAAAGAACGTGCAGCAAATAATAACATTCAGGGAATCAGGGTGAAGGATATATGAAAATCCTTCGGACTATTTTTCCCAAGTCTGAAATTACTTTGAAATTAAAAGTTTAGGGACGCCCGGGGGGCTGGCTCAGGCGGTTAGGCATCCAACTCTTGATCTTGGCTCAGGTCCTGATCTCACGGTTTGTGAGATCAAGCCCTCCATCGGGCTCTGTGCTGGCAGTGTGCAGCCTGCTTGGGATTCTCTCTCTCTCTCTCTCTCTCTCTCTCTCTCTCTCTCTCTCTGTCTCTCTCTCTCTCTCCCTCCCTCCCTCCCTCCCTCTCTCTGCCCCTCCTCAGCTCTTGCTGTCTCTCAAAATAAATAAATAAACATTAAAAAAATAATAAAATTAAAATGCTGAAATAGAAGCAAAGCAAAAATAAGATTTTATCAATTTGTAGTTTATTCTTGGAGCATCATGTGAGGTACGGACTGGATTTTATCTCTCACCAAATATCCACCCAGTCGTCCCATCGGTTCCTCTGTGACTTGAGATGCTACTTTCATCATGTCCTACATTTCTATAATTACTATTTGTGGACATTCTAGTCGGCTCCGTTGGCCAATACTTCTATCCACGCACCATACCATACAATTGTTTAAGGCTTTATTTTCTAGAGCAGCTTTAGGTTCAGAGCAAAACTGAAGGGACAGTAGAGTGAGTTCTCAAATACCCCCTTACCCCAACAGGTTTTTTTAATTTAAGAGAGACAGCGCGCGCACGGTGCATGAGCAAGGGAAGGGCAGAGAGAGAGAAAGAGAGAGAATCCCAAGCAAGCTTCATGTTGTCAGCCCAGAGCCCGATGTGGGGCTTGATCCCATTAACCATGAGATCATGACCTGACCCGAAATCAAGAGTCAGACACTCAACTGACTGAGCCACCCAGGCTCCCCCCACAGATTTAATTATAGAGGTTTTGTAGTTTAAAATCTGGTGGGGCTTGCCCTCTTTATGACTCTTTTTCAGAGGTTTCCTGGTTCTTTCCTGTTTGTTTTTCCCAATGACTTTTAGGATCGACTTATCTAGTGCCAGAAAAAAGACAACTTTGTTGAGAATGGAATTCATTTATATATTGACTTGAGGAGATCAGAAATCTCTGTAATGTTGAGTTATTCTATTCATGAACATGAAATATGAAATGTCTTTCCACTTATTTAAGTCTACTTTTGTGTTTTTCAAGAATGTTTACCCCTTACAGATTTGGCATATTTCTTAATTTTATTCTTAAGTATTTTATCTTTTTGATGTTAGTGGAAAAGGAGACTTTTCTTCCACTATGTTTTCAAACAAATTATTATGTATATACAGAAAGTATTGGGTTTTTGTTTGCTAATTTTACCCAGTTCTTTTGGTTTCAGCGTTCTGCTGTTATTGATCCTCTTGGCTTTTCAACATATACTATCACATCATCTACACAGAGAAGTAGGTTTTTCTATTCCTTTCCAATGTCTTAGGCTTCTAATTATTTTCTCTTGATTGAATATAGCAGTTGATTTTGTCAATACAGTACAATGGCACACAGCAATGGCCATGGTAACAAAGCATCTTACTTGTTCCTGGTTTTAGCAGAACGTGATCAAGTATTTTGTATGTGTGTAATTTTGTCCAAAAGTCATTTATTACTATTTTATCAAGTCTTTTTTAAAATGAGAAATAGGGGCATCTTAATGGCTCAGTCAGTTAAGCATCCGACTCTTGATTTCAGCTCAGGTCATGTTCCTACAGTTGTGAGTTCAAGACCCACATTGGGCTCTGTGCTGACAGTGCAGAGCCTGCTTCGGATTCTCTCTCTCCCTCTCTCTCTGCCCCTCCTCTGTTAGCACTCATTCTCTCTCTCACTCTCTCAAAATAAATAAATAAACCTTAAAAAATACATAAAATTAGAAATAGATGTTGGCATTTTTCAAGTAATTCTTCATCATCTACAGCAATAATGCCTTTTCTTCCTAAATGATGAATTTAATAACAAAAGGTAAGTAGAAGAAATTAGCTACTACCTCCCGGATGGACGGTAATACCACTTTTTCCAGAGGCACAGTCCTTTCAGTAGTGATGTGCTCCCCACCCTCCACCCCCTTCACCACTATTGGTAGCTTTGTCCCCAAAGATCAACAAGTCTAAAAGAATTTAAATAGGTATTTCATGAAAAAAGAATTCTACGGCAAAAGTTTAGAAAAATACTGGGTGAAACAGTTACTGACTTGGTTATGGCAGGGCTTCTTAAAACTTGTAATATGCATAAAATATCTAGGAATAAACTTAACAAAAGAGGTGAAAGACCTGTACTCTGAAAACTATAAAACACTGAGGAAAGAAATTGAAGACGACACAAAAAAATAGACATTCCATACTCGTAGACTGGAAGAACACATATTGTTAAAAAATATCTATTATTACCCAAAGCAATCTACACATTTAATGCATTCCTTATCAAAATACCAACAGCATTTTTCAAAGAACTAGGACAAACAATTCCATAACTTGTATGGGATCACAAAAGACCCCAAATAGCCAAAAAAAATCTTGAAAAAATAAGAAACAAAACTGGAGTTATCACAATTCCAGACTTCAAGTTATATTACAAAGCCGTAGTGATCAAGACAGCACAGTGCTGGCAGAAAAACAGACACATAGATCAATGGAAAAGAATACAGAGCCCAGAAGGAAATTGCTAATTATATGGTCAAATAATCTTTAACAAAGTAAGAAAGAATATCCAATCAGAAAAAGACAATCTCTTCATAAATGGCACTGAGAAAACTGGACAGCCACATGCAAAATAATGAAACTGGATGACTTTCTTACACACAAAAAATAAATTCAAAATGGATCAAAGACCTACATATGAGACCTGAAACCATAAAAGAGCAAAGACAGTAACCTTTGACATCGGCCACAGCAACTTCTTAGATGTGTCTCCTGAGGCAAGGGAAACAAAAGCAAAAATAAACTATTGGGATTACATCAAAATATAAAGCTTCTGCACAGCAAAGGTAACAATCAACAACCTAAAAAACCTACCAAATGGGAGATGTTTGCCAATGACCTATACAATAAAGGGTTAATATCCAAACTAGATGAAGAACTTCTACAACTCAACACCAAAAAAACAAATAATGCAATTAAAAATGGGAGAAGACATGAATAGACATTTGTCCAAGAAGACACACATTTGTCTAACAGACACAGGAAGATGTACTCAACATCACTAATGATCAAGGAAATGCAAATCAAAACCACAACGAGAGATCATCTCACTCCTGTCAGAATGGCTAAACCCAAAAACTTAAGAAACAAGCGTTGGTGAGGAAGTAGAGAAAAAGGAACCCTTGTGCACTGATGGTAGAAATGCAAACTGGTACAGCCACTGTGGAAGACGGAGGTTCTTGAAAACATGAAAAATAGAGCGACTCTATGATCCAGGAACTGCACAACTGGGTATTTACTCAAAGAATATGAAAACGCTAACTTGAAGGGATATACGCACCCCTATGTTTACTGCAGCATTATTTACAATAACCACCTATGGCAGCAACCCAAGTGCCGACAGATAAATGCATAAGGAAGCTGTGCTATAGGGGCGCCTGGGTGGCTCAGTCGGTTGAGCATCCGACTTCAGCTCAGGTCACAATCTCGCGGTCCGTGAGTTCGAGCCCCGTGTCAGGCTCTGGGCTGATGGCTCGGAGCCTGGAGCCTGTTTCCGATTCTGTGTCTCCCTCTCTCTCTGCCCCTCCCCGTTCATGCTCTGTCTCTCTCTGTCTCAAAAATAAATAAACGTTAAAAAAAAAAATTAAAAAAAAAAAAAGAAGCTGTGCTGTATATTCACAATGGAATGTTACTGAGCCATAAAGAAGGAAACCTTGCCATTTGCAACTACATGGATGGATCCAGAGGGTGCAATGCTATGTGAAATAAGCCGGTCAGAGAAAGACGAATAGCGCACGGTTTCACTCCTCTGTGGAATTTAGAAGGCAAAACGAATGAACAAAGGCAAACCAAACATAACCGACTCTCAACTACAGAGCACAAACTGATGGTTACCAGAGGGGAGGTGGGTGGTGGATGAAACAGGGGAAGGGGATTAAGAGGACGCTTATGCTGACAAGAGATGCGAAGTCTACGGGACTGCTCAATCACTACACTGTACCCCTGAAACTAATACAACACTGTTAATTACACTGGCATTTAAAACGGAAACTTGTAATATGCAAATGAGCACTGTGATATTAAAGAACTACTATATGAAGTACAAGTGCATTTGACCGTGCACATTTATACATCTTTGTATTCCCAGTGCCAAATACGGTACGGAGAACACTATACGCACTTAATGTTTGTTAAATGACGAAATCAACACGGAGATATTCTTAAGGTCGGGGGCATATCTGTATTCAAGATTGTGAGCTATCTCCTATGTGAATACATTCAATTCTCCCTCTTCTACTAGCATGGAAATTGGTGCTATGTAATCAATTCACTCAGTCAACAAATATCTGAGTACATATTAAGCAGGACCTGTTTTTAGGTTCTGGAAATAAAGCAGTGAACATATTACTCAGGAGAGAAACACAAATAACTACATTAAGCAGCAGTAAGTGCCATGAAGAAAAACAACGCGGCGTAAGAAAGTGAAAGAGGAAGTACTTATGTTCCATGGCGCAGTCAGCAAAGCCTCTCTGACAGTTGAGCCTTTCGAGAGAAACCTAGATGGAGAGAAGCAGCCCTTCGGAATCTGGGAGGAAAGCATCCCAAGCAGAAAGAGAAGGAAGTACAAAGGTCCTCAGGTGGGACGTGCGTGGTCCGATAGGTAAAAAGCAAGGAGGCGTGTTTGGCTGAAGCAAAGTGGGCAGAGAAGAGAGGAGTCAAAATCAGTGGCAGACCAGAACACTTAGGGCCTGACGGACTACACAAAGAACGCTGGATTTCGTGAGGAGCAAAGAGGAAAGCCACTGGAGGCTGCTGAACACAGAAGTCATCATCTTGCCTCGGATTTTTAATGATTCCTGCTGACATTTGAGGGGGGGGGCTGTTAGGAAGCTACTGCATGTGTGTACATGGTATTTCTCATAGCCATGACCCCTCACTTCTCCTTTTTTAATACTTGTAAAAAGTATACCACTTATCCACAGAAAAATAAGAATCATACAGTACCAGGAACAAGAAAAACTCAGTGTAAATTCACACCAGTGATATATGCGATCCACGTGCAAAAATAACATTTCCGTGTTATTAATTCCTTCAGGTGCTGATATCCTTTTCATGCAATTAGTTTAAAAAGCTTCCCTGAAGACTTCACATTTAATAAGTTCATACTTAGGTTTATATGTCGTCCAATTAGTACGCTAATAAAAATGCCTCCTCCTATGATTCCAACTGGGTGGGCCTACGTTCACGTTAGTAAGCATAACGAAGCATTGGAAGAAGTGAGAGGACACAGAGAACAGGAATGTTCTAAAAATAATTTTAAACGATCTTTTATCATCAAGGCGTGTGGATCTCAACTTTAGAGAAACCTGTTTTCCATCAAAGCATCATCACCATTACTTGGGACCTACTACTTGAGCTCAGTGGAGGCCCATCCCCTAAGGACGACGTGCTGCGTATCTCAGCAACACCTAAATCTGTGTAGCTCATACACCTGCAAGAACAGTGCCAGGTATCAATCTTCTTAAAGTCCCATGTGACGTGGAGGACCCCCTCTCTCAGCATGCTCCCCGTCCCCCCCCCCCACCCGCTCATGCCAGATAGGCACACGCTTCTGTAATATGATCTTCAGACACAGTCAATTAAGAATTAAAAAAGACTGTAAGAAAGTGCTCTTTCATTCACTGAAGTCAGAGGGAGGAAGGGATAAAAACTCTAAGAATTAAAAATAGAGAAACACGGGGCGCCTGGGTGGCCACCTGGTTAAGCGTCAGACTCTTGGTTTTGGCTCAGGTCATGACCTCCCGGTTTGTGTGACTGAGCCCGATGTCAGGCTCTGCGCTGGCCGCATGGAGACTGCCTGAGATCTTCCCTCTCCCTCTTTCTGCCCCCCACCCCTGCTGGTGCTCTCTCTCCCTCTCTCTCAAAATAAATAAATAAACATTGTAAAAAACTAAAAATAAAGAAACAAAGAAAACTGCCCAAAAAAGGAAAAGAAGAAAAAATATGCTAGTGGCTACTTAAATCTTTGCCCCACCTCCAGTAATATCTGAAAGCCTGCTCTGCTAAAAACTTTACATTATTTTGCAAGACCGGCATTAATCCATTTTATAGCATGGTAACAAGCACAGGCAGGTTAAATAATTTATGAAGATCATCCAACGAGTATTAGTATGGCCAGGAGGCCAGTGTGTAGCAGCTGTAGAAACAAAGGAGGAATGGAGAGGAAATTATGTCGGAGAAGTCGTGAGGGGAGGAGGCCATGGTAGGGACCTCAGGTAGTCCACTGAACAAGACAGGAAGCCAGCCGGGGTTTTCAGAAGAGGAGTGACAAATGTGGTATTGATTTTCAAGGACTTATTCCGGCTGCTGTGTGGAGAACGGACGGGGTACGGGGTGAGGAGAGAGCGCCAAAAATGTCGAGTACTACAATGATGTAACAAACCACCAGTAACTCAATGGCTTCAAAAAACCACCATGTATTATTTCCAGGAATCATGGGGGTTAGCAGTTCAGGCCGTGATCAGCTGGACTGTTCTCCTGCTCGTTACAGTCAACTGGCAGCTCCGCTGGGGCAGGAGAGTCTAAGATGGTCTCATTCACACATCAAGGCCTCTGGCACTTAGCTCATCTTGGCTGGGCCTCTCTCTCCAGAGAGTCTGACCTCCCTTAAGGCAACCGGTTTCAAAGAGCAGAGACAGGGGAAGCATGCCGTCTTGATGCCTCAGGTCCAAATCTCACACGTCACTTCTATCACATTCTATTGATCAAAGCCAGTACAACGCCAAGCCCAGACTCACGGGGCAGGCAAAGACTCCGTATCCTGACGAAAGGAGGTGCAAACTGCTGGAATCCTGTTTTTCAATCTGCTTCACAAGACAGAGATTTTATGGTGGCTTGAATGAATCCAGTGGCAGTAGTGATGGTCAGCAGGCAGATTCAATGCCAGGATTTGCTGATTAGTTGGATACGGGATGATTTGTCAACCAAGAACCGAGAAGGATGAAACTCATTTACTGAGCTAGGACAGGAAGAGCTGGTTCAGGGGAGAGAGAGAGAGAGACAAGGACAAAGAGAGACAAAGAAAGATACATGCTCTATCTTCTGTGTCACAAACTAGAAGAGGCCAGGGGAGAAAGAAAGTTTTATTTGTATCACTAGGGCATCACCCTCTTCCAAACAGTCTGCCTTGGTTTCTAAGTTGTCCAGTACCTTCTCCTTCATATCTCCTGTCTTCTAAGAAACCAGTGAAGACGCAAAGGATCAGTTTATATAAAAGAATATATAAAAGCTCTTTCTGAGGCGCCTGGGTGGCTCAGTTGGTTGAGCATCTGACTTTGGCTCAGGTCATGATCTCCCAGTTTGTGAGTTCAAGCCCCGCATTGGGCTCTGTGCTAACAGCTCAGAGCCTAGAGCCTGCTTCATACTCTGTGTCTCCCTCTCTCTTGGCCCCTCCACTGCTCGTGCTCTGTCTCTTTCTCAAAAATAAATAAACATTAAAAAAAAAAAGCTCTTTTTGTTCATTTGGGTTGAGCTGTTTTTGTTTTTTGGCTTTTTTTTTTTTTTTTTTTGATACTTGTTTATAGAGCTCTCTGACCAGTTTGCTTTCTGGTCTCAACAGAGAATAACATAAGAACAGATTAATTCACTAGCAGTGGAAAGAAAAAAAAAATCTGTTCTTTAGAAAAAGAAAAAAAGGAAAGAAGGCTGGGATAATTATAGAATGTAAATAAGGCTTGCAGGGCACTATAGCTTTCAAAAGGCAAGTTATATAGAAAATTACTACACTCCAGGATCTGAGAACAGATAGGAAAAGGAAATAACAAAATAAGAAGGTTTTTAAAAATATTCTAAATCACGTCTTAAATTTTCCTATAATTATGTCAACCACTGGGGATGAGATATAGGGAGCCAGAATTTTTTCCTAAATAATATGAGCATAATTTCAAAGAATCACTGTTTCATTATCCAAAACAAAGACTACAGATACAGAACCAATAAGCATTCTCATCTAGGCTTCAACCCTGAAGACTATGGAAATATATGTCAGGTAATTACAATTTAATTAATATTGTTACTGTGGATGTTTGTTCTAACATATTCAAACACAATTCAAGTGACTTTGAAGACCCTCACTGTATGATTCTATTCAACTGAACACACATTAACTGAATGTCAAATGGAAATTAGATTCTCTAAGGGGCGCCTAGGTGGCTTAGTTGGTTGAGCATCTGACTTCAGCTCAGGTGTTGGTCTCACGGCTCATGAGTTCAAGCCCCGCCTCGGGCTCTCTGCTGTCAGTGCAGAGCCTGCTTCAGATCCTCTGTACCCACCCCTCCCCTCCCCCTTCCCCTACTTGCGCACACGCTCCCTCTCTCTGTCAAAAATACATAAAAACATTTTTAAAAATGCATGCTGTAAACCCTAACGCAAATCACTAAAATAACAGTTACAGCTGATAAGCCAACAAAGGAGAGAAAATAGAATCATTTTAAAAAACCGAAACTCAAAAATCATTTAAAAATTAACTCAAGGGGCGCCTGGGTGGCTCAGTCAGTTGAGCGTGGACTTTGGCTCAGGTCATGACCTCAGGGTTCCTGAGTTTGAGCCCCACGTTGGGCTCCCTGCTGTTAGCGTGGAGCCAGTTCCCAACCCTCTGTCCCCCTCTCTCTGCCCCTCCCCTACTTGCACACTCTCAAAAAATAAACAGTAAAAAAATTTTTTAAATAATCTCAAAAGAAGGCAGAAGGAGAAGGAAAAGGGAACAAAGGATAGGACAGATTTAAAAAATGGCAAATGATAAGACTTAAACCTAACTACATCATAATCACACTACATGTTACTGGTTAAAACACCTCAATTAAAATAGATTGTACAGCAGGGTGACTATAGTTGATAATATTATTGTATATTTGAAAGTTGCAGAGAGTTTATATTTAAAGTTCTCAACACAAGCAAAAAAATTACTTAACTATATGTGGGTGATGGACGTTAACCAGACTTACTGCAGTGATCATTTAATTATGTCAAATATATTTAGATTTTAAATTATTATGTGGTACACTTGAAGCTAATATAATGTTATATGTCAATTTTAGCTCTATAAAGCATCCCCAAAAAAGGGGAAAAAAGGCCAGACATTTCAGACTGGACTGAATTAAAACAAACAAACAAACACACAAACAAACAAAAAACCCAACTACATGCTGCTTATAGGAAATGCATTTCAATTCTTTTTTTAAAATAGGCATCACACCCAACATGAAGCCCAATGTGGAGCTTAAACTCACATCCCTGAGATCAAGAGTTGGGACCCTGAACCGACTGAGCCACCCAGGCATTTTAAATGCATTTTAAATATAAAGACACAAACAAGTTAAAAGGACAGGGAAGGATCTGCAATGCTAACACTAATCACAAGGAAGATTAGTGGTACTGTTAATATCTGCCAAACGAGATTTGAAAGCAAACAATACCAGGGATAAGAAAGTCATTTCATAATGACAAAGGGTCAATTCACCAAGAGAACACAATAATCCCAAACATTATATGTACCTAATTACAGAGCTGAAAAATGCATGAAGCAAAAACTGCCAGAACCACAAGGAGAGACAAATGCGTAATTATAGTCATACCTCTCTCAATAATTAATTGCTAGAACAAAGAGCAAATCAGCAAGAACATAGGAGACCTGAAAAACACTGTCAACCAACTTGCCTTGACATCCACAGCACATTATGACATAATAGAAAACTCTACCTAATGGCAAACAGCAAAACACACGACTGAACACTGAATACATTTTCCTCAAATGCAGATGAAATGCTTCTACCACAGACCACAGTTTGGGCCAAAAAACAAGCCCAGGTACATAAAGACTCGTGTCATGCAAGGTATGTCTTCCAATCACATGGAACTGATTCAAAATCAGTACCAAAAGGTACCTGGAAAAATCTTCAAATAACTGCAAACTGGCATAGTTCTAGTCTGACCCATGGGTCAAAGTTGAAATCAAAAGTGAAATTAGAAAATTGTTTTAACTGAATGAAAATGAAAGTATAACATATCAACATTGATGGGATGTGAATTAAGCAGTATCTGGAGTAAATTTCCAAGACTAAACACGTAAGGAAGGACTCAAATCAGTGACTCCAGTTTCCATATTAAGAAACTAGAAAAAGAGTGGGCGTACCTGAGTGACTCAGTCGGTTGAGTGTCCAACGTGAGTTTGGTTCAGGTCATGATCCCAGGGTCATGGGATGGAGCCCCACCTTGGACTCCATGCTGGGCACGGAGCCTGCTTAAGATTCTCTCTCCCCCGTCCCCTCGGCCCTTCCCCTGCTCGCACTCTCTAAAAAGAAAAAAAAAAAAAAAAGAAAAAAAAAACTAGAGAAAAGAGCAAAGGAACCCAAAGTAAAAGAAAGAAAAGAAATAATAAATATCAGGCAAGAAATCCATGAAATAGAAAATAAAATCAAGAAAAATCAAAAGCTGGTTCTTTTGAAATCAATAAAAAACGCTGGAATCAACTGTGGCAAGAGCTACGCTCAATGTTGATATTTCAACTATTTATCTTGCCTCATTCTAAATTTGAAGAAATTATGAAGGAGACACAGGAATGTCAGATATATAGACTCAGAGGTTCCACTTCTACTCTACATACTTCTCTCCGAGAAAAGAGGCATATCCATCCTCGGGCAAACCACACAGCTGTTCCATGCAGTAGTTTCTTCATAAGCTAAATAAATGCAATGATTAGATCATCTCTAAAACCTCTCTGGGCTCTAAGATCTTCTACACGCCACATAAGAGGTACACGTCTACAATCAACAGCTCTAGCTGACCTGAATGAGACATCCCGATAAAACCCTGGGAACCTGAATTAGCACTTTCCTCAGAAATAACCATCTTGACCAAAGTGTAAAAATGGGGCAATCCGCCCATAAATTCATGTTTAAACATCAGCCTTGGGAGAAAATCAAAAGAGGAGTTCAGCTGAACACCAAGCACCGATATGACTAATTACTTGATCCTTATTTCTCTGCTTATCACCCTTGTAACATGGCCACCTTAGATTAATTCTTACTCAATTTTGTCCTCAGTATTATTCCGTCTTGTAACAGGAATTACACATTTCATACGTGTGTGTATGGAATTACAAAATTAGAAACTTACAGAGGCTAAGATGGAACGAGGGCCTCTCATAACCTATTTGTCAACCGTCTTCCTGTGGGCCAGGCATTTTAATTGTCTGAGATATTTAGGAACCCTCTGCGGCTACCTTTTAGGAGGAAATTACCTTCTATACATATATTACAGATAAGACTGAAATCTGCCTTCAGTGTATAGATCCTGATAACCAAGTAGACTATTCTTGCATAGTAATTTTATTTTTTTTTTTTTTTAGTATTTATTCATTTTTTCAGAGACAGAGAGAGACAGAGCATGAGCGGGTAAGGGGCAGAAAGAGAGACACACACACACACACACACACACACACACAGAATCCGAAGCAGGCTCCAGGCTCCAAGCCGTCAGCACAGAGCCCGACGCGGGGCTCGAACTCAAGAACCGCGAGATCACGCCCTGAGCCGAAGTCGGACGCTTAGCCGCCTGAGCCGTCCAGGCGCCCCGCATAGCAGCTAAGTTTGAAAGCCCGGGTTCTAGCTCCAAGCCACTTGACGCCACTTACTGGTTGTATGACCCTGGACAAATTATTTCACTTCTGAGTATTAAATGAATTAACACAGTAAAGACACAATCATCCTTTCCCATCTGGTTTGATAAAAAAATTACCAGGAACGAAGAAAACTCTATAAAAATCATTAAAACAGCACTTTATTTTTTTATTTTAATTCATGTAGTTAACATACTAGTGTTGTATCAGTTTCAGGTGTCAAACAGGCCGATTCAACAATTGCATACAGCACTCCGTGCTCGTCACGTGTACTCTTAATTCCCTTCACCGACTTTACCAATCCTCTCACCTACCTCCCCTATGTGCTCTGTAATTAACAGCCCATTTTTTGGTTTGCCTTTTTTTTCCTGTTGTTCATTTGTTTTGTTTCTTCAATTCCACCTAAGAGTGAAATCACATGATATTTTTCTCTAACTGATTTCATTTAGTGTAATAGTCTCTAGCTCCATCCATGTTGTTGCAAATGGCAAGGTTTCATTCTTTCTTATGGCCGAGTAACATTCCCTTGTATATATACACCATTTCCTCTTTATCCGTTCACCAACCGGTGGACACTTGGGCTACTTCTGCAGTTTAGCTATTGCAAATAATGCTAAAACAGCACTTCAGGTAAAACTCACACTTCACTCAACTTAAAGCAAAGTTATATAGCGATATATTCTAGTGGCAGGGTCCCTGCTATGAAAACATAAATATATATAAGCAGTAAAGATAGTTTTACTATGAAAGTGAATGAGCTTTTATGCTCAACCAGACAGTCCCGTGACACTGCAGACCTCCCAAATCCTCCCTAGTTAAACTCAATAACTTAGAAGGATTAAAACTTTTTAAAATATTTATTTATTATTTTGAGAGAGAGAGGGACAGAGTGTGAGTGGGAGAGGGGCAGAGAGAGAGAGAGGGAGACACAGAACCGAAAGCAGGCTCCAGGCTCTGAGCTATCAGCATGGAGCCCGACGTGGGCCTCGAACCACCAGACCACGAGATCATGATCTGAGCCAAAGTCGGACACTTACCTGACTGAGCCACCCAGGCGTCCCAAACTTAGAAGCATTGAATGCAGGCCCTATGGAAGACCTTTCGCTACTGAATATTTTAAAATTTTGTCAAGCACTGGGCCTTACTTGTTGCAGAATGTGTAACTTCATGAAATCCTGGGGTATGCTCTCTAAAGGATGGGCCTAAAGCCTACGTCAAGTTACGATCTCCAGAAAGGGCAACCACTTATCCCCACCGAAACCCCTTCCCCAATCGTGGAACAATGACAGTTGCACTGACGCACTCAAGGTTACCTGGAGACTATAAAGGCGCGGGTCACAGTACAGCGGCCACTCAACCACTGTGTGACCAAAGGACGACCTCTGTGCTCAGTCTCATTTCCTACATCTGTAGAGACACCTATGCCATGAGATATTGAGGATTAAAGGAGGGAAAGAATAAAATGTCCCCGCCACCCACACTCGCACCCAGCACTTCCCAGTTCATATTCATTTCCCTTTCCTTATGTTTCATGTCACCTTTTGATATTCTGGACAAAACCCACCTACAGGTTAAGACGTGTGGTTACGTTGAAACACAACGTAACCGTGTTCCTTCACAAGATGCACTTCGAAGCCACTGTGGCATTAGAATGGCGTGGGAATAATCTCCCGACAGAATTAAATGAGACTGGTACCACGTCTGGAATCAACGCCCACTTCAGAGGAAATAAGACCAAGCATTATCAAAAGCGGAAGAGAATCAGTCCTATGATCGCTATCACTTTCGGGAAGCAGCTTCAAGAAATACCTAAATCTAGTCAATTTTAACGGATTCAAACATCATTTTCCAATCACATTCAACAGATGAACGCTATTGTTACTGACAGCTAATTTATTCTGGGCCTAGTCGCAGGGGTAGTTTTCTGTACAATTTTTTGGAAGGTGGTTATTTTCATTTAAAAACCGACCCTGAAACTTCCTGAAGCAAAGCATTCTTTCACGTGCAGAACTCGGTCCAAACCAAGTGGAGAGCCGCACAGATCCCAGAGCCACAACCCGACGCGTCCCGGGTTTGCCACCTGCAAGAGGACTGGGTGCTGTAACTACTTTTCATTTCATCCTGTTGGGATCGGTCTAGCTCAGGTGGCTCTTCTTAAGTGCATGTCACAAGAGCCCTCTGGATAGCTGTGGCCTCAGTCTGGGGACGAACTAGATCATTCTGGGATGCCCAGGGACTGCTTTTACAAACACCACTTCCCACTCGGCCCTGAGTTTTCACGACGCACTGCTATAAACAGCAGACATACGGGAAAGCAGAAGGCTAGCCTAACCGTCTAGCCTAACCCCAGAACAGCCGCACACTCAAAGCCTACGAACATTTAAGGCCGAGCAACCCATCACGGTGACACAGTCGGAGCCCTCAAACAACGTTTGGATCACAAACACTTCCCTTCCATCTTAAGGGCAACTTATTCAAATCGGAACCGTACGTCCTCGAAGTGTACCGCCATGCCACTCCTCTTTTTTTTTTTTTTTTTTTTTAATCCCAGGGAACCTGGTGAGCAACTGGGTACGAAGAACTAACGAGAGAATCGGCAGTAACGAACATGAGACCTCAAACCCCCAGCATGGACGTAATATAAAAGAGACTTGGGCTAGATCTCATCTCACTCATTCTTTCGGTCTTACAAATGGCATTTTGTGTCAGTTCCTGGATTCGGACTCGAAAGAAATGAACTTTAAAACGGGTCCCGCGCCGCGAGAAATCAGAAGCGGGCGCTCACTCTTGCGCCGCTCACCTGGCTGCGGTCAGCAGGGGACAGCGAACAGACCACCTGTCCCCACCCCCCCCACCCCCCCACCCCCGCCCCGGCCCCCAGCCGGCTGGCTCTTCGGGTGGCACAGTTTTCCTCCCGCGCTGGTTAGGCGATCTAGGAGGGACAGATTTCTTTATTGCAAACATTAACAAAAGCAAAGAATGCAACACACACACACACACACACACACACACACACACACACACACACACTTGGACGATGTGCGGCTGCTCCTTTCGAGGAAAGCCCCTCTCTGAGCGCTCCGCCCCAGGAGAACGAGGCGCCCGCGGGGGACCGCAGACCCCAGGACGCTCACACCGCCTCGCTCCGCCCCGACCTCGGCCCCGAGGAGCGCGGCGCGGGGCGTCGCGCACGCCGGAAGGCCGCGCCGCCCCGCACCGCCGCGACAAAGCCACGGGCGCGGCGGCCCGGCCTTCCTCCCGGGTCTGGGCCGGACCCCGGCCGCCTGGCGAGCGCAGGCGCCGGCCGGCGGGGCGCGGGGCCGCAGAGGCCCGGCCTTCCGCCCGCCCGCAGCCCGGCCGCCGGGTACTCACACACGCACAGCTCCACCACGTACGCGTAGTAGGACCAGACGACCACGAAGGTGATGAAGAGCACCGGCACCCAGCCCACGCCGCGCTGGCAGCAGCGCCAGAACGTCCACGGCGCCATGTTCCGCTGGCGGCTGCAGAAGCCGGCGCCCCACGGTCGAGGGGAGCGCCAGGCCCCCGGCGGCGGCGGCGGCGGCGGCGGCGGCGACTCGGCAGCTCCGGGCCGCTCCTCGTCCAGGCGCCCCGCCTCCGAGGCCGAGCCCGAGCCCGAGCCCCAGGAAGAGTAGATGGGAGGCCCCTCCGCGACTCCTCCCCCCGCCTCGCCCGGCCGGGTCCCGCCCCGGTCCTGCATCCCGCCGCCCCCACCCCCACCCCGCCCCCGCGCCCACGCCCGCCCCGCCTCCGCGCGCCGCAGCCCGCGCCGCGCCTCCGGGGGCGTGGCTCCCGCCGCCAGAGGAGGCGGGGCCCGGCGTGGGGGCGGGGCCTGCGCCGGCGGCGGCCGTTGGGGGCGTGGCGGGGCTGGGTGCGGACCGGCCCCGGGGGCCGAGAAGGAAGCGAGCCCGGAGCGGTGCGCGCGGCGACGGACGCTTCCTGGATGGCTGCCCGGGAGAGGACGTGGCTCTCGTGGGTTGCGTCTCACGTCGGGGGGCAGCTGGGAATGATTTCCTTGGCCGGGTCGTGGGCCTCGGGCCACGAAGTACGGAACTTGCTCCCCTGGGGTCCTGCGGACTCTGACTAGTCGGGGCCCATTTTCCGATAAGGAGCAGACCGTGCCCCCCTCAAGTGCGGGCGAGGAATGGGCATTGTTTTAAGCTCCTCCGATGCTTACGATGGCATCTCAGGTTAGGAACCCCTGTACTTGGAAGTAATATGCTCCGTATTGCAGGCAGAACTGACAGATGAAAACACCCCTTTGATCCCTCCTTCCCAGGAGGAGGAGGAGGAGGTGCCCAGGGGCGACCTCAGACCCCAGGGCGTTATCATTTTTCGAAGATGGAACTGGTAGTTGCCTGAGATTTAGTATAGAAGCCATGTAGCATCTGGCAATTTGATCTGGAACCCAAATTTAAGATCGGGTTGTGAGAAGTGGAGGAACCACCGGCTGCCTGCCCCCCAAACGACTACTGAATCTTCGAGAATTTATTTACAAGTGGGGCACCTGGCTAAATGATGCCTGTAGTCATAACAACCCTGAAGCATCACTGTGAAGACATCATAATACAAGGTCAGGAGCATGACGAGTTATTCCACGCCGCATTTCCAGTTGCTCTCATGTCTATTTTGGTTAGACTAAGATTTTAATTAGCTACTGCTCTCCACGTCTCCGTGAGATGGATTTCCCCCTTTTATGGGTGTGATAAAAAGCTGGTGAGAGCAAATAATATGTAACCACCGCACACCGGTGCTAGAAACAATGAAGGATGTGGGAAATGTTTTGTTGTCCCAGATTCTGTGTCTTGAAAGTGGTGTTAGTGGCAAAACTGACAGCAGGTTGAAGGCATTAAAGTCGAGCAAATTCAGCTTCTTGTCCAGAGAGGCTTCTCAAGGAGGTTTAGGCTTCAGGCTGGAATTTGGATTGACAGGCAAGCCCATAACTTAAAGCCTTTTTCCTTCCTGCCATCTCTGTATATAAAAATCATCCTCGTAAAGCTCAGTACAAATGCCATGTCCTCTAGAAGTCATTCTTAATCTGGGAATGATTCATTTCCATTGTGCCATTTTGCTCATAATACACGTATTGGTTTCCTAGGACTGCCATAACAAAGCACCACAAACTGAATGGCTTAACACAACAGAAATGTATTGTCTCAGAGTTGTGAAGGCTAGAAGTCCTAAATTAAGGTGACGGCAGGGCTGTACTCCTTCTGAAATGATAGAGGATAATCCTTGCCCATTTCTGGTAGCAGCCAGCAATCCTGAGGATTCCTCGGCTTGCAGCTATATCACTGTAATCTCTGCCTCGATTGTCGCATGACGTTTTCCCTTCCTGTGTCTATATCCGTCTTTCTCTATTGGATTAAGTACCCATCCTACTCCATCTACCGCGTCTTAAGTAACGATATCTGCAAGGATTCTATTTCCAAATAAGGTCACGTTCTAAAGGACCGGGGGTTAGGACTTCAACATATCTTGTGGGGAACACCATCCGACCCACAACAACACACATATTTTTCATAGTTAATTGTAAATGTCACCTTGTCTACTACCTTGTGAGATCCTTGAAGGTAGATGGTATCTACACATCTGGTTTTCTCCACAGTGCCTTGTGAGTGGGAAATTTTCAATAGCTTTTTCTTGAGTGGATGTTTAAATGCTTCCGTTATGATCTAGCTATTCTTCCTAACTTCTGGAGTCACCAACCAGATCACATTAGTTTTGATTTCTAAACGATTGTCACGTGTCCTAAGAAGGTGTCGATTCTACATGGGATCGAGAGAATGTTTCTGAATTAACCCGTGGGGCGCCTGGGTGGCTCAGTCGGTTGGGCGGCCGACTTCGGCTCAGGTCATGATCTCACAGTCTGTGAGTTCGAGCCCCGCGTCGGGCTCTGTGCTGACAGCTCAGAGCCTGGAGCCTGTTTCAGATTCTGTGTCTCCCTCTCTCTCTGCCCCTCCCCCGTTCATGCTCTGTCTCTCTCTGTCTCAAAAATAAATAAAACGTTAAAAAAATTTTTTTAATAAAAAAAAAGAAGAGAATGAGAATAATATTAAAGAAGCAAGTTTTGAAGAGATTATACATGAGAGTATTTCATAATTGAAGAAAGATGTAAGTCTTATGTTAAAATGGTACTTGAATATCAACCAGGATAAATGATGATAAATCTTTACCTAGACAAAGAGTAGTGAAACTATTGAACATTTAGGAAAAAGAAAAAACTCTTATAGAATTCCAGGCGTAAAAATTAAATTACCAAAGAAACACCAATTAGACTGATGGCTGACTTCTTATTAGCCATGACAGATGCCAGAAGAGAATGAAGTAATATTTTCAAAGTGCTGAGAGAAAATAATATCCTTAAATTTTATCCCCAGAGAAATGATTACTTAAGAATAAAGACAAATTGAAAATGCAATGAATGGAATGGGAGCAAATACTTTTAATCATATATCTGCTAAGGGATTGATATCAAGAATATATAAAGAGCCCCTATAACTCCACAACAACAAAACCAGACAACTCCATTAAAAAGTGAGCAAAGGAGTGCTCACTTCTGCAGCACATATACTAAAAAGTGGGCAAAGGAGTTGAATAGATATTCCTCCAAAAAGTTATATACAAATGACCAATAAGCACATGAAAAGACACTCAACATTACTAACCATTAGGAAAATGCAAAACAAAAAAATGAGATACCACTTTACAACCATTAGGATGGCCATTATGAAACAAACAACATGGGTTCCTGGGTGGCTCAGTTGGTTAAGCATCTGACTTTGCTCAGATCATGATCTCATGGCTTATGAGTTCGAGCCTCACATCGGGCTCTCTGCTCTCAGCACAGAGCCCGCTTTGGAGCCTCTGTCCCCCTCTGTCTCTGCCCCTTCCCCACTCGTTCTCTCTCTATCTCAAAATACATAAAAAACAACAACAACAAAAGAAGGAAATAACAAGTTTTGAGTATATGAAGAAACTTGGAACACTTGTATGCTGCTGGTGGGAATATAAAATATATTTATATATAAATAGAAAATATAAAACTTGTGTAGCTGCTGTGGAAAACATATGGCAATCCCTCAAAAAATTAACCACGGAATGATCCTACGATCTACTTTCGGTGTATCCCCCAGAGAAAAAAAGCAGGGACTCACACAGATATTGTACACCCACGTTCATAGCAGCACTATTCACAATTGTTGAAAGGTGGAAATGAAGACACCATCCAAACATCCATCTTATCAGTTCAGAGCACTAGAGGTCATTTCATCCCCAGGCATAGCTGAAGGAACCAAGAACTCATAGGCCTAGGCTCAAGGAATGGGAATGCTTGCTTATCATCAAAGGAACTTGTAGGACAAGTAGTTAATCAGCACTTACCCTACAGATATTATCACCACATGTTCCTAATGAAATCTCTAGCATCAAAAAGAAAGTGTTTTGTTTTTTTTTTAATGTTTATTTTTGAGAGAGAGAGAGAGAGAGAGAGAGGGAGACACAGAATCTGAAGCAGGCTCCAGGCTCTGAGCTGTCAGCACAGAGCCCAAGGTGGGGCTCAAACCCGTGAACTGTGAGATCATGACCCGAGCTGAAGTTGGATGCTTAACCGACTGAGCCACCCAAGCACCCCTATTAGAAAATAATTTTCAATATGCAGAGAAGTTACAAAGATGCTACAGAGAGTTCCCATATAACCTTCACCCAGCTTCTCTAACGTTAGTATCTTACGCAACGATGGCGTAATTCTCAAAAGTAAGAAATGAACCCTGGTACACTTTTCACTAAACTACAGGCTGGTTTTTACCAGTTTTTCTGCCAATGTAATTTTCTGGTCCAGGATTTGCATTTAGTTACCATGTCTTCTTAGTCTCCTTCTGTGCACTCAAACTGCAGTAGGTGACTGATGTCAGCCTTCTGTGACCTCTTCAAGAGACCTCAAGGAAATATCAAAAGCAGGAAGAACCGGGAAGCCAGTTAAGCAGAAGCATGCAGGCAATATTTTTGGACAATCAGATATGATAGAAACATAATGTATTAAGATGCCCTAAGGGTCTTTCTCATGTCTATGTGGAAATCCGAAAACCCTAAGTTTTACAACCAAAGTATACCTTGTGAAGCTTACAAGCACATATACCCCTATACGCTTTAAATTCTAGAATCCCGTTTTTATTTATTTATTTATTTATTTTTTCAACGTTTTTTTATTTATTTTTGGGACAGAGAGAGACAGAGCATGAACGGGGGAGGGTCAGAGAGAGAGGGAGACACAGAATCGGAAGCAGGCTCCAGGCTCCGAGCCATCAGCCCAGAGCCTGATGCGGGGCTCGAACTCACGGACCGCGAGATCGTGACCTGGCTGAAATCGGACGCTTAACCGACTGCGCCACCCAGGCGCCCCAAGAATCCCGTTTTTAATTCCAGAATCGTTTTTAATTCTGGAAGCTGTGGAGCAGTTCTTCAGGGCAATCTGAAAAACTCCCAGTCTACTGTCCTCAGGAGGATAATGAATAAAGTGCTTCCTAACCTACTTGGAGGTTGGCTTTCAGTCAACACTTCTTTCTCCCGCCATTTCTCAGACATTCCTTGCCTTGCACGGAAAAACACTTTTGAAAAGGACTGATCAGGCATTTTGTGGAAGGCCCCTCGACTTGGGTTTGTGTGATGCTTTCCCTTGACTAGACTGGGGCTATGGGTTTGGGGGAAGAAAACTGCAGAGATGATGTGCTTTTCCCCTCCGATCATGTCAGTGTGGACATGCTCTTACTGGTAATATCAGTCTGGCCTCCATCCCTTGGATAAGATGCTATCGCTACGGTGAAGTCACAATTTCTCTCTTTCCCTACACTATTCATTGGACAACAGTCATTAAGTCTGGCCGCACTCACGGAGTGGGCAGTTAAATTCTACCTCCCGGAGGGAGGAATGTCAAAGAATGTGTGGACATCTATTTAGCCGTTCACAGTGATTGGAGGTACTTTGAGGCTATGCAAATATCCTGTTTCTCTGTGAGGTTTCTCAAATTGTAACATCCATCTGGGGACCCGGGCTGCGGCCAGGCCTTTTTCTTTGCTGCATCGTCGACTAATGATCTGTTTCTTGACTAATGAGATACAGCCAAAAAGGGAGTCCAGAGATGTAGCTGTCACGATGAGGTGACAGATAGATTCCTGACCCTGATGACCGCAAGAGTTTCTGGCTTGGTTACGTTGATGTTTGCACATCTGGAAGTCTGTCCTCCAGAAAGCTTCTTGGCCGCTTGTTCATCTATCAGTCCTGGCATGTGTCACCGATTGCATTTAGCCGACAGAGGAGAGTCTGGGTGTGGCTGCTGCCGTTGGAAACACCGATTGACTCCTTGTAGGAGGAGAGCAGATTTCAGGAAACATTCACAACTCCACAGTCTCCACTGTTGTCATCTCTCTCTCTCTCTCTGATCACTCTGAATTAAGAGCTGACAAGTTCTTGGAAAACAAAAGCAGAAAGGACACACCAACTCGACAGGAGATGGATAGACGCCACATTGTGTGTGTGTGTGTGTGTGTGTGTGTGTGTGTGTGTGTGTGAGCGAGTGTGAGTGTGAATGTGTGTGTACAGGGGGACCAGCTTTTGGAACTGCCCTGTAATCATTCTGTTTGTCCCTGTAAAATACACTCAGGTACCTCTCCTATGTATGATTATTTAATTAAACAGTCACTTTTGGGGTGCCTGGTGGCCCAGTCGGTTAAGTATCCAACTCTTGACTTTGACTCAGGTCATGATCCCAGGGTTGGGGGATCAAGCCCCAGGTCTGGCTCTGTGCTGAGCGTGGAGTCTGCTTAAGATTCTCTCCCCCCACTTTCTCTGCCCCTCTACCCCGCTCGCCTGCGTGTGCTGGCTCTCTCTGTCTCTCTCAAAACAAACAAACACAGTCACTTTCCCCAGACTGCAAGCTTTTTAAAAGAGTGACTAGGTCTGTTTTGCTTAGCACTGATAGCCCAGCACATTGCCAGGGACATAAAAGGCACTAAATCATATTAAATGATCAAATGAATGATAAGTACCCTGGAATTATGTATGTCCATGCTTTCCTGATTCTTCTAGAACTTCCCATAACTTCAATCACAGAGGCAGTCTTGTATATGATGGTTATATTCTCTAGGTTATTAGAATAGTGTTATAGTTTATATTATGAGGTGAAAAAAAATTTGTGGATGAGCCTAGGGATTGAACTTTAATATAGAGCCCTATTCAGGATAAATTGACTTTGGGCAGACTAGAAAAAAATTGTGGAGTCAGTGATATTTGGACTCAGATTCCAGCTTCGTCACTTATCAGCCATGTAGTATTGGGAAATTTGTCTCAGCAACCTGAGACTTTTTTCCTTTGTATAACAGGGGTAATAGTATCTATCTCAGCATTTGCCAGGACTAGATGAAGTTTTAAGTACAATGTAGGCATATGGGTATTAATGTAGTATACGTAAAACAAGTATATGTATATACTTGTCTGTATATATACACACATGTATATACACACACACGTTTTCATATGTATATATGAATATGTTTATCATCTACCTATATTATATATCTATAGTTCCTGGTATATATATAGCAACTGTATCGGTCAGGGGCCACATTAAGTATTTCAACAGACAAAGTGTACTATGAAGGAATGGGTCAAACAGGTGTTAGAGAACTAACAAAGCAAAGGGAAAGCGCAGGGAAAGCACCTGCAGCAAGGGCTACCACTCCCAAGGCCAGGGGCACAAAGGGGAGAGGGCAGGTGTGTTAAGATCTAGATGCTTGGGGGAAAGGCCCTGTCCTGCTCAGGGAGGGGGGCGCCTGCCAGTCAGTACTGGCCCTCCAGGACACAATGGGCTGGTTCTGGGAGCTTCACAACAATAACAAGAGCCCGAGACTGGTACCAACAGCTGCCAGGGCGAAGGCTGTGACCGTGGGGACACCGCCAGGACAGCAGGCCAACGGGAGCTGCTCCAGCCCTGAAGAACCTCCCAGCAAAGGGGAACAGGCTTTGCAGGGTCTGCCCAGCATCAGAAAGCAGAGGGTGTGCAAGGGAGGGGTGGGAGCCGAGAGACAATAGCTTAGTGACCAGCGAAATCATGTAACTCTATTTGATTCATTCATCATTTTGGCAGCTGCCTAGAATTCCACGGTGCAGCTGTAGAACAGTTTATTTATCCATTTTCATGCTGCTGGATATTCAAGTCGGGTCCAGGGTTTTCTTATCTGGAATGATGCTGCGATGAGCATTTCTTTAATATTCTTTGGATTGTAAAACTTGCGGTTGGGGAGGGCTTTATGACGTTCCACAAACAATAACGGAGTTATTAATCAGTACTCTTTTCCTGCAATATTGGATGTCTCATAATTATGTAAATCCAGATGGTATAAATGCTATAACCAAAATATCTTCTGTTTCCATCCTTTTGGGAATAAAACTCTTACAGAAGGAGGATTAGCCCCTCAGGGAGTGCCCTGAACAGAGAGTTTCAATAAAGGTTTGATGGCAGTGCTGCTGAGGACGTAACCTCCCCAATTCCGGTGCATTAGCTGCAGATTCCAAAGATTAATTTCCTTCCTCGCTGAATCTAACCAAACACAAATAGCACATGTTAGTGGTAAATATGGTAACTTGCTGTGTTTATTTCTCTGAGAGCTGGTAAATATTTAGCTAAGGCATGTCAGTCCAAGGTCAGTCCAAGGTCTCCCAGAGTGCTTCTCCTTTAACAAGGAAGTCCTCTTTGAAACGTTCTGTAATTTTCTATACATTTGCTTGGTTTTTCTCTTAAAGATCATGCTTGGTGCTCAGGGCAGGTGAAACATTTTGGAAAAGCAAGAGTGCCATCTGGTGGAACGTTGGTATTTAATTTTCCTTCTTTCTTTCCCTTTTTCTTTTTCTTTCTTTCTTTCTTTCTTTCTTTCCCTTTTTCTCTTTCTTTCTTTCTTTCTTTCTTTCATGATTTTAAATTAACTGTAGAGCTACTGCGGAATATTTTCAGGCTTCTTTAAATTTTTCTCAATATTAGTTTTTCTTTTTAAACATCTCATCCTTTTGGCATTGGGGTAGTATTAGTGTTGATTTGCATCCCAGCTTTTGAGCACAGGTAATTTCCATTACATGAAATTTAATGTTCAACACGTGCATTTGCAGATACCGATTCTGCTTCTCTTTGGTACCCTGTTGGGAGGGAGGGTGGGGTCTGGAGAAAGGTCGCACATGTCAGTAAGAGAAGGATACCAGGCCCTAGTGCTTTGACTCGTATGCGGGATCCTTACGGGCTTAGAAAGGAAGACGCAGGACCCAGAGACCTCGCTAGCTGCTCTCTGGCCAAATCTTCCTTCTCTTCCACCTCCCGGCCCCACGCAGAAGTGTAACACGTGCCATAGCAAGAGGAGGAAAAAAAATAAAGTATGCAAGTCAAATTCAGACCTCTTCCATAGCTCTTAATTTATTCCTTTCCAATACACTTGTGGAAAAAGGTTAAGCATATTGAATTTTTGGAGGAATTTGCCTAGTTGTATCCTTTTTTTGGCCAGGCAGCCAACTTCTTGAAAGTTCTCCTGAAGCCTGCTTGAGTTCTACCTTGCCCTGCATGCCTCTAGAGACTCCTGAACTGGTTGTAGTTTACATCATTTCATTTTGAGGAGAAAGAATCTACTGTGTGCCTGCCTGGTACCTTCACATTCTTCTGAGAGTGGCAATCCGCTGTTTTAGAAAAGGCCCCTGCTCGGCCACACTCCGACCACGCGGCCTCCTAGGAGCTGGCACCCTCTGGCCACAGTTGATTGGTCTGGGCTGGAACCTGATCCGGATGGCCAGCCAACCAGCACCATTCCCAGGAGTTTCTGAATTTCAGAGAGAGCAGAACTGGTCCTTTTCTGGTGCATGTGCAGTGAAAGACAATGAAATTGTTACCCAGACAGAGCAGAGCAAAGGATGGTAAAAGTTCTGGTGGTTTTCAAGTCCTTGGTTGGAGTTTTTCTAAGTCTCAGCTGCTCCTCTGACTTTCCCAGGGTTTGACTATGTGACACACTTCCAAAAAGTTCCTCTTTTGTCTAAGTCTAACCTGTTTCAGAATAGTTTTCTACAGGGGCGTCTGGATGGCTCAGTCGCTTGAGTGTCCGACTTCGGCTCAGGTCATGATGTTGCGATCTGTGAATTCGAGCCCCGCGTCGGCTCTGTGCTGACAGCTCGGAGCCTGTTCCAGATTCTGTTTCAGATTCTGTGTCTCTCTCTCTCTCTCTCTCTGCCCCTCCCCTGCTCATGCTCTGTCTCTCTGTCAAAAATAAATAAACATAAAAAAATTAAAAAAAAAAAAGAATAATTTTCTACCGTCTGTGTCCAAGAGTCTTAATGAATGGAAGGACCACATCAAGGTCACAGAGTGATCAGGAAAGGTTGGCCAGGCCAGAGTATTTCAAAAAGATATGTGCATATACCCTTTTAGGTGATGATAAAGTTCTATGAAGAAAAAGTGGAATAAGAAGATGGAGAGGGGTTGGAGATCACAAGAGGATGGACATTGTGAGAGTCTCTTTGGTAAGAATAGCTTGCGAGAGGGTAGAGGCTGAGAGAGGGGGTCCCATGGAAGACCCAGCGTCAGAACAGTGTAGGCTAAGTGCATAGCAGGGGCAAACATCTTGAGGCAGGAGTGAGCTTGTAGTTCCAGAAGAAACAAAGTGGCCACGATGGCCAAGCAAGAAGAAGAAGAATGGGCGGCAGGATGGGGACAGTCGGGGCAGGGCCTGGAAGAACCTTGAGACCATGGTAACATTCATATTTTATTGTTACAGGAGGCCTTCGAAAGTAACCTAAATATGTTAGTTACTTTTTTAGTAGTTGTGCCAGAGTTTTCAATATACATTTACAACTAATCACGCCCTCTTTCAGAGAACGCTATACACTTCATGTACGACAGGGTGTTCCCAGTTTCTCCCTCACACCCAATAATGATAGTATTGCTGTCATTTCATTTCACTTATCTATGAACTGGTGATCCAGAATCACCCAAGACATTGTTGCTATTATTGTTTTGAGCAAACTGTCATCTGTTAAATCAATAAAGAATAAGAAAAAAAAAAAAACCCTTCACTTATTCCTTCTCTAATGTTCTCCCTTTATGTAGAGCTGAGTTTCTGACTTACATCATTTTCTTTCTTTCTTAAGAATTTCTTTTAACATTTCTTGCAAAGCTGGTACCCTGGCAACAGATTCCCTGAATTTTTGTTTGTTTGCTTCACTTTTGAAGGATGATTTTGCTAGATAGAAAATTCTAGGTTGGTGGGGTTTTTTTCTTCCAACTCTTTTTTTTTTTTTAACATATATTCATTTTTGAGAGACAGAGAGAGACAGAGCATGAGCAGGGAGGGGGAGAAAAGGAGACACAGAATATGAAGCAGGCTCCAGGCTCTGAGCTGTCAGCACAAAGCCCGATGTGGGGCTCGAACTCACGAACTGTGAGATCATGACGTGAGCCGAAGTTGGACGCTTAACCGACTGAGCCACCCGGGTGCCTCCTTTTTCTTCCAACTCTTATAAATATTTCACTCCATTCTCTTCTTGCTCACATGGTTTCTGAAGAGAAATCCAGTGTATGAGCCTGAGAGAAAAAAGTTTTTGGATATATTAATATTCTATTAAATTATAACATGAAGCCATCTTATTAGGTGATGTTGCCTGCATCAGATCCTATTTGTTTTGCTTTATATTGGACCTCAGGTCCATAGCGTTGAGTTAGTCATACTCCTTATTTTGAGGCACGCCATCATTATTGGTCTCATTTCATTTCACTGCTGTTTGCTTTCCTCTTCATTCCTTTTTCTCATCGCCATTCCCTCCCCTCCTCCCCTCTGCCAATGTGGTTGCTCTTGTATTTTAAATTTATGTAAGTTGTATTTGCTATCAATCTTATTTTTTTTCTGTTTTAAACTCAATATTATATTTTGAAGATCTATTCATGTTGTTCCATTTTATAGTTCTATTTTGTACCTAGTATTCCACATCATGCACTCCCCACATTTTACTCATGCAGCTCGTAGCGGTGGACACCTGTGTTCCCCCACCTTTCCCCCAGTTAACATGGGATGAACATCTCTGTACATGCCCTCATGGAGGTGTGTGCTTGTTTTTCTGAGGGCATCTATCCAAGAGTGAGACTTCTGAGTCACAGGGTGAACACGTCCTTAATTTCACTTAAGACCACCAGATTGTTTTAGAAAAACAGCAGCATAGGAGGGACTCCATTTCTCCACGCCTACACGAACATCTGGTATCATCAGATTCCTATTTTTCACCAGTCTGGTAAGTGTAAATTGATATCTTGTTGTTTTCATTTGTGTTTCTCTGATTGCCGGTGAGCAAAGATTTCTTTTTCAGTCACTCAGATCCATCTCCTACTTACTACTTCATTTTCCTTTCGTGAGTTACCCAAATCGGTATTAACTGCTTATTTTCCTACCAAGAGCCTCTTTCTTTCTTTCTTTCTTTCTTTCTTTCTTTCTTTCTTTCTTTCTTCTTTCTTTCTTTCTTTCTTTCTTTCTTTCTTTCTTTCTTTCTTTCTTTCCTTCTTTCATCCACCCACCCATCCATCCATCCATCCATCCATTCATTTCATGTAAGCTCTACGCCCAACATGGGGCTTGAACTCATGACCCCAAAATCAATAGTTGCGTGTTGTACCAACTGAGCCATCCGAGCACCCCTCATTTATTTACTTTTTTGTTGTTATATATATTCAATATTGTACTGACCCTTGGAGGTATTTTGGAAATATATGGATATTTTTCTTTTTTGGATCTTCTAGTAGAGTAGTGCCTGAACATATGCATATTGATTACATATTATTTTATTATAAATTCTTTAAAACATTTGTTAGTGCTTTATGTTATTTTTAAAAAACCTGTGTGTAAGAAGGTTATATTACCTATGAATTTTATTTCAGGAGAGGAAAAAGGACATTACAAAATATTTTTAAAAAATAGTGATGGTGGTAGGGAAGATATTGGGTCTCATCAGATTGAGAACCACTGATCTAGATATTAATCCCTTGTTGACTTCTGACATTTCCAAATATGTTTTCTCAACCTACCATTGGCTAACCTGGTCTGTATTATACATTATGGTTTCTTAAAAAAATAGATTGAGATATAATTCACATACCATATGGTTCAACCATGTAAAGGATAAACTTCAGCATTCATTGGTATATAATATGACTAATTTTTAAAAATTCTGTAAAATATATAACAACATTTTCCATTTTAACCATTTTTTTTTAAATTTTTTTTTTTTTCAACGTTTATTTATTTTTGGGACAGAGAGAGACAGAGCATGAACGCGGGAGGGGCAGAGAGAGAGGGAGACACAGAATCCGAAACAGGCTCCAGGCTCTGAGCCATCAGCCCAGAGCCTGATGCGGGGCTCGAACTCACGGACCGTGAGATCGTGACCTGGCTGAAGTCGGACGCTTAACCGACTGCGCCACCCAGGCGCCCCGAAATTTTTTTTTTTTTTTTTTAACGTTTATTTATTTTTGAGACAGAGAGAGACAGAGCATGAACGGGGGAGGGTCAGAGAGAGAGAGGAAGACACAGAATCTGAAACAGGCTCCAGGCTCTGAGCGGTCAGCACAGAGCCCAATGCGGGGCTTGAACTCACGGACCGCGAGATCATGACCTGAGCCAAAGTCGGCTGCTCAACTGACTGAGCCACCCAGGCGCCCCCATTTTAACCATTTTTAATGTTTATTTTTAAATTTATTTTTGAGTGAGAGAGACAGAGAGAGAGAGAGCACAAGCTGGAGAGGGGCAGAGAGAGAGAGAGGGGGAGAGAGAATCCCAAGCAGTCTCCATGCTGTCAGTGAAGAGCCTGATGTGGGGCTCAAACTCACAAACCATGAGATCATGACCTGAGACAAAACCAAGAGTCAGATGCTTAGCCAGTTGACCCAGCCAGGTGCCCTATTTTAACCATTTGAAAAACAATTTTTTTAAAATGTTTTATTTATTTTTGAGACACACACACACACACACAGACAGAGTATGAGCAGGGGAGGGGCAGAGAGAGGGAAGCACAGAATCCGAAGAAGGCTCCAGGCTGTCAGCAGAGAGCCTGACACAGGGCTTGAACTCACGAGCTGTGAGATCATGACCTGAGCTGAAGTCGGCCAGTTAACCAGCTGAGCCACCCAGGTGCCCTCCTAATTTATCCATTTTTAACTATATAATTAGTGGCATTAATTACCTTCACAAATTTGTGCAACTATCATCACTATTTATTTCCAAAAATGTTCATCACCCAGACTGAAATTCTGTATCCTTAAGCATTTCCCCATTCTCTTTCCTCCCCAACCCCTGGTGATATCTAATCCACTTTGTGTCTCTATGAAGTTGCCTATGAAGTATCTATGTAAGTGGAATCATACAATATTAGTCCTTCTGTGCCCGTTTATTTTACTTAGCATGTTTTCAAGGTCACCCATGTAGCATGGCAGAGCCTCACTTCTTTTTGTGGTTGAATAATACTCCGTTGTATGGATATACCATATTTGTTTTTCCATTCATCTGTTGATGGATACTTGAGTGTCTTTTGGCTAAGTATATAATGATGCATGAACAATAATGAATATTATCATGCAAATATCTGTTTCAATTCCTAGGGGTGGAATTCTTGGATCGTATGATAACTCTATGTTTAGATTTTGGGGAACCACCAAACTGTTTTTCATGAGTAGCTGCACCATTTTAAATTCCCACCAACAATGAATAAGTGTTCCCATTTCTCTACATTCTCATCAAAACTTGATATTTTCAGGGTTTTTTTTTTTTTGATAATAGGCATCTTAATGGGTGTGAATTGGTTTTGATTTGGTTCCCTAGTGGCTAATGATGTTTGGCATCTTTTCATGTGCTCAGTGGCCATTTGTATATCTTCTTTGGAGAATTGTCTACTCAAGTCCTTGGCATATTTTTTGAATCTAGTTGTTTTTGTTGTTGAGTTGTAGGTCTTTATATATTCTGGATATTAATCCCTTATCAGGTATATGATTTGTGAATATTTCTCCCATCCTATGAGTTATTTTCATTTTTTTAACATTTTTATTTAATTTTGAGAGACAGAGAGAGACAGAGCACAAGTGGAGGAGGGTCAGAGAGAGAGGGAGACACACAATCCAAAGCAGGCCCCAGGCTCTGTGCTATCAGCACAGAGCCGGACATTGGGCTCAAACCCATCAAATGTGAGATCATGAGCCAAGCCGAGGTTGGAAGCTCAACCTACTGAGCCACCCAGGCACCCCTTTTTTCATTTTCTTGATACTTTCCTTTGATAAATATATCTTTCTAATTTTGGTGAAGACTAATTTACCTAATTTTTCTTTTGTTGTTTGTGCTTTGGGTGTCATATCTAAGAAATTACTGCCAAATCCAATGTCATGAGCTTGTTCCCTATGTTTTCTTCTAAGAATTTTATAGTTTTAAAGTTCCTTGAGCTCCTTGGATGTGTATATTCATGGCTTTCATTAGATTTGGGAAGTTTTCAGCTATTATTTCTTCAAATATGTTTTCTGCTCCTGCTTTTTTCTCTCTTCTGGGATACCTATGCATACCTTGGTATGTTTAACAGTGTCCCACAGGTCCTTCAGACTGTTCATTTTTCTTCATTCTTTTTTATTTCCATTTCTGAGACCACATCATTTCAAATGCATTGTCTTCAAGTTCACCCATTCTTTGTTTTGCCTGTTCAAGTCTGCTGCTGAGTCCCTCTAGTGATCTATTTTGGTCCTTTTCATAATTTCTCTTTATAGACATTCTTATTTTGTTCAGACATCAGTTTCCTGATTTCCTTTAGTCTTTGTCCATCGGTGCCTTTAGCTCATTGAACATATTTAAGACAGTTAATTTAATGTCTTTGAGTATTAATTCCAGTATCTGGGATTCTTCAGGGATGATTTTTGTGAATTTTTTTTCCTGTGAAAAGATCATACCTGCTTGTTGCTTTTTATATTTTATAATTTTTTGTTGAAAACTCGATAGTCTATGTTATAGGAACTCTGGAAACCTAAATTCTTCCACTCCTTTGAGATTTTTTTTTTTTTTTTTGGATTAGATCCATCCACTTGTGGCTTTTCCAAACTATTTTTTGAAGTGTATACTTTTTGTTTTGTAGTCATCGAACTTTCTTTTCCATTTTCTCTGTGGCCAGCCCTGACCCGACAAAGATTTCCTTAAATGTCTGGCTCCTAAGAGTAAGGGGGAAAAAAGTCTTGCCTCTTTAAATTCCACGTGACTCAGAAGCTGCTCATAGGAAGTGGGTGTTGAAAAATGGCTGACCTCTGGGTTGGGCCTTCAGTGCCCAAAGGCAGCAATCAGCTATCAACACGACGAACTTTTTGCCCCTCCTGGCTCTAGTAGGCCACGCAAGGAATGTAGGCTGCTACGTCCACAGCTGCCTGCTGCTGGGATGTGGGCTGGTAACTGCAGCCTCGCAAAAGGCTCAAACTCACCAAAACTTGTCAGCCTCTTCCTTGAGCTCTCCCACAGATGCTGAACTTGAGTTCCACAATAGTAACTTTAGACAGTTCCTGCCAGCTCAGTAGTTGTTTCCGTGGAGAGACAGATTCTTGGGACTCCTTCTCTGCCATCTTTCCTGACATCGTTCTCTATGTTATGTTTGTTTATATTCTTGAACTCCCTGACGGTAAACCTATTTGTCTCGGGAGGGAACTTCACCTTTGTTTCTGTGTGCAGCACCTGTTCTGCCTTTCGACCAGATCAGAGCCCTGGCCAGATTCTCTCACTTGCCCTCTTCGTCCAAGGCAGAGGCCAAACCAGAACTGTCTTGTAGTTCTGCTAAGACAGATCCTGAGAGAGTGGTCTTCTTTTTCCTGTCCATCCTGTAACAGAAAAGCTGAACTACCAGGAAAGGCCATGCACATATGGGGATATTACTCGTCTCAATTTTTTCTTTCTCCTTCCTTCCCTCCTTTTTCTTTCTGATTTCTCACATATTTTTGAGCAACCACGATGTGCCAGCTCTTTGATGGATGCTGGGGAGATGGTCTTAAAAGAACCATAGATCCTTGTTCTTAACGAGCTGCTAGTTGAGTCCGAGAGGCAAGAAAAAAATTTCAGTATACTTGGTGAGGTTTGAAAGAGGTGGAAAAGATGTTGAGGGAGCCAAGAGAGGGACTTCCTAAATGAGTTTGAGGGAAAAGCTGGGAGAAAAACGAGTAACTTCACAAATGAAGTGGCACTTGAAGAAGTTAGCCAGGTGGGAACATCTTCAGCAGAAGCACCAAGTCCAAATACATGCGGAGTGAGAACACGGCCAGCTGGAGTGCTAACAAGGAATTTTGGTGTGAGGTGTGGGGGCCGGGGAGGGAGGGTTAGGTTAGGAGATGAGGCCAGAAAGGTAGGTGGGGCGAGATCAGGTAGGAATTGAATTTTATTTTATTTAAAAAAAATTTTCTTTAACATTTATTTACTACTGAGAGACAGAGAGACAGAGCATGGGTAGGGGAGGGGCTGAGAGAGGAGGAGACAGAATCTGAAGCAGGCTCCAGGCTCTGAGCTGTCAGCACAGAACCCGGCGCGGGGCTTGAACTCACAAACCATGAGAGCATGACCTGAGTCGAAGTCTCGAAGATGCTTAACAGACTGACCCACCCAGGTGCCCCTTGAATTTTATTTTGTAGCGACTGTAGTGTCATAGGAATGGTAGTAGTGGAGTAATGTGATCAGATTTGTTTTTGAAAAATCAATCTGTTCTGAAGGCGGATTTGAAAGAAGTTAACAGTAGTTTAACACATAATGAGGATGTACTCCCATGCATTTTACATATTATCTCATTTAATCCTCATAAAACACTACCACACTGGAATGATAATCATTTCCACCTTTTAGATGAGGACAGGGGCACTTAAAAGTTAAGTACTTTGCCAAAGGCTAGAAAGTTGGTAAGTGATGGAGATTTAAATCCGGTCTACCATCAGCATGGATGCTTAATCACTGTGCTTTTACTGGGGGCGGGGCCTGGAGGGTAACAGTTAGGATTCTATTGTGGCGATGTCAGTAATAACTGACTGCTCCAGGCCTCTACTAAGGCAGTGGCAATGGGGCTGGAAGGTGGAGAGCAAGTTTGGGAGATTTTGAGGAAGTAGAATTCACAGAACTTCATTCGATATGGAGGAATAGGGAAGTAAGATTCTAGGACAACTCCCTGCTTCCTGGTTTGGTCACTGAAATAGAAATAGAGGAACTTGCTGAAATAGAGGAACACATGTGAAGAAGGTTTGGGGAAAGAGGGGGAGATGCCCAGATCAATTGTGGACATGCTGAGTTGGACCAACCAAATGCAGACACCCTGAATGTAACTGGGCCAGGAATTCAGCGGAGGCAACAGAAGCCAGAGGTGTTCATGGGATGGCAGTGGACGAGAAGACAGGTGGAGGCAGGGCTCAGGAATGGGCGACCACCCCCCTCCCTGCCTTCGAGAAGCAGAGGAATACAAGCTAACCGCCAAAATAGGAGACTTAATGATCATTTATTCAACATAATCACAGTCAAGGAAATGCCTGAAAATTCAGCTCAGATTAGGAAGTGCAGCTGCTTTCAAGGTGACTGTCTCCAGACTCCTACGAGCAGACACTGGGAAATCTAATTTGCTTATTTGATACAGATATTTTATCCATATTCTTTGCAAATGGGATCGAGTTGTTTGCAGCAATCATAGAGAGTGATAATGAACTATTCATTTTCAGACTTTTTGCTTAGAACACTTTTTGTCTCAGAAAAATTGAAAACTGTATCCTCAATTCCTGAAAACTCTTGGTTTAAGAAAGTTTATTGCAGTTCTCCAAAATTGCTTTCTTAAACATTTTTTAAAATGTTTATTTATTTTTGAGAGGCAGAGAGAGACAGTGCAAGCCCTGAAAATTTCAGAGTGCGAAATCTGAAACAGGCTCCAGGCTCTTAGCTGTCAGCACAGAGCCTGATGCGAGGCTCAAGCTCACAAACCAGGAGATCACGACCTGAGCCGAAGTTGGACGCTCAAACCGACTGAGCCACCCAGGCGCCCCTAACATTGCTCTATTTTTAAACAATCAATTTATAATGGTATATTTAAATTCTTTTGCTTTTTTAGAAATAAACATTCGACTGTGTTCCATGAGTGATCATTTGTCTTAATTCAGCATTTTATGCTCAGCAACCTCGTGGGTCCTCGTTTGCACTGTTATTGGCTGACAGACGTTAAAACCCTTCCTTCCCTCCTTTCTCTTCCGCTCTTTGCCTTTCTCTTCTTTTTCTCCTCCTCCCTTCCTTTGTTTAACCAGTATTTGTCGGATGCCTTCTGTGGCAGGTAGTCAGCTAGATTATATAAAGATGACAAAGTCACCGTTCCTGCTCCTAATTTGAACAGTTTAGTAGACACAAACTTGGTATGTAGACAGCGACTTGAGGTCTAAAGCTTCACCAGGAGGACAGGAGAGGGAAAAGCATTGCCATCAGGGGAAGTCGGGGTGTGTGTAAAGGCGTGGGGGTAGGGAAAGGTGACGATGAAAAGCACGTGGCCTGTGTGGGGAAAGGCCAAGGGTTTCATAGGGTGGGAGCATGGTATTCATGGGATGGTGTGGAAAGTAGCCGGTGACGGTGGGGGGGGGGGGGGGGAGGGGGGGTCAGCACCAGGGGAGGGGCTGGAAAAGTTGAGACTCTGGAGACACCAGAAACTATCCAGTTTTTGGTTTTTATACCCCTAAGGACAGGTGAGCAGACGGGTAGGAGAGAATCAGACAGTATTTTCGTGGCTAACAGAGGAAATGATGCGGATGCACGTTCTCCATTTGTACCGTTTCTCCTTTCTCTTGGTTTGGTTCTACAATAGAGAAATACAAGAATTAGTTATTTCTAAAATGAGAACAAGTTTGTTTCCTAATCAGCAGCAAAATAAGTGCTGTTTTATAATAATGGGACAAAAAGTTTTCACCCCTTGTCATTCTCAGGCATTAAATCACACGAGTCTCCCACTTAGCAGGCTGGCGTATTTCAAGGCCTTATCATTTGATAGCTGTAAAGGGAGGGGCTTCTCTTGTCCCATTAATCAGTCAGTTATCAGTGTAAGCTCATGGATTATTTATTTATTTTTAATATAATTTATTGTCAAATTGGCTTCCATACAACACCCAGTGCTCGTCCCAACAAGTGCCCTCCTCAATGCCCATCACCCACCCCGCCCTCCGTCCCACCCCCCATCCACCCTCAGTTTGTTCTCCGTATTTAAGAGTCTCTTATGGTTTGCCTCCCTCTCTCTCTGTTTGTAACTTTTTTTCCCTTCCCTCCCCCATGGACTTCTGTTAAGTTTCTCAGGATCCACATATGAGTGAAAACATGTGGCATCTGTCTTTCTCTGACTGACTTATTTCACTCAGCATAATACCCTCCAGTTCCATCCACGTTGCTGCAAATGGCCAGATTTCATTCTTTCTCATTGCCAAGTAGTATTCCATTGTATGTTTAAACCACATCTTCTTTATTCATTCATCAGTTGATGGACATTTAGGCTCTTTCCATAATTTGGCTATTGGTGAAAGTGCTGCTGTAAACATTGGGGTACAAGTGCCCCTCTGCCTCAGCACTCCTGGATCCCTTGGGTAAATTCCTAGCACTGCTATTGCTGGGTCATAGGGGAGATCTATTTTTAATTTTTTGAGGACCCTCCACACTGTTTTCCAGAGTGGCTGTACCAGTTTGCATTCCCACCAACAGCGCAAGAGGGTTCCCGTTTCCCCACATCCTCGCCAGCATCTATAGTCTCCTGATTTGTTCATTTTAGCCATTCTGACCAGCATGAAGTGGTATCTCAGTGCGGTTTTGATTTGTATTTCCCTGATGAGGAGTGACGTTGAGCATCATTTCATGTGTCAGTTGGCCATCTGGATGTCTTCTTTAGAAAAGTGTCTATTCATGTCTTCTCTCCATTTCCTCACTGGATTATTTGTTTTTCGGGTGTGGAGTTTGGTGAGTTCTTTATAGATTTTGGATACTAGCCCTTTATCCGATATGTCATTTGCAAATATCTTTTCCCATTCTGTCGGTTGCCTTTTAGCTTTGCCGATCATTTCCTTTGCAGTGCAGAAGATTTTTATCTTTGATGAGGTCCCGATAGCTCAGTTTTGCTTTTAATTCCCTTACCTTTGGAGATGTGTCCAATAAGAAATTGCTGCGGCTGAGGTCAGAGAGGTTTTTTCCTGCTTTCTCCTCTAGGGTTTTGATGGTTTCCTGTCTTACATTCAGGTCCTTTATCCATTTTGAGTTTATTTTTGTGAATGGTGTAAGAAAGTGGTCTAGTTTCGTTCTTCTGCATGTTGCTGTCCAGTTCTCCCAGCACCATTTGCTAAAGAGACTGTCTCTTTTCCATTGGATATTCTTTCCTGCTTTGTCAAAGATTAGTTGGCCATACTTTTGTGGGTCCAATTCTGGAGTCTCTAGTCTATTCCATTGGTCTATGTGTCTGTTTTTGTGCCAATACCATGCTGTCTTGATGATTACAGCTTTGTAGGAGAGGCTAAAGTCTGGGATTGTGATGCCTCCTGCTTTGGTCTTCTTCAAAATTACTTTGGCTATTCGGGGTCTTTTGTGGTTCCATACAAATTTTAGGATTGCTTGTTCTAGCTTTGAGAAGAATGCTGGTGCAATTTTGATTGCGTTGAATGTGTAGATTGCTTTGGGTAGTATTGTTAATACTTTGTTAAGTATTTTAATAATATTTATTCTTCCCATCCATGAGCATGGAATGTTTTCCCATCTCTTTGTATCTTCTTCAATTTCCTTCATAAGCATTATATAGTTACCAGTCTACAGACCTTTTACATCTTTGGTTAGGTTTATTCCTAGGTATTTTATGATTCTTGGTGCAATTATGAATGGGATCAGTTTCTTTATTTGTCTTTCTGTTGCTTCATTATTAGTTTATAAAGATGCAACTGACTTCTGTACATTAATTTTGTATCCTGCGACTTTGCTGAATTCATGTATCAGTTCTAGCAGCCTTTTGGTGGAGTCTATTGGGTTTTCCAGGTATAATATCATGTCATCTGCAAAAAGTGAAAGCTTGACTTCATCTTTGCCAATTTGGATGCCTTTGACAAATTTCCTTTTGTTGTCTGATTGCTGATGCTAGAACTTCCAACGCTATGTTAAACACCGTGGTGAGAGTGGACATCCCTGTCGTGTTCCTCAGGGGGAAAAGCTCTCAGTTTTTTCCCATTGAGGATGATGTTAGCTGTGGGCTTTTCATAAATGGCTTTTATGATGTTTAAGTATGCTCCTTCTATCCCAATTTTCTCAAGGGTTTTTATTAAGAAAGAATGCTGAATTTTGTCAAATGCTTTTTCTGCATCGATTGACAGGATCATATGGTTCTTATCCTTTTATTACTGTGATGTATCACATTGATTGATTTGCAAATGTTGAACCAGCCCTGCAGCCCACGAATGAATCCCACTTGATCATGGTGAATAATTCTTTTTATAAGCTGTTGAATTAGATTTGCTAGTATCTTGTTGAGAATTTTTGCATCCATATTCATCAGGGATATTGGCCTGTAGTTCTCTTTTTTTGCTCGGTTTCTGTCTGGTTTGGGAATCAAAGTAATGCTGGCTGCATAGAATGAGTCTGGAAGTTTTCCTTCCCTTTCTATTTTTTGGAACAGCTTGAGAAGGATAGGTATTATCTCTGCTTTCAACGTCTGGTAGAACTCCCCTGGGAGGCCATCTGGTCCTGGACTCTTATTTGTTGGGAGATTTTTGATAACTGATTCAATTTCTTCACTGGTTATGGGTGTGTTCAAATTTTCTGTTTCTTCCTGTTTGAGTTTTGGAAGTGTGTAGGTGCTTAGGAATTTGTCCATTTCTTCCAGGTTGTCCAGTTTGTTGGCATATAATTTTTCGTAGTATTCCTTGATAATTGCTCATATTTCTGAGGCATCGGTTGTAATAATTCCCTTTTCATTCCTGATTTTATCTATTAGGGTCCTCTCCCTTTTCTTTTTGAGAAGCCTGGCTAAAGGTGTATCAATGTTGTTTATTTTTTCAAAAAACCAACTCTTTTCAAAAAAAAACTCTTGGTTTCATTGATCTATTCTACTGTTTTTTTTATTTTATTTTATATTGTTTATTTCTGCTCTGATCTTTATTATTTCTCTTCTTCTGCTGGGCTTGGGTTGTCTTTGCTGTTCTGCTTCTAGTTCCTTTAGGTGTGCTGTTAGATTTTGTATTTGGGATTTTTCTTGTTTCTTGAGATAGGCCTGGATTGCAATGTATTTTCCTCTCAGGACTGCCTTCGCTGCATCCCAAAGCACTCGGATTGTTGTATTTTCATTTTCATTTGTTTCCATATATCTTTTAATTTCTTCTCTAATTGCCTGGTTGACCCATTCGTTCTTTAGTAGGGTGTTCTTTAACTTCCATGCTTTTGGAAGTTTTCCAGACTTTTTCCTGTGGTTGATTTCAAGTTTCATAGCATTGTGATCTAAAAGTGTGCATGGTATGATCTCAATTCTTGTATACTTATGAAGGGCTGTTTTGTGACCCAGTATGTGATCTATCTTGGAGAATGTTCCATGTGCACTCGAGAAGAAAGTATATTCTGTTGCTTTGGGATGCAGGGTTCTAAATATATCTGTCAAATCCATCTGATCCAATGTGTCATTCAGGGCCCTTGTTTCTTTATTGACCGTGTGTCTAGATGATCTATCCATTTCTGTAAGTGGAGTGTTAAAGTCCCCTGCAATTACCACATTCTTATCAATAAGGTTGCTTATGTTTGTAATTGTTTTATATATTTGGGGGCTCCCATATTGGGTACATAGGCATTTATAATTGTTAGCTCTTCCTGATGGATAGACCCTGTAATGATTATATAATGCCCTTCTTCATTTCTTGTTACAGCCTTTAATTGAAAGTCTAGTTTGTCTGATATAAGTATGGCTACTCCAGCTTTCTTTTGACTTCCAGTTACATGATGGATAGTTCTCCATCCCCTCACTTTCAATCTGAAGGTGTCCTCAGGTCTAAAATGAGTCTCTTGTGGACAGCAAATAGATGGGTCTTGTTTTTTTATCCATTGTGATACCTTATGTCTTTTGGTTGGAGCATTTAGTCCGTTTACATTCAGTGTTATTATTGAAAGATATGGGTTTAGAGTCATTGTGATGTCTGTAGGTTTCATGCTTGTAGTGATGTCTCTGGTACTTTGTGGTCCTTGCAACATTTCACTCACAAAGTCCCCCTTAGGATCTCTTGTAGGGGTGGTTTAGTGGTGATGAATCCCTTCAGTTTTTGTTTGGGAAAACCTTTATCTCTCCTTCTATTCTGAATGACAGACTTGCTGGATAAAGGATTGTCGGCTGCATATTTTTTCTCTTCATCACATGGAAGATTTGCTGCCATTCCTTTCTGGCCTGCCAAGTTTCAGTAGATAGGTCTGCCACTAGTCTTACGGGTCTCCCTTTGTAGGTTAGAGCCTGTTTATCCCTAGCTGCTTTCAGAATTTTCTCTTTATCCTTGTATTTTGCCAGTTTCACTATGATATGTCGTACAGAAGATCAATTCAAGTTACATCTGAAGGGAGTTCTCTGTGCCTCTTGGATTTCAATGCCTTTTTCCTTCCCCAGATCAGGGAAGTTCTCAGCTATGATTTGTTCAAGTACACCTTCAGCCCCTTTCTCTTTCTCTTACTCTTCTGGAATTCCTATTATACGGATATTGTTGTGTTTGATTGCATCACTTAGTTCTCCGATTCTCCCCTCATACTCCTGGATTTTTTCTCTCTTTTTCTCAGCTTCCTCTTTTTCCATAATTTTATCTTCTATCTCACATATTCTCCCCTCTGCCTCTTCAATCTGTGCTGTGGCCACCTCCATTTTATTTTGCACCTCATTTATAGAATTTTTTAATTCATCATGATTATTTTTAGTCCCTTGATCTCTGCAGCAATAGATTCTCTGCTGTCCTCTATGTTTTTTTTCAAGCCCAGCAATTAATTTTATGACTATTATTCTAAATTCTTGTTCCATTATATTGCTTAAATTGGTTTTGATCTACTCGTTAGCTATTGCTACTTCCTGGAGTTTCTTTTGAGGAGAATTCTTCCGTTTCGTCCTCTTGGCTAGTTTTCTGTCCCTCATGTGTTTTAAACGCTTGTTGTGTGCTCTGCACCTGTGAGCACTGCTGTATTAAAGGAGGGTCATGCACTGTCCAGGGCCTGGCCCTTCAGCAGGTGTTTTTTCGGCGATTGTTACTTGCTCTCTGTTGTGAGTTCATTTTATTACCCTACTCGTAGTGATAGTTTGGACCCTCCACAGGTGTGCTTTGATTTGTTCCTTGGAGTAGCCCTGGAAAGGAAAACAGATAGACAAACAGGAGACAAAAACACGCAAACACATAAATGACACAAACAAAGAAAAACAAAAACCTAAAGACTAAAACCAAAAACCCAAAAAACACCGACTGCAAGTAGAGAAGAGGGTGGGGGCGGGGCTGGTGGAAGAGCACAAAGAGAGAAATGACGGGGGAGAAAAAATAAACATTGACCAGGCTGAGAGACTAGAAGGCTTAATCATGAGAGAGAGAGGAAAATAAAGGAGGCAGGGAAAATGAAACAAAGAGAAAGTTACGCAGAGCAACTATATGGCTTGGTAATTCCAGAGAGAGAAAGGAGTGTAAAGAAGGAGGTGTAGAACGTGTGCAAGACAATGGATTAACTATGCCTGTTTAGAGAGACCAATGACCAGAGTAACCAGCCCAGGGGAGGGAGGAGATAAGGAGGAGAAATGGGGCGGGGGTGGCGGAGTGGGGGGAGAATGTATCTGCTCATCCAGAGTTGACCTAGAGTCAATCCAGGCAACGCTTGTGGGGAGGAGCTGTCCGCAGGGTCGGTGCTGCTCCGGTGGATACGCAGTTGCCCAGGGCAAAGGGGCGTGGCTTGGCGTCATCTGGCCCCACCTCCACTATGGGCCCAGGGGGTGAGCCCTGAGTCCCCTCCTTGGTGGGGGGGGGGGGGAATGGTGAGCCCCCAGTCTGTTCTCCACGGAGCCCACCCGGTGGCCTCCGTTTGAGTCGTCCTCACTGTGCCAGGGGCGCAGACGTGGGGGGGGGGGGGGTCCTTCTCTCTCCGCCAACACCCCTGACCCTGCGCTTGGCTAGGATTCCAAGTCGCGCTCCGTGCGCTCCGGCGCTGGGGAAGCGCCTCTCGTCGTGGCCACGTGTGGTCCTGGTGGCTTCGTCTCTGCCGCCGCACTTCAGGGACGACCGCCTTCTCCTACTGCAGACGGAGAGCCGCTGCCCTTGCCCCTGCGAGCCCCGGGGTGGCGGACTCCAGGGACACGGCGGCCTTTTCCTCCTGCAGACTGCACCCCTGGCCCAGCCACTGCACGGGGGTGGGGTGTGTGGGGGGGTGGGGTGTGTGGGGGGGTGGGGGTGGGGGTGGGGGGTGGACGCAGGCGGGTTCTGTGCTATCGCGCAGCCCTCCAGAATGGCAACCGCTTTCTCCAGCTGCGGACTGAGCCCCTGACCTACCCCCGCACCCAGGCCCTGGCTCTCCTCCTCCCCAGGTGCGCGAACAGGGAGCGGGCCCCAGGCCCCAGTCCGAAGAAAGCCCCCCAGTCAGAGATCGGATCCCTCTGTCTCAGTCCGAGGCCTGTCTCCTGTCCGGATAAGGTCCCGCACTGTCCTGGCCACTCTTTCTCTTCCCTTCGTCCCTCCGCAGAAGGGGGTCCCTCCCCTCCGCGCCCGCACGGCCTTTTGTCTCCCCCCGCTCGCAGTTACGCACCTCTCTTTTTTCCCCGCTTTCCCATTTTCTTCCTGGTAGATTCAGACTCGTTTCCTCCCAGGCTCTGGTGTCAAAGTCCTTTGGCTTCTGCACTTCTTTGTTTGAGAGACGCCGGACGTATGGATCCCCCTGCTTCTCCGCCTGTTGGCCTCACGGATTCTTAGTCAGTAGGTTACGATCCATTGCTGACATTAATTACTTTGATACTCAGATTGTACCGGATTCGGCCAGGGGGAGCCCCTTCAAGTCGGCTGTTGCCTTTTTGCTACACTTGGGACATCCTCATTATTATCTCTTACTTCCAGGCTCATCTTGTACTTTCCCTGCTCTGGTCTCAGAATCAGCCATTTAACCAGGGAATGGAACATGTTTTAGTTATCATTATTACTATTTTTAAAACTTTTTTTTGTTTGTTTTAGAGAGAGACAGGAGGAGAAATGGAGGGGTGAGGCAGAGAGAGGGAGAGAGAGACTCTTCAGCAGGCTCTGCACTCGGCTTGGAGCCCGACGTGGGGCTCAATTTCATGAGAGTGAGATTAGGACCCAAGCTGAAATCGAGTCGAACACTTAACTGACTGAGCCACCCAGGCACCCCGAAACATGTTTCAAAGATTTGCAATATTCTTACTTAAGTAGCTTATTTTTAAAATATAATTTTCCTGCGTTCGGCTCTGTGCTGACAGCTCGGAGCCTGAAGCCTGCTTCACATTCTGTGTCTCCCTCTGTCTCTACCCCTCCCCTGCTCATGCTCTCAAAAGCAAACATTAAAAAAATTTTTTTAAAGTAATTTTCACTTATCGTGTTTAAAAATGCCATTTTACTCACAACAGCATTTTATATTTAATGCCAATTAATTTTTAGTGCCATTTTAAACATTTACCCACAACCCACTATATGCCATGAGACCCCGATCTTGTGTTCAAGATTCTCCCCAAAACACTATAGTTTGTTTTTTTTTTTTAATTTTATTTTTAAATGACATCTACATCCAGTGTGGGGCTTGAACCCACAGACCCAGGATCAAGAGTCTTGCTTGCTCCACTGACTGAGCCAGCCAGGGGATCCCCCAATTACGCTAGTTTTTGAGAACCTGAACTAATGTGGTTGGCAAGGATGAGAGTATTTATATTTATAAAAAAGTTTTAAAAAACACATTAAAAATATAATTTTTGTATCTGTGTAAATACTTTATTTGGTTTCCACATACGATATTGAAATTTACACATTATTTTTAGGACAATTAATATACAGCTAACTGAAATAAAATGTACAAGAAGCTTATGAGATATGAGATGCAGACAAGAAAATCTGAAATGTTCTTAACTGAATTTGTGCTACTGGGAACACCAGGACTCCTGGCCTTGATCTTAGCCTTGTGTGTCTACTTTTTTCTGTAATTACTCACTGACACCCTTCCAAAGAGATGTTTTACTACTGTGTCTAAGAAATCAGTGAATAATGAGGTTTTCAATCTTATCAAAGTACAAAGCATGACTTCAATTCTAGGCCCTCTGACAGAATCCAGTACCTGTATTTACTAAGTTCTTTAATGAAATTTTATCAAGAAATTACTGAATCAGGAAGTAAATACAAGGCATCTTTATATGACAAAGAAAATCAATGAAGCCTCCAGAAGACAAACATCTAGTACTTAAAAAAAAATTCCAAATTCTGACATTCAGAGCAATGTAATTCCCATATTATTTTTCTAAAAGAGACCTCTTCCAGCTTGTTTCCAGACTTCTTTTACTCCTTTAATGCTTTCTCTTTTCACACATTTCCAGTATTCTTGTATACTTTGTTGCTGTGGGACCTGTTAACACAAAGTGAAAGTAAAGAGATCATTCTCTTCAAGGTTAGACACGATTTCATGCGAGCTCGGTTACCATTTATTTCCCACATGCCTCCAGAGAGTCCCTGAGATGGATTATGTCGTGAAAGAGGATTCCAACAGAACTGTAAGTAGGACGGGGTAAAGGATAAAACATGAACGTGATGTAAGAACAGCCTTGGGGAACTCAAGAGTGGAGGCTAAGTGCACGTGATTGGAGCCTCTTCCGTAAGAAGATAACGAAGATCGTGGGCAATTTCTTTCATATATTGGTTTTAAAAAATGTAATGATTTCATGACGCTTTATAATATTTTATAATGTTTTCCTTTTTTTTAATTAAAAAAAAAAATTTTTTTTTAACGTTTTTTTATTTTTGAGACAGAGAGAGACAGAGCATGAACGGGGGAGGGGCAGAGAGAGAGGGAGACACAGAATCGGAAGCAGGCTCCAGGCTCTGAGCCATCAGCCCAGAGCCTGACGCGGGGCTTGAACTCACAGACCGCGAGATCGTGACCTGAGCTGAAGTTGGACGCTCAACCGACTGAGCCACCCAGGCGCCCCTATAATGTTTTCCTTTTTATGGTGAACTTTATTTAGCTATGTGGAATATAAATTATAAGCCTAAAACTCTGATTTAAACCTACCTAAGTTAAAAAGAAACAATATATTTTATAAGAGGCTTTAAGAAAAAAGACTATAATTCATCTAAGTGCTCTGTGAATTAAAAAGTTCTATGAGTATTATTCCTCTGTTAAAGAAGAAAGTAAAGGTTAAAAAACATGTGTATCCTTGGTGAGCACAGGAGGACAGCATTGCTGGATATCTCCCAAATGGAAGCAAATCTGCCAGTTGAAATTTTTTTTTAGAGAGAGTGAACGAGTGAGCAAGCTAGCATGTGTGAGCAGGAGAGGGGCAGAGAGAGAGAGAGAGAGAGAGAGAGAGAGAGAGAATCTTAAGCCGGCTTCATGCCCAGTGCAGAGCCCGACATGGGGCTCTATCTCATGATGGTGAGATCACAACTTGAGCCGAAATCAAGAGTTGGAAACTAAACCAACTAAGCTACACCGGTGCCCTGCTAAAGTTTTAGATTTATTTAAAAAGTTTATTTATTTGAGAGAGAGACAGGGAGAGAGCATGCGTGCACAAGTGGGGGAGGGCCAGAGAGGGAGGGAGAGAGAGAATCCCGAGCAGGCTCTGCGCTATCAGCTATCAGGGTGCAGCCTGACTCGGGGCTCGAATTCACAAACTGGTGAGGTCATGACCTGAGCCGAGATCAAGAGTCAAACGCTTAACAGACTGAGCCACCCAGGTGTCCCTATTTTAGATTTTATATATATTCTTTTCCGGATCGATTTACAGCTCTATTTAATGTCTTTGAGAAATGGCAGAGGCTCGTGGGTATATTAAATCGTTACTGCAAAGGCTGGTTTCATTTTCAGGGACAGGATTATTCACGATGAGATGCTAAATGCCTACAAAGCTTGTGAGACACATCTGCTAACAGAAATCATATTTACTCATTTTCCATTAATAATGTGGGTAGCAGGAAAATGATGTGCTTTTCGAGGAGTAAATGAAGGGGGCTGTTCATGAAGCCACCACATTCTCTCCCTCATTCTCTCCTTTCTTCTGGCCGAACTGCCTCTTACCATACAGTTTTCTTTCCACCCTTGTTTTCAACCTGCAGACTGCTTTTATGAGGGTGCTTCTTTTTTTTAATTAATAATTTATTTACTTTTTGATTTACATCCAAATTAGAATATAGTGCAACAATGATTTCAGGAGTCGATTCCTTAGTGCCCCTCCCCCATTTCGCTCATCCCCCCTCCCACAACCCCTCCAGCAACCCTCAGTTTGTTCTCCACATTTATGAGCCTCTTTTGTTTTGTCCCCCTCCCTGTTTTTATATTATTTTCCTTCCCCTTCCCTTATGTTCATCTGTTTTATCTCTTAAAGTCCTCATATGAGTGAAGTCATATTTGTCTTTCTCTAATTTCGCTTAGCATACTACCCTTATGATGGTGCTTCTAAGCAGATTCCAATTTAAACAAAATTTTGAGTTTTATTTGTCCCACAATTATAGACTAATTTGTGAAGAATCTGAATACAATAACAATGGCTAACATTACTTCAACTGTCTCAGGCACTATCCTAAGTAGAATTAATTCTTACAACATTGTTTTCTGGTAGATTCTATTAGTTTCCTCATTGTACAGATGAGGAATGGGAGGCTCTGAAAAGTTAAGTGGCTTTGCAAGATTAGGCAGCCGGTGACAGAGCTGGGATTTGAATTTAGGTGTGTCTAACTACAGAGCCCAAAGTAAAATGATTTCTGAATAGCAGTTTCTTATTAGATTCATATTAAAAAAAAAAAAAAAAAGCAAAGGAAAATACTGGATCCCATCTGAAGGAGACATCTCGGTTTGTGATCATGGCTTATAATCTCTTCACAAATGATAAAACCTCCATTTACGACCACACACACATTGCCCAAATTCTAGGTGTAATGCCATTCACTTAATTACATGTAAACATGTAGTTATTAAAAACTCAAAATCTTTACCCATAAACCTCGATGCATCCTGTTTTTTAACACCCCGAGAAACTCTCCATGACTAAGACATTCATCACCATCCACATCAAAGATCTTGAACACGGTGTCCAAAATATTGTTTGAGAGTTCCTGCCCTGTTGCTACTTTCACGGCCCTCTTAAACTCCGCTGAAAAAAGAAAACATAAAACAACGCATCAACTGTGTGAAATAGTCTAAGTGGAATTCACCTAAATTTTATTATTTGAGAAGCAAAATTAAGTCTAAATGTTCATTATCACAAAACAAAAAATACTCATTAAGAATATGTTGAAATAATACATTTGGCTGAGAAATGTCTTGAAAGTAACTGAAAGAGAGGCAGCCTGTTTTAATTGAATCAATGTTCTAAAGAACATATTTAAATATTCCCTTTTCCTTTTTAGGAAATAAGAAAGTAAAAGCAAATAACGTAATTGTTAAACGTGAGAGTCCTTGTAAGTCTAGAGTAACCACACTGAATTAATTAAAAGGCTAATCAACTGTTTCACTGGTAATTGGCTCCTTGACTGGTATGTTCTCGTTGAAGAACAGAGTGATGTTATTTGTAGATGACAAAAATTAAACGAAGTCACGTCACTTACCCAGTCTGACAGGACGGTGAGCTAAACTAAACATTTGCATGGCAATAGCAAAATCTTCTAGGTGGGTGGCAAAATGACAAAAGGACTTGAACTCATCCAAACTAATACTCTAATAAAATAACAAAAGTGAGTGTTAATTACGATTTTGTAAAACCGATCTCAGAATATAAGCAGAAGCGTAAGTCCTGTTTCTACCATAAAGCTTGTGAACTTTTGTAGCCTTCCAAGAGAGTCTATTAAAAAGACGGGCAGGGCCACCGTGCATGGGTGGCAGACTGCACACTCTGTGCAAGGGGTCTCCTGGATCGCGCAGGGCGAGAACCAGGGTGGCCCTGTGTCACAGACCGAGTTGTCTCCGCAAAATCCACAGGCTGAAACCCAGACACCCAACATAACTGTACTCGGAGACGGGACCTTTAGGGAAGCAATTAAGGCTACCTGAGGTCACAAGGGTAGGACCCCACTCTGATAGCACCGACGTCCCGATAAGAGAAGGGGACAGCAGCGCACACTCACTCCGCACGTAAGCACAGACGACAGGCCTCGTGAGGACAGGGTGAGAAGGCGGTGGTGGTCTGCAAGCTGGGAGGAGAGGCCTCACCAAAAACCAACCTGCCGGCACCTTGATCTTGGACTCCGGGCTCCAGAGTTGTGAGAAAATGAATGTGTTGTTTGAGCCATCCGGCCTGTGGCATTTTGTTATGGCTGAGGAGACTAACACCCCGTTAAGTGCTCTGCCTCCTTGCTTTTCTGCTTTATCCGTGGACACGGCACGGAGAAAGAGCACTGGGTTTGGGAGTCAGAAAAGCTGTGCTTTCATTCCAGTTCTGCCATTTACTGTGTGCATGGTCTTGGCCTCTCCGAGCCTTAGCGGAGTAACCTTTCAGGAAGTAAGTGATTTGCTCAAGATCTACCAAGTGGAACAATCAGGATTTGAACCTTCGTTCCTAACTTCAAAACCTCTGCCCATAAAAACAAAACAAAAATAAGTTAGAAAAACTAGTTTTTCCACTGAAAAAGCAAACAAAGTATGAAAACTGTTAATTTGAAAGTAAATTCTTCCCTGCCTAAAAAAAAAAAACTTTCTCGGGGCACCCGTGTGGCTCAGTCGGTTGAGCGTCCAACTCTTGATTTCAGCTGAGGTCATGCTCCCAGGGTCATGGAATGGAGCCCTACGTGAGGCTCCATGCTGAGCAGGGAGCCTGCTTGAGATTCCCTCTCTCTCTCCCTCTGCCCGCTCCCCTGCTCACACTCGCTCTCTCTGAATATATATATATATATATAAAGGTTTCTTTTGTAGGCACCTTCAGGATCATGTCCTCTGCATATAGGTGGTGGTCTTATTCAAGTTTCACTGCCCGCAGCCTTGGTAAATTCATGGAATTTTTACTTTTAAAATTTAGTTAAGTCTTTGAAGAGGTAACATATACACATGGTAAAAAAACAAATTCTAGAATGGATAAAAAACAAAAAGTCTTTTTCCCTCCTTTGACCTCCAGTTCCCTTTCCCAGAGGTAAAGCACTGGTACCAATTCTTTGCGTATGCTTCCAGAAATATTCTACTCGTATAAAAGAGCATACACACACCCCTGTTTTACACAGTGGGAGTGTCCTCTTCACACATTTCTACACTTTGCTTTGTACTCTTAAGAATACATCTTATTAGCAGAAGAGTGGCCATTCCTCTGTATCGTAATCTCAAAGCCGCCCCTCGGTGCAACCTTCTGATTTTTCCTTTACTGATAGGTGAAAAATAGCATGCCATCAATGTTTGAATCTGTAGGTCTTTAACTGTGAATGAAGTTTAAACACTTTTCTCTTCTGTTCTTATTGGTGATTTGTGGAGTTCTATTCTTGTGTCTTTTTTATGTCCTCTGCCTAGATTTTTAATGAGCTGTTATGTGGCTTACTGCTGAGAGACAAGTCTCCATGGGTCTCTCACGTTTCTGCACATCTTTCAATGAGAAGCTCCAACTACTTTATTATTCCAGACTATCTTTCTAGGGGCATTTGTATAGCGAACAGCCTAGAATATTGACGATGTCTGCTTTGGAAGTAGAGCACAGTTTTGCTTACTGCCCATTATAAAAGATTCAGAGTCCTGAAGATGAGCTTTCTTGGCTATGTGTGTGGGCAGCATCCACAGGGTACTCAGCATGGTCCCCATGGGACTTGGGAGGCGAGGGAGGACTGACACAAACATGATGCTCATGCTGTTGCTATGCTATGAATGATAATGTTCTTTGTCTCTGACCCGATAGTCTTGTATCTTCGGTCAGCATCCATGAAATGGTACAGGCTAACTTCCAAATAGATAAAATCTCAGATACTTTACATTTATTAACACATTGGTTTTTAGGATCCCTTTATACATTAAATAGGGCAAAATTTAAGACCTTTCAAAATTCTTGATTTTTAAAGATCTCATGATAAATTAAAGAAATGGGCCCATTACATATGATGCCAATATTTCTTCCCTCCCCCCAATTTGTTAATTTTTTTTCTTTTGACTTTGATCCCAGTTTTGAGGGGGATGAGGGGAAAGCAACAGAATTTTTAACTTTTAGACAGCAATTTCATCAACTTTTCCTTGAAAGCTTCTGAGTTTTGCCTAGAGAAATATGCATACCCTACTCTGAGATGATTGTTTCCAAGTTTCCTTCTCTACATACTCAGTTTCATTTCCCCCTGTAACATTTAATTCTTAGATCTATCTGGAATTTTAGAGTAAGGAGTGAGGCAGAGATTTACGTTCATGTCTCCCTCAGATGGCCAGTCAATTAACCTAATGCCATTTATTAATAATTCCTCTTTTACCCAGCTAATTTACAATATGAATTCACATATACTAGATTTCCATGTGTATTTGGGTCTAGTTTTGGACTTTATATTCTGTTCAATTGATAGGTCTGTCAAATTCATTGTAACAGGCTGTTCTAGTTATCAATATTTGGTAATATATTTTAATATCTCAATATTCTTTTTTTAAAGACTTAATTTTTTATTTTGTTTTTTAAATTTTTATTATTTAGACATTTTAAAACATTTATTCATCTTTGAGAGAGAGAGAGGCAGGGTGTGAGTGGGGGAAGGGCAGAGAGAGCGAGAGACACAGAATTCTAAGTAGGTTGAGCTGTCAGCACAGAGCCCGATGCGGGGCTTGAACTCAGAACGGCAAGATCATGACCTGAGCTGAAGTCGGACACTTAACATACTGAGCCACCCAGGCGCCCCAAAGGCTTAATTTTTTAAAAGCCATTTCAGGTTCATAGCAAAATGGGAGAAGTTACAGAGATTTCCTGGATATCTCGTCCCTGCAGCATTCTTTTCATAGAAACTTTTACGGCCTGTCTAGTTCACTCATGACAATCTGATGACATTTTTATTGAAACCCATTACTGCCCACCGATACTTTTTGGTTCCTGCACATAGGAAAGATTACACCTTTCTGCTTCTTTGCAGCTATGTGGGGTCATGTGATCAGTCTGGCCGGTAGCCAAGTGTGATGTTTCTAGGCCAACACACTTAATTGCTGGAATGTACTCACTCCTTTCTTTTCCCGCCACGGCCTCTGAAGATGATGTTTTTTCCAGACGGTAAAGCTCCAAGATGGCAGAGCTTGAAGAGTCTGGGTCCCTGAGCGACTGAGTAGGCAGAGGCGCCTGGCAGCCCACAGTGGAATGTGGCACGACTGAGAAAGAGATCTTCCTTACGTTGGCCACGGGGACGGCGCGGCAGTTTCAGAACTGCAGCAGACCCAGGCTGTTCCAGTATAAGCGTTACATTTACAGACGACTCTAAGGGACAACTGCTACGTCTATAATATTAAGACTTCCCGTTCAGAATAGGAGATAGTGCTATAATTAGGCAAGTTTTCTTTTATATCTATCAAGACTTTAAAGTTTCATTTTCATGTATTTCTTGTTAAATTCATTTTTAATTTTATGTGTTTCTATTTCAATTACAAATGAGATCTTAATTATATTTTATGATCTTTTCCCTCACTATAGAAATAGCTTTCAAAAATTATATAGGGGCGCCTGGGTGGCTCAGTCGGTTAAGCCTCTCACTTTAGCACAGCTCATGATCTCACGGTTCGTGAGTTCGAGCCCCGTGTCGGGCTCTGTGCTGACAGCTCAGAGCCCGGAGCCTGCTTGGGATTCTGTGTCTCCCTCTCTCTCTGCCCCTCCCCTGCTTACTCTCTGTCTCTCTCAAAAATACATAAACATTAAAAAAAAAATGAAAAAATTATATAAAAACATGCCCACTCCAATACTATGTTTTGGAACAATAAAGTAAAAGAAATATATAAAGTAAAAAAATCACTTCAAATCTTACAACAGTATATTAATCATTAATAGTTTGGCAATCATTACTTAATACACATATATATAAACATATACACATGTAAACATTAAAAAAAGAAAGTGTGTATATACACACGCCATTACATTTTCTTTCTTTTTTTTTTAATGTTTACTTATTTATTTTGAGAGTGAGAGAGGGAGAATGTGGGAGGGGCAGAGAGAGAGAGGGAGAGGGAGGGAGAGGGAGAGGATCCCAAGCAGGCTCCACGCTGCGGTGCAGAGCCCAATGTGGGGCTCGATCTCACGAACAAGTGAGATCATGACCTGAGCTGACATCAGGATTAATCGACTGAGCCACCAGGTGCCCCTGCCGTTACCTTTTCTAACCTGTAATTTGCACACGGGGCAGCTACCGCTAACATCCTAGCAGTGTAACAGGCACTTCACTGAATTTTGGCTGTTTCTAATCGCTTTTCAGTGCGACTCTCTTGGGTTCTGCAGGCATAGAATCACATCTATGCACACACAGCCGACTGTCCCCCCTTGCAAATGTTCATACTCTTTGACTCTGTTAGTTTGCACTGGCTGGGACTTCCAGAACAACAGTGGTGACAGTGGACGCTGTTATTACTGACTTTGCCGGAAATGCAAAACTCCTGTTTGGAACACTGATTCCATCTGGGCAGTAATTCATTCATAAGAAAACGTAAACACCGTTTCTCACCTTGATTTTACACTCAAATAAGAGAGTAACATGGTTTGGGTTACTTTGAAAGCTACTTTATTTAATTATATAAATGTTTTGAACATGATTTCATCTTTACCGAAAGCATAATAAAAAGGCATACGAACCTCTCCTGCTGACAACTTCTCTCTTACATTTTTCCAATAGATGTCTTTATTTTCAGTGTTAGTGAAAAAAAGTAGCCATTCTGCAAAGTCTTCTTTTCTCATGAAACTCAAGCCTTTAGAAAACTGAAGGAATTCCATTTCTTGGACCTCTGTTTGTAAATTCTCCATAAATCTAAATGTTAAAATATAAAATTGATGTCAGGAACTAGTGGCATTCGATTTTAATATTGTCAGTAGGCCCGCGAGGCACCTTCGGCGGTACCCACGGAGCGGCTGGCCTCTTGACATGCTGAGTCAAACAAAGCACTAGTGTGGTGAAAGGGGTGTGGGGAGGAGAAGATGAAGAGAAGCTGATTTAAAAAAAAATTTATTTGTTCTAACTTTTGGCATGTACCACTGTCTTTCTCAAGAGCTTTCCTCTTCATTTCCAGGAACTCTTTTTTTTAATTTTTTTTTTTTTAATGTTTATTTTTGAAAGAGAGAGAGCATGAGTGGAGAAGAGGCAGGGAGACAGGGAGACAGAAGGATCCGAAGCAGCATCTGCACGGGCAGCGGACAGCCGGACGCGGGGCTCGAACTCACGTACTGTGAGATCATGACCTGAGCGGAAGTCGGACGCTTAACCGACTGAGCCACCCAGGTGCCCCCAGAGAAGCTGCTTAATACTTGCTCCAATTTGTCACACTCTATACTCAATTTGTTTGTGCAACTTATACTTGGTAACCTACTTCTGATAGAGATTTATAAAAATTAGGTAAAACGTTGCTCTGATGCATCTGTAACAGTTTTTTTTCCAATGCAGAAAAATTATCAAGATCAGAGAAACTTAAAATTCACTTGGGTTACTGCCTTTAGAATGTTAATCATAATTAGGGGCGCCTGGGTGGCTCAGTCAGTTGGGCGTCCCGACTTCGGCTCAGGTCATGATCTTGGAGTTCATGAGTTCAAGCGCCGTGTCGGGCTCTGTCCTGACAGCTCAGAGCCTGGAGCCTGCTTTGGATTCTGTGTCTCTCCCTCTCTGCCCCTCTCCTGCTCATGCTCTGTCTCTCAATAATAAATAAATGTTAAAAAAAAAAAAAGAATGTTAATCATAATTAATGGTTCCTAATATTTTTGGATACCAAAGTTGATCAAGTAATCAATGGCTTTACATCAAAAGCTTAGATTTACTTGAAAATATTTATAATCATTTGGACAATAACATGTGAATATATGACTCAACATTCTTTTTAAAATAAAAACATGGCACTTTGAGCAAACTCTCATCAACAGCTCCCTAGAAAAGTACAAGTTGAAAGGATATCAGATTAAAAAAATACTGTCTTTGAACAAGAACTCAAAACCACTGCACTTCATTTATTTATAAACTAAGTCATGTGAAAAGTATAATCTCCATGTGTTTTAATACGTTGAAGATTGCTTTATTCACCTTTTTACATGTTAAAAGAAATGTACCCTCATGCCACAATTTAATGGAATTATACATGGGGTAAAAAACAGGTCTATTCCAGTTCAATGGGAGAAAAACAGTCACTGTTAAACGACTTGCTTTCGGTTCTACGCTTATCCCATAAACCTGAAAAGCATGGGGGAGTTTGATCTTGGGCTTCTATCTGTGTGATGGGTAAGAGTCTGTTACCTGCAACAGTTTCTGAATGTACTGGAGACACAGATTTATCAATGCCATGTTTTTCCGGGTCAAGGCAGAATTTTATCTACCACTTGAAGCATTTCCAGTTGGGGCTAACACATCAACAAAACCTTTTACTGATATACCTTGTTCTCTGTTTTACCGAGTTTTATTATACTGTATATTGTGATGACATTCAACTTATTAGGATCGTTAAAAAATTTAACTGCTGTTAAACTACACATTGTTTGGCTTCAGCTACTTTCATCTTACTAATTACACTTGTTTTGTTTTAGTTTTTTGAAGATTTTATTTTTAAGTCATCCCTACACTCAGTGTGGGGCTCGAACAACCCTGAGATCAAGAGTTGCGTTCTCCACTGACTGAGCCAGCCGGGCACCTCACTCATTGCGTTACTTTTGAAGAACAAAAGTATATGTTAGGATGCCATCTTTCCTAACTCTAAAATTATCGATCTTGTTATGACTGGAAACTATGGAACATGATACTGGACATAAATACATGAATTGAAGAATTCATACCGTATAAAGTCTCCAGATAAATTCTGAACAAGTTAAACAGTTTATAAATTAGTGGATTAAGTGGGAACATTGGGAAAAAAATCTTTTTCTTACCTGATTTTTAAAAAAATTTTTTAGGTCATGGGTGGGTGGCTCAGTCGGTTGAGAGTCCGACTTCGGCTCAGGTCACGATCTCGCGGTCCGTGAGTTCGAGCCCCGCGTGGGGCTCTGTGCTGACATCTCGGAGCCTGGAGCCTGCTTCGGATTCTGCGTCTCCCTCCCTCTCTGCCCCTCCCCCACTGTCTCTCTCTCTCTCTCTGTCTCTCTCTCTCTCTCTCTCCCTCGTGCGTTCTCTCTCAAAAATCAAACATTAAAAAATTTTTAAAAATTCTTTAGGTCATGGGGTGCTGGAGCTGGCTCACGCCAGCTCTGAGAATTGTCTACACACGTTTTCCCGCCTGTATTTCACGTATGGCAGCTTGAAATTGGCCTGGTAGAGTACTGACGTTACTTATGACCAAATGCTACAAATCAGGCTGTTCTTCCCGAGAGCAGACTGTCACGTGTATTTATTAGCACAACACTGCTTACAGACAGCTTTGAATGTATGAAAGCGCTATTCGGGGATTCAGGCAATAACATTTCTTTTTTTTTTTTAATTTTAAGTGTTTATTTGTTTTTGAGAGAGATAGAATATGAGCGAGGTAGAGGCAGAGGGAGAGAAAGAGACACAGAATCCGAAGCGGGCTCCAGGCTCCGAGCCGTCGGCACGGAGCCCAACGCGGGGCTCAAACCCACGAGCTGTGAGATCACGACCTGAGCCGAAGTCGGACGCTCAACCGACGGGGCCGCCCAGGCGCCCCAACAGATCACAGATTTATCCACACGCTCCCTCGTTAACTGATCCGTTTCCCTCGACATGTGGTGGTGTCTACTTAATTTGGCTCTGTCCCTTCGGTCACCTGGTCTGGTGCCAGCTCCTTGAAATCCCATTCAACGCACCCAACCACCTACCAGGGAACTGTGGGACTACTCCTTTTAGGAACTTTGTGGCTATTGAAGCCTTTAAAGAGAAACCTGGGTCTGGACCTCATGTCTTCAATTTCTAAGACATATAACCCTGGACGGAGTCCCTTATGAATCTCATCCGACTCCTGCCTCGCTTTCCAAGGACCGGGGGAATAATATATGTGAAATACCCAGACAAGGGCCAGGTGCGTGGAAGTACTCAGCAGTCAGCCGCGGTCACGGCACCGAGGCTGCAGGTAACCACCTCCCTTTTCATCCTTTTCATCCTTTTCATCAAGCCCAGACTCCACGTCCTCGGCTTCCTCGGGCCGTCGAAGGCCTTCTTCGGGGGCACCTTGAAGAAAATCCCTCAGAAACTGCGCCTAGTGCTACCGGCATAAACGGACGGTCCGCAGCCGTGACCGGGTCCTCGACGCTGCCAACACCCTTCCGCTAGGCCAGGGGGCTCTCTTCCATTCTTTCACACAGTGGCCGTTTCAACTTGCGTTCGTTCTCGACAAATCGATCCCATGGCTGCTTGTCTTCAGCACACGGCTTGCCCCCAGTTCCCAGAGCAACCAGAGGTCACTGCTTAGGACGCTCTCTCATTTTCTGGCTGTCACCCCAGGGATGTAACAACACTCATCCCCGTCTCCTTTCTGTCCCAGTGGCAGGAGGAGTCCCTTTCCCGCTGACGGCTGATTTATCTACCTGCACTCTGAATTCCACCTCTATTTTCCTCTATTTTCTTCCTCCTCAGGGGCCTTGCTGCCCTGCTGACTCCCATTCACTCCTGCATTCAGTCCTTCCCTCTTTACATCATCGTTCAAACACGTGTGGAAACCTCTTCATTCCCCTCCTGCTCCTGCCCCCCTTCCTTTGCTATGGTCACTCTTACCCCTTCCCCCTCCTCACCTCCTGCCCCCCACTTCCTGTGCTGTGGTCACTCTTACCCCTCCCCCCCTCCTCGCCCCACTGCAATCTGCCTTCTGCTCCCCCTGAGCATGTCTACCCTGCATGCATCACCTTCCTTGCTGAGCTTGTTCCTACTCGGGTTGTGTCTCAGTGAACAGGTATCGCATTGTTCACCGGCTCCACACACACAGCAGGCGGTGGCCTGGACTTGCTCCTCACTCCTCATCCCGTCAGTCACCACTATTGTTGACTCCCTTCTCCTAAATAATCCCTTGGATGCTCCACTCATTTCTGTTCCCGCCGCCACCACCTCGGTCTGATCACCGCCCTTTCTGCTCTGTTGATGCAACGGCTTCCGACGGATCTCCTTGCCCTCTGCTGGATTTCCCTGGCCAATCTGCCGGATGCGATGCGATGACCGCCTCCCCCCACCCCGCTTCAAGGTCTTTGGTGACTCTCGGCCCTTCTCCACAAGGCACGAAAGCCTTCACCGCTGTGCCTCTGCTGATCTTCCCAGCTTCCGCTCTTACTTCTGCTTCAGCCACGGTGAACGTCTCGTTTCTGAATGTGCCATGTCTCCTGCATTCAGACATGTGACTTTACCTACTTAGTAATCATTGGGTTCGGATAACACTGGTTGACAATTCCTACTGACATTATGCAACTTTGGACTCTTCCTGAGAAATTAAAAACATGAACTATCTGAACACAGCAGTAGTCTGTCTACAGTACATCAGTTAAATTCTTCTGTGGAATGGCAATAACTTAACACATTTCTGATGACGTTTTTCTAACTTAAATTCCCTGTGTTTTGGCTGTATCACACAATGAGCCTGTCTAGTACAGGATTTCTGCATATTATCAGGTATAATAAGAATTTAGGGCCAACAGTTAGATAGAAACATCAATATTTTGTAAAGTAAAAATTGACCTGGAGATTTAAACAAAATTACTGTTTTACAGGATGTAAAACAGATTTTCAAATAATTGCTTTTTCCTTAGTGTCAAGTCTACATTTACTAAGAAATGTTTTTGTTCCAGAAACTTCTAAATTCTCTTGTGTGAAGTATTTAAACTTATAACGAATTCTAGAATTTAAATTAATAATGCATGAAACAAAATCTGGAATATTGACTGGTTCAATTTGACCTACCTTTTCCTATTGATAATAGAACAATAGAACAGAGTAAGCACTGAGGAAGAAAGTCACTTCAAATGGAGTGGGGAGGACAGTGAAGAGGTAGGGCCTATGAGTATTTCCCGGCTCAGTTCTTGGAAGAATGCTAACCTTGGCTTGTTGCCAAACTGCAAGCATTCTAGACGAGTGTGTGTCAAATGCGAGAATGGACGAAAACGGACTTTCTGCCCAGCACTGATCTTGGCAACGAATCGCGTACGGGACAGTGTTACCCTAAGCCTGCCAGAACCGACCTAAGAAACAAACAAAAAACCCCCCAACTTATGTAATGTGCCTAAAATTCCTCCTTTGCCTTTAAATTTTTTTTTTTTTAACATTTTATTTATTTTTGAGACAGAGAGAGACAGAGCATGAATGGGGGAGGGTCAGAGAGAGGGAGACACAGAATCCGAAACAGGCTCCAGGCTCTGAGCTGTCAGCACAGAGCCCGACGTGGGGCTCAAACTCACGGACCGCGAGATCATGACCTGAGTCGAAGCCGGTCGCTCAACCGACTGAGCCACCCAGGTGCCCCCTTCTTTTGCCTTTACAAATCTGAGCTCCTTTGTCTCTTTGAACCATGATCTGGGTTGTTGCCTTAATGTCTGTCTCCTGATGCAGTTCCTAAGATCGCAAAATAAATGTGTTTTTAGCCTTGCCTTTTCTTGACACTTTATATATATTAATTCTTGCTTTTTAATTTTGTATTTGTTCATAAGTTTAATTATATTACTAGAGCATTTTCAGCAGATTTTATAAGGACTAGGGATCCTTCATAAAACTGATACAAGTTCTCAATATTTTGTCTTAAAGTGACACTACTGAATTTTCAAATACAAAAATTGATAATAAAGTAGGAAATAGCTTTGTCATCTCTGATGAAAAATACAAGTAGTATCCAGCTTTCTGTTCTAACTTGAAAAATCCTTCTCTCTGAATTTTAAAGCAGTCAGTCCTTGGGGGAAAAGATGAGAATATACTTTTAGTTTTGATTTTTTTCTTTAGATGCTGGATCAAGGAGCCTTTGGGAAAAGAGACTGAGGAAACTCTTAGTGGAAGAAGTCTCTTGGCCAAGAGAGCCGGGGAAATGCAAACAGAGGAAGAAGCCAGAGGAAAAGAATTCCGTAAGGAGACAGATCTGGGAGCTGGGAAACAAACTCACTAGAAACTCTAAAACTAAGGTGACGTGAGTTTGGCACGTAGTCTGAATGCTTACCGTGTGTTATGTTGTGTATACTTTAACCTATATTATCTCATTTAATTCTCAGATCAACCTCAGACTTTTCGTGTTGGGGGATAGTATATTAATGTAAATGAGAGTAGAAAGAAAAATGATTAGGAAGGAGGATATTTGCATGAATTAGAGATTTGCTCTTTTCCTTTATTAGATTATTTTAAAATTATAATTTGTAATTTTTAAATTTACTTTTTAAAAATGTATTATTTTAAAGTTTATTTATTTTTGAGAGGAGCAAGTGAGCAGGGGAGGGGCAGAGAGAGGGGAGAGAGAGAATCCCAAGCAGGCTACGTGCTCACAGTGCAGAGCCCAACGTGGGGCTTGAATTCACGAACCGGGAGATCACGACCTGAGCCAAAATCAAGGGTCGGACACGTAAGCGACGGAGCCACGCGGGTGCCCCTAAATTTACTCACAACTCTTTAAAGTGGGCAGGACAAATATTGCCGTGTATCTTTTTACAAAGACTAGAAAAAGGTACATGATTTTCCCAAGACCATACAGCTAAATAAATCGCACACCTAGGATTTACAGCCATTTGGACCTCATGTCCCGTGTTCTCTCCCTTTTATGTTGCTACCAACTTCTCAGACTGTGGCATTTAATTGTTAGTACTTGTACTTGCTTAGTAAAGCTTCAAGCGGTTTTAAAGAAAAAGCAGCTGAATTTTAGAAGCTGAAGTGAAGTATGCCTCCTTGCTTAAAACTGTGACTTTAGTTGTTCTCTACTGACAGGATGCTGTTAAAAAAAAAAAAAAAAAAAAGCCCGTGGAATTTATCGCTGGTCTTACTATAATTGTTAAGAGTACGATTCTTTATGTTACGCAGCGTCCTTTTTATAAAGCCCCTTCGGAAGATTTCTTTCTGACCTCGAGATGAGCACCGAACGTCTCCGCCCCCCCCAACCCCTCATGCCGAACCAGTGAGCTTCCAACTCAGGCACACGGGGAGTTGGGTAACTGACGTGTACCCCCTTCATGGTGCCTGCCAGAACGCGCGGCCACATGTGCGGTGTGTTCTTAGCAAGTGCCTGGAATCTCACGGTTTGGACTTCGTGTGCGAGCCTCAGTAGTGGCTCCATATTTCATGACACCGCCACTGTTCTTCTGCTCGTTTCTCTTACCCCCTTCCGACATCGGTGTCTACATCCTATTACGAGTGCCTACTTAGAGCCCGACCCTTGTATAGAGTAAGTCGACATATTAATCATTATATATTAATCAACATTCATTATATGAATAATATAATAATTATATGATATGATGCACTATAGGATACAATAACATATGATAATGAATAATGGATAATCACACAATAAATTAACATATACATATATAACCTTATTAAGTAGATATTTATCATCATCACTTCACAAATGAAGGAACAGAGAATGGAGCCTCTGCTTAAAATGCTTGTTCATCAAATCCCACTTAGTAAATGATGAAGTTCCACATCTGAACCCAGGTCTGTCTAAATCACAAATATGTTTTTTTCACAATCGATACTGTTTCTCTAAATGAGAAGCTAACGTCTACAGGCAAAAGTTTTAAGTAGCCCCAAAGCTATAACTTGGTGGCACCTTCCTTGCCTTTCCTTGAAACTAATAAGCTGTACCTTCTAAAACAATATCCCTTTATCAGAGAAGCTGGAAGAAGGTGGCCGACACCAAGGACAAACATCTCTTTGAAACAATTTTTTTGGGGGCGCCTGGGTGGCTCAGTCAATTAAGCATCTGACTTCGGCTCAGGTCATGATCTCGCGGTCCGTGAGTTCGAGCCCCGCGTCCGGCTCTGTGCTGACAGCTCAGAGCCTGGTGCCTGCTTCCGATTCTGTGTCTCCCTCTCTCCCTGCCCCTGCACTACTCATGCTCTGTCTCTGTCTCCAAAAATAAATAAACATTTTTTTTAAAGTAAGAATTTTAAATAAAATTATTCTGTTTAAAGAAAATTAAAGTTAGAACACCTTTTTTTTTTTTTTTGAGTAAAGCAATAGAGTTTATTGAGAGAAAGTATAAAGCTCTCAAGAGTGAGAGGGGTCGCAACTGAGTGGCCGCTGAGGATTTTTGTCCCTGACTTTTTATTGGGACCTTATCAGAAAGTTTGTGAGATTTCATGCATGGCGCCTAGACTGGGCAGGTCCAGAATACTCTTATCTTCACCTCTTTTTCCCCAAACTCTGCTGCCTTTGCCAATTCCTCAGCCAGTTTCCCCCTCGCAGCTGCAGCCTGCCTTCCTGGAGGTCCCTTACTTCTTCCTACCTAATGTTAAACCTTTCCCCACTCATTACAATTTGGGAATCTACATAAAGTAAATATTTAATTGTTTTAATAGATACTCTTAACTGTTTTTACATTTCTTAGTTAATTTATTTATAAATACTTCTATTTCATTTGCTTCCCAGAACACCTTTAAAATTAACTAGTTTAGGGAATCTTAAAGTGAAGGGGAAGTGGTGTATTAGTCTGAATAAGTACAGCTGATATAATAGCCTGGCTTGGCTTTAAATCATGGTATTTATTTTGAAATTTTAAGAAGTGTTCAGACAGTAATATTTTTCAAGTATAAGAAAAGACATTTTAAAAAATGTTTGTCGAGAAAAACTATTGTAGAGGTTAAATGACTTCCTGGAGTTCAGCTATGGGGTACATTATAATTGGACAGAGTTCAGAAACTTGGGCATTCCTCATTCCTCAATCACTGGGCCCTACAAAATTTCTTTTTAAGTTTATTTATTTATGTTGAGAGACAGAGAGAGCGTGGGCAGGGGAGGGGCAGAGAGAGAGAGAGAACCCCAAGCAGGCTCCGGGCTGTTGGCTCAGAGCCCGACGTGGGGCTTGAACTCATGAACTGTGAGACCGTGACCTGAGCCGAATCCAAGAGTCAGATGCTTAACCAACTGAGCCACCCAGGCGCCTCTGGGTCCTACAATCTTATGTCCTAACTATGTCTTAAAAACTCTCCCACTTCAAAATCCTTGTTACTACGTTGGTTCAAGGCTCTCATCATTTCTTGTCTGGGATATTTGAATGGTCTTCTCTCGCATAAAATCTATCCTTTATTCTGCTACCGCACACAACGATGGGCACATCTGACCAGGTATCCTTCAGGCATCACCCTTCAGGATCTTCCATCGCTGAGTCAATTCAAGCTTGATCCCGTGGAGTACAAAATCTTCCACAGGCAAGCACACCCTTCTCCAGCTTCTCTTCTCACCTTTTACCACACCACCTTCCATTTGCTACTCTAGATGCGACTGCTTATAATTCCCTTTACAAACCGTACGTTTTCATGCCTCTACGTCTTTTCTAACGCTGTTCTCGCTCCCTCAGACGCTTTCCCGCCAAACCATTTTTGCCTGGGTATTTCCTGCTCACCTGTCAAGGTTCAGTTTATGCACCATTTCCTTCAGAAAGCCTTCCCTGATCACCCACTCCCCAACTCCAAACCAGTACGTTAGTGACCTGTGTTACCGGACAACTCTGTACATCTATGACAGCATTGACTTAAAAAAATTATGGTATGCTATAAAACAGATACTACTTTTCATATAGGTTAGATGTTTTTGAGCAGAGTACTTTAGTTTATATTTCATAGGTTTTGTTCTCAGAGATAAATACTATATAGTTCTGCATATGATGTTCAGTGTTACTGTCTGCAGATCTGTGAAAGGAGTATTTTCAGTTGTTTTGTAACCTCTTGGCTATAAATTTCCCTAAATGAATATAAATATTTACATTTACCTTCGAAATTCTCTATAATGAAGTTTTCTTTCTCCTCTTTTTCCAAAGAAATGTATCTGAAGGGTTGTGGTAATTTCAGGTTCTTTCACTGTTGGTTCCTATAAAAAATGAGACGATAATTCCAAGTAATTATAACCAAGAACAAAAATGGACCCCGTAGCCTGGAACTCTTAGGACAATATCCATAAAAGGTTCTCGTAATAGGGGTGGAAGAATGAGATGTGGTCATCCTGTTACTTTGCATCATATTATTCTGTAATTGTCTTTGCTCAAGCAGGAGAAAAACAACGAGGGTTAAAACTCTCCAAACACTCAAGATGGACTTCAGCAGGAAACAAAATCTTAGATCAGTCCAAAAAGAAAGCTTAGAATAGTGAAAAAAATTATTTCAAAATGTGATCTCTAGGCATTTTTTAATGAAGCAGGACTGAGAACTAAAGCCAGAAGGTCTTTGAGTTTTTGCTGAATATTAGAAATACTTGAAAAGCATCTGCTTTCCATAATTACAAAACTAATAGGTAAGAATTCGATTAATGAGTAAAGCAGATTCATGGATTCTTCCTCCTTCAAATCTCTAACAAAATAAACAACAACAACAAAACAAAACTGCTAAAAAGATGATCAGCTGCAACAAAACAAAAAGGGTTACAGATTTAAACCAAATATTTTGAAAAGAGGCAGTTGGAGAAAGAAACACCAGATTCAGGTGTTGTATGGTCCCCATGTCCCCTAATCCTACCTTCTAATCCTACTTCTCAGAAATAGCAGTGGCACTGAGACTATTACATTAGAAATTCATTAAAAACGTTAATTTAGTGACAGCAGAGTAGTGGGGACAGGTAAGGCCAACTCCAAAAGAAGCTCCTCTAGAGCTTGGGGAGACTTACGCAGAGGGAAGGACGTCTCGAGGGCAGACTCTTTCAGGGGACTATGTTACAGAGGGACCAACCCTAAGCCCACAGAGTTGAATGTACTTCGGCGGGGAGGAGTGAGCTGTGTCTCAGAGCCTTAAGGAGATCAGGAGGATCAACAGAACACAGGCTCTTCAGCAAGGGCTGCATCTGCCCAGGGGAGTCTCCTCCCCCTTGCCTCCACCCCTTTTGTGCCTGGAACAGCGCACCGAAATGCAATGCCAGCAGCGGAGAAGGACAAAGATAAACTAGTTCCAGATCAGGTGGGAAGAGTAGCAGAGAGAGTTCCATTTGTGCTCCACTGCAGCGATGAGGTCTGGGCAGGGCACGGGCAGGAACGAAAGAAACAGGAAGACAACTAAGCACAGGCACCACAGCGAGAAACAGAACAGATCAGCAAAAGACACAGAACATCCAGTCTTGCGGTCCATAACACATAATACAAGGAACAAATGCGTGTCCCCATAAGCCCCTTATTTACATTAAAAGTTTCTTGTACTTCGAGATAATGGAAGATTCACACGCAATGGTACAAAATAATGCAGAACGATCTCTTGTACCCTTTACTCAGTTTCCTCCGGTGGTGACTGATGACATCTTGCAAAACATCATCAGATAAGTGGATACAGTCAACACACAGAACATTTTCTTCACTACGATGACCCTTCATCTGCTCTTGTGGCCACACTGACTTCTCTCCAGCCCCGACCCTCTCTTTGACCTCTGGCAACCGCTAATCAACTTCCTTTTCTATAATTTTGTCATTTCAAAATGCTACATACATGGACTCAGTGTGTAGCCTTCTGGTATTGGCATTTTTGTGCAGCCCAATTCTCCGGATATTCCCTCAGGCTGTTGCCGTATCAATCGTCTGCTCTTGTTTCTTGTAGAACAGTGTTCCGCTGTATGGATTACCAGTTTAACCATTCACCTGTTGAAGGACAGCTGGGTTGTTTCCAGCCTGGGGCTATGACAAATAAAGCTGCTTGACACCTCTGTGGACAGGTGTTAGTGTGAACATAGTTTTTATTTCTTTGGGATGGATGGCCAGGCGTGCAGTTACCATTTTATCGGAGCAGCAGTATCATTTTACGTTCCCACCAGCAGTGGATGAGTGATCCGGTTTCCCTGCATCTGGTGGTCAGTGGAATTGTCAGTTATTTCATTTTAGTCACTTGGATGTACTTAAGAGCCTCTTATGGTTTGCCTCCCTCTCCATTTTTATCTTATTTTTTTTAATGTTTATTTTGAGAGAGAGAGTACACACACATGCCCACGAGCAGGGGAGGGGCAGAGAGAGAGAGGGAGAGAGAGAGTCCACCCTCAGCGAGGAGCCTGATGTGGGGCTCAGTCTCACAACCGTGACATCGTGACCCGAGCCAAAATAAAGAGTCTCAAAGTATGTACTTCTTGATCCTGTGTCACTCCCCCCAAAACACACCGTCCCCTCCCGCAACCACCGACTTGTTCTCTGTATCTATGACTCTTGGGGTTCTGTCCTGTTTTTTAGATTACATATGTAAGCGCAGTCCTGTAGTATTTGTCTCGCTCCGACTTATACTACTTAGCAGGATACCCTCAAGGTCCATCATGTTGTGGCAAATGGCAATATTTTCTTATGTCTGAACAGTACTGGGTATATAAGCCACATTTTCTTTATCCACTCATCGCTCAACGGACACTTAAGTTGTTTCCACACTTTGGCTTTGAAAATAGTGCTGCGATGAAACAAAAGGGGTACACACACCTTTCTGAATTAGTGTTTGTTTTCTTTGGACAGATGCTCAGCAGCGGAATTGCTGGATCATACTGTAGTTCTATTTTCAATTTTGAGGAACCTCCAAGTGGTTTTCCATAGCGGCCGCACCAATTTACAATCCCAACAATGCACAAGGTTCTCTTTTCTCCAAATCCTTGCCAACATTTTGTTATTTCTTGTCATTTTGATACTAGCCATTCTGACAGGTGTAGGTGCTATCTCATTATGTTGGTGATAAGGGATGTTGAGCATCTTTTCATGTGCCTGTTGGATATCTGTGTGTCTTCTGTACAAAAATGTCTATGCAAATCCTCTGTCCATGTTTTAACTGGATTATTTTTCCTATTGAGTTATATGTATGAGTTCTTTCTATATATATATATTCTGGACGTTAACCCTTATTCAGATATATGATTCTCAAATATCTTCTGACATTCATAGGTTGCTTCTCTGTTTGGTTGAGGGTTTCCTTTGCTGTACAGAAGCTTTTTGGTTCGATGTAGTCCCGTTTGTTTATTTTTGCTTTTGTTTCCTTTGCCTTTGGAGTCAGATAAAAAAAATTACTAGGACTGATGTCAAGGAGCTTATTGCTTATGTTTTCTTCTTGGGCATTTTATGGCTTTAGGTCTCACATGCAAGTCTTGAATCCATTTTGAGTTAATTTTTTGTATGTGGTCCAGTTTCATTATTTTGTGTGTGGTAGCTCTCCAATTTTCCCAACACTGTTTACTAAACAGACTGACTGCCTCTTCCCCATTGTATTTTCTTGCCTCCTTTGTTGAAAATTACCTGACCACATACATGTGGGTTTATTTGTGGGTTATCTCCATGTATAGTTCCATTGTCCTCTGTGTCCATTTTTGTGGCAATACTACACGGTTTTGATGATTACAGCTTTATAATCCCATTTGAAACCAGGCACAGTAACCTCTGACTTTGTTGTTCTTTCTTAACACTGTGCTTTGGCTCTTTGGGGTCTTTTGTGGTTACTTCCACGTAAGTTATGGAATTATTCCAATCCGGCAAAAAATGTCATTGGAACTTTGACAGGGATTGCAATGCATTTGTAGATTGCTTTGGGTTTATGGACATTTAACAACATTGATTTTTCTAACCCCTGACACAAAATATCTTCCCATTTATTTGTGTCATCTTCAATTTCTTTCATCAGTGTTTTGTGGTTTTCAGTGTATAGGTCTTTCACCTCCTTAGTTCAATTTATTCCTAAGTTTTTCATTCTTATTAATGCAATTGTAAGTGGGATTATTTTCTTGATTTTCCTGATATTTTGTTAGTGTATAGAAATGCAACAGATCTTTGTATATTAATTTTGTATCTTGTAACTTTATTGAATTCACTTATTAGTTCTGACAGTTGGTTTTTTTTTTTTTTTTTTTTTTGTAGAGTCTTTTTCCATATCATGTTGTCTGCAAATAGTGAAAGTTTTACTTTTTCCTTTCCAATTTGGATGTCACTGATTTTTTTCTTTCCTAGTTGTTCTGGCTAGGACTTCCAATACTATGTTGAATCAAAGTGGCATGAGTAGGCATCCTTATCTCGTTCCTGATCTTAGACGAGAAGCTTTTAGCTTTTCACCATTGAGGATGATGATAGTTGTGGGTCTGTCATTTACGGCCTTTGTGATGTTGGAGTACATTCCCTTTATATCCATTTTGTTGAGTTTTTCTCATAAATGGATGTTAAATTTTCTCAAATGCTTTTTTGTGCATTCACAAAAATAATATGATTTTTATCCTTCATTTTGCTGATGTGTATACCGTCTTGATCGATTTGCGGATGCTGACCATACTTGCATCCCTGGAATAAATCCCACTTGATCGCGATGTAAGATGTTTTTGATGTATTGTTATTTTGGTCTGTTAATATTTTGTTGATTTCTGCATGTATGTTCATCAGGCATATTGGCCTGTAATTTTATTTACTTTCATTTTCTTTCATTTTCCTTCCTTCCTTCCTTCCTTCCTTCCTTCCTTCCTTCCTTCCTTCCTTCCTTCCCTGTGTCCTTCTTTGGTTTTGGTATCAGGGCAATGCTGGCCTTGCAAAATGAGCTTGGGAACTTCCCTCCTTTCCAATGTTTTTGAAGAGTTTGAGAAGTATAGGCATTAAATGTTCTTTGAATGTTTGGTAGAATTCACCAATGAAGCCATCTGGTCCTGGACTTTTCTTAGGAGGTTTCTGATTACTGATTCAATCTTTTGTAATATTTGACATGTGCCTGCACTCCTAGTTCAAAGATGTTTTCCTTTCACCACTTTGAATATGCCATGCCACTCTCTTTTGGTCTGCAAAAAGTTTCTGCCAAGAAATCTCCTGATAACCTTATGGGATTTCCCTTGTATGTGACAATTTGTTTTTCTCTTTCTGCTCTTAAGATTCTCTCTTTAACTTTTGACATTTTAATTATAATGTGTCTTGGTGTGGATCTCTTTGGACTCCTCTTATTTGGAACCCTCTGAGCCTTCTGGACCTACATGTCTATTTCCTTCTCCTGGTGAGGGAAGTTTTTAGCCAATATTTCTTCAAATACTTTCCTGGTCTCTCCTCTCTCTTCTCCTGGGACCTTATAATGTAAGTGTTACTCTATTTGATGTTGTCTAAGAGGTTCCTCAAGTTAACTTCATTTTTTAAAACTTCTTTCCTTTTCATTACTCTGCTTTGGTGAGTTCTACTGCAGTCTTCTAGGTCACTGATCTGTTCTGTTTCATCTAGCCTGCCACTGAACCCCTCTTGGTCCTTTCTTATACTATCTCTTTGTTGAAGCTTGCACTGTGTTCATCCATTCTCCCCCCAAGTTCTTTGAGCATTTTTTCCCCTCCAAATGTTTACTCACTTTTTGAGAGAGAGAGTGTGAGTGGGGGAAGGGCAGAGAGAGAGGGAGACACAGAATGTGAAGCAGGCTCCAGGCTCTGAGCTGTCAGCACAGAGAGCCTGATGTGGGGCTTGAACTCGTGAAACGTGAGATCATGACCTGAGCTGAAGTTGGCCACTTAACTGAGCCACCCAGGACCTGTTCTATGAGCATTTTTATGTCCATTACCTTAAATTCTTTTTTAGATTACTTTTCTCCATCTCATTAAGGTCTTTTTCTGAGGTTTCGTCATACTCTGCTGTTTGGAACATATTTCTCTGTTTCTTCATTTTGCTCGACTCTCGGTGTGTTTCTATGTATTAGGTGAAACAGCTCTCAGTCTTCAAGTAGTGCCCTGTGTAGGTGATGAAATTTCTCTTCCAACCTTGCTCTTTGCTGTCTCTTGAACCTTTGTAATTGTCTAAACCACCTGATTCGTTCTTGATATGTCCCCGGTGTTAGGGTGTGCCAAGACCTGCCTGTTCCAAGAGAGGAATCTCATTTACACCGAGTTTCAGGTTGACTGCAAGCACACTCTTAGGCAGCAGCTTTTAACGTATAAAAGTATAGGGGTGCCTCGGTGGCTCAGTCGGTTAAGTGTCCGACTTCGGCTCAGGTCATGATCTCACGGTTCGTGAGTTTAAGCCCCCCGTCGGGCTCTGTGCTGACAGCTCAGACCCTGGAGCCTGCTTCGGATTCTGTGTCTCCCTCTCTCTCTGCCCCTCCCTGACTTGTGCTCTGTCTCTCTCTCTCTCAAAAATAATTGAACATTTAAAAAAAAAGTTTTAAAATATAAAAGTATATATAGTCCTGTGGGGCTACAATCATAGTCCCTGCTGCCTCCAGACCAGGAGATTTAGAGGTGCCCCCTGGGTGACAGCTGTAAAAAACTGGGGTTCCAGATAAGTGTAAGAGCTCCTTTCTCAGAGTTGAGACCTGGAAGGCCGAGGGGGTGTGCAAGGATGGTGTGCCCCTGCTTAGGTTCTCTGGGGGCACCTCCTTAATCTATATATGCATGGGAAACCCGAAGCCTGTCCCTTAGACTGAAGCTCCAAGCTAAGTACATAGGCCTTTTTTCCAGAAGACGGGCTGTGTTTCAGTCTGCTGTCTATGCAGTGCCCTGATGGTAGTGGTCTGCCAAGAACTGTGTTAGCGTTCCTGTGGAGCTCAGGATTGTTGGCCACTTCGGCCACCAGGGCCAGGTGATTGAGTGGTGGCCCCCGTGTGGACGGCACGCACCTGCTGGCGTTAGCTAGGCAAGGTGTATGGGGTAGGGCATGCTTGCTGGCTTCAGACAAGCAGGGGAAAGTGTCTTGACTATACACCTGTGGACTTCAGGAATGTCGTGGGAGACTTTCTTGTCTGTGCACGCATGCTGGCTTTAAGCCGGGAAAATGACAGCCCCGGCCAGTGGGGGAGCGCTGCAACTGTCTCCACTGCCCAGCTTTATCCAGGGAGTGAGAGGATGCCATGGATGTTGTGCTTGCCCGCCCCAGCTAGGGAGGGGGGCAGTGAACCCTTGTGAGCTCTCCAGCTTCCTCGAGGCAGTGGGATGGGATGGTGACCGCTTGCCCCCACCCGTCTCAGCAACGCAGGAGGAGGGTGCCGCCTCCGAGCCCACCCACTGGTGCTAGCAGGGTAGGCGGAGAGTGCAAAGTTGGCTTCTGCCAGCACCTCTGTCCCCAGGGAGAGTTTCGATGGTCCCTTGCTCTCCCAACAGACGTTCTGAGATTATCAACTGGTTTCTTTTATAGCCGTGGTGCTTTCCAAACTGCTATTTTTCTGCTGGGTCGTGGGTAGAGCGAGACTGCACGTGAGTTCCTTAAAAGGGGAATCTCGGTTTCCTATAGCACTTCGGGCCCCTCGGATGTCGGCCCTTTGCATTTTTAAGCCAGATGTTCTGGGGGATCGTCTCTCTGGGTCAGGTCCCAGGGGCAGGGGTGTCTTCAGTGGGACACCAGCCCATCACTTTTCTGGGAGAAGCACGGGACTGGTGAGAAGCCTCACTGTTATGCTGCAGTGTCGGGGTGGGGTTTTGGGTGAGACCCTGTCTCTGCCTCTCCCACCCATCTCATTGCGGTCTTTCTGCCTTTTGTTGTGGAGAAGCTGTTCTTCCAGTTTCAGATCTTCCTCAGAGGGAAATGACCCACGTGCACTTAAGGGTTTCGTGTCTGTGTGGGACGGGCTGAGTTCTGCATTTTCCTACACTGCTATCTTGAGAGAAGAGCCCCACCTGTTCTAAAGTATTTCCACAGTTTGATTTTGACATTATTTGATCTCTTTGGAATTTATTTTGCTATGAGAACTGATACACACACTCAGAACTGTTTAGCCAGTCACCCCAGGAGTCAGTCACATGCAAGGATGTAGTAAATGCCCATCATGTGTCAGACATTTTGTTAGGCCTTGGGGCTCCATGGTTTCCTGTTCCTCTTGGGTAACTGGGCATTAAACAAGTTATTAAAAATAGTAATCCAACAACGGAAGTATTGGGAAGAAATTCAAGGAGCTATGAGGGCAGCTCAGGGGAGGCTTTCCTAAGAAAAATACCGTTTAAACAGAGATCTAAGGTTTGAACTGAAGTTAAGAAAATACGAAGTGGTGGTGGGGGGGGCACCTGGGTGGCTCGGTCGGTTAAGCATCCAACTTCTGCTCAGGTCACGATCTCAGCTCATGAGTTCAAGCCCCGCGGCGGGTGAGCTCGAGCCCCGCTTTGGGCTTTGCACTGACAGAGCAGAGCCCGCACAGGATTCTTTCTCTTGTCCTCTCTCTCTGCCCCTCGTTCATTGGCACCCTCTCTCGAAATAAATAAAAAAGTCACAAATAAAGAGAAGTGGGAATAAATATTGCAAACAGGAACAACGGAGCATGGTGCTGTATGGCTGGGGTGTAGAAAGCAGTAATAATAAATATAATAGCAAATACATATATATCGCTTATGTGTTAAGCACAGTTCTAAGAGATTTAAATATATTAACTAATTTAGTCCTCAAAAACACCTGAGGTAGATTACTATTATTCTCAGTTTACAACGAAGAAACTCAGTTTTATGCAAAGAGAAGTAAACTAATTTGCCCAGAGCCACACAGCTATTAACAGATGAAGCAGCATGTAAACAGTCTTCCTGGGCCTGAGTTCTTAACCACTGTGGTATACGCTACAGAGAAAATGGCACAGCTGGAGGCTAGAAGGATGGCTGGCGAGGGCAGTCACATTTTACTTGTGCTTTTAGGCCACCTGTCTATAATGTGAAAAATGAACTAGAAATGACACAGGTGTGCTGTTTCAAAGAGGCACATGCACCCCAATGTCTATAGCAGTGCTTTCAACAACAGCCAAAGTATGGAAAGAGCCCAAATGCCCATCGACGGATGAATGGATGCAGATGTGGTGTGTATATATATATATACCATGGAGTATTATTCGGTGATCAAAAAGAATGAAATCTTGCCATTTGCAACAACGTGGATGGAATTACAGAGTATTATGCTAGGCGAAATTAGTCAGAGAAAGACAAATATCGTATGACTTCACTCATATGTGGACTTTAAGATACAAAACAGATGAACATAGGGAAGGGAAGCAAAAATAATATAAAAACAGGGAGGGGGACAAAACAGAAGAGACTCTTAAATACAGAGAACAAACTGAGGGTTGCTGGAGGGGTGGTGGGAGGGGGGATGGGCCAAGCGGGGGAGGGGCATTAAGGAGGACACTTGTGGGGATGAGCACTGGGTGTGATACAAAGGGGATGAATCACTGGAATCTACTCCGGAAATCACTAGTGCCCTGCATGCTAACTTGGCTGTAAATTAAAAAATAAATTGAGTAACTGAAAAGAAGTGACCCAGGTGGATGCAGAGAGGTGAGTCAGGAGGCTGCTGCCGTAAGTCGAGTGGGAAATGAAGCTGGTCTGATGACAGTGGTGGAAACAGAAGCCAAAGGGATGGAGGGGGCAGCGACTCGTGGCAACTGGATAGGAGGGGTAAGGAGAGAGCGGGGAAGACCTCCAGGCTTCTGGGTCGCTGAAGAGTAATTTGGTAACTCGTTTTTTTCCTACTGATTCAAAATATCTACATCGTATACCCACAGCCATATGTCTTTGGGTTTGTATTCTGACCGTTCTGTTTCTCACTACACCACTTCATTATCCCTCTCATTACCTGCATTTTCCAGAATGTTCTCATTCCCTCTCATGTTTATTCTTCGAGATGAAGTTAAGGACCATTCTGCCAAGGTTTTGAACACCTCCTACCTGCATCCACTTCCTCTGTAACCACTATCGCCAAAAATCCACCCAAAACCCAAACACGCCACACCCAAACCAATTTCTCAGCCGTTGAGTTCTGACCCAGACGGTATGGAATTCACAGATTGATTTCGTGGGACCTGGCCACTTTACGGTGCTCACTCTTCCTAGCTAAGAATAAAGCGTCTCTTTTTATGTATTCCAATCTTCTCTTATGTTCCTGAGTTAAAATTCGTGGTTATAGTTTCTTTCATGTACGTTCTTTCAAGTATTTTCGTTTTCGTTTTTGAATTTGTCTATTTGTGCTTAGTTGACCCCCAATGTTGCATTAGTCTCGGGGAACCACAGGGCTTCAACGTCTCTGTACATTATGCCACGCCCACAAGCATGGCTGCCACTTGTCGCCATACGACCCCATCAAGAAACGACTGACTATGGGGGCGCCTGGGTGGCTCAGTCGGTGGAGCGTCCGACTTCGGTTCAGGTCATGATCTCGCGGTCCGTGAGTTCGAGCCCCGCGTCGGGCTCTGGGCTGACCGCTCAGAGCCTGGAGCCTGTTTCGGATTCTGTGTCTCCCTCTCTCTCTGCCCCTCCCCTGTTCATGCTCTGTCTCTCTCTGTCTCAAAAATAAATAAACATTAAAAAAAAAAAAAAAAAAAAAAAAAAAAAAAAAAGAAACGACTGACTACGTTCCCCATGCTACATATTTTACTCCCTAGACCTTTAAAGTCTTAACCTTTACTTTTCATATACCTTAACAACTAGTTATTAAACATTCAGTGCCATTAATATAAGCCACATCAAAACACATTCTACTTCATGCTTCTGGTATAGAGTATGGTATTTATTTTAAAGGGTAAAATTTTAGGGGCGCCTGAGTGGCTAAGTCGGTTAAGCGTCCGACTTCGGCTCAGGTCATGATCTCACGGTTCATGGGTTCGAGCCCCGTGTCGGGCTCTGTGCAGACAGCTCGGAGCCTGGAGCCTGGAGCCTGCTTCGGCTTCTGAGTCTCCTTCTCTCTCTCTCTCTGCCCCTCCCCTGCTCTCACTCTCTCTCCTAAAAATAATAAATAAACTTAAAAAAAAAAATAAAGGGTAACATTTTATACCATATTAACTATGTTGATTTACCTACAATATTTGCTTTTGGAACTTAGTAACCATGTTTATTATAAGCCAGTGTAAATGTACTGGCCACTTAAAACACGATAACTGTCTTCTGACTTCCTCCAGGGTAGAGTGAGGTCCTCTCCCTAAAAACTAGAGAGCTGGACAAAGTGGTCAAGACACAACTATTCAGTGCTGTGGAATTCAACCAGAGGCATATAACGAAGTGAGAAGTGTTTTTCTTTTTCTTTTTTAATGTTTATTTTCGAGAGACAGAGTGCGAGCGGGGGAGGGGCAGAGAGCGAGAGGGGAGACAGAATCCGAAGCAGGTTCCAGGCTCTGAGCCGTCTGCACGGAGCCGGAGCCCGATGCAGGGCTCGAACTCATGGACCGTGAGATCATGTCCTGAGGCAAAGTCGGAGTCTTAGTCGACCGAGCCACCCAGGCGCCCCGAGTCGTGTTCTTCAAAGGAGCCACTAAACTTTGGGCAGCACACAGCCTGCGGCCTTTCTGCCTTTCCAGCTGTACCCTGGGGCCGTTCTAGCAGAGAGCGGCAGGCTCTCCGAAACCGTCTCCCTGCTGCTGACGGAGGGGACTCACTTGGGGATCGTTGTGGCTCCTTCAAGTGAGACCGCAAGCCTCCTTGAAGCGGGCAGATAGATGGCCAGGGGCCCAAAAGACTGCTTTCGGGGCGAGCCCACCACGAGGGCTGGCCGAGCTCTGCCTGTGCTGCGGGTGGTGCGAATTCCGCGGCGAGAGCACGGCGGCTCCAGCTCACCGCCCGTCCTTGCTCGAAGAGCTGGCACAGGTCAGAAGAGCCTCGAGAGGGAATGCGCGCCCAGCCTTGCGCACACGCACACCCATCAGCGGGGGAAGAGAGGACACACCTTAACGGCCCCAGTGTCTCAGCATGACCTCTGGCTGGACACTAAGCCGTGCAGACACTGGAGGGACTCCCAGGAAGCCAGGCTAGACAAAAAATCCGACAGACTTCCTGCTTCATTGCAACAGCGTTTCCCTTGAGGGAAAAGAATTTCGCACAATAAAGAAGTCACGTCACTAGGGACGCCCTTAAGAAACAAACTTCAGATGAATGAAGAAAATGAAATGTAAAAAACCAAAAGCATAACTAAACCAGAGGATAACACAGGTTAGTATTTCTAACCGATTCCGACGGAGGAAAGACATTTTAAAAAATGAAAGTAACTAGATAATAAAATGAAAGTAACCCGATAATAAAATTAAAAGACCAACAAATATGACCACATAAAAATAAAAAGACTTATAACCAAAACACCGTAAACAGAACCAAATCTGACAAAAATTTCATTAATTTTAAGACACTAGGTTATTAATATTCTTAAACATAAATACTCTTAAAAATAAATACGAAGAAAAACGTAAAGAAATTCCCAAAGAACAAAAACAGAAACTTTATAAAATGTCTTGAAAAAAGAACAGCTGAGACACCTTTTCCCCCATCAAACGGCACTGCTTAACCAAAACAAAACAGATACCAACCCCAGAGAGACTGCTGACAGGGGGACATGCCTACTCAACGGCGGTGGGACTGTAAATTTCATAACCCTTCCAGAAGGCAGTTTGGCTACGGGAATCAAAAGTCTTAAAAGTGTCCATGCCTCCGACCCAACAATCTCACCTTTAGAACTCTCCTAAATTTACATGTTTAGCTACTTACTGCGGGCATGTTTCTAATAGCAAATATTTAAAAGCAATCTTAACAATCAATAATAAAAATGTTACATTCATATGATCAAATATTTGCTCATTCATTTACAAATATTTCCGAGCAGGTAGAGCATGCCTGGTGCTTTCCCAGGCTATGCAGATACAACGAGATACAATTTATGTAGTAAAGAATGAACTGTACCCAGGTAGAGGTCTGGCCTTTGTCCTGGGCTGCTGGGAGGTGATCTCCACGTGAAGGGTCTTATTTACTTGGGGGCTTGGGGCCATCCCAGACTAACCATGAGATTTAGCATGGTGGCCTGGCTCACAGGCTCTCAGCCTGACCTCCAGAATGGCTAGGAACAGACGTTAACCACGGGGGGAGCCAACCAGGTTTATATGGCTGACCCCCAGAAAATCTCTGGAGTAGTGGGCACTATTCCGGGCGTACAGTTATACGTCTTTGCTGGGAAAGTTGACACCGCCCGTGACTCTACCAGGAGAGGTCAAATGGAACCTCTGCTTGTGGGACTTTCCGGACCTCTGCCTCATGCGTCTCTTCCTCTGGTTGATTTTAATCTGTATCTGCTCACTGTAAGAAAATGTAACCACGAACCTAACAACTTTCAGTGAGCTCTGGGAGTCCTTCCAGTGAATTATGGAACCTGAGGGTGGTCTTGTGGACTGCTCCCTAACTTCAAACAATTGTAAAGAGAGGAATGATGCTTATAGTTCAGAGAAGGACACAGACAATTAGGCAATTATCCTAACATGTGACAGGTGTTATGATGGCGGACATACAGGGTAAGATGGGAACGCACAGGACACAGACATCTAGGAAAAGGGAATTCCATTCAAGGACTTGGATATGGAAAAAGGAAGTCCAGCACAGGATTGCTCAAAGGGATGACATCTAAGAAAGAATTGTGATTTTAATAATTTGAAAAATTTGAAGACATGCTCTAAAAAATGAAATGACTTGAAAATTTAAGAAAATCTCGTGGTAAATATGCTGCAGGACTAGAGCTGATTGAAAGATTATCCATAGAAAATTTACTGATACACATTAGTGGTGGGAATGAAAAATGGTTCATTTTCTACAGAAGATACTTGCCACTACTTGTCAAAGTTTATCGACAACCTTAGAAATGCTCAACCTTTTGACCCAGCAATCACGTTTCTGGGAAGCTATCCTTCGGATACATTCCCATATATAAAAAATGTTATAATTACAGGATTATTAGCTGCAGCATTATTCGCAACATCAGAAGACTGGACATATATTAAATGTCTTTAAAGAGGGGAATGATCACACAAGCTGCTTACATCTACATGACAACGCACTATGGAGCTGTGAAAAAGGAGATGTTGAGAGGTATTGAGGAAAAACGGGAAAGTGTGGCACAATGCAGTGCTACTCCTTGTGGGGAAATTGGAAACAAAGGACGTACAGATGTATTCAGTTGCTTCTTTACAGACACCCTTATACGCACACGAAGTATCTCTGAGCGCACATACGGGCACTGGAAGCACTCAGTGCTCAGGGACAGCTGGCTGGCTGCTCTCTGCACAGCCTCTTGTGGGCCTTTTGAAGTCCGGGCCATGGGAATGCAGCGCATTGCTTCAAGGTGTTTGGACAAATAAAGTTACTGATAAATCTCCCAACTCTGTCGGGATGTTGATGTAACAAATAGAGAAGCTACCGTAAACATCATCTGTCTGGAAATATGAGTTTATCTGCACATACCTGGCAGTCCGTTTCGTTAGCTGCTGTCTTCAAATCATCTTGTTTACTTATGATCTTCTGCAGCTGAAAAGACGGCAAACACGAATTCAGATGTGTATCTACTGGACTTTTCAAAACAGTCTAAGAAAAAGATACTCAGTTTTCCTTTTAAAACATATATGAGTCGTTAAACATTAACTTAAACTCCTTCTGCATTATAGCTAATAGTGTTAGTTATTTTTTCTTAAATCAGGTAGGAATCGAAGGAAAAACTGATATGCAAGTATCAATGTTACCACTTTTATAATTTGAATCATTTTTTCCTCCTAAGAAAGCTAGTTTACTTAATACATACATATTCCAAAGATATCACTCTGTAAGAATTTCATAATTATCCTCATTCTTCAACAGAATTTTCATTCATAATTAATTTTTGTATCATTGATAATTTATGGCCACATTTTCAAGTATGTAGCTCTTAAAAAGCCACTTGTATCATACAAATGGTCTTCTTCCCCATATGCACTCATAAAGCATCAAAATAATTTAAAAACCTACATTTCTGTCATTAATAAAATTGTCAATAGTACCTTGAGACTGAGTACATTTAGAAACCTACCTTTCAGAGTCATTTGTACCAATCCTCAAAAGGAAAGCAAATTAAAAAAAAAAAAGTTTAAAACAAAAATTAAATGCAGACAAAATCTGAAACTATGGATTTGAATGGATTAGGAGACAAACCTTCACTCATTTTTTTTCCTAGGCTACTTCTTTGTTAATAATCTGAAAATTGGTAAATTCCAAATTAATCATCTCAAGTTCGGCTGCCTCTATGATGTTTGTTTTAGGTAAACAGTTTATCTCTAAGTCCCTCAAACTTTTCCACATCTCCTCCCTCATACTTATCTTAGAGAAAAAGTGTTGAAAAGTCTTCCATTTGTTTTACCCCTATTTTTCAAGTTGACAATCAAATAGTACAATGCCAACTTCAAGATCTTTCTCCCTTTGCTTACTGCACTACCTTAAAAAACTTTTATGATGGAAAATTTCAAACACAGCAAAGAGAACTCTGTAATAAACCGCACATTATTCACCTTCAACAATTATCAGGATTCTGCCCATTCCCAATTCCTTTTCAATTGTTATTTATATCTCTTGAGGAAAAATTTATATACATTGAATGTACAAATTATGGCCATACAATTTTGACAAGTGGATATACCTGAGTAACCTATCCTCCTACCCTAGTATACAACATTTCTATTTTCTCAGAAAGTTCTTTGTGTCTCTTCTCAGTCAATCCTTTCTCTCTTCATCCCCACAGAGCAATATTAGACTTCTGATTGTTTTCGTCCATCTAAAGGAGTTTCACTTATTTTAGAAATTCAAATAAATGATATCAAATAAATGATAGTATGTATTCTTTTATGCTATCAACCTTCTCTCTGCATAACGGTTTTGAGATTCATTTACGTTTGAACAGAAGTAGTCTGTTTTTACTGTTGAGTTGTGTCCCATTGTCTGAATAGATCACTACTTGTCCATTCACTTGTTGGCAGACGTTTGCATTGTCTCTAGTGTTTGACTACTGTGAATCAAGCTCCCATAAATTTTCTTTCCCCACCACCCCCGGCTTTACTGAAGTATACTTAATATACAAAAAATTGCACGCATTGATGTATATACCTCTTGATGAGTTTGGACACATGCGTGCATCTGAGAAACATCACCACAATCAAGGTAATAAACATACCCATCACTTCCAAGAGATTCGTGTCCCTGTTTCCTTTTCCCTTGGTCTAAGAACACTTAGCATGTGATGTACCTTCTTTTTTTTTAAACTTTTTTTCATGTTTATTTTTTTATTAAAAAACTTTTTTTAACGTTTATTTATTATTGAGAGACAGAGCATGAGCAGGGGAGGGGCAGAGAGAGAGGGAGACAGAGAATCTGAAGCAGGCTCCAGGCTCCGAGCTGTCAGCACAGAGCCTGATGCGGGGCTCGAACTCACAAACTGAGATCATGACCTGAGCCGAAGTCGGATGCTCAACCGACTGAGCCATCCAGGTGCCCCTTCATGTTTATTTTTGAGAGAGAGAGAGACAGAATCTGAAGCAGGCTCCAGGCTCTGAGCTATCTGCACAGAGCCCGATGCGGGGCTCGAACCCACAAACCGTGAGACCATGACATAAGCGGAAGGTGATGCTTAACCGACAGAGCCACCCAGGTGCCCTTCTTAAGTTTTTAAATGTACAACACCACAGTCTTAACTATATGCACTATGTTTGTACGGCAGATCTCTGCCATACACTTCCTTGCATAATTCTTATTTTATGTATGTAAATGTATGTTTTAGTATTTCTCTTGGATGAATTCCTAGGAGGGGAACAGTTAATTCATTCTGAACTCTAAGTTATTAAGTGGTAACAGTTCTTTATATATTCTGAATGAGTCCTTTGTCAGATATATGTTTGGAAAATATTTTCTCCCATCCTACAGTTCGCCTATTCATTTTCTTTCTTTTTTTTTCAAAAAAATTTTTTTTAACATTTATTTATTTTTGAGAGAGACAGAGACAGAGTGTGAGCTGGGAAGAGACAGAGAGAGGGGGGAGGTGTCTCCAAGCTATGCCTACATATGGTGTGAGCAGGGGTCATAACTATTTTTTTCATATACATATCCAATTGTTCTAGTGTCATTTATTGAAAAGACCTTTTCTTTTCTATGAACTGGGTTGGAGACTTTATTGAGAATTAAGGACCATCTAAGTGTCGGTTCTTTATTATCCTCCATTGATCTACTTGCCCATCCTTAAGTCAATATCACACTGTAACCATTATTGTAGCTTTGCAATTAAGTCTTAAGTCAGGGAGTGTGAGTTATCCAGATTTGTTCTTATTTTTCAAAATTGATTGCAGTGTTTTAGGTTCTCTGCCTTTACATATCCGCTTTAACATCAGCTTGTACTTTCTACCAAAAAAAAAAAAAAAAAAGCCTGCTGGGATTTCGCTTGGGAAAGTTAAATCTTTAGACCAATTTGGGAAGAACTGACATCTTAACAGTACTGAATCTTCTAACCATTTCCATGGTATATTCCTCCATTTATTTAAGTCTCTTTGGATTTCTGTTGGCAATGTCTGAAGTTTTTGGTGAATGGTTTTTGTTAAATTTGTTTCTACTTAATGTTATTTGATATCATGCAAAGGAGAACTGATTTTCATTTCATTTTCCAACTATGCTACTAGTATATGGAAATACAATTGATTTCTCCATATTGATCTTCCTAAATTTGCTTTTAGTTATAATAGGCTTTCCTTTTCTTGTTGATCACTTAGAGTTATCTACGCACAATCATGTTATCTGTGAATAGAGTCAAATTTACTTCTTCCTTTCCAATCTTCTATCCCTTTTCCCCCAACCTGTATCGCTATTATCATTAGAATCACCAGTAAAATGTTGAATAGAAGAGATATGAAAATACATCCTTGCCTTCTTTCTGATCATAAAGGAACAACATTCCATATTTAATCTTTTTTTAAAAATCTTTATTTATTTTTGAGAGAAGAAAGAGAGACAGAGCATGAGCGGGGCAGGAGCAGAGGGAGAGAGGGAGACACAGAATGTGAAGCAGGCTCCAGGCTCCGAGCTGTCAGCACAGAGCCCGACGCGGGGCTCGAACTCACAGACTGAGAGATCATGACCTGAGCTGAAGTCAGACGCTTAACTGACTGAGCCCCCCAGGCACCCCTGTATTTAATCTTGTATCATGATGTCACCTTTAAGCCTTTTGTAAACGCCCTCTATCAGACTGAAAAAGTTTTCTTCTGTTTCTACTTTGCTGAGTTTTGTCATGAACGTGCTTATTCTATTGAATGCTTTATATGCATATAGTGATAGGGTCATGTTGATCTCTACTTTACTGTCAATCTGATGGATTGAACTGAGTTGATTTTTAATCATTAAACAAATTTCTATTCTCTGCATAAATATCACTTGATTTTCGTGAATTTTTTATATAGTATACAATGTGTCTTGCTCTATTTTGTATCTTTGTTTATGATGAAATTTGGTCTATAATTTACTTTTCTTGTTAGATCTCTGCCAAATTTTAGTTATCAGGGATATGCCAGTTATGAGAGGGAATTGTTCCATTTTCTTGTATTTTCTGCAAGACTTTGTGAAAATCTGGCACTTCTTCCTCCTTAAATGCTTGATAGATTTCACCAGTAAAACCATCTGGGCCTGAACATTTCTTTGTGGGAAAGTTTTTGATAAATTAAATTCATTTGTAAAGGGCTATTCAGATTTCTATCTCTTTTAGTTTTGGTAAGTTTTTTTTTTTTTTTTTAAGGCATTTGTCCAGTTCATCTGAGTTATCAAATTTACAGTCACATGTGAATAAGCTGTTCACAATATTCCATTTTAATCCTCTGATATTTGCAGAATCTGTGGTGTTATCTCCTTTTCGTTTCTAACATGGGTAATTTGGACCCTCTTCAAGTTCTAAAATTAGATCCAGTACTGAAAATTATTCAAAATTTATCATACAGGTAACAATTTAAAAGTAAAAACAGATGTTACCCATAAGGATTATACTTTTTTGTACAAAACTTAAAACATTTCTTTTATTATGACATTTAATACAGCTGTTATAATCTTCACACAGTCATTAAATAGTTACAAACAAAACAAAGCAAATAGAATTAGTTCACTGAAATGAGAATTTTTTAGAAGGCGTATTACAATATTGGCTTGTTCCAATATGGTGGGGAATTTAGAACAATAAGGGTCTGTCCTAAAGCATAAAGCATAAAGATAAAGCTTGCCATATGAAGAGACAGTGAGTACTGGCGAGGACGCAGAGGAGAGGAACCCTCGTGCACTGTTGGTAAATTGGTAAAACAGTATGGAGGTGTCTCAAAAACTTCAAAACAGAAACACCACCTAATCCAGTAATTCCACCACTGGGTATTCATTCAAAGAGAACAAAAACACTACTTTGAAGAGATCTGTACCCCCCTATGTTTAGTGCGGCATTCTTTATGATAGCCAAGATACAGAAGCAACCCAAGTGTCCATCCGCAGATGAACTGATAAAGATGTGGGATAAACATACGATGGAATATTATTTAGGCACTAAAAAGGCCAAGATCTTGCTATCTGTGACAACATGGATGGACCCAGAGGATATTAAGCTAAGTGAAGTGAGTCAGAGGAAGACAAACACCGTATGATCTCACTTATATTGGAACTTAAAAAACAAAACAAACGAATAGACGAGCCAGCAGAATCAGATCTATAAATACACAGAACAGATTGATGGTTGCCAGAGGGGAGGGCAATGGGGGGATGGCAACTGGGCGAAAGGGAGGAGGAGGTACAGGCTGCTAGTTATGGAAAGAATGAGTCATGAAAATAAAAGCGAAGGGAATACAGTTAATGGCACTGTGATAGCACGGCATGATGACAGGTGGTTAACTACACTCAGGGTGAGTGACCACAGCCTAACACAGCGTTACTGAAGCACTATGCTGTCCACCTGGAACTAATGTAGCATGTGTGTCAGCTACGGTCAAAAAAATGTAAAATAAAATAATAAAAAAAGAAACCCTCGTCATGTTAGTGTCGCATCTACAACATTTCAGTCTGTACTCAGGGAGGGGCTTATGCCAGGTCTTACTGTAGCCTGAAGACTATACTGCTATATATTTAGTTCTACAGTAAAAGCTCCATTTGAAAGAGCAGAAACAGAGGTTGGGGTGCCAAACCTGTGTAGCCGAAAATCTGCGCATAACTTTTGAGTCCCCCAAAACTTACTAATAGCCTATTGTTGACTGAGAGCATTACTGATAACATAAACATATTTTGTATGTTGTGTGCATTATATACTGTATTCTTACAATAAAGTAAGCTAAAGATATTCTTAAATATTTCTTAAATATTAAGAAAATCACAAGGAAGAGAAAGTACATTTACAGTGCTGTAAAAGAAATCTGCGTGTAGGTGGACCTGTGTAGCTCAGACCCACGCTGTTCAAAGGTCAGCTGTATTCTCTTCTGCCAAAAGGACTCTCTGGTTTCCTGAGATACTTCCTCAAATGGCTGTTCACGACACAGATTCATGCTAGCAATATGCTAAGTGCCTATCATGCAATGAAAGTGCTGTCCCAAGTGTTGAGAACATAGCAGTTAAGGACAAATCATATCCTTGCTGTCACGAAACTTCCATTGTAACGGACTAGAGATAACAGTGAACAAATCAGTAAGAGAGTTTCAAATAATGTCAAGTGCAGGACTAGAGTAAGATAAAACAAAAGTGGGGTAACAGGACTCTGAGACTGCTGGGTTACTGCTAGGTTTATTCCGGGTGGTTCTTTGTGAGCACCTGACATTTGGGCTGAGATCTGCCGGATAAAAGCTACCAAAGGAATGGGGATAGGACATTCTGGGCAGAGGGAAAAAGACAGTTTGTGGCAGAAATCAGGGTGCTTTGAGAGAAACAAAGAAAGTAAAGTGGTCAGAATACATGAGCACATTCACCAAATACAAATTCTAGGATTACTGAAGCACTGCCAAGCTATTTAAATTTACATTGATCTGGATTTTCAATTACAGGCTGAAAATGAAGAAATGTATACAGGGTTGATTTAACTTATTTTTGCTTTCACAATCGTGAGAGTTTAAATTCTGAAACAAGAACATTAACCGAAAATCAAGAAGAATAAATTCTACTGAAGGCTTTTACATGTACTTAATAGTAACTCCAGTAGGTGTATTCAGCATGATAAAGTTATAACACTACTATATGAAGAGCAAAAGCCTTCTTGCCAGTATGGAATCAACGTGAAATGAAAGGACCACCTAAGGAGAAATTCACACTGGTAAACAGACTTGTCATTAGGCTATTGTTTAAAGAAATTGCTCTAAAGCCCTGGCACTTGGCCCAAATAAGCAGATGTGCTATCTATCAAGGTAAAGATTAAATGCATTAACTACTGCCAGCTTTGATCATTGCTGGCCCTTGTTTATTATTATCTGACAGAAACAGCTTATTCAGAGAGTTGCTATTTTACTTGTTTTTGGGATGGAGAATTAAGCAACAACTTCGCAGTTTCTAGGTCTGGATATTAACGAAACGTGAATATACTGCATAACCCAAAAGGAACAAATGGAGGAAACGCATGTTTTAGGACATTTTTAAGAGGCTTTATATTAACATATTTCCTGTTATTTTTGTATTTGCTGTCCATATTACTTTGTTACATCTAGGTTTTGGGGATTAAAGTAATTTTCATCACTTACTCTCATTATGCATTAGAACTTATGGTAGGAACAGCAATAAGTAAAATTTACTGGAGAAACATTCAGATAATTTATAAAACAAAACAAATATCCCATACCCTTTAAATATGTTCTGATCTGAGAACTGTTAGGTTTGTCGAATAAAATTTCAAATATAAAATGTTACATGCTTAAGCTTCCTAATAGAATGACCATGGAAATGAAATAGTTATTCAAATAATTAGTGTAAATGTCCTTTTACTCTCTGCTGTAATTTTTAAATTTGAGGTATAATTATGATCTTATTCATATGTGGAATTTAAGAAGCAAAACAAATGAACAAAGAAAAAAAAAAAACAAAGGAGAGAGACAAAGCAAGAAACAGTCTCTTAACTATAAAGAACAACCTGATGGTTACCAGAGAGGGGTGGATGGGAGGATGGGTGAAATGGGTGATGGGGCTCAAGGAGTGCACTTGCGATGGAAAAAAAATAAAATAAATTGAGGTATAACTGACATAGCACTTATGAGTTTCAGGTACACAACATAATGACCTGATATTTGTATATACTGTGAGATGATCACCACGATAAATCTTGTTTTCCTCTGTTATCATACAGAGTTACATAATATGCAATACAATGTTACTGACTACAGTCACTATGCTGTATACCATATCCCCATGACTTGCTTATTTTATGACTGAAAATTTGTACGTCTTGATCCCCTTCTCCCGTTTCACTCACCTCTCCAACCACTCTCCTCTGGCAACCACCAATCTGTTCTCTCTGTCTAGGAGTCTTGTTTTGTTTGTTCATTTGTTTTGTTTTCTAGATTCCACGTATAAGTAAAACCATATGGTGTCTGTTTTTCTCTTAGTTCGCGAAGCATGAACATATCCTAAAGGTCCATCCATGTTGGCACAAAAGGCAAGACGGCCTTCTTTTCCACGGCTGGGTAATACTGCATCACACACACGTACTACTTCTTCAGCCATTCATCCACTGATGAACATGTTGGTTGTTTCCATAGCTTGACTATAGTGAACAATGCTGAGACAAACAGATGTCCGAACTAGTGTTTTCATTTTCTTGGGGTAAGTACCTACAAGTAGAACTGCCGAATCATGTAATAGTTCTGATTTTAGTTTTTGGAGAATCTTCCATACTGTTTTCCTCAGCGGCTGCACCGATTTACATCTGCACCGACGAGGCACAAGTGTTCCCTTTCTCTATATCCTTGCCAGCACTTCCACTTCCTGCCTTTCTGACGACAGCCATTCTGACAGGTGTGAGGTGATACCTCCTTGTGGTTTTGATGTGTGCTTCCCTGATAATTAGTGATGTTGAGCATCTTATCATGTGTCTGTTGGCCATCTGCATGTCTTATTTGGAAAAATGCTTATTCAGATTCTCTGCTCATTTCCTAAAACAGATTGTTTGCTTTTGCTTTTGTGTGTGTGTTGAACTGAATGAGTTCTTTACACGTTTTGGATATTAACCTCTTATCAGAATATGATTTGCAAATATTTTCTCCGAGTCAACAGACTGCCTTTTTGTTGTGTTGATGGTTTCCTGTGTTGTGCACGAAGCCTTTTAGTTTGCTGTAGTTCATTTGTTTATTTATACCTTGTTGCCATTCCCTTTGCAGTCTGATTTATATATATATATATATATATATATATGTTTTGCTAAGAGCAATGTCAAGGAGCTAAATGCCTATGTTTTCTTCTAGAAGTTTTATACTTTCTGGTCTTATATTCAAATCTTTAATGCATTTTGAGTCAATTTTGTGTATGGTGGAAGACAGTGGTATAGTTAGTTTCATTCTTTTGCATGTAGCTGTCCGGTTTTCCCAGTACCATTTACTGAAGAGACTGTCTTTTCCTGATGATATATTCTTGCCTCCTTTGTCATGATTTAATTGACCATATATGCATGGCTTTATACCTGGGCTCTTTCTTCTGTCTCACTGATCTATGCGTCTGCTTTTATGCCAATATTATAGTGTAGATTTGCAATGGTTTGGAATCAGGCAGCATGATAATTCCAGCTTTGATTTTCTTATGCAAGGTTGCTTTGGCTATTAGAAATCTTCTGTGGTTCCAAATAAATTTTAGGACTGTTCTATTTTTATGAAAAATGTCATTGGAATTTTGGTAGGGATTGCATTCAATTTATAGACTGCTTTGGGTAATAGGGACATTTTAGCAATATTAATTCTTCCAATTCATGAGCATGGAATATCTTTCCATTTATTTGTGTCTTCTTTGATTTCTTTCACTAATGTATTGCGGTTTTCAGATTACAGGTCTTTCACCTCCTTGGTTAAATTTATTACCAGGTATTTTATTCTTTTTCATACAATTTTAAATGGAACTTTTTCCTAATTTTTCTGAGAGTTCATTGTTAGTGTACAAAGACATCAACAGGTTCCTGCCCGCTGATTTTCTATCCTCACCCTTACTGAATCTGTTTCTGACCAACAGAGTCTTCGGTATTTTTCTATACATACAGTAGTGTTGTCCACGTATAGAGGCAGTGGTTGCTCCAGCTGGGACTGCCAACACTATGCTGAATAAAAGTAGTGGGAGTGGGCACCCTTATTTTATTCCTGATCTTAGAGGAGAAGCTTTCAGCTTCTTACCATTAAGCATGATGTTGGCTGTGGCTTTGTAATATCTGGCCTTATTATGTTGAGGTAGGTTCCCTCTATACCCACTTTGTAGAGACTTTTTATCCTACATTGATGTTGAATTTTGTCAAATGTTTTTTCTGTATCTGTTGAGAGGATTCTATGATTTTTATCCTTCATCTTGTTGATGTGGTGTACCATATAAATTGGTTTGCAGATGCTGAAACATCCTTGCACCCCTGAAATCAATCTCACTTGAACATGACTATGATATTTTTTAATGTATTACTGGACTCAGTTTGATAGTATTTTGTTGAGGATTTCTGCATCTATGTTCATCGAGGATATTGGCCTATGATTTTCTCCTTTTCTTTTCGTTTCTTTTCTTTTCTATCCTTTTCTCTTTTCTTTTTCTTTCCTCTTACCTTCCCTCCCTTCTGTTTTTCCTTTTCTCCTTCCTTTCTTTGTGGTGTCCTTGTTTGGTTTAAAAAATTTTTTTTTTCATGTTTATTTTTGAGACAGAGAGAGAGAGAGATAGAGCATGAGCAGGGGAGGGGCAGAGAGAGAGGGAAACACAGATTCCGAAGCAGGCTCCAGGCTCTGAGCTATCAGCACAGAGTCTGACGTGGGGCTCGAACCCACAGACTGCGGGATCATGACCTGAGCCGAAGTCGGACGCTCAACCGACTAAGCCACCCAGGCGCCCCATATCCTTGTTTGGTTTTAGTGCCAGGATAATGTTGGTCGTCTTGTAAAATGAGTTTGGAAGCATTCTCCTCTTCAATTTTTTAAAAGAAGAATTTCAGAAGTACAAGTATTAAATGTTCTTTGAATGTTTGGGAGAATTCACCAGTAAAGCCATCTGGTCCTGAACTTTTGTTTGTTGAAAAGTTTCTGATTACTGATTCAGTCTCTGTTCTGGTAATCAGTTTAATTCCAATCTTCTATTTCTTCATGACTCAGATGATTGTATGTTTTTAGGAATTTATCTATTTCTTCTAGTTGTTCAGTCTGCTGGGAGCGTAATTCTTCATAGATGTCTCTTATGATTCCTTCTATTTCTGTGGTATCAGATGTAACCTCCCTTCTTTCACTTCTGACTTTACTTATTTGAGCACTTCTTTCTAGATGAGGCTATCCAAAGGTTTGTCAATTTTTTAGTTCTCTTTATTTTTATTACAATTTTTTTTAGTGTTTATTTATTTTTGAGAGAGGAAGAGACAAAGCAAGAGTGGGGAAGGGGCAGAGAAAGAGGGAGACACAGATTCCGAAGCAGGTTCCAGGCTCTGCGATGACAGCAGAGAGCCCAATGTGGGGCTCAAACGCACGAACTGCGAGATCATGACCTGTGCCGAAGCTGGGACGCTTAAACGACTGAGCCACCCGGGCACCCCATATAGTTCTCTTTAAAGAACCAACTCTTAGTTTTATTGATTTTGTCTATTGTCCTTTTAGTCTTCATTTCATTTATTTCTTCTCTGATTCTTAATTATTTTCTTCCTTCTTCCTTCTACTAATTTTGGGCTTCCTTTGTTCCTCTTTTTCTAGATCCTTTAGGTGTAAAGTTAGATTAAGATTTTTCTTGTTTCTTAAGACAGGCCCGTATTACCATAAAGTTAGATTTTGCTTTGTTTGTATTTTCATTTGTCTCAAGGTATTTTTTTATTTTTCCTTTAATTTCTTCATTGACCCATTGGTTGTTCAGTAGCACACTGTTCGATTTCCAAACATCTGTGATTTTTCTAGTTTTGTTTTGTGACTGATTTCTTGTTTCATATCAGAGTGGCCTGAAAAGATGCCTGATATGATTTCAATGCTCTTACATTTGAGACTCATTTTGTGACCGATCCTGGAGAATATTCCATATGCACTTAAGAAGAATGTGTATTCTGCTGCTATTGGATAGAATATCTGTGTATATCAAGTCCATCTGGTCTAATGTGTTGTTTAAGGCTGATGTTTACTTAATGACTTTGGATGGGCTTTCCACTGATGTAAGGGGGTATTAAAGTCCTCTACTATGATTGTATTGCTGTTGATTTCTCCCTTCATGTCTGTTAATATTGCTTTATAGATTTATATTCATATATTTAGTTGCTCCTATGTTCAGTGCACAAATGTTATATCTTCTTGCTGGATTGAATACTTTATCATTATGTAATGCCCGTCTTTGTCTTTTATTAAAGTTTCTTTTAAAGTCTATTTTGTCTGATGTAAGTAAAGCTACTTATTATCTTTCTTCTGGTTTCCATTTGCATGAACTACCTTTTTCCGTCTCTTCACTTTTCAGTCTGTGTGTCTTAGATCGGAAATGTGTCTCTTGTAGGCGATATATAGATGGGTCTCTCTTTTTTTTTTAAATCCATTCAGGCACTCTATATCTTTTCTTAATAACTTAGGCCATTTGCATTTAAAGTAATTATAGATAGGTATTTATTACTGTCGTTTTGTTGATTGTTTTCTGGTTGTTTTGTAGTTCTTCTTTGTTTCTTTCTTCTTCTCTGGCTCTCTTCCTCATGGTTACGTGCCATCTTTTAGTGTTTAGATTCCATTCTCATTGTCTTTTGTGTATCTACTATGATTTTTGCTTTGTGGTCACCAGGAAGCTTACATATATTGGCCTGTATATATATATATATATATATATATATATATATATATATATATATATATATATATATATATAAATGTGTGTGTGTGTGTGCGTGTGTGTAAAACATATATATATATATATATATATCAGTCTATTTTACATTGATACCAAGTTAAGACTGCACTCTAAAAACCTACATTTTTACTCCCCTCCCCCTGCACAGTTTAGGTTTTGGATGTCACATTAAACATGTTTTTATTTTGTATACCCATTAACTAATTGTTGTAGTTATAGTTATTTTAACTTTTTTCTTTTAAGCTTCATGCCAGATTTGTGATTTGTCCACTACATTTGCATTGACCATTGAGATTTTTCTTTTGAGATGTTTCCTTGTTACCAATTAGCTCCCCTTCTTTTCAGATTGAAGAAGTCCCTTAAAATTCCTTATAAGGCCAGTCACGGTAGCGAATTCCTTTAGTGTTTGAACACTTCTTTATCTCTCCTTCAATTCTGAATGATAACCTTGCTGAGGAAAGTATGCTTGGTTAAAGTTTGTTGCTTTCAGCACTTTGAATATCATGCCACTCCCTTCTGGCCTGCAAAGTTTCTGCTTAAAAATCTGGTGACAGCCCCGTGGAGTCTCCCTTGTACATACAAGTTGTTTTTCTCCTGCTGCGTTTAAGAGTCTCCCTGTATCTTCAAATTTTGACATTTCAGAGATAATTGGTCTTATGGATACCACTGGGTTCATCTCATTTGGAATTCTCTGTGCTTCCTGGAACTGGAAGTTTGTTTCCTCCCCCAGGTTAGGGAAGTTTTCAGTCATTTTTTCAAATAAAATTTTACATCCCTTTCTCTCTTGTTTTTGGGACTCCTAAATGTGAATGTTTTTCTGCTTGTCGTCCTATAGGTCCCTTAAACTATTTTCCCTTTTTAACATTATTTTATTTTATTTTTTCCTTTTTGTTGCTTTGTGTGGGTGAGTTCCACGGTCCTGTCTTCTAGGTCACCTATCCTTTCTTCATCTTGTCTGCTTTGAGCCCCGTTAGGGTGTTTTTCAGTTCAGTTACTGTGTTCTTTAGCTCTGTGACTTCTGTCTGGTACTTTCTTGTATCTTCTGTCTCTTTGTTGAAGCTCACTCTGCACTCATCCATTCTTCTCACAAGATAGGCAAGCATATTTATGACCATTACTTAGAACATTTTATCAGGTAAATTACTTATCTCCACTTTGTTAAGGTGTTCTTCTGGAATTATCTTGTTCTTTTATCTGGAACATATTCCTCTGTTTTTGTTTTTGTTTTTTTCCCATTTTGTTTGACTCTGTATTTGTTTCTACGTATGAGGCAAAACAGCTGTATCTCATCTTGATGGAGTGGTCACAGGAAGACAGGGGATGTGTTTCAGTCAGCTGTTTGCACACTGCCCTGGGAGTGGTGGCCTGTCAAGAACCGTCTCTTCAATTGTTTTAGTCATGTGGGCCCCCAAAATTCAATCCTCTGTGGCCACCAGAGCCAGGCATTTAAGGGGCATCCCTTATGTGGACTGCACACACCTGTCAACTTGGCGTAACAGGACAAGCCCACTGCCACGTTTAGAAGGGGTGGGCCACAGGAGAGTGCACGAGTGGGGCAAACAGCAGAAGCGAGTTAAAATGACACAGAAGTCTCGTGCTTGTGACCCCTCCACCTCCATCTGCTCCTCCAGCAGGTGCTTTGAAGACTGGCCAGGGAGTTTCCTCCATCGATGGCCTCGGCACTTTGCAACCTACTGCTTTTGTGCTGAATCCTGGGGTGAGTGAGTCTGTGCACGAGTTCTTTAAGAGTAGAGTCTCAGTTTTCTACAGCCCTGTGGATCTCTTGAATGCAAGTCCCCTTGGTTTTCAATGTTTTGGGAGCTCACCTCTTCAGTGCAGCTTCCAAGCGTTGGGGTGCCTGATGTGGGGCTCGAACCCCCTCAGGGACACACTCTTCCTCTCCTATCCGTTTTCATGCGGCCTTGTTATCTTTCAGTGTGGGGAAGCTGTTCAGCTCGTTTCAGGTCTTTTTCAGAGGGAAGTGATCCATATGCAGCCACAGACTTGGGGTGTCCACGGGAGGAAGTAAGTTTGGGTTTTCCTATACCCCCAATTTTCTTTATGCAGGTATTTAATTTATTTATCAAAAATTTTTTTTGTAATGTTTATTTATTTTTGAGAGACAGAGAGATAGAGCATGAGCAGGGGAGGGCCAGACAGAGGAGGAGACACAGAACCCAAAGCAGGCTTCAGGCTCCGAGCTGTCAGCACAGAGCCCAATGCAGGGCTCAAACCCATGAACTGCGAGGCGATGACCTGAGCAAAAGTCTGAGGCTTAACCGACTAAGCCACCAAGGCACCTGAAATGTTTATTTATTTTTGAGAGAGAGACAGAGAGAGAAAGACAGAGTGTGAGCAGAGGAGGGGCAGAGGGAAAGGGAGACACAGAATCCGAAGCAGGCTCCAGGCTTGAGCTGTCAGCACAGAGCCCAATGTGGGGCTTGAACTCACAAACTACAAGGTCATGACCTGAGCTGAAGTCAGATGCTCAACCAACTGAACCAGGCGCCCCTTTATGCAGTTATTTTAAATGACTATATTATGCTCCATGAGTTATCAAGTTTACTGCTTTATTTCTATGATAAGCATAAAGAACCTTGTATAGGTTAGAAGTTTGACCTTTATAACCCTACACTTAAAAAAAAAATCAGTGACATATTGTAACATGCTCTTTTCTTAATTCATAAGTTGATCATCTAAGAATTTTCCAAATATTTAAGGCAAAAATTGTAGTATTTAGAAAGTGTTGCATAAATTCAGCATGTTAAATTATGTTAAGAAAAAGTATCCAAAAACTTTTCTTATTTAAAAAAATTTTTTAATGTTTATTTAGTTTTGAGAGAGAGCCGGGAAGGGGCAGAGAGAGAGAGGAGGACACAGAATCTGAAGCAGACTCTAGGCTCTGAGCTGTCAGCACAGAGCCCAACGCAGGGCTTGAACCCATGAACCATGAGATCATGATGTGAGCCAAAGTTGGACGCTTAACTGACTGAGTCACCCAGGCGTCCCAATTTTATTATTTTTTAAATGTTTGTTTATTTACTTTGAGAGAGAGAGAGAGAGAGAGAGAGCACGAGTGTGCACAAGTCGGGGAGGGGCGGAGGGAGAGCTCACGAGAGAATCCCGAGCAGGCTCTGTACCGTCAGCGCGGAGCCCGATGCAGGGCTCGGACTCACGAACTGCGAGATCATGACCGGAGCCGAAATCAAGAGTTGGATACTTAACAGACTGAGCCACCCAGGTGCCCCCCAAAACTTTTGAAGTAGGTATGCTCAGCAATCTTAGCAGTGAAGGCTGTATATGCAGTAAAAGAGACTTGCCTAGTCTCTTGGAGTAGGAAACTATGTTTCACTGCGAGAAGAGACCTGAAGACGACAAAGAAAAAAACCAACGTGCCTTCTATTGTCTTTTTTCAGTTTCATGTTCAGTGTCTTCTTTATCCGCAGGCTTTGTCATTCAGACTTGGGTTTCATCAAACATTACTGTAATGAATCAGAACTTCGGTCTTTGTAAGTATGACAGCGATATTACCAGGGGCTCTATTGTGCCCACTGTGTAAAATTAGTTCCGACATCACAAATCTAGGGATGTACGTATGGTGGAGGCAGTACCTCTGAGGTCTGACTCCCCATGCTTTGCCACTGCCCAAAACAAAAGCAGAAAGTTCATCCAAGTCTGAGGGATTTATGGTTTGTGAACGTGCTGACAGTTTAATTAACATAACGGAATTTTGCCTTCATATAGAACAGCCTTTTCATAACTATTAGCCTCTACCTGAGTAATAATCTTAAACATGCCCTCTTCTTGCACCTGAGGTAGACTGAGGTAGGCGGAGCGTAATGGTACCCCATATGACACTATTTTAGGTGTCACTTGTGCAGACAGATAGGTTTCCTACCTTCAACTAGTGTCAGATTAATTTCCTTCTTTAAATGCCAAGCATCTCAGAAGAATAATTTTTATCTACGGACATCGATTTTGTATTTCCTTTTTTTTTTTTAATATTAACCATGTAATTTATTATTTAAACCAGGTACTTGCAAGAGTGAAGGAGGGCACTACAAATACTGGCAGTTAGTACGAGTAACCACTGGACTGTCTACATTTGAACAAACTGGGCTGTATATTTATTCTAGTGACAGGAAGAGTGATAAAGGGTTTATTTTATTTTATTTTATTTTTTTTTGTGGCTATATCTTTATTCAACAAGTTATTATTTTTTCCCAGGTTTTATTTAAATTCAAGTTGGTTAACATATAATGTAGTGTTGGCTGCAGGAGTAGAATTTACTGATTCATCACGTCCATGTAGCACCCAGTGCTCATCCTAACCAGTACCCTCCTTAATGCCCATCCCCCCACCTACCTCTCCTCCAGCAACCCTCCGTTCTCTATTTAAGAGTCTCTTACAGCTTGCCTACCTCTCTGTTTTTATCTTATTTATTTTTCCTTCCCTCCCCTATATTCATCTGTTTAGTTTCTTAAATTCCACATATGGCTGAAATCATACGGTATTTGTCTTTCTCTGACTGACTTATTTAGCTTAGAGTATAATACACTCTAGCTGCATCAACGTCATTGCAAATGGCAACATTTCATTCTTTTTGATGGCTGAGTAATATTCTGATGTATGTGCATGTATCTATATGTGTGTATACATACATTACTCACATGTATACACACATATACATATATACACATGCACATCAAGTTTTCTTTTTCCATTCATCAGTTGATGGACACAGGCTGTTTCCATAATTTGGCTATTGTTGAAAGTGCTGCTATAAACAATAGGGTACATTTGCCCCTTCGAATCAGTATTATCGTATAGTTTGTGTAAATACAATTCCTGTATTGTAGTGCAACTGCTGTGCTGTAGGGTAGTTATTTTTAACTTTTGAGGAATTTCCATACTGTTTTCCAGAGTGGCTGTACCAGTTTGCATTCTCACCAATGGTGTAAGAAGGTTCCCCTTTCTCTGCATCCTCACCAACATGTGTGGTTTCCTGAGTTGTTCATTTTAGCCATTTTGACAGGTGTGAGGTGCTATCTCATTGTGGTTCTGATTTGTATTTTCCTGATGATGAGTGATGTGGAGCATTTTTTCATGTGTCTGCTAGCCATTTGTGTGTCTCCTTTGGAGAAATGTCTATTCATGTCTTCTGCCTATTTCCTTCTTAGCTGGATTATTTATTTTTTGGGTGTTGAGTGTGGTAAGTTCTTTACAGATTGTGGATACTAGCCCTTTATCTGGTATGTCATTTGCAAATATCTTCTCCCATGACACAGGTTGCCTTTGCTTTGTTGATTGTTTCCTTCTCTGTGCAGAAGCTTTTTATCTTGAAGAAGTCCTAACAGTTCATTTTTGCTTTTGTTTCCCTTGCTTCCAGCAACATGTTTAGTAAGAAGTTGCTACAGCTGAGGTAAAGAGGTTGCTGCCTGTGTTCTCCTCTAGGATTTTGATGGTTTCCTGTCTCACATTTAGGTCTTTCATCCATTTTGAGTTTATTTTTGTGTATGGTGTAAGAAAGTGGTCCAGGTTCCTTCTGCATGTCGCTGTTCAGTTTTCCCCACACTATTCGTTGGAAACTGTCTTTTCTGCATTGGATATTCTTTCCTTCTTTGTCAAAGATTCACTGCATACAGTTGCGGGTCCACTTCTGGGTTTTTTATCCTGTTCCACTGATCTCTGTCTGTTTTTGCACAAGTACCGTACTGTCTTGATGATCACAGCTTTATAATACAGCTTGAGGTCTGGAATTCTGATGCCTCCTGCTTTGCTTTTCTTTTTCGACATTACTTTGGCTATTCGGGGTCTTTTCTGGTTCCACACAAATTTCAGAACTGTTCGTTCTAGTTCTGTGAAAAATGCTGTGTTATTTTGATAGGGATTGCACTAAATGTGTAGATTGCCTTGGGTAGTATAGACAGTTTAACATTTTTTCTTCTGATCCATGAGCATGGGATGTTTTTCCACTTGTTTGTGTCTTCTTCAATTTCTTTCATCAGTGTTTTACGGTTTTCAGGGTACAGACCCTTCACCTCTTTGGTTAGGTTTATTCCTAGACATCTTAAAGGTTTTTGGTGCAACTGTAAATGGGACTGATTCCTTGATTTCTCTTTCTGTTGCTTCATTATTGGTGTATTGAAATGCCACAGGTTTCTGTACGTTCATTTTGTATCCTGTGACTTTGCTGAATTCATGTATCAGTTCTAGCAATTTCTTTGGTGGATATTTTGGGTTTTCCACATAAAGTATCATGCCATCTGCAAAGCCTGAAAGTTTGACTTCTTCCTTGCTGATTTGGATGCTTTTTATTCCTTTGTGTGGTCTGATTGCTGAGGCTAAGACTTCCAATACAATGGTGAATAACAGTGGTGAGAGTGGACATCCCTGTCATGTTCCTGATCTCAGGGGGAAAGCTCTTAGTTTTTCCCCATTGAGGATGATATTAGCTGTGGGCCTTTCATATATGGCCTTTATGTTGAGGTATTTTCCTTCTATCCCTGCTTCCTTGAGGGTTTTTATCAAGAAAAGATGCTGTATTTGTCAAATGTTTTTTCTGTGTCTATTGAAAACATCACATGGTTCTTATCCTTTCTTTTATTAATATGGCATATCACGTTGATTGATTTGCAGATCTTGAACCCCCAGCCCTGCACCCCAAAAGTAAATCCCACTTGATTGTGGTGAATTATTCTTTTAATATACTGTTGGATTTGATTTTCTAGTATATTGTTGAAGAGTTGTGCATCCATGTTCATCAGGGATATTGGTCTGTAGTCTTTCTTTTTAGTGGGGTCTTGGTCTGGTTTTGGAATTAAGGTAATACTGGCCTCACAGAATGAGTTTGGACGTTTTCCTTTCTTTTCTATTTTTTGGAACAGTTTCAGAAGTATAGGTAGGATTTCTTCTTTAAATATTTGGTAGAATTCCTCTGGGAAGCAATCCAGCACTGGACTCTTGTTTGTTGGGAGATTTTTGATTATTGATTCAATTTCTTTGCTGGCCATTATGAGTCTGTTCAAATTTTCTATTTCTTCTTGTTTCAGTTTTGGTAGTTTATGTTTCTAGGAATGTATCCATTTCTTCCAGATTGCCCAATTTGTTGGCATAGAATTGCTCATCATTTATTTTAGCTTTAATCTTTATTATTCTGCTGGTTTTAGGCTTATTTGGTGTTCTTTTTCCAGCTCCTTTAGATGGAATGTTAGGTTGTGAGAGACTTTTCTTGCATCTTGAGCTATGGCCTACATACTTCCCTCTTGTGACTGTCTTTGCTGCATCCCAAAGATTTTGGAATGTTGTGTTTGCATTTTCATTTGCTTCCATGTATTTTTTATTTCTTCTTTAATTTCCTGGTTAACCTATTCATTCTTTTGTAGGATGTTCTCTAACCTCCAAGTATTTGTGGTCTTTCCAAATTTTTTCTTGTGGCTGACTTCAAGTTCCATAGCATTGTGGTCTGAAAATATGCATGGTATGATCCCTATCTTTTTGTATTGGTTAAGGCCTGATTCGTGACCCAGTATGTGATCTAGTCTGGAGAATGTTCCATGTACAGTTGAAAAGAATATGTATTCTGCTGCTTTAGGACAAAATGCTCTGAAAGTATCTGTTAAGTCCATGGGGTCCAGTGTGTCGTTCAAAGCCACTGCTTCCTTGATGATCTGCTTAGATGATCTGTCCATTGCTATAAGTGGGGTGTTGTAAGTCCCCTACTATTACTATATGATTATCAGTGAGCTTAAGTTTGTTATTAATTGATTCATATATTTGGCTGCTTCCAAGTTTGGGGCATACATATTTACAACTGTTAGATATTCCTGTTGAGTAGATCTCTTTATTAGGATACAATGCCCTTCATCTCTTATTACAGTCTTTGGTTTAAAATCTAGTTTGTCTGGTAGAAGTATGGCTATTCCAGCTTTCTTTTGATGCCTATTAGCATGAAAAATGGTTTTCCATCCCCTCACTTTCAATCTGAAGGTGTCTTTGGGTCTAAAATGAATCTATTGGAAGCAGCATATTGATGGGTCTTGTTTCTTAAATCCATTCCGATACCCTACGTCTTTTGATTGGAGTATTTAGTCAATTTATATTCAGAGTAATTACTGATAGATATCAAGTTAGTGCCATTGTATTACCCGTAAAGTTGTGTTCCTGTAGATCATCTCTGTTCCTTTCTGGTCTTGGTTGCTTTTGGTCTCTCTTTCCTGCTCAAAGGGTCCCCTTTAATAATTCTTATAGAGCTGGTTTAGTGTTCACAAACTCTTTTAGTTTTTGTTTATCCTGGAAACTTTTTACCTCTCCTTCTACCCTGAATGACAGCCTTGTTAGATTCAGTATTCTTGGCTGCATATTTTTCCCTGTAGCACGCTGCATACATCATTCCACCCCCTTCTGGCCTGCCACGTTTCTATGTGTCTGCTAAACCTAATGTGTCTACCCTTGTAGATTAAGGATCTTTGTGCCTTTCTCTATCTTTGTATTTTGCAAGTTTCACTATGATAGGTCTTGGTATTGACCTGTTTTGTTGATTTTCAGGGGAGTTCTCTGTGCCTCTTGGATTTGAATGCCTCTTCCTTCCCCAGATTAGGGAAGTTCTCAGTTATAATTTGTTCAAATAAACCCTCTCCCCCTTTCTCCCTGCTCTTCTTCTGGGCCTGCTAAGATATGAATATTATTGCACTTCGTGGAACTGCTGAGTTCCCTAAGTATATATTCACGATCTAATACTTTCTTCCCCTCTTCTTTTCAGCTTCATCATTTTCCATACTTTTATCTTCTATGTCACCCAGTTGTTCCTTTGCTTTTTCCACCTTCATTGTGATTCCATCCTGTTGGTTTTGCAACTCAGTTATAGCATTTTTTATTTTGGCCTGACTAGTTTTTAGGTCTTTTATCTCTGCAGCAAGGGTTTCTCTGGTGTCTTCTAGGCTTTTCTCAAGCCTATTGTTCTGAATTCTTGTTCAGATATATTGCTCATATCTGTTTTGAGCAAATCCCTGGCTGTGGTTTCTTCTTGATCTTTCTTTGTGGGGTGGGGGGTTCCTCCACCTTGTCATTTTCTCTAGGTTTCTGTCTTTGTGTGTTACGAAAGCTTGTTATGCTTCCTGCTCCTGAGAGTCTTGCTATCTTAAGAAGGGGTCATACACTGTCCAGGGCCTGGTGCTTCAGAAAGTATTTATGGTGTATGTGGTCTACACTTTGCTACTGTGATTTGGCTGCTCTTTCCCCAGGGTCAGTCCTCTGCAGAGCTCCTCCTTGCTTGCAGTGGGTAGTGTTTGGACTTTTAACTAGGTGTGCTTTGATTTCTTTGTTAAAATAAGCCTGCCAGGTTCTCTCCCTCAAATTATGCAGATTGTTCTCTTAATTCTCACACTGATTTCCTAGGTGCTCAAAATGATTTGATGTTGATTTAGCTGTGTCTGAAGGAAGCCCAGGGTCCCCCCACTACTGTGCCATCTTAACTCCCCCAATCGATTTTGCATTTCCTATCCATTCCTCTTTAGTCTTTTGCTCTATGGCATTGGTCCCCACCACTATTTTCAAACTGCTTCTGTAATGGCTCCCAAAGACCTACAAAATTTAAGGAGTCCTCTAATCTGTCGCTATCCAACTTGACCACTTTTAAAAAGTTTGATGTTAAACGTTACTTCATCGTTGCTCTTTTCTTCCCTAGATTCCATTATCCTGCACTTTCTGGGCTTTTTCTTACTTCTCTTGTACTCTGCTCCTTCTCAATTTCATTCTCGGCTTCTCAGTTTCAGCTTAACCTCTTAAATGCAACTGTTTTGTAAAACTCTGATCTTATCCTTCTTCACTCTACATTCTCCCCTTTAGGTCACATACTCTCATGACTTAATTATCACCTGTATCAGGATGCTTCCTAATCCCGGCTACATTCTTATCTCCAGACAGTTGCTTGCTACTCATATCTACCTCTACAGAGATGTCCCAATAGTTTATAAAGGTCAACATTTCCAAGCTCAGAGTTAAGATCTTTTTCAACCCGGTCCTCCTCTGCATTCTCCTTCAAATGAGGCCGGCTAACATTAAGGAAAGAGCAGGGCTGTAGAACTGGATGGACTGACTTGGAATCAAATCATGGCTGCTATATTGACTGTATATCGATTTTATATTTAAAATGGGGATACTACTACTTACCTTGTAGGTTGCTGCAAAGATGCAACAATGCAACATATATGTTGAACATAACCAATCCTCAATAAGAGCTAGTCTTCTGTCCTCTTAGATCAGTCAGTGCCACCATAATTCCTAGTTAGGCTGGCTGGAAAAAGGAGTGACCACTTATGTCTCCTCTCCCCTCGTCTCTTCAATCCAGCTGGAAACCAGGTTCCTCAGAGCCTACTCCACAGCACGTCTTGACCGTATTTCCCACTTTGCATTCGCAGTTGTAAACTGGACTACTGTAATAGTGTAACAAGCCACCTATCTCCCATCTCTTCTCTTCTAGTTCAGCTTTCACACTGTGGACAGAGATAATTTTTGAAAACTGAAGCACAATTATCTCTGACAGCTGTCCACTGGTTTCTCCCGGTGGTGAAGTACAGTTCACATTGGGGACTCTGCCTCTGAGGTGTCTCTTTACATGTCGGCCACACAGGGACAGCAACAATGCTTTTACAGCGGTCTGTATTTTATAAAGTTTCTTTCCCCAAGGGACCGGTAATGACGGTCATTTAATGACTGTTGGTGCTAAATAGAGCAATATGGTTATTTCTGTTTTCCTATGCTGAATGAAATTGAATTTAAAGATAAATTTACGGTGACTATCTAGTATTTCCTTTCCTGCTTGCTTTGTGAGTAATTTTTCATCTGAGGTACTGAGTAGGAGCCATGATACCTAGAAATCCATATTTTATTATTTTATTTTATTTTATTTTATTTTATTTTATATTTTATTTTATTTTATTTTATTTTACTTATTTTTCCCCCATTTTGTCCATTTAAACTACCCTCAACTTCTCTGTAGAATTCCATGCTGCCTTCATAATCCAGTTGCTCTATAATGATCAACTTTATCCATACTGATTCGTGGGTAACAAGCAAATTTGCTAACACTTGCTTACAATGATGTCAGAATGAAACAATTTCTATCTTTTTCAAACCACATGTTTTGAATATGTGAAACATTCCCAATGTTCTTTAAGCAGTTACATAGTATAGTTTTCTCCATAACTTTCTGTTACTTTTAACTTCTGCCACTTTAAGAAGTTGAATTCTGGAAGATTACTACCTGTTTTTCTGAACAGTAAGTGAAACTTCACTTATCTGGAAGTATACTTAGGCAATTTCAATCCTCTGGAATCCTCCAGCTTTCTTATGTAAGATGCAAACCCACGCGTAAGAAAAATCCTTTTCAGCATTTGAAACCATTGTTTTAAGGGCATATGATAAAATATATACGAGACTTTCTCAGAATTTATAGTCTGTATATTCTAAAGCAGTGCTGTCCAATCGAAATATAAAGGAGTTACATAAGTAATTTAAAATTTTTGAGCAGCCACATTCAAAAAAATAAAAGCAACAAAAAAAGACACATGAAAATGAATTAATATCCCATCATACTTCATCATGTATTTACTGTAAAAATTCAGATGTTTTACATTCCTTTCTCTTTTCTTCAAAATCCACTGTGTATTTTACATTTACAGAACAATCAATTCAGATTTACATTTCATTGGAAATACTTGATCTGCGTCCAGATTTCATAAGATTTACAACTTAAAAGGGGTTCCCTATACCCAGGTAGCTTCAAACATATGTAAACATTTCTGAATACCTAAAGGGAATATCAGGTTTTAAATGTAAATTTTACATTAATTAAAATTTAAAAACTTAAGTTTTTTGTGGCCACAAGCCAAATTTCAAGGGCCCAAAAGCTACATATGGCTACTGGCTACTCTACTGGAGAGTACAAGTAATAGAGTCTATATTTTCTACCTAATTTTAACAAGCTTTGTTGCCTGTCTTCCCAGTACACTGGAGATTGGAAGAAAAACTAGATGACTAGAACCGACATAAAGATCTCACTGATACCAGTGATAGGAAACTAGCGATACCTTTTTTAATTAAAAAAAGTTTTTTTTATTATTTATTTTCGAGAGAGAGAGAGAGAGGGAGAGAGAGAGAGAGACCGAACACCAGCAGGGGAGGGGCAGAGAGAGAAGGAGACCTCCATGAGCCTTATCTTTTTCCAGTTGTACTGAGATATAATCGACATACCTCACTGTGTACAATGATTTGACTTAGAGAAGTTCTGAAATGATTACTGCAGTAAGGTAACATCCATCATCTCATACACATGCAAAAAAAAAACAAAGGCAAAAGAAAAATCTTTTCTCCTTGTTACAGTAGCTCCTAGGATTCACTCTCTCAACCACTTTCCTATGTAAACACTATGCTTGTCGTGATGCACGTTACACCCCCAGCACTTACTCATCTTCTAGCTCCAAGTTTGTACCTTTTGACCACCTTCCTTCAACTCCCAACCTCGCCTCTGGTAACCACAAATCTGATCTCTTTCTAGGAGTTTGATTTTTTGTTGGATTCTACATAGAAGATCATACATTTTGTCTTTCCGTGACACACACCTATTTTTAAGACAGGTCCTCATAAAGAAGCCTCTTACCTCCCATTATTTCAGTTGTTCCTGAAAGTTTTGAAACTTTTCTGTGTGTTTTGTAAAGTACACCTAACCACACAACAATCCAAAGGTATCTGTTTTAGTGTGAGGGTGTATTTTCTGTGTGTTTTAGCACACCTTCAAGAACTATATACCAACATACTGGTCTGAAATATTGAGGGTATTGAGGGTAGTTATGCTGAGTCCATTCCTTTCTAGATATTCCAGAATTTAATTCCTATAGTTGTATACTGGGTTCTATTTCCTCAAATAAAACATAGCAAAAACAAACAAACAAACAAACAAACAAACAAAAAACCAAAAACTTGACCAATGCAGGTTAATCAAGGCTCCCTACTGCCCCTGCAGAACTCCGGGACAGATATGCCCAGTGAGCTCCTGGCCAGTCTCAAGCTTGCTTGCGTATTCCTGCTCTCAGCGGTTGAGCTCAATATCCGCTCTAATTTTTGTGTGTTTCCAAACCAATTATGCTCATTGCACTTGTTACTGTAATGATTTAATTCAATATTACTGTGAAGTAATGTGGTTTTCTGGAAACACCAGAAAGCTGAAGGTAGAAGTTAACTACTTGGGGACACTAGGACATTGGTCTCCTTTTTTTGCCTTAGGTGAGAACGTAGCTTCAAAGACAACTGAATTTGGTGAAAGAAACCAGAAGAGCCTGAAATGGATGCACCAAGCACAGAAGACAGTTTATGTGAGTTTTCGTTTTGTTTTTGAAAGTGATATAAACTCCAAACATAAAAGCGTAGCATTTAGTGCCTTATGTCTGGCAACAGCCTGAAATGAGTGGGCCACTGTCACGGGGAGCTGCCAGGCCCCCCAGAAAACGCCATGTCGAGGAAGCCGCGAGGGGATGGCCTGCATCGATTCGTGTCCTGGCGGCTAGCTGTTTCATTGCGTTCGTGGGCCTTGACTACATACACAAAGGGGTGTGCGTGAAGTCACTTGCAACAATGCAAATGCCTGTATCCATGAAAAAGGAGTCTGAAAAGGGTTGCTGCGATAAAAAAGTGAGAGGAATACTTCAGAGTTGTGTTATAAAGGGACACTACTAAAAAAAAGCTGCTTCTGATTAGCTGGGGTATGTCTGTAAAGAGTGGGGAAAATCGCCAAATCTTGAAGGATTCTACATTGAGTGCTTCCTACCTGTCTTTACATTTTTTCTGCCCTTTAAAGAAAACAAAGTGGAAACTGCAGATGATAAATGATGAGACTGTGTAGCAAGAATCCAATCAGTGGCTCCACTCTAAAGAAAAGGCCTTGGTTCCGAAATGGTTACAAAAGAAATAAATAAAAATGTTAAAAAAAAAAAAAAGGATGTGTATTTACTTAAGTTAATTAAAAAGTCTGTTATGTAAGTATCTTTATCTTTAAAAATGATTCCCCACTTGGACAGACTTTTTAAGGCAGTGGAACAACTACCGATGGCGGCCACACGGGGTAAGATGGACTGTGCTCCACTTTCAAACACTGACAATTTCATCTGTTTACTCACACAGATGTTCATGTCACTTACCTTAGTCTCCCCCATATGCTAACATTCATGCACTCTTTACATCCTCTTCCAGATTTCCACATATGTTAAATACTCATGAGCCTATTTTTTGTTTTATATTTATTCTCTGATTAGAACTTTTGCCATGTCCTTTGCTTCTAGTCTTTGACACAGTTTCTTATACATAGAACCAACTATCTCAGTAACTAAACTTGCAAAGCCTGTGGTATGGAACCTTGTCAAGGGGGTTACTGACATACAGTTTGTATGATAACAAAACACACACAGCTCGATGGGCTTTGACACGTTTATATGCCCATGTCACTGCCATCCTCACCAAGATCTAAAGTGTTTCTAGCACTTCAGGAGGCTCCCTCATGGAAACTGCAGTCAACTGCTCACTCCCTCTCAGCCCCAGGCTGCCAATGATCCGCTTTCTGTTAGTGTAGACACGCTCCTTTTCTAGTTTCGTATCCAAGGAATCACCCGCTCTGTACACTGTCTGTTTCACCTTGATTCATCCATGTTGTTGTATTTATCAGTAACTTTTCCTTCAAATCGCTGAGTACTATTTTATTGTATGAATACAATTTGTTTATCTAGTCACTTGACGAACACTTAGGTTCTGTTTCCAGTTTGGGGCTATTATGAATAAAGCTGTTATGAACGTTCATATACAGGTCTTCGGGTGAACATGTTTTCTTCCTTTGACTAAATACATGGGAGTAGAATTGCCAAGTATAGTTAAGAAACTGCCAATTTTGTTTTCCAAAATGTGTGTTTCTTTTACATTCCTACATGTAAAAGAGTCCATTTGCTTCAGGTCTTAAAGCCTTTTTTTAAAAAAAGTCATAGTCATTTATGTATGTATGCATTACCAATCATAGTTCAAAGAAGTCAGTATGTACAAAGCACTGTGTTATCTATTTATTATGTTGTGTCTTTTTCTCCACAAAACACTCTAATAGATTAAAAACATTTAATTCGGGGCGCCTGGGTGGCTCAGTAGGTAAAGCTTCCGACTTCGGCTCAGGTCACGATCTCACGGTTCGTGGGTTCGAGCCCCGTGTCGGGCTCCGTGCTGACAGCTCAGAGCCTGGAGCCTGCTTCTGACTCTGTGTCTCCCCCTCTCTCTGCCCCTCCCATGTTCATGCTCTGTCTCTCTCCTTCTCTCAATAATAAATAAACGTTAAAAAAGTTTAAAAAAATAACATTTAACTCTGTCACATACTCAACAGTTTATGCACAGTGAGGTATTTTTTAATACTACCATCAACATTCTTGGAATGAAGTAAAATTTACTGGTCACATGTCCTAGAGTTGTCTTGGAAACATATTTTCACTTAAACGTATTTCCAGCTTTTCAAATATTAGCCTTAGCAAATTCCTGGAAAACCTGCACCCATTTATACCTATTGTAGCTTTTTCATTTTTCTATCATTTCTATTATCGTTATATACATTATATATATTATCGTTATCATTATCATAAAACAAAACCCTAAAAAACGTAGATGCTTAAGTCCATTTCTCCCACAGGCATCTTATACTCTGTTCCTCAACAGTTTCCCTCAAGGCTGCACTACGGAAAATTTAACACTTCCAAATGTACAAATGATTTCTTGACATGTCATATGTAAGCAGTGGATATAATTTCTATTTTTATGGAAATGTAAAATCACACAAACACCCAAGTGTCTTATGATAAGCCAAAAATAAGTAGAATCTACTTACCTTAAAAAATTCCTTTTTCTCAACCATCTCATTACCATCTGCATCCAGCATTTTAAAAGCAACATGAAACCCAGTATGGGGTTCTGTAATTAAGTGAAAAGCGAACAGTTATTTGAATGTTGGTGAAATGCAAATTATATTTGCTGATCCGTAGGTCTTCGAATTCGAAAAAAAAAAAAAGCTTCCAGAAACTATTATGCAAGTGCCTCAACAGAGAAAAAACGATCTCTTCTTACAACAATTTTCAGAGGCTGATCTATTTCCGAAGACGTGTTGCTCTGCCGCTAAATGCTCTGCTTCTCAAGGCAAAATCCATTTGAGAACTTAATTTATTTCTTTAACCCTACCAGGGGTTTCCTCTATTCTCATGACAGCTCGGCTATTTTCGTACAGATTATTACTCTTGATTTCCTTTCCTCGGAGTAGGGTTTTTGTTTTTTAGGTTTATTTATTTATTTTGAGAGCGAGAGGGCGAGAGCGAGTGAGCAGGGGAGGGGCAGAGACAGAGTGACAGAAAGAATCCCAAGCAGGCTCCATGCTCCGTGTGGAGCCCGACAGGAGGCTCGATCTCATGACTGCCAGACCTCGACCGGAGCCAATATCAAGAGTCAGACGCTTAACCAACCGGCGCCCCTCTCAGAGCAGGGTTTTTAAAAAGCTTTTTATTTGGAGGGGCGCCTGGGTGGCTCAGCTGGCTAAGTCTCTGACTTCAGCTCAAGTGATGATCTCACTGTTGGTGGGTTCGAGCCCCCCGTCGGGCTCTGTGCTGACAGCTCAGGGCCTGGAACTGGCTTCGGATTCTGTGTCTGCCTCTCTCTCTGCCCCTCCCCTGCTTGCTCTCTCTCTCTCAAAAATAAATAAATATGAAAAAAACCAAACTTTATTTTTAAATAATTTTAGCCCTAAGAAATGTTGTAAAGACAGCATAGTGAGTTCTCATACTCTTCACCCAGCTTCCTCTATTTTTAACATCTTATATAACCACAGTATCGTTGTCAAAACTAAGAAATTAACACTGGTAGTAGTATTTTCAACCGAACTACAGACTTTATTTGGATTTCATGTTTTTCCATCAATGTTATTTTTCTATTTTAGGATCAATATAAGAAGTCACGTTGGGGGCACTTGGGTGGCTCAGTTGGTTAAGCGTCTGACTTCGGCTCAGGTCATGATCTCACGGCTCCTGAGTTTGAGCTCATGAGTCCAGCTCTGTGCTGATAGCTAGGAGCTTGGAGCCTGCTTCAGATTCTGTTTCTTCCTCTCTCTCTCTCTCTGCCCCTCCCCTGTTCTCTCTCTCTCTTTCTCTCTCTTTCTCTCTCAAAAATAAATAAACATTAAAAAAAAATGGAAAGAAATCATGTTGCATTTAGTTGTTATGTCTCCTTACTCTGCTCCAAGTTGTGAAAGTTTCTCGCTCATTCCTTGATTTTCATGACCAGTCTGAAGAGTACCGATCGGGAAGTTTGAAGAGTATCTAATGAGGGGTTTTAAATATGCGAAGGTTAAGTCTCATTCTTCTGTTCAACAAGTCTTTTAAGGAGACAAAGTTATGGGGAGCCATAGTACAAGGGAGGTAGAAGGGATAATCTAATCCAACAGTATCATTTCGTTGACACAGAAACTAAGATAGCAGTGATATTTTTCACGATAAAAGACATAAATGCCAAACTTCCAAAACACTGTTTGGCAAGAACAGAGAATTGCACATGATCACAGAGACCAACTGTGGGATACTTACTAGTGAGGATGGTAAGCAAGAAAAGATACTCGGTATAGGATATCAGTCCTGAAAGGGAGAAAATAAAAACATCAGGAAATAAGCTTTACATGGTTTACAAGTAATCACATATAGGTACTATATGGAAACTTCACTGAATTAAACACACACACATTTTTACTTTAATTTACCCCTCTTTGATACAGTGGAAAACTTCTACAATAGAGTTAAGTACAGTACTGATACTTAAAAAAAGAGACCGTGTTTTTTCATCAGGTTACTATTACCAGTAAGAGGAGGGATGGATGTTGGCTAGCAAACAATAGGCATCCACTACAGGTTTGATTTGCACGGCACTTTATGCGACTCTCACTCAAATTTCACCGTTCACAACATCTCAAGTGAAGCAAATCTGAAAATTCAGTAGAGTAACGGAGATCTTGATATACCAAAGGCCAAACTATATTATTTAAAATAAGAAAATTAAGTCTTTGCAGCAGTAACTTGATTTTCCTTCGGGAAACCATCCCTTCTCCATTCTCAACATGCAGGCCAGGCGTAGGACTACCCATTCTCACCCCTCAAGGTGGATGCTGACTGGCTCAGCCAATCACTGTCCTCTCCCAGAATCGGCACAGACATGGGCAAGAAGCTGAGCCAAGCTAAGGAGCAGGCTGCACATGTCTGGCTGCAGGGACCTGCGACGGGCCTTGACCTAGGCTGGGTCATTCAGAGTGGCATTTCTGATGAGAATGCTGAACCTTCACTTCATTGTTTTCCCTCCGCCAGCCCTCCTGGGCTTTGATGATGTGAGAATGTTTCACTTAGGAATGTGAGGCAATGGAAAGAGGGCCTGGAACTGCCAGACAGCCGGTGTTTAGGGCCTGAGAATGCAGCCAATCCTAATTGGCAGGTATGAAAGATGGATACTGGTGATGTCTGAGCCCTGGATTAAGTTGAACTTGAAGCTAGCTCTGTGTCTGGCCACTAGCTCCACGTCTGTCCTTTCTTGCTCAAATAGATAGTGTCTGGTTTTATGTGCCTGCAATGAAAACAATAGCAATAAATACAGAAAATGTATCTTGTAAATCATGGCCTCCTGATAAGCCAAAAAACTTTTCCTTCCGGATCGTAAATTTGATATAATAGCGAAATACACAATTAAAAAAAACTTTATCATGGAAAACTTCAATCACGCACAAAAGTAGAGAGAGTATAATGAATAAGTGTATTATACATATATCAGCTTCGGTAATTATCAACTCATGACAGATCTTGGTTTATCTATACCTCTTTCCATTCCTTTCTCCCACTTCCCACTGGATTATTTTGAAACAAATCTCATATATTATTTCATAGTAGAAAATCCAAGCTGTATCTCTAAAAACACGGCTCCCTCCCTCCAAATAATTACCAATAATCCCTCAATATCGTCAGATTCATACCACTTTTACAAACGTCCCTGTATCAGAAAAACAATTTTTCAAGTGTTCTCAAATCAGGATTCGAGAAAGGTCCTTGCATTGTACTTGGTCAACAGGACTCAGGCCACTTTTTTTGTTGTTGTTGTTGTGGCAAAACACCCATAACAGAATTTGCCATTTTAGCCATTTTTAAATGTACAGGGTAGTGGCATTAAGTACATTCACACTGTTTTGCAATGATTACCAAAACTTTTTTCAGCACCACACACTGAAACCCCATACCCATGAAACACTAACTCCATTCGTTCTGCCTCCGGCCCCTATAATCTCTATCCTATTTGCTGTCTCTATGAATTTGCCTACTCTAGGGACCTCATATAAATGGAATCATACAATATTTGTCCTTTTGTGCCTGGCTCACTTCACTTAGCATCATGTCTTCAAGGTTCATCCACATGGCAGCACGTGTCAGAATTCCATTCCTGTTTAAGGTCGAATAATACTCCACTACATGCACAGGCCACATTTTGTGTATCCATCCGTTGATGGACATCTGGGTTGTTTCCACTCTTTGGCTATTGTGATTAATGCTGCTACAAACATTGGTGTACAAGTATCTGTTTGAATCTCTGCTTTTAATTCTTTTGGGTACGTACCCAGAGGGGAATTGTTGGATCATATGGTCATTCTCTGTGTTTAATTTGAGGAACACCCATGCTTTTTTCAAAAGTGGTGGCACCATTTTCCATTCCCACCAACAGTGCAGAGAGGTTATCATTTCTCCACATCCTTGCCAACACTTGTTAATTTTTTTTCTTGATAATAATGGTGTTTATTATGTGCTGTCTCATTATGGTTTTGATGTGCGTTTCCCTAATGGTTGGTGATGTGGAGCATCTTTTCATGTGGGAATGAAATCATGAAGTCAATCATGTATCTTCTTCAAAGAAATGTCTATTCCAGTCTTTCCCTTTCAATTGGGTTGTTTGGTTTTTTTGTGGTCGTTGAGTTACAGGAGTTCTTTAAATATACTGGATTTTAACCCCTATATATGATTTGCAAATATTTTCTCCCATTCTGTGGGTTGTCTTTTCACTCTCTTCTCTGTGTACTTTGATTCACAAAAGTTTAACATTTTTCTTTTGTTCCCTGTGCTGTCAATCTCTTTTAAAAAATCTATAGATTCTCCCGTGTCTTTCCCCCCCTCTCTTTCAACTTAGTTGTTAAAGATGCCTGGCCGTCAGTCCTATAAAGTTTCTTATCGTCTAGAATTTTGCTGACTATATCTTCTTGGTGTCATTTCAAATGTTCCTCTAACTTCTGTATTTTCTACACACTAGTCTTTGGATCTAGAAGTGTGCTGAGATTCAAGTTGGATTTTTGGCAAGAATTCGTAATAGATGGTACTGTATACTTCCATCAAGGAGGCCGGAATAAAAATGTTTATAAAAATGCTATATACTACTAAGAGACCGTGATAGTAAAAGTTACCGACTTTGGAAGTATGTGAAATCATTTGCAGAGATGTCAGAGGTGATCAGAGATGTCACAGAGGAAGTAATTCTAAAAATGGTCTTCAAATGATGGAAGAAAAGTTAATTAAGTGGGGTGGGATGACAGATAAGGCTGAAAATGAAAACTAAATATGAAAATTAAAAAGTTACTGATGGTCCGAAATAACATCCATGTGGAAGAAGCAATGGGAGCTAAGGCCCATGGTAGCCTAGACACAGGAATGAACTCCCGCAGAGGCTGACGGCAGTGATCCTGACGGCTCCCAATCAGGTGGCGCACAGACTTGGGGCCCAAGTTCAGAGCAAGGCGGCTAAGGACTTTCTATCCAGGTAATTCAATGGTTTAGCTACAAGCAACTTCAGGCATATATTTTAAATTTAAATGATAATATTAAAATAATATTTTTAATGACTCGTATTTTTGTGCATTACCAACTTTCTGCTTGTTTTTATTTTGGAGCCGGTGTACTTCTTTTTAACAAAAAAGCCCACCGTGAGTTTTCAGGTATTTTTCCTTAAAAACGTTCAGCGTTTATATGGAGAGAGAAAGAAATGTGTTTTGTCAAACCCCGTACCCGAGAGAAGTGCTCTGGTGTGAGGTGAAGGATCAGAGCATTTCATCGCTTGGCAGCCTCAGTAAAGTGGACGCTGGCTTTTTTTCGCCTGCAATTTTCAAAGGACTATGGCAATGTGAAAAAACGGCCAAAATGCTAGACTGACGTGGGCTCGGTGCCAAGAGGAGGCCTCACTCTTCTCTTCTTTCCGCACAGGTACACGTCCTCTAAATGGGGACTTTGTGAGAAAGAAAATTCCGGTGTCTTTCTTTGACATGCTGACTTGAATAAAAAGCTTGAATAAACAGAGTGGAGACAGTATAAAACAGCACCTACACTCTCAAGTGCATGATAAACAATATAGTTCTACAATTAAAATTGAAAAAAAAATATAATTCTACGACAGCATTCTCAATATCTGCCCTCTGGAAACACTTGTAAAGGAAACTGACACTTTGGAATACAGGAAAAACAATACATATCGCTTACACTTAATTGCGAAGTAAATGGCAATGTTTTAAAAGTACATGTCAAATAGGAAAGTATTTTAAATAATTGTATTTAAAACTTTGTGAATGAATCCTTAAGGAAGGGCCACAAGAAGAGAGGATTCAATTCTGTTAATGACTATGCTTCTCTAAAAATGTTTTAAATTTGGACCCATTCTAGAAAGTGACTTGCTACTGGTTCCCAAAGCGACATTAACACATCTACCATAAGAACATGTTTATTTATCTTACAACGTATTTAATTTATATTCAGTACATCTTTAAGGGCTGTATTATATTGAGAATTCTGCTCAGTTTAAAATAAAAAAAATTCAATACTTACTTACTTATTTAAATGTTTATTTACCCTTGAGAGGGAGAGACAGAGGGAGACCCAGATTCCGAAGCAGGCTCCAGGCTCCGAGCTGTCGGCACAGAGCCCGACGCGGGGCTCGAACCCACGAGCTGCGAGATCATGACCCGAGCCGAAGTCGGACGCTTAGCCGACTGAGCCACCCAGGCGCCCCCAGAATTCTGCTCAGTTTACAAGAGCGCATACGAGCCGCACGCTGTGGGAGTCCCTGAGGAGTAGCAGCCGTGGCTGTGCGCTGCCCTTTGGCCTTGGGCCTCAACGAGGGCCACAAGGTGACTAAGGACGGGGGCAAGTTGAGGCACAGCCGCGGCCACGGGCGCCTCAGCAAGCACACCAGGCTCGCGCAGGACGTGATGTGAGAGGCGTGCGGCTTTGTCCATCGAGCGGTGTGCCATGGGCTGCTCCAGGTCTCCGAGGACAAGTGCGCCCTCAAGTTCACCAAGAACAGGGTGGGGACACACGTCTGTGCCGAGAGGAAGACATGAGGGAAGCGGCAGCCAAGGACTGAACCTCTCCTCTCTGGGTGTAATAAAACCTTTATGGAACTTGCAAAAAAAAGCACGATAACTCGTATTTTTCTTTATAGTAATGAACGGTGGATGTTATTTTCTTATTTCAAAGGTATACTATTTTTTGCTAGTTATCATATGGTGTAATTTTTGATACGTATTTTATGTGGTAAAATGGAATATTTAAAATTGTTCTCAACGTAGCTAAATTTTACATTCTTTTCAAGTGACTTCATTAATATCAATAAAGAAAAAAAATCAACAAAGCATATGTGAAAAAAGTGTACCTGTTGAATCTCTCCTCTATCATAATATTCGTATTAGTGTTTTTAAAATTTTTTTACATTTATTTATTTTTGAGAAACAGTGAGACAAAGCGTGACGGGGGAGGGCAGAGAGAGAGAGCAAGACACAGAATCCAAGGGAGGCTCCAGGCTCTGAGCTGTCGGCACAGAGCCGGACGCGGGGCTCGAACCCACTAACCGTGAGATTGTGACCTGAGCCGAAGTTGGACGCTCAACCGACAGAGCCACCCAGGTGCCCCGTATCAGTGTTTTTTCTTTAAGTTGAAAATGCACATTTCAATTCGTGTATTTCAGAGAAAAACAAAAAACTGCTGTTGAGACCCTCTCCAAGATTTTTTTCTTGGTCTGTTTCCTGTAACTTCTTCTCCAGCCGCAGAAGGGAGGAGGAAGTAGATAAATACCCAGCAGGCGACATCAGGAAGACGGTGTTTGACTCCCCATCTGCAGGGTGGGAGTGGCAACGAGAGAAAGGGTTCCAAGAGATTTGCTGGGTTTCGATGCGGTGGGTGAAAAGCAGTCCTACCAAACGACACTAGAAATAAAGGTGCGGGTTTAGGGCAAGATGATGAGTTGGGTCTGGAATACGGGAAGCTCCAGGGAACTGAGAGTCGCGCGAGCAGGCATCGGGCAGCAGGCTGAGATACCGAAGTCTGGAGCTCAGGAGAGCGGCCTGGGCCGGAGACGGGGACACGGCCGGGGATCTGGGATCTGAGAGTCCCAGCGGCACACACGGATGCCAAACCAACGGGAGCAGGGGAACCGTAAGCGGACAGATCCTAGGGAGCACCGGTGTTGCGTGGCCAGGAGGAGGCAGAGAAACCGACGACAGAAAGAGAGGTACCAAGAGAACTGGGATCACGGAGTTTCAAAGAATCCAAGAGAACTCGTGGCACTTGGATTTGCCTAATAATAAAGAGATCTTTCCGGCCTTGACCTCAAGGCACGGTGGAGAAGCCTTACTTACGTTGTTCCCACCGTAACTGTGGAAGCAGAGACCGTTGCCTTCATCTTACAGAGGCAGTAGACACTAAAGAAACGTGCAAGCTCCCAGGGCACACAGGAGTGGTGAGGCTCCGGACCCCTTCCGTCCCCAGGGCCGGGGGCCCTCTTGCCAGCTCCAGAGTCGTGCAGCAGACGTGCTGCTGGAGGGACGGAGAACGCGAAGGGTTGGGCCCGACATCGCGGTCAGAGTGGAACGCTGGCCGGCACAGGAAAGCCCACGCTAAGGGAGGCCAGCGTTTGGAGGAACGGGGAGCTCGCGGCTCTCACTCTGCCCTTTCGCACGCAACCCTGCTGCGCGTGTCCCTGTCGGCTGCTTACCCTTCTTGCCATCATTCAGTCATACTCTGAGTCCCGATCTCCCTACTGGTCCTTCATTAACGAAGGCTGTGCTTTCATACGCTCCGGGGTCAATGGCAGGAAGTTAGGTTTCATTCCCCTCCTGCGGCTGCGCAGTGCAGATTATTTATTCCTTCTTGCTGACTTTGAAATGAATGCCATCGATATTGTCTATCCTTGCAGTCACTTATTCCTCTGGTTCCTCCTAAGCTCTCTTTCTCTCTGTCTCCTTTCCCCTATTTCTCACACTATTATCCTCGTGCACTTTACCTAAAGGAAAAAATATCAACCTTTCTGGTACGGACTTCCGTTTTGTTTTTCTAACAGTCCATCACGAAGGGCCTTCTCCCCAGCCATCTAGAAATACTGGCTTTTCATGCTTTTAGAAATCTTGGAAATGTACGATGCCCCTATTCTTTCTGGGAATATAAATAGTTCTCCAGCTATGTAAGGAACAGGGAGAGAGAACTACCCAACAGGAAAATGTGTGAGTAGGCTGATGAATTTATCTCCCTTGACAGTTACATATATATATATATATATATATATATATATATATATATATGTATATGTATATGTATATGTATTTGGGGAGAGAGAGAGTATATATTGGGGGGGAGAGAGACATACAGACATACAGGTGCCTGAAAGTAAAGAGAATAAAGAAGTTCCCGATCATCTCCCTCAGTGTCCTCTATATATCTGTAAAGATACACAGATTCACAGTCCTTCTCCTGGACACCAGAACCACGGTTTCTGGAAATGGCCACACTCTAAGAGAATCCTGACAGAATACTTCTCATGAGGATGCTTTTCCAATTCCTCATCTGCCAATATGCGAAAATGCTTCATGCATCTTGTGCTGCGAGCAGAGGCTGAATGAGGAGAACAGTGCTCTCAATTTCAAGAAGAGAATAAAACTTAAAAAAAAAAAACAAAACCCTCCCCCCAAAAGAAGAAGAGAATAAAGAAAACCTACAGATTTTTTTTCCCCTGCCTGAAGAATTAAGACCGTAAGTAAACACAGTTTTGGAAACCGTAATAACTGTCTTCCCTTCAAACCTCACCGCTGCTTCCGGGCCTGCATTATAATCCGTGTTACGGAAGCACTGCCACCACTCGCGACCTTCTCTCCACCAAGAAAAGGGGTGTCTGCCTACTGCTCTTTGAAATCTCAACCCCCGCGTCACACTTCAGGTCTCAAAGACATTGCCCTTCATCTGCCCAACAGCCTCCTACTTCCTTCCGAGATCCTTACATTTCGCCTTCAAACTCCATCCCCTCCCGTGAGATGGGCTTTCTCACTGCTTGCTCAGGACTGAGAGGTCAGCCCCTTCATTCAGACTCCCCCCATCAGAAGGGCCTGTTTGATTTCCCCAGTTTAGGTGGCTCATGGCTGAATTTCACGGAAGGTTTCCTAGGAGGAAACCCCTAGGATGGTAAGAAAACAACACGACAAAGTACGGGGTCCTAGAAGCCCTGGGGTGAGAGCAGGTAACAGCATCGGTACTGCCGGGGTCCTGGGCGTCGAGAATGCAGAATAGCTTCCCCGGGTCTGGTAACAGGGAGGTCACTGATGGTCCCGACGAGAGTGGTGTCGCCGGAGGGTGGGTGCTGGCCCAAGTGGGCAGGAGGATGCCTGGCCTGGCACGTGAGGAAGTGAGCACAACGCAGCCCAAAGGGCTTGGCTATGAAAAGGGCCGAGAAGTATGGAGAGAGCAGGAGGCAGATGTAGGGTCAGCGGAGGGAGGCTTTTCCTCAAAGATGGGAGATGTCCAGAGGTAGCTATGTAAGAAAGCACGACAGAGTGCGGGACAGAGAATGGGGCAGGGGAGGGAGTAACAGCAGGGTGAGAAGTCTCGAGAAGGCAACAGAAGAGGCCCAGCACCAATACGGGAGGCAGGCGGCCCTTCCCGTCACAGGGAACGGTGCTCCTGTCACATGGTGACGGTGACGGGGAGAGGACGCGGCTGTCCTGTCGGCTGCTGGAGACAGAGGCGGTAGCTTTGGAGGCACGGCCCCTTTACTTTATGCAAAGGAACAAAAGGTTTAAAATTCACAAAATTCTTCCGTGCACAGGACAGGATATACTTCACTGTGAATTCTACTAGTTTTAATAATTACCTTCATGATTGTGAACACAGAATATGATATGAGGCATATGTTCTTATAATCTACAGTCAGGTAGTGCAACTTAAAAACCTGTTTTGTGCACAAGGCTGCCAAGATCAGGTTTCTTTACTTTAAGGGACTTCATTTCATAGGTAATGAACTCTGAAATGACCACACACCACATAAAATACGGTAATACAGTGAATAACTTCAACTTAGAGAAGATCTAGGTCAGGAAAAGGAAAACTATTCTATAAAATAGCTGTGAGTCATTAGACCGATAAAATGTTGGTTACCAGGGGGCAAACATTTCACCTAGGATATTTTAGAAATATTTTAAGTCAAAAAAGTGTCTAAATGAAAAAGAAAATAAAATTACTTGGTGATAATTTCATGCTTTTATTCGGGTGTTGATAAAGTCAATGTATTCTTTCTAAAATTTATGACAGTGTATTTTGCTGATAAGTGATACCAATTATAACTGGGAAAAAGATCCATATAAAGTGCCAAACAGTTTTAACTGGAAAATAGTTGTAAAAACATGTAGTCTTCACACTTTCAATTCACAGAAAGGCTAACTCAGGTTTGTAACAAAAATATTCCAGAGACTCATTCAAATAGGTCAGAATAATTTGTCATCAGCAATGTCAATGTTAACATTAATTACCATGAAATATAATTAGCATGGAATGCAATTTTGATTTCTTTTAATGTTTATTTATTTTTGAGACAGAGAGAGACAGAGCATGAGCAGGGGAGGGGCAGAGAGAGAAGGAGACACAGAATCCGAAGCGGACTCCAGGCTCTGAGCCTGACGTGGGGCTCGAACCCACGAACCGAGAGATCGTGACCTGAGCCGAAGTCAGATGCTTTACCGACTGAGCCACCCAGGCGCCCCTGCAATGCAATCTTAGAGGAGTATCTGTTACGTGCCAGAGAACATTTAGGCAACATGCTAGGCAAACGACCACACGGAGTCTTCCTCTTAGAGAAGTTGTGGTTTAATTACAGATATGAGAGACGGCACAGTGAAACAAAATGAAAACATGAGAAAGCACAAGACCTCCGGTGGTTCCAGAGATGACTTTAACAGAGGAGGATGGCCAATGGGCAGGAAGCCGACGGGCGAGGGAAGTCTGGCCAGAACAGCAGGCGGCATTTAAGGCACTCCCCAAAGTGGGGCAGGTTAATGGCAGGGAATGAGGCCTGTGGAGGTTACTTCTCTGCAGGAGTGAAGTGTGCTTCTGAGGCCCTTGAAAATGAGTCTCTCGTGTGAGTACTACAGATTAATCTTTTATCTCTCAAACACTTTTCTCTTAAGATAAATTTTTTAAAGTGTATTTATTTATTCTGAGAGAGAGAGGAGAGAGAGCACGCATGTGCACAGGGCAGAGAAACAGGGAGAGAGAGAGAATCCCAACGCTGGGATCGAACTCACAAACCTTGCGATAATGACCTGAGACAAAATCGAGAACTGGACACTTAACCGAATGAGCCACGCAGGCACCCCTCTCTTAAAGTAACTTAAATTTTCTGTCTTCAGTTTTTATTTTATGAATTCCCCTTAAGAATAACTTTTAATTCCTAAAATTACCTATTTGTATTAATGCTTTATACGAATGCTGAATTAACCTCCTACTTAGACTAATATTCTGCCACAAGGTCAGAATTTTTCTGGAATTTGCCTTCCCCCTGCCCTGGCTTCCTTTCTTCAGGGGAAAATACAACCAGATAGAAAGTAACTAGTTTGGGGGCACCTGGGTGGCTCAGTCGGTTGAGCGTCCGACTTCAGCTCAGGTCATGATCTCACAGTTTGTGGATTCAAGCCCCGTGTCGGGCTCTGTGCCGACAGCTCAGAGCCTGGAGCCCGTTTCAGATTCTGTGTCTCCCTCTCCCTGTCTGTCCTTCCCCCGCTCATGCTCTGTCTCTGTTTCTCAAAAACAAATAAACATTAAAAAAAATTTAAAGTAAATGAGTTTATGTCTATAGATATCACTCAAGTTTTCACACCTGGTAAATATGATATTTTTCTTCAAGTCTCAAAATGCATTCAGAAAGTATCTGTCATGAAAGGATACCTCAAAGCTGCAGCTTTGATCTAAATATCAGTATTTGGGATTTAAATATTATACCTAAAACCACTCTAAAGTGCCAGATTAACGACAATTTCCTAAAATCTTTATTAACAATGACTTTAAAGGTATTACTTGTTTTAATTTATAAATTCACTAATAAGAGGCCAAGGTCTGGTTAACATTAAAATCTTACGAAAACATACAGCAATCACAACACTGCCAGTATTATCAGTTATAAACACAGCCCATGATCTTCGTCAGTTTTTGCGGCCATGTAGCAGATACTATAAATGTCACAAACATCTTACTTGATTACCTCCTTTCAACAAACCCATGAAGGTGGGCATTACTATCTTGTTTTAAAGGTGATGAAAATGAGGATGAAAGAGATTAAGTAACTACCCGAGGTCCTAAAACCAGGAAAAATTTGAATATAAGCCTGCGAGTCCAGAATATACCCTTATTCACTACCCAGAGACTACCTCCCAGGAAATTCCCACTTGACAAAAGTACATAGGGATGTTGTGGTGCCGACTGGAAGGAATCAGGTGAGGGCTGGGGTGGGGTGGTGTCACGTTTTGTATGAGGAGCACTCGTCAAATGTACGTAAAGTCTATGCGGTTCACCAGATGCCGACCCACTGACGTGCGAGCAGGATCGATGCTCGCTAATAATCAGCAGTTTGATTGCTGCTGCCTTCTTGCAGTTAGGGTGCCAATGTGCTCCCCTCTTTGTCACATTTTATTTTCCTTCTTGTGGAGCGTTACGTGATACACTTATGCTACGCTTACTTTAAAACTAACGCTGACATACAAAAACAAAGTGAAAACAAATGTTGATTTGGGAATGTTGTAAATCTCTCGAGCTAAATGGTCACAAGTCTTCTGCACTCAATAAAAGGGTCACGAACAACTGACTTGGAAATTACACGCGGAGCTTAATTCTCCAACTCCTTCCTCAGATAACAGGAGAGAACGTTATCTGTTATTCATTCATCGCCACCTTCAGGTGAACCCTTTTTCTACCTGTCACAGACTGGTCCTTACGTGAAAAGGACCACGCAGGTCCTCTGCCTACTTGTACGGGTGTATTTAAATATATTCCACCGACACTTACTGAAGTGAAATCCGACTTGAATACATAGGAGAGTAAAGCTAAAGGCTATTTAGGAAGTGCTTTTACTCCCCGTCTATGACTTTGGGCAGGTTACGTAACCTCTTTGCGCCTCAATTAACTCATCTAGAACACGGGAGTATGAAACGAAGGTACCTTCCTCAAAGGAACGATGAGGACTGAACACGGTAATACGTGTAGAGGGCTACGCATACGATGTGATACGTAGGAAGCCTTCAGTAAATATTTCCGGTATTCAAGTTGTTACTGAGCATGTGCATTTGTTTGGAAGCACTTCTGGCACCGCACCGCCAGGCCGCTCCCCTGGGTGAGCCCCCGACCGACCACCCCTTCTCAGGCCGCTTAAAGGGCTCCTCCTCTTCTGCCCGCTCATTAAACTGACCTGATCTATCTCGGGGCCTCTTCTCCCCTCAGTGCTTCCTACGTGGTCACATCTGCCACCGTGGCTTCCAGTGCCATTTTCGATGATGATAAGAAAATCTGAACGCCTTATGTCCTAAACTGGACTCATTCTCTGCCCCCCCCACCCCCCACCCCCTTCGCTCTTTCCCCTACGATCCACGTATCCTGGTGAATGGCGCAATCATTCGCCTAAACCAGAAATCTGGGCATCGGACATGTTTCCTTCTTCTTCCTCCCTCTCATATCCAGTCAGTCATTAAGGCCCATCACTCGATCACCAAAGATCACCAAAATATCTGGCAAATCTACACTCTTCTCTCCATTTCCATTCCCTCCTCTCCAGCATACAACCTCTTACCTTATTGTGAACCCTCCTCATTGCTTCTTCTGCTCCCTCGTCACTCCATTCACTAGCCAGCTGCCAGAGTGATTGCTCTCATCTGTCACTTGCTTACTTTAAACTCAAGGGCAGCCCACGGTTCTTAGGATGAGGGCTAAACTCTTTAACACACCCTCTACAGGTACCTAAGATTGAGGTTCTGCCTACCTCTCGGCCGACCTCCAACTGCCCTCGGCAGCTTCACACCCCTCCAAAATGGCGCCTGTCCTCTGTGTTTACACATCTGCATGCTGGTCTATGCTTCATCTCTCCTGACTCAACCAGTCTCCCACTCCTCTACTCCTACCCAAACTTTCTTACTGTGCCCTGAAATTCTCTCCGCAGTAAACATCTTTCACCTCTTCATTCACCGTATGCGTGGTCTTGCCTTATCTGAAACCTGGATCTCCGCTAAGGACTTCTGAAAGGGAGGTTACTCATTTTTTCCCGCCTCACTGCTAATTCTAGACCTTTTTTCTTCTAACCTCTTAACAAAAATTTCTGTTCTCCTGAGGCAAATGTCATCCGGCTGGGCCACTGTCTGTTTTCCCTTTCAGCGGTCATCTACCAAAGTGCCCTCTCCCCATCTCTCAGTCGCCCAAGGCTTTAGTAGCTGGTTCACGGTCCATCTCTCCGATCACACTCTCTCACATCCTTGAGAACTAATTCTTGAGATTCGAATTCCAGGACTATACCTAGAACCCCGAAATCACCCAGAACCGTTTCACCTCTGAAATCGTAAACCTCGGCACCTTACTCGTTGACTGCCAGCTCTGTTCTGCTCTGGGACTCCTACTAGAGCTGGCTTTCAACCTCACTGGCAGATCTCACTTCCCTGTTCCACTTTCTTCTTTTCATTTCCCCTTTCCTTTCTTTTGCAATTCGACTTTCTTCTCTATTATCTTGCTCAGATTCCATGGCTCATTACTTAAAACCTCTTTCCCCTCAACATCCTGAATTCCCTAGCCTGTGACCCTTCTCCTACCCATTCGCTCAGCAAAATCCTAACTCTAATACAGCTGTCCAACATTTCGACTCCTACCTGTAGCCGGCAGGAGAATCGTCCCATCACCGCACTGACTGGTGACTATTCTTTCATGACCGACGCTATCTTCCGTCGGCCCCTTGAGGTCCCTTTTTCGATCCCTTGAGGTTTCCTAGGACTCTCTGGTTGGGTCTCTTTCCTAATCACAGAAGCTACCTTGAACCTTCTTTCTGCACACGTCCTACTTTATAAAAACAATCAAAGCTATCCAAAACAACCTGCTTCAGGTTCCTGCCACTGAATTTGCAAAATCTGCATGAAACACCCACCTGTATACATCCTTTCTTACTGGTGCAATGGAAAAGCTGTGCACCCTGTGGAATGCTGATCCTCCCATTGGTGCTCTGAAGACAATCCCTTCTCTCCCATTTTCCAGGAGTCTGTCCCACTCATACTTCCTTTCTCTCATTTCCTATCTCTCCCTCTCATCAACAGGAAACGTGCTCAAGTCTCTTGGTCTAACATGAACCAACATTCCCTTGGTCTGTCTCCGTCCCCAGCTACTGCCCTCTAATTCCTTTTGATCACACCCAGGTCTCTCAAGTGGTCTGAACTTAATTTTCTCTTCCCCTAACACTTTCTCCTCTTGGCTTCTGTGTTAACATTAGCTTGATTCTCTTTCGCTTCTTTGATCGCTCTGCCCTAGTCTCTTTCTTGGGCACGGCTTCCTCTTCTACTGCCTTAAATGGTGGTATTCCTCTGGATCTCTCTGAGGCCTTCTCTTCTCACTTTAGATACCCGGCCCCGTTCCTCCTCCCCAGACTTTAATTAAAATTGTAAATCGCTCAGAGAGTTTGAGAAAATTATTTCTTACTTGATGAGTATTTTATTATTTAAAAACATCTATTAAAGAACATGGTATTAAAGCATTTTCTATGTAGATTCTCTACTGTATGCAGACCTCACAACTTAATTCCTTAATAATACCCCGGTTAAATAAAACATATAAATAGAAAATTTTTTTAATAATTCTTTTTCTTTTTTCATGTTTATTTGTTTTTGAGAGAGAGAGAGAGAGAGAGAGCGAGCATGAGTAGGGAAGGGGCAGAGAGAGAGAGAGGAAGACACAGAATCTGAAGCAGGCTCTAGGCTCCGAGCTGTCACCACAGAGCCTGACGTGGGGCTTGAACTCATGAACCGTGAGCTCATGACTTGAGCCAAAGTCAGGCACTCAATCAACTGAGCCACCCAGGCACCCCAAACACATAAACAGAAATTTAACAACAAATCAAAATTACCTTTATCGCCAAGGTCTCTAAAAAAGGTTGATCCACGACAAGCTGGTTGGGTTCCTGCCAGTATATCCTCGATATCCTTTGAATACACATTAAAATCTTTAAGTTTAACTTATAAAAGTACATTTTCTATGTCACCAAAAAACAAATGAAAAGAAATAAAGAAAGAACTTTCTCCCACACATACTACTTACCTTTTTGGTCAGCTTCTTCACTGAAGTTTTACCTATAGCAAAAAAGAAACATTATTTAGTATCCATATTACTTGGTAAAACTCAACTTCCACTAACAAAGAAAATCATTTAAAAGACAAAATAAACAACTAAATATTTGTTAAAAAAAAAAAACTTGTCAATTTTGCTAATATCCTTATATCAAAGTTGTGAGCCAAGGAATTCTAAGTCTAAACACAAAGATACGTGGGTTCTTGTAAGACCTAGTTTTCAATTTCACTCACCCTACTTCAGACATGTAAAATCTTATCACCATTTTTATACTTCTCTTAGTTGTCTGTATCATAAATTCTTGCCAAGATGATTTAAAAATTCTTTTTGCTTTCACTGATTAAAAACATACACATTTGTGTTTTAGAAAGCTACCTTTTTGAACCCTGAAAAGTTCTTTAAAGTTTACAGCTCTTCAGTCAATTTAAAAGTCTAGCCAACATGACTATCCATTCTAAAGTAATGTCATTTTTAACAGTTTCCAACTGGATAACAGAGAATTAAAATTCTTGGGGCCCCTATGTGGCACAGTTGGTTGAGCATCTGGCTCTTGATTTCAGCTCAAGTCATAATCCCAGGGACGTGGGACTGAGCTCCGAGTTGGGGGCTCCATGCTCCAAGCGTGGAGCCTGCTTAAGATTCTCTCTCTTTCCCTCTCTTCTTCTGCCCCTCTCCTCTGCTCTCTCTCTCTAAAATTAACCAAACAAACAAAAAAAACCCAAAAATTCTTTCAGGTGTTTAGCCATCTTTTTTACTGCTCACAGCATTTTCCTCTGACCCACTATAATTCTAAAGCAATCAGTTGCTTCTTTTGTTGAGACTTATTCTGATGACAGCCTCAAGTCACTTATCCATCTGGAATACTGAAAAATGTTCTCCAGTACTTTGTTTCCCGCATAAGCCATGTGCATCACAAACTCCCCCTTCTGCTCTCAAGATTATCTTATATATGAGGTTCCCTCAGTACAATGAAACGGTCTATGAAAGTTTAGGTGACGGGTTAAAAAAATAAATATTTTTACACGTGCCTTTTCTGTAGCGTGGGATGCTTAATTTGGACTATAAATCTACCGGGGATGAATTCTATCATTTGGCATTAATAAACCATCAAGATTTTAGCTTTGCACTATTAATAAAGACAGTAGCTGTGAATATGACGGTCTCATTTTTAGAAACATCTATGACCATGTTTATAAAATTAGATGTTACTATTCTGGGATAATTTTAAACTATTATGTGTTACCCAATGACAAAGAACCCTAGATTCTAATATTAGGTGCTAATATACCATTAGATTATCAAATAGACAAAACTTATCATTTAATTTACAAACCTAAGGGTTTGTGTGAATGTGTGGTAATACAATGCCGATAACAAACCCCAGAAAACTATGTAATACGTGTATTTTATCTGCCTCTGCTATATTCTATTAAAAAAAGAAATTGATCATGATTCACTTACCTTATATTGTTTTTAAAGTCATATTCACATTTATTCATTACTATGGGCAGTTTTATTTTTAGACAATTAAGGTTAGTCCCCAAAAAGACTAATCCTCGTACCCAACTGAAAATGTATTCTAGGAAGTAATAAATGACAATCTTGAAGGTGACAATATGGGTGGTTTCTAAGTAATAAAACTATGTCTAAAGGGTCTTATATTTGCTTCATAGCTAGATTTTTTTTTTTTTTGGTCTTTTAAAATCTTTGTTAAAAAAATGCTCTACTTGAAACCAAGTGAGGAAAGAAGGTAGCATTTGCTTCCCTGCATCTAGAAGTCTTGATGTCAACAGCTAAGTCAGTAAAATTCAGTACTAGATGGAAAAATACAACAATAAAGTCATGAACCAATTGATAATATATTGGTAATATAACACCAGAATCACAGGTAAGAACTAAATTCTAAAACCTTATCAAGGCAGATTCCATCTCTGTCCTTTCCTTAATGTAGCCCAGTGATTAGCATTTAAATATTTATTGAATGAGTAACTGAATAAGAGTTAGAAGATTCCAGAATGTCTTCTTATTCAGATCCTTGCCTTTCAGTGGTTAATAAATTATAATCCTCATTTTACAAATAAGACAAATAAGGCCTACTGATGTGCAAGAGGAATTAGGTCACAATATGGGCAATGAAGGGTTTCTCACCCAGGGTTTTCAAAATCTGGTGTTAGATGCCTTGAGCGCTATTAAAGTAGTAATTGGGAACCTGTGGACCACTCTCAACATGTCAGGAAATTTCACAGAACTGAATGATTAAGCATGAGGTGGCTAGAGAAGCAACACTGGCTATTTCGTGTGGATTACAAGTTCTGCTTGGTATTTGAATAGGCATTTGATTATACAAAATGGAGAAACCATGTACCTAATGAACATCTCTCGTAAAAAAACATTTTTTAATGGAATCAATAATTAGAAAATGACATGTTAGCTGCCAAAAAGGGATCGCTCTCTTACATCAAACTCATTTTTAGATTAAAAAAAGAAAAAAAAAGTCACAGCTACTGGGGGTGAATGCCTAATCTCTTTTGTTTCCTCTTTCTCCAACTTAATAAACTTTTCCTTGAGTAAGAGAAGGGGTTGTGGTGCTTCAAACCCAGAACGCTCTGGCAGGTCTCTCCAGCAGGGGGATGTCTCGCCCAGGTACGCCCCCTTGTGTACCACTTGTTCATATGCTGTACCAACGAGGAGACCGGAGATCAAAACAAGAGGTCCGTGGTCTGATCTGTAGTATGATGAGCCATGACCTTTATTCTTCTGACAGCAATTATAACATCAGGACATATTTATTAAATAAACCCAAATATATTTGGACACATTTTTCTATTTAAGAATAAGGAATAAAACCCATCTGTAAATAATCTAATTTTCCTTCAGGTTTTTCTGATTTTTTTTTTTTTTGGATCTGTTTTTTGGAGGGAGGGGAAAATTCCTGCGTTTCTTTCTTTAATTATTTCTACCTTCACACACATAAAAAACCCAGCCTTACTATATCATCGCTATTCCATATATACTCCTGCAGTCATATATGGAAATAACAGAATGGGGGAAAACAGCAACAAAGGTAGATCTAGAGTTGAGACTGTGATGTTTTATTAAATGAGCATGAAGCGTGGAAAATACATTGTGGCTTTTCTTGGCAGGGGAAAGCATAGATCTTGAAGATCTATGAAGCACCGTGATGGAATTCTGGCTCAGGAAGTAGAATGTTTTTAAAGGTCTCCACTTCTCCTAGAGCTTCCACCATGTGGCTTTCACCGTTTACAGAGGATTTCTGAAGTAAAACTAGGGAACAAGCACATCTTGTTACAGGCAAACAGCCATTTTAATACTTAAAGTAAGTAAAACTGCATTCATACACACTAAGTACCGTCAGCGGTCAAACGCTAGCCAAAGTAGCGTTATTTGATGATTGTAACTGTAAAACATTATTAACGGTATCTAATTCCATTTCATTTTGCTGGAAGTAAGTGGGCTTTCGACACATAGAAATTAGACAACAGAGACACTGCCATCGTACCTTTTGCATGAATATATGGAACACCTTGGCATCGATGTTAGAATCACTACATGGCAGGACTAGTTACTCCAACACTCGCTTGAATCCAATCACGGCTAATATGGAAACCGAGGCAGAAAATGACACACTAGCAAAACAACTAAACTTCCCAATATCAGCAATAAAAGTGAAAACTGGAGGAAAAAAAGGAGGGCCAATTAAATGGCGTCATTTCCCTTCAACAGAGCACGTGGCTTGCTTACTTCTGCTGGAATAAATACAGGAATAGATACCCTCTGGTTGGTATTTCTTCTAGAGGGAGACAAATGGTGATCTCCTGAGAGGTCTAAAATTGGCCTACTTGTCAACTTTGCCAAACTGCTCTTCGAATACATTTAAATTGGTTTTGAAGGGAAAAAAAGGTGACTCTTTTTTTGCAACCTCAAGTAGTGTGAAATAATAAGAACTACATTATAAACAGCAAATTATTTAATTCCAGTTTAAAAGCTGATGTAGGGGCAGCTGGGTGGCTCAGTCGGTTGAGCGTCCCACGTCGGCTCAGGTCATGATCTCACCGTTCGTGGGTTCGAGCCCCGCTCCGGGCTCTGTGCTGACAGCTCGGAGCCTGGAGCCTGGAGCCTGCTTCCCATTCTGTGTCTCCCTCTTTCTCTGCCCCTCCCCCTCTTGTGCTCTGTCTCTCTTCCTCTCAAAAATAAATAAATAAACATAAAAAAAAAACTTTAAAAAAAAGCTGATGTAAAGGGGGAAATACAGCAGCTAAGAAACTAAAGGGGAGAGGGGAATATATGGAAAGCTTCTCCAAATAAGAAATGCTGACGTTAACATCTGAAGGATTAGCATGAATCAGCTCAGTACTGACGCCCAGAGAGTTGGGAGCTCTAGGAACAGGGAGGAGAGCCTGCCAGTCACTTCTATCGTGATGAGGAGGGAGGAGAGGGGCAGGGTCATGCAAGTAGTTTTGGTGGCAGGAAGCCGGCAACTGCTATCTGAAGACTTTGATCTTCTCTTTGAGTAAGTGACCAGGTAGTTTGCTAGAACTCGTAGGAAAAAGTGTAAGAAACAGCATGTGTGCATCAGAGATTGCAAGAAGAAAGAAAAGCAACAGACTTTTGTATGGGGAGGCTATATCCTGTGACCCTGATAAGTCACTTATTTTAGTAGTTTTATTTGTAATTGCTTTTGTAATTGTCTACGTAGATAATCATGTCTCTGAACAAAGACAGCATTAGCTCTTCCTTTTAAACCTGTAGGTCTCCTTTCTTTTTCTGGCCTTTCGGCACCGGTGAGGACTTCCGGTACAGTGTTGAATACGAGTGGCGGAGTGGACAGCCTTGCCTCGTTCTTGACCTTTGGGGCAAAGTGGTCAACCCTTCACCATTAAAAGTGATTGTAGCAACTGGCTTCATGTCCATATGGCATTTGGGGATCTAGCCTCAAAAGCGCCATACTGTCACTTCCACACATGTTCTGTGAATTGAGGCAAGGGGAGGGGACACAGGCTCCACCTCTTGATGGCAAAGCTGTGGAAGACCATATGGGAACAGAAATACTGTTGCAGCCATTTTTGGAAATACAATCTGCCACAGCATCTTGACCAATTTATCACCTATGTGCAATCTGGGCTGTGTTCTTCACTAAAGGAAATTCTATCCAGTCTTCTCATACCCTCTGGTAAGTCCTGAGCACTCTTAGCCCCACTGACCTCTCCACTGAAACTTTAATACTGAAGACAGTCTATTACCCAGACTCTCAGGCTGTAAATTCCACTAACACAATAGCACTATCTGTTTTATTCACCGCTATATCCCAACATCCAACACAGTGCTTGTGGGCTTTAAACCTGTTCTTCTCACTCGGGAAAATGCATACTCACTGGTTGGGGGTGAGTTGGTGATGAGCCAGGGGGCATGGAGGTCTCAAGTTACTTGCCATCATGCAGTCTGACAACTAAGGGAATCCTTATTGGGCTCCATTTTAGCTGTGCATGTGTTTATAAGAAAGCGCAGGGTAGAAATGTTTATGTGTGTAGAGCAACCAATTGGAAAAAATTTGGTACTTTTGTATAGTGTTCAAATGCTGTTAGAGTAGATTACACTTAGAGCCCTGGTCTACACAGGTACTGACCTCATGTTTAACTGGAAGAATGAGAATGAGACTTCTTTTCTAAGTGAGTCTTAGAAGCCTAACACAGCAGTTATTTTTTGGAAAATGAATTTATCATCAATCTGTGCTTTTAAAACATTTCATCATATAAAAACCAAGCTACTTCCTATGAATCAATTCACTTTTCTACTAGAATTGCACTAGATGGATGCTTTGATTTACATATCTGTTAGACCCACAAGGAGTTCTCTGGTATTAAAAAAGCACGTAGGGTCTTGTGTTTATTATTTTAGTGTCTCCATTTATGTTTTATTTTAAAAAATATTTATTTGAGAGACTGGATGTGTGTGCACACGCTCAGGGGAGGGGCAGAGAGAGAGAATCCCAAGCAGGGTCCGTGCTGTCAGCACAGAGCCTGACATGGGTCTTGATCCCATGAAGATCATGACTTGAGCTGAAAGCAAGAGCTGGTTTAACCAAATGAGCCACCCAAGTGCCCCTCCATTTACGTTTTCTAAACTTTAATAATTTTAATATTAATACTTAAATTTTTTTTTTCAACATTTATTTATCACTGAGAGAGAGAGAGAGAGAGAGAGAGAGACAGAGAGACAGAGAGACAGAGCATGAGATGGGAGGGGCAGAGAGAGGGGGAGACACAGAATCCAAAGCACACTCCAGGCTCTGAGCTGTCAGCACAGAACCCTACGCGGGGCTCAAACCCACGAACCATGAGATCATGACCTGAGCTGAAGTCGGACGCTTAACCGACTGAACCACCCAGGTGCCCCAATATTAATACTTTCAATTGGGTACAAGGATTGCATTTTACACATGTATTTTGTAAACCTTTATTATGATATATTTCATATGCCACAAAATCCATCCATTTAGGCTGCACAGTTCGACGGTTTTGTGTACGCACAGAGTTGTATAGTCATCAACCACCACAATCTAATTTCAGAACATGACATCACCCGAAAACAATGCAAAACCACTGGCAGTCACTGCTCCGCCCCCATTGCTAGGCAACCACCAATCTACTTTCCGTCCCTACAGATCTGCCTATTCTGGACATCTCATAAAAATGGATCATACGAAACGTGGCCTTTTGTGGTTGTCTTCTTCAATTTAGCATAACGTTCCCTAAGTTCATGCACGTTGTAGCAGCTTGTATCAGTACTTCACTTTTTTCAAAGAGCTGGATGATACTCCACTGTATGAATATGCTATATTTTGCGGATCCATTCATCTGTTGGTAGGCATTTAGTTTGTTTCTGGTTTTTGGCTACTGTGAATAATGTTGCCATGAACATTCATGGACAAGTTTTTGTGTAGAGGCACATTTTTACTTCTTGGATGGTACACCTAGGAGTGGAACTGCTGGGTCATATAGTAACTCTATGTTTAACATTTTGAGGAACCGCTGAATTGTTTTCCAAAGTTCTACCGGTTCACATTCCCCTAAGCAATATGTTAAGGTTCTAATTTCACCACATCCTTGTCAACGCTTTTTATTGTCTGTCAAAGACTGGTATTTAAACACAAGAAATTTGAAGCGTAAACTTGAAACTAAGGGAAATTTGGAATATCCTGAAATCATAATGGACTATGTCAACAATGAATGTACATGGGTTTGAACTGTGAATGTATGTTCTCTTCCTTATGATTTTCTTAACATTTTCTTTTCTCTACTTTACTTTTTTTTAAGAATGCAGTGTATAATATGTGTAACATACAAAATATATGTTATTAAACTGTTTATATTATCAGTAAGGCTATTAGTAGTTGAGTTACTGGGGAGTCACAAGCTCTATGTGGATTTCTGACTGCATGGGGGTATGCACCCCAATCCCTATATTGTTCAAGGATCAATTATACTAGCAAAGACCTACTTCAAATACAACTAATAAACTGAAACTAAGGGTAAGCTGTAGTCAATTTGAAAAGCATAAGATAGACCAAGAAGTTTTGTCTTCTAAACTAGCTGGCTCAGTGAGAAGAGCAAGTGATTCTTGGTCTTGGGTCATGAGTTCGAGCCCCATGCTGGGTGTAGAGATTACTTAAAAATGAATAAGTATGTTAAAAAAAACCTCAGAAAATAAAATGTAGGTTCTATTAGTGGGGAGATGTGACTCAGCCTAAACCTTGTTGTCTCTTAAGAAAACCTGTAGAAACAACTATATAGAATTCTTTTTAGTCACCCAAGAGCATTTCAAAAAGCAATGATGAAACATTTCCGGAAGAACATCCCTACTTTTTTGACTGAAAATGAAAGAAGCTGGTGCAAAGACTTCTTTAGGGAAACGACCTTTTCAACAAATGGTGCTGGGACAACTGGATGGGTACTCAAATGCAAACGGATGCATATGGACCCGCCCTCTTACCATATACAAAGTTAACTCAATGGATCAGAGATCTAAACAGAAGAACTAAAACTATACGAACTTTTACAAGAGGTGAAATTCTTCATGAACCCAGATTAGCTCACAGATTCTTTAACGGACACCTATAGCACAAGCAACCAAGGGGAGCCTGGGTGGCTCAGGCGGCTGTGTCGACTTCGGTTCAGGTCACGATCTCGCGGTTCGTGGGTTCGAGCCCCGCGTCGGACTCTGTGCTGACAGCTCGGAGCCTGGAGCCTGCTTCCCATTCTGTGTCTCCCTCTCTCTCTGTCCTTCCCCTGCTCATGTGCTCTCTCTCTCTCCCTCTCTCTCAAAAATAAATATTTAAAAATAATTTAAAAAACCAAACAAACAAGCAACTAAAGGAAAGAAAATGGATCAACTGGACTTCATCAAGATTAAGACCTTGTGTGTCAGAGGAGACTGTCAAAAAAGGGAAAAGACAGCATCCAGAACGTGAGAACATTACTGGAAATAATTTATCTGGTAACAGTCTAGTATTCAGAATATATAAAGAACTCTTACAACTCCATAGTAAAAACCTAAATAAGCCCGGTAAAAATGGGTAAAAAATGTGAAGATATTTTTCCAAAGAAGATGTTCCAGTGGCCAACACGTACAAAAATAGATGCTCGATATGACCGTTCATCAGGAAAATGAAAATTGATACAAGATAACACTTCACGCGCACCAGGATGGCGATCATAAAAAAACAAACGTTGGAAAATAACAAGTTTGGGGGAGGGTGTAGAGAGATGGAACCCTCACACGCTGCTAGCGGGAATGTAGAAACGGTGCGGACCCTGGGGAAGAGTCTGGCCGTTCCTCAAAAAGCTCGACAGGATCACCACACGACCCAGCATTCCGCTCCTAAGTGTACACCCACGAGCAGTGGGAACACGTTCATACAAAAGCCTGCACGTGAATGTCAGGGAAGTGTCTGCTTATCTGCGGTAACCAAAAAGTTGAAACCACCACCAAATGACAGATGACAAAACAGGAACAGTATGTCCATAAGCTAGAATATGTTCAGCCATTTAAGAAACGAAGTAATATATGCTATAACATAATGAGTCTTGAGAACATTATGCTAACTGAAAGAAGTCAGACACGAAAGGACAAATACCGTATGATTCCACTCATCAGAGGTATCCAGAATAGGCAAATTCACAGAGACAGAAAGTAGATCAGGAATATAACAAAGGTAAGTAGAGAGAGGGAGGAAGTGTTACTGATTGATCCCACAGCCCTATCCCAGACCTTCAGAATCAACATCATCAGGGGAGGCCGGAAAGAGCTTGACATTTTTAACAAGCGCTCCAAGTGAATGTATTATGAAGCAAGTTTGGAAAATCCTGTTATCGCATTTGATTAGAAAGAATGAAATTATACCTAATTTGACAGAGTTGAAAACGATCTCAGAGACTAGCCCCAAATCAATACCTATGATAGTGGCAAAAATAAAAACTATATATATATATTTTAATTTTTTTTAATGTTTATTTATCTTAGAGAGAGAGAGAGAGAGAGATCTCTTTGACAGAGCATGAGTGGGGGAAGGGCAGAGAGAGAGAGACCCCGAATCCGAAGCAGGCTGCAGGCTCTGAGCTGTCAGCACAGAGCCCTAGGCGGGGCTCGAACTCACAGACCGTGAGGTCATGACCTGAGCCGAAGTCAGACGCTCAACCGACTGAGCCATCCAGGTGCCCCAAGAACCATATATTTTAACTATAACCATTTTAAAATTTAAGATTCACTTGTGGAATTTCAAAAGTCCAAGATAAATACACAAAGACATGGGCTCACACAAGCAACCCTGGCACACGCACCACAATAAACTGCCAACAGGTTAAGCTGAATTTGGTTTATTTATTTATTTGCAAATAGTCTGTGTTGTAAGTATACACAAAGGCCCTCAATATATGGAGGTAAGGAACAGTCCGGACCAGTATGGGGCAAGCTTCCTGTGGTATCTTTCTCCTACTGGCCTTATTCCTCTCTTCCCAGACACTCCCTGACATCTCTTCTGTGACTCCTTTTTGTTTACACTTGGCTTTCAGTAATAGAGGATTAAGCTGTGACTTTATTCTTAAGGGGATTTATATTATAAAAAGGCTTCTGGTTGTGGGAAAAAACTTTTTTAAGAATTAAGCTAAAATCAGTCCAACAAGTGGTGGAACAGATATTTTTTATGGGGTAGCGGCAGCACTGATTTCCCTCCAATATTATTACCAATAATTATTATAAACTGTAGCTGCATAAACAAGAGATACAAATATCTGCCTTCTCTTGGGAAAGAGTTCTCACGGTAAAATGCACTCTATTGCCTTAGCCCAGACACTTTTGGTTTTCCAAAGCTACATAAACTCATTAATGTTTGGTTTTCAGTTTTTAACCACTGAAACTTAAGCAGAGTTGCAACTAAAAATACTTATTGTGCCCCCCCCCCGCCCCAATTTTGGGAATAATGCTTATTGTAAAATCTTTAAAAGATATGGAAAAGAATGAAAGAATTAAAATCCTTCACACTCCGAGAACGCAGACACAACAACTGCCCCGATGCTTTGCATCTTCCCTAATAAGAGTAACAATTACAGGAAGTGGCCAAAATCTCAGCCCCCCACGGGCCAGAACTCAGTGCTCTACTCGTATCGCGTTACCGAATCTCCACCCTTGAAGGGAGGTGCTGCTGGCATTCCCGTTTCAGTGACGAGGCAATCGAGCCTGGGAGACCCACTACTTCCAGGGGGCAGGGGCAGCGTCCCAACTCCGCACGCATGCTCTCAAGTGTGCTGCTCTCTTTCCGTCTCGTATGCCGACTCCATCCATGCCTGGAGCCCCTGGGCCCTACGATCTGTTCGATGCCGCCACCGTTTCGTTGTTCCTTTTGCCCGCTGGTGTTGTAATTTCCCACCTGGCTCAGTTTCCACGTCCGACCGGTGCAATCATTTCCTTGCCTCTATTTCACGTTGTCACATGCTCTTGGCCGACCCCAACCCTGGTCAGAGCCGACTCCCTGCCTTTTCCGTCCCAACACTTGTCCAGGGAACATGGAGAAAAGTAACTACAATCACGTCGATTAGACTCACGTAAAATTCGTAAGTAGTGACCTCCACTGGGATTACAATAAGGCCATCGGCGATCATGTTACATTTCCCAATCCTTACGATCAAACCTGACTGTTTTAGAAGACTACTCTGGCAAATCTCCAACACCTCACCCCCCTCTTCACTCTCAGCCGATGACCTGGATTCTTAATTCACCGAGAAAGAGAAACAGAACTTGCACGAGCTCCCACCATGCAGCGTGCCTTTTCCAAGGCCAAGCTTCCGCGCTGTTATTAGTCTCTTTCCCCTCCTACTTTCTCAAAGACTTTGTCCTGGAAACTCTCTCTTTGCTGCACTGTCAAGTTTTCCTCTCTCATCTGTCAACGTATAAACTTTTGTTTTTCCTGTCTTAAAAAAATCCTCTCTTGATCTCACTTCCACTGCCATCTACTGCTTCAAACTTCTCTTTCCTTTTATGCCAAATCCCTCACCATCTATTTTCGTTTTTTTCCACTTTCTCTTTTCCCATTCCCATCAAAAGCGACTCTAGCTAGGCTTCTCTTCACCCCACTGCACCAAAACTGCACCTATGAAAAGCCACCAATGAACCCTCATGTTGCCAAATCCAATGTTCCATCCATTCATTTACTTGTTTTTTAACTGAAGTATAGCTGGCAATCAACATTATATTAGTGTCACATGTACAACATGGTGACTCCACATTTAACACTTGACGAAATTCTGACCACAAAGGTAGCTACATCCTTCACCACACAAAGTCATTACAATATTTTATTTTCATAATTTTTCAATTTATTTTTGAGAGAGAGACAGAGCATGAGTGGGCGAGGAGCAGACAGAGAGGGAGACACAGAATCCGAAGCAGGCTCCAGGCTCCGAGCGGTCAGCACAGAGCCCGATGTGGGGCTTGAACTCAAGAGCCGTGCGATCATGACCTGAGCCGAAGTCAGACGCCCGACCGACTGAGCCCTCCAGGTGCCCCCACAATATTATTGACTCTATTCCCTATGCTGTGCTTTATATCCCCATGACCCATTTATTTGATAAGTCTGTATCTCTTAATCCCCCTCACCTATTTACTCATCCCACAACCCACCTCCCCTTTGGTAACCACCAGCTTGTTCTCTGTATGAGTCTGTTTCTCATAAGACTTTTTCTTTGTTCATTTGCTCTAAATTTTTTTTTTTAATGTTTGTTTATTCGTGAGAGAGAGTGTGCACATGTGAGCAGGGGAAGGGCACAGAGAGAAGGAGACACAGAATCCAAAACAGGCTCCAGGCTCCGAGCTGTCAGCACAGAGCCCGACGCGGGGCTTGAATTCATGAACTGCGAGATCATGACCTGAGCCAAAGTCAGATGCTAAACTGACTGAGCCACCCAGGCGCCCCTCACTTGTTTTGGTTTTTAGATTCCACATATAAGTGAAATCATTTGGTACTTGTCTTTCTCTGGCTTACGTCACTTAGCCTAACACCTTCTAGGTCCATCAATGTCGTAAGATTACAAATTGCAAGCTTTCATTTTTTATGGCTAAGTAATATTCCACTGCCGTATAAAGATATATCATAGCCCCCCCCCCCCCCCCCCCCGGCCTTTTTTATTTGAGTATAGTTGACACACAATGTTACGTTAGTTTCAAGTGTACCACATAGCGATTTGACAGGTTTACACGTTATGCTATGTTCCCAAGATACCCTGCATCACTATCCATTCATCCACTGATGGACATGTGGGTTGCTTCTGTATCCTGGCAGTTGTAAATGATGCTGCCACGAACACAGGGGTGCATATACTTTTTCAAATTGGTGTTTTCATTTTCTTCAGCTAAATATCCAGAAGTGAAATTACTGGATCATATGGGGTTTCTACTTTTCATGTTTTGAGTAACACCATACTGCTTTCCATAGTGGCTGTACCAGTTTGCATTCCTACCAATAGTGCACAAGGGATCCCTCTTCTCCACATCCTTGCCAACACTTACGTTTCTTACCTTTTTGACACTAACCATTCTGACAGGCGTAAGGTGCTATGTCACTGTGGTTTTGATTTGCATTTCTCTGGTGATTAGTGATGTTGAGCATCACATGTGTCTGTTGGCCGTGTGGTTTTCTTTTTTTTAAATGTCTATTCCGACCCTCGACCCATTTTTAAATCAGATTGGGCTTTTTGGTGTTGAGTTGTAGGAGATATTTATATATTTTGGATATTAACCTGTTATCAGATACATCATTTGCAAATATCTTCCCCATTCAGTAGGTTGTCTTTTCATTTTGTTGACAGTTTCCCTGCCATGCAAAAGCTTTTTAGTTTGCTGTGGTTCCAACTGTTCATTATTATTTTTGTTGTCTTTGCCTGAGGAGACAGATCCAAAACAATATTGTTAAGACCGATGTCCAAAAGTTTATCACCTATGTTTTCTTTTAGGAGTTTTATGGCTTCAGGTCTCACATTTAGGTCTTTAATCCATGTTAGTTAATCTCTTAGCTTTAAATAACACTAATTTACTGAAAAGTCTTAAATTTACACTTTTGGTTCAATTCTCTTTCTTGTATATCTAACTGCTTACCCAATCTCTTCTCTTGTTAATGAGCACCTGCTATATGTCAAGTACTTTTCTGGGCATTTGGTCTGTGTCACTGAGCACAAGAGACAAAAATCCCTGCTCACAGGGAACAGGCATTCTAGGGGTGGAAGACAGACAGTAAACCTAGAAAATAAGTAAATTAGATATAGTATACATTAGATCATGATAAGTGTTATGAGAAAAACCTGAACAAGGTAAGAGGGATTAAAAGTGCAGCAAGATGAATGGGTGTGTGTGCGTGTGTGTGCGTGTGTGTGCGCGTGTGTGTGTGTGTGTGAGACTACAGTTCTTCATTGAGAAGGCAATTTTAGCAAAAAGGGAAGGGATTAACGAAGAGATATCTGGACAATGTTTTGCAGGCAAAGGGAACATCCAGTGTAAAGGCCCTAGATGGGACACGTTTGTTGTGTCTGATGGGAAGCAAGGTGGCCGTGTGGCTGGAAAGGAGAGCTAAGAAGAGAATAACAGGAGTTTAAGGTCAGAGAGGTGATGGTGGTGGGCAGATAGCTTTATAAAATACTTTAATGTCATATTTAATTCAGCTCTGTGTATCTGTCTAACTTGGATTTATGAGAAACAGAAGGGCAGTAGATAGCATGCTTATGTCTAGTCTTTGGAGAAAGGGCTAAAAATTTATGTTGTAGGTCTTGAGGATTTGGACAGCCCCCTCCTTCACTGCTGTCTGGGCTGGCTTTTTAGCAAACTTTCCTATATTTCCATTGCAAAGCCTGCAAATGAGGTTAAAAAAGAAATTGCCAATCTTAGCACATCCTTCATCCACTTCTGTGCCTCCTGCCTTCGTTTGATCAGCTAAATAAAAATGCAGCTCTGTCTGACTAAATGAATTGAAATAAAGTGTCCTAAACAAAATTTATAAGGTAGACAGATACTGTGCAACATTCCATATGTGCTATTATAACAGCATTTGTTCTAAGGCATTATATAAATATGTTAAAGAATCATATAATATGTAGGGGTGCCTGGATGGCTCAGTTGGTTAAGTGCCCGACTTCGGCTCAGGTCATGATCTCACGGCACCCGAGTTCGAACCCTGTGTTGTGCTCTCTGCTGACAGCTCAGAGCCTGGAGCCTGCTTTGTGTCTCCTCCGCTCTCTGCCCCTCCCCCACTCACACTCAGTCTCTCTCTCTGTCTCTCTCAAAAATAAACATTAAAAAAAGAATCATATAATAGGCATAAGATATACATTATATGATAACAGAACAATACATTCGATTAAGCATGCTGGCCATTAAGGCAAAAAGAAAAGTACGCTTGACCACAAAATTTTCATTTTCTAACATAACACAACGTTCTAACAGTATAAAGACATATTATGGTAATCGTAAACACATTTTCAGCAACGTTTTTAATTATGAAGATGCCAAAATTAATTCACTAAAATTATAATGTATGAGGAATACACCAACTATCATATTCTACTAAAACAAGCAGCCTGATCAAACTACCATGAGAAAAAGTCATATGAAATTTGGCTATTTTCTCCAAATAAAGCTTAAGTGAATTTCTCATGGCAGTATTGCTGCTTTGTTATAAACACTGCTTTATTATGAAACAGTTGGTTGTTAAGTTGCTTTGCATGACTAAGCAAAGAGCACAACACAGAGGAGAGACATAGGCACCAGCCAGAGCAACAAGGGCTCTGAGTGTTAAGCTAAAAGTTGTGGGAAATGCTAAATAATTTTAAGTGGGAGTGTAAAAGGATGAGTTGTTAGTACGGGGAAAAAAGAAGCCTAAACTGAAGGAAAGGCAGCCATTGCAATAATCCAGGGAGAAGTGCTGACAGCCTAAACTAAAGCAAAGGAAATAAGAAAAGGACAGACACAAGAGAAATTAAGGAGGCAGAATGAGCAGGTCTTGGTGATGGGCTGTATATAAAAATGAGAGAGATATAGGGGCACCTGGGTGGCTCAGTCGGTTAAGCGGCCGACTTCAGCTCAGGTCATGATCTCGCGGTCCGTGAGTTCAAGCCCCGCGTCGGGCTCTGTGCTGACCGCTCAGAGCCTGGAGCCTGTTTCAGATTCTGTGTCTCCCTCTCTCTTTGATCCTCCCCCGTTCATGCTCTGTCTCTCTCTGTCTCAAAAATAAATAAACGTTAAAAAAAATTAAAAAAAAAAATGAGAGAGATATAGATGTCTGTGAAAACTCCCAAAAGACTGAGTGGCTCAGGGAGGTGATGAGGGTTGTGCCATCACAAAGAAGATACGGGGAAAGAAAAGATTTGATGGGAATTCAGGCTCAGACACGTTGATTTTCTTTTTTAAAAAATTATTTTTAGGGACGCCTGGGTGGCTCAGTCGGTTAAGCGGCCGACTTCGGCTCAGGTCATGATCTCACGGTCCGTGAGTTCGAGCCCTGCGTCGGGCTCTGTGCTGACAGCTCAGAGCCTGGAGCCTGTTTCAGATTCTGTGTCTCCCTCTCTCTCTGACCCTCCCCTGTTCATGCTCTGTCTCTCTCTATCTCAAAAATAAATAAACATTAAAAAAAAAATTAAAAAAAAATTATTTTTATTTGTGAGAGAGAGAGAGAGGACATGTGCCTGCACACGCGATCTGCGGGGCGGGGCAGAGGGAGTGGGGAGGCAGGGGGTGGGGGGAGAGAGAGGAGAGAGAGGAGAGAGAGGAGAGAGAGAGGACAGCAAGAGAGAGAGAGAGAGAGAATCCTGAGCAAGCTCCGCACTCAGTGCAGGGCCCAACGTGGGGCTCGATCTCACGAGCCACGAGATCATGACCTGGGCCGAAATCAAGAGTTGGATGAGCCACCCCGGTGCTCCAGACGTGCTGAGTTCCTAATGCCTGTGGGGATAACACCCAAGTGTCTAACGGACAGCCAAGATATGTGCTTCTGGTGGCCACCAGAGTTTGAGGCTAAAGCGAAAAATATCTAAAGGAACAGCCACTTAAACAGCTGAAGTCATGAGTGACAATAAGATCATTCAGGGATTATGCATAGAGTGACCAGAGCTAAGGGAGAACATGGGCATTTAAGAATCGATAGGTAGAAGAGTAGCCACAAAACCAGCTGAGAGGTAACGAACACATCTGTTAGAAAAAAACAAACAAACAGGAAATATGTGTTACAGGGAGAACAAAGTTTCGAGGAGGGAGTAAATGCTGCTCAAAGATTAAGAAGACTCAGAAAAAGCAGCCTTTGGTCTTGGCAATCTGGAGGTCGGTGGTAATGCTTAAAAGATAACACTCAGTGGAGAGGTTAGAGAGGAAGCCAGGCTGCGGGGCACCGAAGTGTACGTGAGCTGTAAAGCAAGGAGTATGGATGGCTGAAATCTGGCTGAGAAGACAAGAGCCAAAGAGAAGCGGAGATCACGTTCACGTTGGGGATTTTTACGAGAGTAAACACACAGGACGACTTGTAAATTTCAGAGGAGGCAGTAGAGATTCAAAGAATGACAAAACTAGAGGAGATGCTGGGGGAATTAGTCTCAGCAGCGTGAGGAGCACACCAGCCTGAGGGTGTGTAAATGCCTTAGAGGGTCCAGGTGAAGCCAAAGAACGTAAATTTAGAGGCTCCAATCCGCACAGTCATGTGACTTTTCTCCCAAGAGGTCTTAGGTTTAACAAGAAAGACAAAGGAGAAAGATGTTTGAAAGCAAGCATTAGTGACTGACAAGATGACAAACCATGCAGCTACAGAAAAGGAAGAAGATCCAGAAGTGCTGAGGTCAAGAATAGGTGTTTTGGGTATGAGAAAGTGGGGCAGGTGGAGGGTCGCCAGAGACTGGGCCTCTGTGATCTGAAATTTCTAAACCGGAGCAATCCCAGGCAATGGGCATAGGATGTGAGCGAAAAGAGGCCAGGTCCCTGGAACTGAGAAGCTTACAGTTGTAAGGCTAAAGAAATTGAGTAGAAAATAGCAAGCTGGAATTCAATGTAAAGGAACCTAAATAAGGGAAAATGGTGTTTCAAGCACATAAACTAGTTCTCAAGGGAGCATGCTTTTATGGCATTTAGAGTCTGCAAAGGGGAATCAAAGACGGCACGGACCTGCCCCAAACCGAGCAAAGAATGTAGAGGCAGCATCGAACGTCCCCTTGAAAGAAGAGCAGGGAGGTGATTTCCACAAGCCCCATCAATTACTATCAGCAAAGTGTATTATTTGCACGAAGTCCCAAAAACTACGTCCCGGGCAAAAGTGAGTTTCAGATCTAATAAATCTCAGATTGTTTTGTTTCTTTCTGTTTATACGATGAAGATCATGGGTCACTGGGTTGGCTCTGCTTTTCCTTGTTTTTCTGTTCACCATGATCCGAAGGAATGCAACCAAGATTATTATCTTCTTATCCATGATGAAAAATGAAGATGAAGTACATCATATGCATAAAGGACGTATTATTTGGCCTGCAAATTACTGAATTCTTGATTTAGCTAAATGCCTTCTGATGAGTTTAATTGCATTCCAATGAATAATAAAAGTGCAAACACTCTTAAGAACCTAAATTGGTTAAATCAAGCACTGCATAAAAACAATGAAACAAAGAAAAAAGCCATGTAAACTTTGAACTTGATTAGAAGAATAGCATGGGTCTGTGGCTAAAATAAGGTAAAAGCAAAAACTGGATTCAACTGAAAGAAGATAAAAGGGAAGAAATTCTTTGATAACATTAAGCATAGAATAATAGTTGATGAGGAATAAAATACAAATGTTTAAGGAAAATCAAAGGAGTGAACCACTGAGTTAGGGGAAGAGAAAACAAATGCTAATACCTATTATTTACAAGTATATGATACATGAATACTTTGAGGATGATGATCCGTTTCTTACAACCTCTACTTGGAACACTTATATGAAAAAATGAACAAAAATTATAGTCTAGGAGACAGCATAGACATTTCTGATAACCAAGAGCTGTCTGGCTACAAAATATTTCTAGGTAATTCTTCCGTTATCTTTTGTTTTTTCCCATACTATCATCCCGCTGTTTTGTGTCTTTTAGAACCAAAATTTTCAGAAAAAGCAATCTGTATCTGCTGTTTTCCTTCCTTCTGATTCTGTTCACCTGCCCACCAGTCTCTTGAAACTGATCCACCAAAGGTCCTAATGGCTCATGCTAGTGACCAAATGCAATAGCCTCTTTCCAGTTATCATTCTACTGGACCTTTCTGGAACATCCACCCACACTCTTGACCAAATATTTTCTGACTTCTATGATACTACATTCTCACTGCTGGTTAATAGTCGTATTTTAAAATTCTCTGTAATTGCCTCTTCCTGTTTCACTTACCTTTTAAATGTCGATTTAAGAAGCATTTAAAACTTTTTCTCTTTTATACCCACAATATATTTTGCAGATGAATTAGAAAATGGTAAGAACAAGAAGAAAATATAAAAACTGACAGGGCCAGAAACTCAGCGTGTACTATTAGCAGCTGGTGATGCCCTTGCAGGCTGTGTTTTATGCTTTATGATGAAACCAGAAATGAGTAGCAGAAGGAAGACTAAAAAATTCAAATATTGTGGACATTAAGCAACACACCATTCAAATAACCAATGGGTCAAGGGAGCAATGACAAGGGAAATTAGAAAATACCTTGAGAAGAATGGAAATGAAAATCACCACATACTGAAACTTACAGGACACATTAAAACACTGCCTACGGTGTTGCTTTTGCTACAGAAACTTAAGTGGGTACTGGGGAGCACCCGGGTGGCTCAGTCGGTTAAGCGTCCGACTTCAGCTCAGGTCATGATCTCACGGTTTGTGGGTTCGAGCCCCGAGTCGGGTTCTGTGCTCACAGCTCAGAGCCTGGAGCCTGCTTCCCATTCTGCGTCTCCCTCTCTCTCCGCCCCTCTGCTGCTTGTGCTCTGTCTCTTTCTCTCAAAAATAAATAAACGTTAAAAAAATTTTTTTTCAATAAAAAAAAGTGGGTACTGAAGCCTCTATTATTGTTGAATTATCTATTTCTGTCTTAATGTCTACAGTTTTTCCTTCATGTATCTTGATATGCTCTTCTTACTAGGTGCACAGTTATATCTTGCTGATGGATGGCCCTTTTCTCATTATAAAATGTTCCTATTTATTTCTGGTAACATTTTTTAAAGTCTATTTTATTTGATACTAGTAGAGCCACTCCAGCATACTTGTGGTCGTTTGTATATCTTTTCCCATCTTTTCACTTTCACTCCTTTTTCTTTTTCTTTTTTGCATCTAGACTGCGTCTGCCGTTAAGAGCAATTAGTTGGATGTTGTTTTTAAACCTAGTCTGACCACATGAAAAGATGTTCATCATCACTTACCATCAGGGAAATGCAAATGAAAACTACGATGAGCTATCACCTCCCACCTGTCGGAGGTGGCTAAAATCAGCAACACAAGAAACAACAGGTGTTGGCAAGGATGTGGCGAAAAAGGAACCCTCTTGCGCTGCTGACGGGAATGCAAACTGGTGCGGCCGATGCGGAAAACAGTACGGAGGTTCCTCAAAAAGCTAAAAATAGAACCATCTTACGACCCAGCAGTTGCACTATTGAGTATTTACCCAAAGAATACAAAAACACTAATTCAAAGGGATATATGCACCCTGTGTTTACTGCAGCATTATTGACAATAACTAAGATATGAAGAAGCCTAAGTGCCCATGGACTGATAAATGGATAAAGAAGATGTGTCCTATATATATACATACTAGATTATTATTTGGCCATGCTAAGTATGAAATCTTGCCATTTGCACTGATACGGATGGAGCTAGAGAGTATACATGCTAAGTGAAATAAGTCAGTTAGAGAAAGACAAATATCCTATGATTTCACTCCTATGTGGAATTTAAGAAACAAAATGAGCAAAGGGGGAAAAAAAGAGACAAATCAAGAAACAGACTTTTAATTATATGGAATAAACTGATGGTTACCGAAGGTGAGAGGAGTTGAGGGATGGGTTAAACAGGTGATGGGGATGAAGGAGGGCACTTGTACTGAGTACAGAACTGCCGAATCACTATATTGTACACCTGGAACTAATACAACACTGTATGTTAACTGGAATTTAAAAAATCTAGTCTGACGAATTCTGCCTTTTGATTGCATTGCTCGATCCATGCCCATCTGATGGTAGTACTCAAATAGCTGATTTATATCTACCATTTTACTTTGTGTTTTCTATGTGTGTTAAGCCTCGGACGTTGCTTCTCGGGGAGGCACAACTTCGGGTGTGCCCACAATCACTGGGATGACAACAGTTTTTGGCAGTTCTCCTGGTCCCTTTCCCTGACCGTATCACGGTGTTAAGCTCCACTAACTGTCAGCTAACTATTGTTTCTGAGAATGCCTGGGACACAGATTGCTTCGGACAATAATACAATCAAAATTGGGCTCCTTGAAGGCATGGTTCCCATGGTCAGTATTTAATATTTGTTATGGACCCAGGAGGGCTCCTTCTAGCTGCCTTTCTCTCATTCTTTTCTGCAAACTAGCCAGCCTACAGTTAAGCTTGTTATCTTCACTGAACCTATCAAAATCCTCTCAATTACCTTTCACCACACTCTTCCACCTGTTTTTTTTTAGAGCATCCTCAGGCTTAAGCTTCTCTCTGCTGTTTAAAATAAAGTCAGTTTCCTTGCAAAGAGATTAGGAACTATTTTTTTTTTTTTTTTTTTTTTTTTTTTAACCACCTGCTTCTTCCCCCAGGCAATATCTTTGACCCAGGCCTCTAGAGCTGGGAGTAGGGCTCTGACACCTCTACTCCAAAAGGTGGGTGGTAGTAATCTCCAGTCTCAGTGTGGAAGCAATGCCTTGTGAGCTGGGAAAAGAGAAATCAAGGTTTCAATATTCTCAGTGGCACAGAGCCCAAGGCAGACTCTCAATTCTGTGAGTGAGGTCTGGGGGGGCAAGAAGGGAGCTCCGACCTCTGAACTGCACTTGCACAGAAGTGAGCCTTGGCAAGTAACTGAGGGCAGGCAGGATGAGAAATGCCGGTGTCCTGCTCAACCCTGGGAAGTGAGTCTTCTGCCTAGGAGCTGCGGGTAGAGGGAACCCTGTGTTCTTGGCTGCACCAGTCTGGAATGGAGTTTCGGCCTCAATGAGCTGAAAGGAGGGAGGGATCAGTCTTAGTTCAAACACTACAGCCCCTCATTTCTTATCCAATTTTAGCTGATTTTTTGAATATATGCTTCTCCACGTGCTGTATGGCCTTAAGAACATTTCTAGAGACTTTAAATGATATTTTAAAATATTTAATCAGTTTCAGTGGGAAGCAGGTCCATGGAGCTCCTCAGGTTGACACGATGGGAGCTGATCTCTTCAGTTTGTTCACTTACTACTAAATAAAATTCCACCGTATAAACACACGAACAGTGTATTTATCCATTCTCTAAATGATGGACATTTGGGTTGTTTCTAGCTTTTTTTGCTACTACTGCTGCTATGAGTATTCTTATACATATATTCTATACATGGGCAAGTGTTCCTGTTGGTTGTGCAGTATGTATACACAGAGGAAGGGGATTTTTAGATCAAAAGTTATGCCAACTTTACAAGGCAATGCCAAATTGTTTTCTAAAGCACCTGTTCCAGTTGATACTTATAACCAATAGGATATAAAAGTAAGGCCTTACTGATCTATATCCTCTATAGCCTTTGTTATTAAGAGACTTGACTGTTGAAAATCTAAAAGGTATAAACTTGTATCTTGTAGTCACTAATAAAGGTAAATATATGTTTAAGTTTATTGTTCTTGTATGTTTCCTCTTCTGTGAATGCCATTTGTTTCTTCTGCCCATTTTTTGATCAGGTTGTCTTTTTCTTATTGATTTGTAGATTTGTACATATTTTAAATATTCTTTGTCAGCGCCGTACATAAATGTTGCCAGTTGGTGGCTTGTCTTCAATTTTTCTAATGTGACTTTGGATAAACAGAAGTTCTAATTTTAATATAGTTGAATCTGTCAATCTCTTATGTTAGTCCTTTTTGTGTTTTAAGAAATGTTTCTCTAGCCCAAGGAGACAGATTTTTAAAATTATTTTTATAATTTAACCAATTTAAAATTATCTCCTTCCATATAGATTTATTGAATAGGTCCTCCTTTCCACACTGATTTACAATGCCCCTTCTATCATACATGAGCTCCACTTATGCCCATGTGTTTCTGGGCTCTATCCTGCTCCAATGACCAATCTGTCTATTCCTGTACCAATGCCACTTGATATTAATTACTATACCTTTATAATAAGTCGTAAGCTGGTAGGAGTGTCTTAGATAGTTCAGGCCTGTTGTTTTTCCATTCAAATTTTCAAATCAGCCTGTCATGATACATACACACACACACCCTACTGGGACTTAAAAAAAAAATTTTTTTTAATGTTTATTTATTTTTGAGAGAGTGTGAGCAGGAGAGGGGCAGAGAGAGACAGGGAGAGAGAAAGAGAATCCCCAGCAGGCTCCACGCTGTCAGCAGTGAGGCCGATGTGTGGCTCGAACTCACGAACTGTGAGGTCATGACCTGAGCCAAAGTCAGACATTTAACAGACTGAGCCACCGAGGCGTCCCACCCTATTGGGATTATTACTGGAATTACACCGAAATCTATAGGTTAGGGGTTACAAATTGGGGTCTATGGACCCAATTATGCTTGCAGAAATGTTTAGTTGTGTAGCAGGGTGTTTTACACAATTTTGAAATTTGAATGCTTCTTACAGCTGACCCCTTCTCCCCCACCACCATCATATTGTACGTTGATTCAATCTACATAATACTTTTCTGCCTGGTCCTACATGTTACTGAATTTGCCACTCAGTCTCACATACCATTCCTTCCAAGGATTCTCTTGAGGGTCCCAACTTCCTTCTGAAGATACCAGCTGAAGGCTCCAAATTTCCCACTTCCTTATTATGCAGAAATACTTAGCCCATCTTTGTTTAATTCTGCAATGTTGGCCATACCCAAAGGATATTACTTTTTATAACTGGATAGATTCCTTAAGGTATTTCTTCCAGATAAAAGAACAACTTTTCCTAAAAGGAATTCTGAAATCCTAATGTTACTTACTCAGAATATAGCCAACTTTAAAAATAATCTTTTCTTTTATGGGTTTTGTACAAAATGAGAATCATATGATACTACTTTGCCCCACTTGGTTAACCTGGCTAGAGGTTTATCAATTTTATGATCTTTCCAAAAGTCCAGCTTTTGGTTTCATTGATTTTCTCTATTAATTTCCTGTTTCAAATTTCAACGGTATCTGCTCCAATATTTTATCTTCTGCTTATTTTGGATTTAACTTGCTCTTCTTTTTTGAATTTGCTAAATTGGAACTTAGATTCTGGATTTTAGGTATTTCTTCTTTTCTAACCTGCATTCAGTGCTAACAATTTCCCCCTAGGCATGGCCTTTGCTGTATCCCATAAATTTTCATCGGTTGTATCTCCATTTTCATTTAGTTCAAAATATTTAAAACTTTTTTTTTGGACTCATGTTTTATTTAGAAGTGTGTTTTTTAGGGGCTCCTGGGTGGCTCAGCTGGTTAAGTGTCTGACTCTTGATTTGGGCTCAGGTCATGATGTCACGGTTTGTGAGCTCTCCACTGACAGGGCAAAGCCTGCTTGAGATTCCCTCTCCCTCTCCCTTTGCCGCTCTCCCACTTGTGCACTCTTTCAAAATTAATAAACAGACTTAAAAAAAAAAAGAAGTGGCTGATGTTTAAATATTGTGAAAACTTCCAGTTACCTTTGTTACTGATTTCTAGTTTAATTCTATTGTGGCCTGAGCGCATGTTCATATGATTTTTATTTTTCTAAGTTTGTTTGGGTGTGTTTGATGGCCGCAGACGTGGTCAGTCTTGGTGAAGGCTCCAGGTTGGAGTGAGAGTGTAATCCTCTGTCGCTGGATATACAGCATTCTGTAAGTGTCAGGTACATCCGGTTGGCTGACTGGGCTGCGTGGCCACATCCTTACTCGTTTTCTGCCTGCTGCTGCCAATCACCGACAGGGGGCTGCTGAAGTCTCCAGCCTAAGGGGAGATTCACCTACTTCTCCTCGCAGTTCTATCAGTTTTTGCCTCATGTATTTTGACGCTCTGTAGTTGGCCACATACACAGTAGGGATTGTTATGTGTTCCTGAAGAACTGCCCCCTTTTGTCATGCTATAATGCCCCTCTTTATTCCTGAAAACTTCCCTTGCTCTGAAATATGGTTTGTTTGTACTTAATATAGCTATTCTAGCTTTCTTTTTTGCAGGGTTAACATGGTACATCTTTCTCCATCCCTTTATTTTACATCTATGTCTTTATATTTAAAGTGAGTTTCTTTTCCATAACACATATAAATGAGATACCTGTCTCTGGTGTCTTTAGACCTTTCATAGCTAAAGTGATTATTGATATAGTTGGATTACTATCTACGATATTTGTAACTGTTTTCTGTTCATCATTGTTTTTTGCTTCCTTTTTTGTCTTTTTTCTATAATTGGATTCTCTCCTCTCATAGCATGTCAATTATATTTCTTCAAATATATTTTAGTGGTTTCCCCAAGGTGTGCAACATACATTTATAACTAACCTAAGTCTACCCTCAAGTAACACCACACTGCTTCACGGGTAGTGCAGGTGCCTTATAGCAGAGCATCCCCAGTTCCTCAACCCCATTCCTCAGAACGCTGCTGGCATGCATTTCACTCTTCCATAAGCTATAATCATTGCTGCTATTGTTATTTCGAGAAAACTGTCAGATCCGTTAAGAAAAATGATTTTCTTGTGTCTTCATTTATTCCATTTCTAACTCTGTTACTTTCTTCATGTAGACCTGAATTTTTGATCTCTGTCATTTTTCCTTCTTTCAGAAGAACTTAACATTTCTTTAGGGCAGATCTGTCTACTGATGACAAATTCCCTCAGTTTTTGTTTGAGAAATTCTTTATTTCTCCTTCGCTGTTGAAGGATAATTTCATTGGATACAGAATTCTAGGTTGGTGGATTTTTCTTTCAAAATTTTCAGTATTTTACTTCATTCTCTTCCTGCTTGTATAGCTTCTGAAGAGAAGTATGATATAGTTCTTATCCTTGTTTCCCTTTAGGTGAGGTTTTTTCCCCCCCTCTGACTTCTATTTCCTCTGTCTTTGATTTTCGTCTCTCTTCGTCTTTAATTTTCTCTTTGAGATTTTCTGCAGTGTGAATGATATGCCTAGGTATAGGGTTTTTAAAAATATTTATCCTGCTGGGAATTCTGTGAGCTCCCCAAATTTGTGGTTTGGTGTTTACAAATAGTTTTGGAAATTTATCAGTTGTTAATAACTCCGAAAATTTCTTCTTTCTTCTTCTGGTATAGCCATTATGTGCATGTTACACTTTTTTGAATTGCCCCACATTTTTTGGACACTCTGTTTTTTCCAGTCTTTCTTCTTTTCCAGTTTGTTAAGTCTCAATTAACATGTCTTCAAGCTCACTGATTATTCCCTCGGCCCAGGGCATTATTCTTATGAGACCATTAAAAGCACTCTTCATTTCTATCATAAGTGTTTTTTACTTCTACGTTTCCTTTTGATTCTAAGAGTTTCTCCATCTCTGCTTACATTACCTCTCTGTTATATGTTGTGTACTTTTTCTACTGGAGTCCTTAGTTATATTAATCATGGTTATTTTACATTCTGGTCTGCTAGTTCCAAAACCTTTGCCATCTTTCGATTTGGTTCTGGTGTTTGCTTGGTCTCTTCAGACTGCCTTTTGCCTGTTGGCATGCCAACTGACCTTTCTGAGAGCCAGCTACAGTCTGGCAGGTGAACGTTACTTAAGGAAACAGGTCTTAAGTGTGAGGTTCTGTTTATCTGGACGACATCAGGATGGGTTTACTGTCTGCTCTGGCTGCAGGTGTCAGAGGTTAACATTTCCTCTGCTGTCCTTGTTTTGTCTCCTCTGCTGCTTTCACTTCCTTAGAGACTCCTTCGTACATACGGCCCGAGAGGCACAGCTCTGTCAGTCATAACCCTCTGTCAGACAGGAGCCCTACTGACGTGTGGGGAGGTGGGGGGGAGAAGCTCTTCCAAAGCCTGTGGTTAGGTCTCAGTCGGCTAGTGAGCCTGTGTCCGTGGGCTGTGATCCTCACAAGTGCTTTCAGGTTTTTGTTTTCCTTCTTAAGCGAGACAGAAAGGCTAGAGGGGGCCAGAGGTGGGCACTACATTCCTCAAGGTTGGTTAGGCTGTGGTAAAACACCAGTGGGTCGGAATCTGGTAAAACGGTGTCCTGTCCGTGCAGGCCTTTGCTAAGGAGAACTGAATGCTCTGGGAGTATTTCGGATGATTACTTTTCCCTTCCCCTTGAGGGAAGGAGGGAAGATTTTTCTCAGATCTCCACTGTGACACATGGTGAGGCTCCTCTAAAACTCACAAAAGTACCTGGGACCCTCGTGGCTGGGTCTTCACAAGTTCTTCTCTCTCAAGCTAGCCCATGCTCAGACTCTAGCAATTAGCCAAACCACTCTCTAAATACGCCTACCAGATGCTGGCTGCAGTGGTGGTTTCTGGGCAGTTTCTGCCCTGGGTAAGCTCTGCTTCTCTGTATCTGCCCGTCCCCAGTTTTCAGGTCCCTGCGCCCTGTGGTCTCAATTCTCTGATGGATCTAAAAAGAGTTGCTGATTTTCAATGTTTCAGCTTTTTTCTTGCTCTGAGGATAGGAATCACCGTGTTCAAACTCTACACGTTGGGAGGGGCTAAACTACATTAAAAAAAAAAAAATTCTTTTGTATCTCTCCAGTCATTTACTTAGACTAATTAGTTTTCTAGCGGGAATTTACTGCAACAAAGTGAGTACATGTTTTAAGGGTTTTGATACATACTGCCAAACTCCCCTCCAAAGAAGAGGTAACCAAAATAACCTACATTTATTTTTCCGCTCACAAACCTTCACTGGTCCCTCACTGGTCACAAACGATGTCCACCCAACTCTACCAAACACACGAGTCTCTGACGGTTGCATAGGGTTACTGTACCATATGGCCCTTATCTGTTTTCCGGTTTGACCTGTCACTACACCGAACCCAGTTCTTCGGTTTTAGTGTCTACAGCATGCCACGATGATTCATGTTGTTTTTGGTCAAGTCACGTCTCAATCTCGACAGTGCTCTCCCAAGTCTTCGTGGTCTTTTCAACTCAACCCGCACTCTGTTACTGCTCCCTGCAGCCTCGCCCACACAGCCACCTACCGCACGGTACTTCTAGCACACTCTGACAGGGGCCAGTGAGGCAAGGAGCTTTCAGAGAACACGTCTATAATAGAGGGCACAGAGGACAGGCCCCAGTTTACTCTCTGCAAAGTAAAAGGGACTAGTTTAGGTAATAAAACTAAGAATTTCTAACATCATTTGGAGTAACTAAAAGTTGACGGTTTAGGGCAGAAAAGTACAGTGGATTTTTGCTTCTTATTGTATTTGTGGGTTCCCCCCCGTTGCTCTAATCTAGTTTCATTTTTTTTGCCCAATTTAAAACACCAATAGCACCAAAAACTAATATCCTGAATAAATTTATTCTATTAAGAACCTAGTTAGTGACATTTAAAAACGTACCTATTTTTCCTCTGGCTCTTTAGAAAAACCCATATACAAAACAACTATTTCTTTTTTTTAATTTTTTTATTTTTTTTAACATTTATTTATTTTTGAGACAGAGAGAGACAGAGCAAGAACGGGGGAGGGCCAGAGAGAGGGGGACACAGAATCTGAAACAGGCTCCAGGCTCTGAGCTGTCAGCACAGAGCCCGACGCGGGGCTCGAACTCACGGACCGCGAGATCATGACCTGAGCCGAAGTCGGCCGCCTAACCGACTGAGCTACCCAGGCGCCCCTCTTAGATAAATACATAAAAAGTTGAACTAAATTTGTGTCACAAAGAAGATAAAGTCTAAACAATAAGCAAATGCGTGGCACAAAGAATTATAATTAAAATGAAGGGGCGCCGGGGCGGCTCAGTCGGTTAAGCATCCGACTTCAGCTCAGGTCATGGTCTCACAGTTCGTAGGCTCGAGCCCCACATTGGGCTCTGTGCTGACAGCTCAGAGCCTGGAGCCTGCTTTGGATTCTGTGTCTCCCTCTCTTTCTGCCCCTCCCCTGCTTGTGCTCTGTGTCTCTCTCTCTCTCAAAAACACATAAACATTAGAAAAAATTTTAAGAAAATGAAGAAAAGCTGTTACCAATTCTGAAAAATAGAATTTTTTCAGCCTTAATGTTTGATTTTTTTTGAAAAACTTAAAAAATCCAAAAAACAACTCACGTTCCATTTGCTCAAACATTACTGAAAAGAGGAAGTCTCGTGGTGTCATGTAATATTCGCCCTCATGTTCCAGGGAAGAAAACTGCATGAAGCGCTGTTTCCGAAGGGACAGTTTTTCTCCCATCTCTCCGGAGTCGACCATTTTCTAAAAGAAAAAGAAATTGCAATTTAAGACTTTTTTAAGGATGAGTCCTCAACTTAGCTACTTTTAAGACGATCTTGAAAGAGTAGCTTCAGTGTCTAGGTCTACCAATCTCCGAATGTTTACATCGTTCGTTTAACAACTATTTACTTGAGTGTCTACTTGCCCCTCTTTCAGGCTCGAGGAGACAATGGTGAATGACAAGACATGGGAAGATGACAACTAATGGATACACACAGAAAATCATGTAGGATAATGAGAAGCGCCAGGAAGCAAGAGCAAGCCGGATAAAAGTCATAAGGGGTAGTATTTTAGAGAGGACGGTGAGGGGAGGCCTTTCTAAAGAGCTGACACAGAGACTAAATGAGTGCAGTCATTGAGCCATGGGGCTCTCTGGAGGAAGAGAATTCTAAGCAGGGGGTAGAGTAAGACCCAAAACCATGAGATTCCCGTGTGTGTTTGTGTGTGTGTGTGTGTGTGTGTGTGTGTGTGTGTTTCTAGGTAAGCTAGAAACTGTTCAAGGAACAGCGTGGCAGTCAATAAAATCAGAGAGATGGGTAGGCAAGAGTTCAAGTAGAGTTGTGCTTTTTCACGAAGAGAAAACATATCATGTCTGATAAACAGCCCTGCTTTCAGAAATCTACTTACATCACAGGTGGAAAGTGCTAAAAGGATAAGAAATGGGAACTGGTAAAATACTATTAGTACAAGAGCCTGTATATCTCAGGCAACGGCACCTAGATCTCGACTCAAACGTGGATAGAGACAATATCGAAATCTTTGTTGCTAACCCTTCGTTGAGCACTTGTTATGTGCTAGGGACTATACTAATAAAGCCTTCCACATGATTACTCAGTCCTCACCACAACTGAACAACAGATACTGCAGGAGGCATGGAGACTAAAGTCAATGGCACAGCCAGTGTAAAAAACCAGAAGTGTCCAACTCGCAGTGTTTGGACCCTTACCTACCACACTCACCTCCCATCCAAGGCCGGGCATCGTATCCTAGACATATGGAGGAAGACAACACAGGGGTTAACGCAGACACCAATGTCAAGATAGCAGTAGATGCAGAAATCCGAAAGCATCCTCTCACCTTGGATTGTTTTCCTTACAACACTGCTCTGATCTGAACCACAACATCCTCCCTGGACACATCACTTTCCTTTCACAGTTCCTACCACTGAACCTATTATTTGCCCTGACACACAGTGATGCTCACTGACTAGAATCGAGAGGGGGGAAAAATGTGAATTCCAGTTGCTTCAACCTCTCCAAATGCAGAGCCAACAAAATTCTAAGTCAACAGCTCCTTTTGGGCTGATCTCAGTCCTCTGCCTAGTGTTCATGCTCTCTCCTCGGTTTGACTGTTGCTTTCTTCGACCAGCTAGTTTCACACCTCTGTGGTGGTCTATGTAGTGCATACCAGAATACTAAACATACATACTCAGTAATACTGCAATGATCTGAACCCCTATCTTCCCCAGAACTTGTCTATTTGTGTCTTTCCTTTTATTTCTCCTTAAATTACTACCACAAAAATAACCCAAGAGTCATGTTTTAATTAAATTACTCCATACTCTTATCCTAATTATCAGAAAAGTGAATTTTGGGGCATCTAGATGGCTCAGCTGGTTAAGCATTCAACTCCTGAATTCAGCTCAGATCATGATCCCAAGGTCATGGGATCGCGCCCCATGTTGGGGTCCACGATGAGCATGGAGCCTGCTTAGGATTCTCATTCTCTCTCTCTCTCTCTCTCTCCCTCTCTCTCTCTGCCTCTCCCCTACCCCACTCATGCTGCCTCTCTCTAAAAAGAAAAAAGGAAGGAAACTGGATTTTACTAACACTCCAAACATTTTATATATGAGGCAGATATAGTAACAGATAACATTATTATTTTATTTAAGAAACTGATACCGAGTATGTGTAGGAAAACAGTGGTAAACAAGACAAACGTTAATTCCTACCAGCATGTACTAAGTGCTTTGGCAGTGAAAAAAAAAGGATACAAATGAGATAGGGGAGAGCGGGTAAGGGTCTTCTCAGTAAATGTCACAGCACTGCCAAAGTCCTAGATATGAGAGAGAATACAGTACAGTAGAAGAATGGAAAGAAGGGCATATATACTATGAGTTTAGAGAATAGTTCTATTTACTATACTAATATTATTGTATAGTTTATTAAGAAATTAACAAAAGTGAGTGATCCATACAAAAATATAGTGTAGTTCCAAATTCTTTTTAAAATTTTTATGTTTATTCATTTTTGAAAGACACGACAGAGACAGAGCACAAGCAGGGGTGGGGCAGAGAGACAGGGGGACACAGAATCCGAAGCAGGCTCCAGGCTCTGAGCCACCAGCACAGAGCCCGACGCGGGGCTCAAACTCACGGACCGCGAGATCATGACCTCAGCCAAAGTCGGAAGCTCAACCGACTGAGCCACCCAGGTGCCCCTGTATTTCCAAATTCTTAAACAAACGTCTTTTTTTAATGCTTCCTAATATCTAAATTGCTCCTGACTAATTAAAAGAACAGCTTTTTGCCCAACTTAATCCTTTTTGTGTAATCAAACTCTTAAATTTCAACCAACTAAAAGGAGTCAATTACTCATTTATGCTCCTCCTCAAATGGTTTCATAACAGGATGGACTGTTACCTCCGCGTCTCTTGGTTTTCATGATGTCCTCCCCCTTGTAGCAATCCTATTCTTTCCTGGCGTGTCAAAAATGACCAAGAAGTAAAAACAAACCTTCCACTATTTTACAGCAAGACATGAAAACTACTTGCAAAGAAATCCTATTTTTTTCTTCTAGGAGATTTAGACCCTAAAAATCCCCTATCTCATGGTTACCATTCCATATTTTCCATATGCCTGTATGTCTGTAACTTGCATAAGCATAACATTTCCGAAGAGTCTTGAGAAGAATCAATTATTCTGGGAAGCGCCATTTTAACGAATGGCCGACTGGGTTGTCATCCCTTCCAGTTTTGATTAAATATCCTCTCCAGTGAACAAGAAAAAGTAGAGGAGGTGAAACTAAAACTCCCTTTCACGGGCGGATCTCTGAGCTTAAAGTTGTCATATGAATCACAGGCCATGAATTTAGAAGGTCACTTAGAAGCACATGACCTCCAAATCTGTCCTACCACCATGACTTTATCAGCAGATGCTATGAAATACAACTAACAACCCCTACCAACACCCTCACAATTCACTCTGGTATTGTGGCCTTTAATTCCTGCTACTTTGTGGTATAGACAAACCTATTCTTTCAACTACCTACAAATCTTTCAACTCCCACGGCATGATGTCTCTTTTTGTCCCTCATCCTTTCTACTACCTCTCCCACTCTGCTTACTGAGTACACAGCCCTCGCTTGGAGGTCGCCACCATCGTCGATTCTAATCCTACCACTTCTCCTATGGAACTTCCCCGCATCCTAATCCACCCTTCAAGTAAAGACGTACTGGAGCATCTACTAACTTGAGGTCTCTCTAGGAAGAGACAGGACACGTGTGAGTCAAGGCGGCAACAGGATAGCAGTAAAGCCTAACAATAATAGCTGGCGTTGACATGGCGTATACGCAGGGCAGCGTGCCAACATCTTTGCCACCTTCGCGATAACCCCAACAGCACACATCTTTACCGTCTCCATTTTACAGAGGAAGAAACCATGGCCTGTCAAGGGTCAACGGCTTGCTCAGATTAACACAGCAAGTAAGTCCACAGCATAGGCAGTGTGACAATAACCCCAGTCTCAACCACTACCCTACACTCGCTCCTCTAAGACTTACAGAAGTTAGCAAAACAGAGAAAGCAGTGTGGGTAACGATGGCTGAGGAAGCTCGTGAAAACAGTGGGATTTAAGCGAGGCTCTAGAGAATAAAAATGACTATGACAAGAATTAGCCATATTTAGGCCTGGGCTAACTGTTGTCCATTTCCTAAATGTTAACTATGGCTTCTCTCCTTCAATCAACGTAGGATTTCTAATGTTTCTTTGCTGCCATGAACCTTACCTGGGGGGGGGGGGGGGAAGTACTGTTTTAAAATCACTAGAACCTTTATAATTCCAGGTTGATGAACCAACAAATTAGTTTTATTTAGGTCACCTTTACCATACAGTAGCTGAATTTTAAGTTCAGTTAGTTAGTTAATAATCTCTACACCCAACATGGGGCTCAAACTCATGGCCCCAAGATCAAGAGTTGCACACTCCTCTGACTGAACCAGCCAGGCACCCAGTATTGAATTTTAAAAACCACTAGTATAATTGATGTGCTTATATATATATACATATGCTTACTTCACAGAATTTAGATGATAAATCTAGATCACTGAAGTATGAACATATGACACATAATGTTACGTTTAATTTGCCATTTTTAATCTTTTATTTACCTGCCAGGTTTATTCCTGCCTTACTTCATTTGTGTAACCAATTCTGATCAAATTTCAGACTTACTGGATGGATTTAATTGTCAAGAATGAACAATTTTTCCTTCCTCCCCAACTCTCTTTCATCTGCGTTCTTTTCCTACACACATGCTTGCATGCTCTTTTCCCACCTTCCCTTCTTTCCTTCTCTTACATGTTTCAGGTGGATTTCTTTATTTATTTTTAAAGGTTTTAAAAAAATGTTTATTTATTTATTTGGAGAGAGAGGGAGAGAGTGAGAGCGAGAGCGAGAGAGAGAGAGAGAGAGAGCAGGGCAGGGACAGGGAGAGAGGGAGACAGAATCCCAAGCAGGCTTTGCACTGGTAGCACAGAGCCTGATGCAGGGCTTGATCTCTTGAAATCATGCATGACTGCGCTGAAAATCAAAAAGTCAGATGCTTAACTGACTGAGCCACCGAGGGGCCTCTTAAAGATTTTATTTTTAAGCAATGTCTGCACCCAGTGTGGGGCTTGAACTTACAACCCCAAAATCAAGAGTCTCAGGCTCTACTAACTGAGGCAGCCAAGCATCCCCAAAACAGGAGTTTTCAGGTGGCTTTGTAAAAATTGTTGGCTGCTGCTTTCATATTCCTTGAACGATTACTGTTGTTGTTATTATTGTTATTGATATTGTTTTGGGTACTCATTTGCTTAACCTCCATTCATTTCCTTTAGTCTCTTTCTCACTTTGGGATATATGTGGCCTATCTATGGTAGGTTGGGCTTGGTAAACTGAACTAAGGCAAAGACATTGGCTTATAGACTTTGTAAGTGTCATCAGAATATCAGTTTAGATGGAAAGGATGAGAAGGAACAATAAAGGTCAAAATATTAAAGTTATATCTGAGAGTAACAATATATGAGCAAATCGTAGCTTAGTATTCTTACATATCAGGCAATGAAAAGCTCATTAATTCATTCTCAAACGTTGAAGAACCTGTTATGTGTCACTGTTCTGTAGATATATAGATGGATACTATGAGGTCTTCCTTTAAGGAGTTTACAGAGGGGAGTGCTGGATAGCAAATAAATAATTAATAAGAGCACTGTCTCTCAGGCCAAACTGCCTGGGATTCAAATTCCTGTTCGGTCACTTACTAGACATGTGAAATTTGGACCAGTGACCTCTCTGTGCCTCATCTGATTCATATGAAAAATGTGGAAACGGGAATCAGACTACTTGGGTTTAAATGCCAGCTCTATCAGTTGGTCAAGTTGTATTATCCTTCTTCACTTAACTAATGCATAAAATGGACAAAACAGAAGTCACTACTTCAAAAGGTCTTTTATTCGTTTTTTAGTCATTGAAGAAAGTTAAGTGTAATTAACATGCAACGTTACATCACTTTGCTTCAACAGTTCTATAGGTTACTCCATGCTCAGCACAATAAATGTAGTCATTACCCGTCACCATACAAAATTGTTGACTATACTCCTTATGCTGTATCTTTTCATCTCCCTGTATCATTCAAAGGCTCTTTTAAAGAATGAGTGTTCAGTGAAATAATACACACAAAGCCCTTATCATAATGCCCGGCACACACTAAGTGCTCTAGAAGGTTAGCTATTACTACTATGATACAATTTTAACAAATGCTCTAATAGAATTATAGAAAAAATTCTATGAGAAGGCAGAGAGAGGACCAATGAACTGTCTTGTTACTTGGAAGACTTCAGAAAGGCATCGCAGAGCAGAAGATGGCTGAACCACATCACACAAGAGGGGGTACAAGGAGCTGCAGTACAGCAAACTACACTAAAGTCAGTTCTGAGCTTGGGCGGGGGGCACATCCGTGGTGTAGAGGGTTGCTGGGGTATATGAAAACATAAATGGACCAAAGAGGAGAATGGCACACACACTACACTGGAAAGGTCATCTTGGCTACTGACATTTTCTTCTGTTAATTTATACAACAGCCACCATATATGTGGGACACTGGAACCTACCTAGCCGATTCTACAGGAAACTCATACCGCGATTCAACACTTACCCTTAACGTACAAATAGATGTAATAAGCTTGGGTTATTAAGTTTCAGCATCCCGGCACATTAAAAACATTAAGTTACAAATGCTAGATGCACATACACTGATGGCAGAAGTGAGATCTAAATAGCCTGACAGTGAGATAGGAAAGAAGACAAATGTACAACAGACCTGGCTGCAAGAGTCGGAACCAATCACCGTTACGACAACCAGTCAGTAGCCTCGAGAAGAGTCTGAACCAATCACCGTTACGACAACCAATCAGTAGCCGCTGGGGCTATTTATGGGGATGATCTTCAGGCATTGAGAAACTGCTAATTTATGTAGGGAATATTCTGTTAAAAGTGTATGAAAATATGTAACACGGTTTAAATGTTAACGCACATCTTGCATAAAAAGGATGTTTCACTGCTTGCAAGGGTAATTTTAGTCTTCTGGAAGATTCCCTCACATGCACACCCCGGATGATGCTATATAAATTCAGCATTACTGTCTGATCTACAGTATATCCAAAGTACTTTGTAGAATGTGTGTTAGATAAAAATACCAGGCCTATGTTTACATAAACTGAAAATGAGTAGAATCTTCAGTGAAAATAGAATGTCTTTCAGAAAAACTAAGCAGACATGGTTTGGGCTTGCCATAAATACTATTATATGTCAAATAAAATTAGACCACAGGATGTGAATCTTTTCATCTTTCCAAAACTGTTAACATACACCTTTAAAAGAACTTACCACCAGTGTATTCCTAGTCATAACGCAGTATCACTTACAGGAAAAGCATCTACGAAAAACGTATCCGTATGCTGAAACACAGGTGTGGGGGATTTCGGGATGTGAAGAGAAATGTGACTGCTTTTTCCTGGGGCTAAATCAATTCCTTTCAAAGACAAAAAGTAGCATAAGGCAAACCATAATTACAAGCAATTTATTTAGGATATACATTTCAGCATAAATGTAGATATTCATGTCTGAAATCTCTAAGTACAGAGGACTGTTCCAAGGCTCTGGAGAGAATATCAGCACCAGAGGAAGTTGGACTCTCCAGGTATTAAAGGATCTACTGCATAAACAAGTTTTCTTTTTCCTTTGGATTTTTGGTTTTTAATCTCAATCAACATAATAATTCACTTGAAAATAAAATCTGGAAAGGTCCTTTCTACTATACTAGGTTCCTCCAAAAAAAAAAAAAAAAAAAAAAAAGAAAAAAAAGAAGGTATGAGGTACCTTCTTAAGAGAGTTAACTCTTAACAAAATCAAAGGGTCACTAAAAAACAAAACAAAACAGAAACAAAATTCTAAAAACTGATGTGAAAGTTCTTAAAACCTCCCTCCCACATCACGACAAAAAAATAAAAAGCAGTAAGTGCAGCCATGCCGAGGCTAGCTCCTAACCTCCTACTTTAAACTTGTCCTAGAAGGATCTTCTGGTAATTTGGATCCAACTGTAACAAAACACTAGGACCGAAAAGTAGTTTCTTCTTCCAGGGAGGACAGTGTCATTTGGGGGAGTGAGTGGGTGACGTCCTGAAATCCCTCACTGATGAGGGCCACCCTGGACAGCTGTGTGCACCGCACAAGTCCATGGGGCACCATTCGCTGGAATCACCATGCAATCGTCCAGCAAATGGGAGCAAAGTGCACTGAGGAAAGGGTGTGTGTTCCCAATCTGTACAAAGTTATCATACGGGACAGGAATATTGCTGTCACTGACATCTCCTGGTTTGCAGGGGCTGTGAAGGCCAGAGAAAAGTACAGGACGTCCCACGGGGAGCTCCTGTCACTCTCTGCATTCACTACAGGCCCAACAGTTGTCCTTTTCCCCCTCCTGTATTCTACCAAAGGGGGCCAACATCAGAAGTTATGACTTGGTGGGGCAGAGGGAAATACTTATTCATGACCATGGAGCCCTCAGGCAGCTAAATGATGGAACAGGTGATGTTGCTGTTAACATCCTGCTCTTAGCTAATATTCTAATGCAAAGATAAAGAGTGCTTAGATCAAGATGGAAAGAAGTCAAGGATAAACATTCACATGGTTTTTGGCACACACGGTGTTTGGCTGGAAGTCTGTTTAAAACCTAGTGTTGGGACCATGCAAGTTCTGTGGGAAAAAATGAAGAACAACAAGAAACAATGAACAATGAAAATCCCATTCTGAAAGAAAATAAGAAAAAATCATAGGAAACAAAAGTGGCAACCTTACAACATCAGAAAGCAAGATAAGATGCCAGACAGACAACAGAAACACTTGAGAAGGGAGTTGGTCTCACTAAATAAGAGAAAACGCCATTATAAAACTTAAAATACTTTAAGAAACAGAAAAGATTAGAATCAACCTTGCAGTAGTAATACATGGACTACATGATAGGGGGAAAAATCACACAGAAGGCAGAAGAAAAGCACGAAGAGAAGCAATCAGGGAAAAGAACATCCACATGCATGACAGACACAAAAACTCAACCTCTGATTAACTGCCGTGCTCCGGAAAGAGAAAGGGCAAAATCAGACATCAATTTGCAAAATAATAGTGTAAAACAAAAAACAAAACAAAGCAAACTTTACTGAAATGAAGCTTTGAATTTGCTCCTCTGCCACCGTCTTATGTATGTGTATGTACTTCGGGTCTGAATAATCCTGGAAGGCCTCAGAGGAAACTGATCAGTTTCAGTCTCTTTCAGAAAACCTAAGTAAGGCAGATGTTAGAAAATCGAAGGTTGAAACCATGACGCCTTTATTGTTGGTTATCTCAAAAGCTGTTTTCTAAAGGGCTAATACCCAAAAAAGGGCACAGTAAAGGATAAGTCATAATTTATTTCTAAGATGATTTGTTTTTAATTTTTTATGTATTTTATTTTTCTAGTAGACTTCGTGCTCCGCGCGGAGCCCAAAGCAGAGCTGGAATTCACCACCCTGAGATCAAGACCTGAGCTGAGATCAAGAGTCGGACGCTTAACCAACTAAGCCACCCAGATGCCCCTATTCTAAGGTTATTCTTAAAAGACACGTCTCAGTCTTACATGTTATGTAGGGAAATGAAAGCAGTCCAAAGGGGAGAGCACATTCAAACCACTCGACCCAGAGGGCTCGTCCTCATCTCATTCACCGCAGTTCAAGAGAACTTTTCTACTAGGAACGGACTAAACGGTATTAATCGTAACTTTTATCTGAATAATGAGATTTCATAAGATACTTCCACGGCTCTGCTCTGTTGGCCAAGGTATACTGTTACACATAAATAACCAGCGGACTGGCATGAGGGCAGCAGCTGCCGGAGAAAGTAGCCCCTCAGAACGAAGAGTGTAGAATGCAGTGATGGAGATCAAAGAAACGCCGGGGGCCTGTTGGTGGCTCTCTTGTCATCCGAAACCCACCAGAGACTGAATTTAGAGTCGTGGTAGGTGGAAAGTGATGGCAGTGGGGATGAATTCCCATTACCACAACTATTTGCTTCTCAAACCTGCATCTAAAGCTAAATACGTGGGGAAGGAGGGGCAGCAGAAATGCTGGGATTTGGGGCTATGCTGAGCACGTGAGAACCATCCACATGGTTCTGGTTATCTATAAAATGCTCCATGGATTTCAAGGATTACTTGTAATGCAGGAAAAAATGTGACAAAGGAATTAAGAGCAATGAGTGATGTGAAGTGGATAAAAGAGATCTTTGAAAGCTGATGACTTCTGTTAAAACATTTCCCTAGTTTATTGCCTTTAAAGCAACAGGTGCTTCACCATTCTGTCTCTAGTTTTTATCCATGAAGTGACAAATTCGAAAAAGTTAGCTCTCTGTTCTTTGTTGAACATTCTTTGCTTTCTGCATTCCCAGGAAGAAAGTGAGAAAAGAAAGAGCCTTCCTTACAATGCTTCCAATATATCCAATATACCCACAATGCATTAGACCAAACGTAGTAAAACCGTATTCATTTGGGACCTTTATTTTGGAATTTGTAACAATCTGGATACCATATTATTGCTTTGCTGTCTTTGAACTTTCTGTGGCCCATCTGAAAGACTATCTTTTCTTCTTAAAGAAAGCTTTTACAAGTGGAAAAATTTCAGTCATTAGAACTTTCCGATTTTGTTCTGAATTGGGGGAGAATTCATCATATATGAAAAAAAAGTCCTGCCAGACTAAATTAGAAATATTAACTGCATAAGCTATACTTCACAATAAACTCTACAAAATGAGAGAATATTAGCCAAGGAGACAAAAGTCACTCTTAGAAGACCCTGAAGTTCCGGGAATGACTCTGGCTGGCTTCTGAACGTTGTCTGGTCTAGTGAGGGCCTAGCCTAGACTTCTTTCCAGAGACTAGAAGAACGCGTGTGACTTTCCTTGGATAAGTGCAGTAATGAAACGACATATGCTTCTATTAACTTAAAAAAAAGCGTAGAGCTCCGTGTAGAGAGGAGTGGCCACTGGCAGGGGACGCTGATGAGTAAAAACATAAGCGCCTTCTCTTCGAGTAACTGCTTTCTCTCTCCTGATGAGATGAGTGAACAGAATGCTCACTTTCTCTTCTTCCATAATTACCTTGCAGGAAGTACATAACAACTACATAAACTTCTGTTTATGCTCTTAACAAAAAGTTTAAATTAGGCTTCATATGATTAAAAAAAAAAAAGACTAGAGTCTCGACTTAAAAAAAAAAAAAAGACTAGAGTCTTGACTTAAAACTACAATCCCAAGTTTCATCAATATCACTCATTGCAACCATAACTAAGTGACATTTTCCAAGGGCATGATTGAGTCACTTCAGTTTATTTCCCCCTGCTCCCACAGGAGAAGGTAAACTACTTTGTGAACTCTTGCTAAAACTATTCAACACCAACTTATTTAACAAATACCAGGCATCTCCTCTGACCTAGCATCGTATGGAGATAAAACGAAGAGGCGCTCACTTTCTAGTGGGGGAGGCGTAATGGAATGGAAGGTGGGAAGTGCTAGACAGAAGTAGGAAAGGAGCTACTAGGGGTTTGCAAGTGTGTGTGTCTCACTGATGATCAATTTCAAACTACGGTCATTACTTGTCCCATGTTATTTATCACCCATGACATTGTGACTTCTTACTTTTCAAAATGAGACATGCATCAGACTAATATTTTTCAAGATGATACAATTAAGTTTAAGTAGAAAGTTAGTAACAGGTCTGGTATCAGTAAATTTATTTGGATTGTGGTCTCTCTCCTTTGGGCAGCAGAGCAGTAACAAAGAACCTTTTGTGGTGGGAGCTGTGGTCTAATTTCTGCAACGAACTCACCCATGCAAAAAGTTCTCAAAACTGAGAATTTCAGGTAAGCCCGGAGAAAGTGCTGCTATCAGAGGGCTGAGTCACAAACAGAGGCCGCTGCTAAAGATAACAACATTTAGGACACCGTATCCTGCAATAAATGACCCAGTCTGGAGTAAAGAAGGGATGGGCCCTTCTCTCCTCCCTCCCTCCCCTTTGTGGGGAACAGCTGCAGTCTGTAGCTGTAAAGTATTTTATAGTTTGGGACTGCAGAGGGAAAGTAACTCATTCCGAGAGTACTTTGCACTGCTTTCTCCCCAGACTGCCACATTCTCTGTGATCTACTCAGACTTCCATCCCCAAGTCCCAGGAAAAGACTGTCTGTCCCCTTAGTTACAGGAACACTCACTGTGTGGATGGCCACGTAAAGCTTGTGGCTGAATACTGATAGCAGTTTGCCTGGCACCAAGTTCCTTTAGCCCCATACCCTAACCCTACACAAAATTTGGTCAAAGAGTGGAATTATTTTTTGAAAACAGCAATTTGTTGCTTGCATATAAACAGAAATTGCATCCAAAACAAAAACAAATTTTTCAAAAAACCTTCAAATAAATAAATGGAAAGATAACAAAAGCCTGAAAGAAGGGGCAGATTCGCAATTTATTAAAAACAAAACTATATTTCTATTTAAAACTTCCATTGGTAAAATAAATAAATAAATATTCCATTGGCACTATTATTATTATTATGAACTAGGTCTTTGTGCAAAATAAATATTGTACTAATTTAAAATGTCGGGGCGCCTGGGTGGCTTAGTCGGTTAAGTGTCTGACTTTGGCTCAGGTCATGATCTCATGGTCTATGGGTCTTTAGGTTCGAGCCCTGTGTTGGGCTCTGTGCTGGCAGCTCAGAGCCTGGAGCCCGCTTCAGATTCTGTCTGTCTGTCTCTCTCTCTCTCTCTGCCTGTCCCCAGCTTGTGTGCTCTCTCTCTTTCAATAATAAATAAATAAACTTTAAAAAATTATTTAAAAAAATAAAATGTCAACCTTAGTTTTGTTCATTGCTAATATGATTTTCCTGAAACTGATGTTTGCTCCTGTGTCCTTAAGCTTCCGCATTTACCCGGCTACCTGTGATGAGCGTCGATAAACTTTACTGCGTACCTTTCCAGAAGACAGGTTAAATAACCACTTACTGCTTCTGACTGTAATCAAAACACTTCACAAAGCTAAGCATGTAACATAGTTTCTTGCTTCTGGTCCCTTTTTTCATTTGGCTAACTTACTGGGTAAGAATTACTTCTGGTGTTATTGCTCTAGGAATCCTTCCTCAAGTAGCCACTTCGGGTTAGGTAGCCTCTCAGGTAGGAGCATAGAGAACCCAGAGTAAACGTTTATCAAGCTCTGTGCTGGAATCGTCTGTTGTCCAGTACAGTGAATTCTTGAAGAACAGAAAATGTATTTTTGTCCCTCTGTGTCACCAGTGCCTACTACATGGTTAATATTGCTAAATGGTTAAAAAAAAGAAAATGTGCCAGAACGCATGGGTCTTCACGAATGGGAACCAATTCCAAACCCAGAGTGTGACGTTAAAAAAATAATAATTTAAAAAGATTTTGGTGGGTGAATACGCAAAATTTTGTTTTGTGTGTTTACACATTTAAAACCCCATTAGCTTATTAAAATATCTTTAGGCAGGTATGCACTTTGTCATGTGCAACTGCACTAAAGAAGTTCTCACGCAAAAGGAAATAAAGGCCCCTTGGTTCCTGTTATTATAACCACAAATTACTGTATCCTGTTAAGTACTTCGGTTTTAAAAAATGCCTTCTTGGGAAGAGGAGAGAGGTAAAGCCATCGACAGGTGGTGGTAGTGTTAACCGTACCAAAGAATATTGCCTTATTTTTTGCCGATTGCAGAAATCATGGAATCTCAGAAACAGAATGCTCTCAACTGGATTACACCAGCTGCTTCACACTCTCCTGTAAATCTGAACGAATGACCTAATGGATTTCAGGCCTTACGTCATGTTTGGTTTAGGTTTTAACGGATTGTTTCAGCTTTGGCTTGGAGATCACTGACACAACTTTACAGTGTATTTATGATAAAGTTTTGCTATCAGAATGTACTGGTAGGAAACGAGCGGGGGATGAGCCAGACATTTTACCAAGCATTGGCAAAGCAGGTAGAGTTTACGAGCAAAGGTACTGGGATGCGTGCCACTTGTATTTCTGTTGATGTTTACAAATTAAATCGCCAGTTAAAAAAAGTGATGCATAGATTACACAATAAAAATACACAATACAGAAAAACAAGTCACACACAGATATGGCTATATATTTTGGCAAATGAATTTATTATTCAAGCAAATCACTTAAGACCTGGCAAAGATTTGCCAAAATCTCTCTTTCGGCTTTTATTTTATTCTTTGGACAAATTTCATGAGAAGATATCCATGCTTTTATTTAGTAATTTCTGAGGATACTGTAACAGTGAAAATTTAAAATGATTCCATAATAGAATCTGTTGTATATTGACTGGAAAATCAAACAGACTGTGTTTTGCTTTAAGCATAAGTCAAGTAGACAACTGCTAAATAAATAAATGGAAGAGAATTTCCCATTTTACTATTTCAAATGCCATTACTTTGAGTACTCAGTCACTTTTCTCCTTCAACTTCTCTACCACACTTTATGTCATTTACAACACTTGGGTCAAATGAGGAATCATGGGTTTCTATAACTTAACATGCAAATACAGGAAAGGAGCCGTATAAAACCGTGCCAGTGAATCATACACGAAGTTAGCAGAACTGTTAGCATTTGCCTAGGAAACAGTGAGGTGTGTACTAAATACGAAGTTCTCTGGGTACATGTTAAGAAAAATTTTATCTTGACCCCTGAGAATTTTAGAATCGTTTTTTTAAGTTAGAGTTCTTTATTTTTGAGAGGGAGAGAGTGAACAGGGGAGGAGCAGAGAGGGAGAGGGAGAATCCCAAGCAGGTTCCATGCTGTCAGTATAGAGCCCAACATGGGGCTCGATCCCACCAACTGTGAGATCATGACCTGAGCTAAAACCAAGAGTTGGATGCTTAACCGACTGAGTCACCCAGACGTCCCTGAGAATTTTAGAATCTTATATGAGAAACAAAACCAGTAAAAACCTGTGGTTGATGGTAAGTTGTTACATGTGTACTTTAAGGGTAGGCATGGACAGAACTAGCACTGGGGTAATCTTGTTAAAATGTATCTGGTGATAATCTACTCCCGTATTTTTTACAACCAAGAAAATAACTCTACTTGAATCTCGGGAAGAGTAGGGGACAGAAGAAGAGACAGAGCCTGAAGCGCTGAAATGATTCAGGCAACCCAAATCTCCAAACATGAATTGCCAGGGAAGTCCCAAAGAGTAACTAACTCTTAATATTTACATACTTGGACGGATTTTGTCACTTTGTTCAGTATAAAATTAATTTCTCAATATTTATTGCTATTGTTTACTTAATTGACAAAATTAAAAACTTTATATATGTACTACAGATTACCAGTATTAATAACATTCCTGTGAATTTGTAAGTAGAATCCTAAGCTCTGAGAACTCGAATAACCCAACCTACTTACAGGCCACACGGTGAAGAGAGGAAACTTGAAGACGCTCCCTCAGACAACGGGCCTTTAAGACTTAAAGGAGAGGGACAGACAAAGGTGTGTGTTCTCTTTATAAAGCTATACACAGGGTAAGCTAGTGTAATAGGGCTAATGGCCCATACACTGGGCTGGAAACGAGAATGCAGAGAGTCAAACAGAAGCAAAGAATCGGTGAAAGGGAAGAGTAATACCATAAATTATCTGACTTGAGGGTAACATCACTGAAAAGCTAGGAGTAACGCACTGAGACATGATAAAAGCAGTGAACTAGAAATAATTTTAGATGTAACATTGCAAACATTTCATAATATGAAGAAAGAAGGGACAAGGGACGTATTCTAACACACTAGATCTCGCACAGGCTCTAAGTCCCCACACTACATGGTCACACTTCCTGGTGTCCATAACTCCCTGAAATTATACGTGAAAACGTGTATATGCACTTTGGGGAAGAAAGTAGACACCTTTCATCACGTTCTTAAACGGATTCACAACCTATTCAAAGATAAGAAATAAGTGACAATGATGCACCAGCAAATATAAGTGATAATATGATAAAATACAATGATTAATAAAATCTTAAAATGCTCCAATTTTGAGTACTGCCCATATTAGTGTATACAATTAATTAACTTTAAATAGCTGAGATGAATATCAGACTCAATCTGTTTTCAACATTTGGCTGTAGGGATCTCTTAAAATTTCAAAGGAAAAAAAAAAAAAAGCTTCCCAAACAGGACTAAATATAAAACGAGAAACCTATTTTCTAATTCCAGGTCCTTCCAAAATGTCTTACATTTCCCATCAGCTAAACTAGATTTAAATAAAGAATACACAACTGCTGTCTGGCCAGGACAAAGCAGTGTCCTAAAGGACATCTTCGCTGTATGACATCATCGTACGTTTTCACCGATGCGGTGCAGGAGCCACTGTAGGGTGCCTTCCCCAAACTAGGCACTACTCTAAATAGGGCACTATCTAGGCACGTAGCACAGTAAAAACTTAACGGCTTTTAGCAGAGAAACCACTATATAGAAATATGGATGAGAAGAGATTGGAGAGCAAAGATACAGGGGCAAGAGACAGTCCCCCAAAGGTCAAGGACAGCTCACTTTTACTCTAGTGAGCCATTAACTTTATTTCTATAATATGGAAAAATATTTTGTGAATAACATTGTTTCGCAAAGTTCTAAGAAAAACCTTCCTACTCAAGACATAAAACTCAGAACTTTAATAATGGCAAGTTTTTTTAAGTCATGGTAAAGGGAAGAGAGTTTTTACACTTTCCTCTTTGCCTTTTCTCCTCAGTTTTCTGTAACATACGTATATTTCAAGAAAAAACCCAACACGAGTAAATCTCCAAGAATCAAGATATAGCCAACAGCTCCAACTCCCTTGCTAATAATTTGAAGGAATTTCAGTAACCACGATAAAACAGTATTTTGACGGTGTTTCAAGAAGCAATCTTTCCATGATGGTAGTTTAAGATGGATTTAATCAGTGCCCGGTGGCCAGGTCTGCTCTTGAAACTCAAAGTCCTAATTTAAAAACAAAACAGTTGCAGTGTTGCATAAATAAGTAAAATCGATTACAAATAAAATATGTTTACTTATCATTAGGTTTTGAAACAAGTGTGCCTTTGGCTCATATGATACCACTGGCTGTCCGCTTTCTATTGCAGTGGTTTCCCGGTGAAATCCCGATGTCTGCTTAAAACCACTTTCCTGGCTCGCCATTAAAGTGTCTTACACTTGGTGTGTCTACTGGAAGAAACAGGCTTTCCTATTACACCTCGAGAGATGGAGCACTGCTAATCACATGGTGCTCACCTGTCCACTCTCTTTCCTCTGCAGTATCTGCGGTCACAGCCACGGGACACACACTGAGGCCACACATCAAAGCAGTACTAAGGGGCACCTGGGTGGCCCAGTTGGTTGAGCGTCCGGGCTTCGGCCCAGGTCACGGTCTCATGGTTCCTGAATTCGAGCCCCACATCAGGCTCACTGCTGTCAGCCTGTCAGCCCAGAGCCACTTCAGATCCTCTGTCCCTTCTCTCTGCCCCTCCCCCACTTGTGCCCTCTCAAAAATAAATAAACCTAAACATTAAAAAGAAAAAAAAAAAAAAAAAAAAAGGCAGTACCATACCACAACAGCAGTCTCCTAACACGGACTTTAACATTGGAGCAATTGCAAGCATTCCACAACTCCCCAGCACTGTGGGTCTGATCAGGGGAAGAAGCCCCAGTAGGGCTCTGACCAAATTAACCGGAAAATAATTTGTCTTTAAAACATCGTTAATAGTGTGATTTGATCTCTTGGTATTTACACTGCACACATAGAAATCAACCCACTAATAATTTCTTATGTATTATCTTCTAATTGAATACACTAGCAAATGAGAAAAAGGACAGGATATTCCCAGGTTTAAAAGTCACTCATATTTTGCTTTGAAATATCTAAAACAATTTATGAAAAAATATTGTACTTTCCTATTTTAGGTTTTTATCATGTCTAATTAAAAACATTTTTTAATGTTTATTTGGGGGGGGAGGGGCAGAGAGAGAGGGAGACAGAAACCGAAGCAGGCTCCAAGCTCCGAGTTGTCAGCACAGAGCCCAACACGGGGCTCGAACTCACAAACCGGGAGATCATGACCTGAGCCAAAGTCGGATGCTTAGCCGACTGAGCCACCCAGGCGCCCCTATCATGTCTAATTCAAAAAACGGTTTGCATTACCAGGGTAGACACCAGCCAAGTCATGAGGACCAGAAGAGGGAGATGCTTGGAACTCACGTGCAATAGGAAACACAGGTATAAAGTTTCTAGTACAAAATACATAAATCATACCATATACATGTGGATAAATTTAAGATTTTACAAGGCTGTCTAAATGGCCATCAACTGATGAATGGATAAAGAAATTGTGGTTTATATACACAATGGAATACTATGCAGCAATGAGAAAGAATGAAATATGGCCTTTTGTAGCAACGTGGATGGAACTGGAGAGTGTGATGCTAAGTGAAATAAGCCATACAGAGAAATACAGATACCATATGGTTTCACTCTTATGTGGATCCTGAGAAACTTAACAAGACCATGGGGGAGGGGAAGGAAAAAAAAAGGTTAGAGAGGGAGGGAGCCAAAACATAAGAGACTCTTAAAAACTGAGAACTGAGGGTTGATGGGGGGGGGGGGGTGGGAGGGAGGAGAGGGTGGGTGATGGGCACTGAGGAGGGCACCTGTTGGGATGAGCACTGGGTGTTGTACGGAAACCAATTTGACAATAAATTTCATATTAAAAAAAAGAAAAAAAAGATTTTACAAGGCTGTATTTCTTAATAGCAATCGCAACTTTTATTCTACACATCACACATTCATGGAACTTTCATACATGCCAACAAAAATTTTCCACATGGACCAGGCTGTACTTAAATATGTGGTTAAGTATTATTTCTAGAATGAAATTGTTTATAATCTGAAACATTTAACAATCTTATCTCATTCAATCCTATTCAACTTTTAATTCATATATTGCTACTATTGGTGGCTTGAGAGGCGTTTATGCACTGCTGTAACTCATAAAACTCCAAAGGCACAATAACAAGAACATTAATTTGTATACATTATCTACTAGAACATATGTTTGATTGAATAAGAGCATCAGGGATTTTTTACTTGGGTTCAGCTAAACATAACTGCAAAAGAAAGATTAAAATACACTTCTGCTTTGATATACAATTTGTTTTTCTTTCTTTCTTGCCCCTCCCCACCCCAGACAAGTACCACAAAAGATTTACAGTAGGATATGTAAGTACTGTCCTCCCATTATTCAAGGAAGGAGAGTAAGACAACCTCTCATTCATGTAGGACAAATAGCTATGCCAAAAGCACAAATTACATCTAATTGCAGGGTATAACTTTGTCATCTTTCTTTTCATAATCTAGCTATTTACACACTTTGATTTTTTACTTCCATTTGGGTTTATTAACATCAAAGCTTTGTCATCACTTATCTGTTTCTAGAGACATTTTTACCTGAGGCAATTAAGAATAAAAATGTCTGCATTCTTGCTTTACTGTTGACTAAAGAAAGCTTTAGTTTTCATTGGGCTTTCAACGTTTCACGGTTATTAAACTCCTGTATGTTGCTGTAAAGTTTACTGCCCTTGGCGTACCAATTTTAAATGTACTATCACTAAACCCAAAGCACTGCACGCAAATATACTCCAACCCAAGTACACCCCAGTAAGTTCAAGTTTTACCCAATTGCTAATGGTATTATTAATGTCTTTTACTCTCTTTTCACAAAAATAATCACCACAAATGTAGTCAGACAATCTAGAATAAAAGAGAGCAACACCAATTTTTTTATGAATTGAGTAGGGTTGTCACAGCAAGTTAAAACAGCTCCACTGTATTAATTACATTATTGGGGCTTGTAAATTATTCACTGATATATGATAGAAATGCATTACATTTAATGAAACTTGCAAATTCACTTCTCAATTAATATATATTTTTGACTGTTTAAACATGATCTATGTTCCTTGCTTTTATTTAAAATTTGTGACCATTTGTTTTAGTCGGGTTGTACACACAAAATGTAAAATACGAGTTCAAATGTGAATTTAAATATTATCAAAGGAAAGCAAAACATCTTTGGTGTTCTCTTACTATCTTAGACTTTAATATTTTAAAACTTAATGCCATGGTGCAGGATACTACTTACACTAAAATCATAATACCGAGTTTTCTTCCAAATAACTTATCAGGTATTCCTTTTAGCCACACTGGAAAAACCCACTAAGAGAAAGCCATTCGAATTTTGTGGCAAATTAGTCCTGTATTCACCATGACTGTGGTTGCTAAGCTCTCCTTCTTCATGAACTCGGTTATGCCCTCCCCTTTGTCTCTAGGGGTTTTTCTCTCCTGTAGCAGTTAGTATAGATCCCTCTGACATGGCCCATCTTTCCAGACCACTTCACAATCAGGCTCTTTTTGCCTGTCTGTTTTTTCATAGAAGGAAAGTGGGAATTCGGTCTATAGCCAGCTTCTAGGTCTAACCAAACCCTTTGCTTTCACTCCTGTTCCAACAGAAGAATCTTTTTTGCTGTCAAAGTCCAACCTTTCTACTTGTGGTCTTGACTCCACACAACTTCCCTTCTCAAAAGACTTCAACCTATAATTATCCCTCACAGATCTGTAAACAATTTTTGCCTCCCTATTATGTCATCCTATCAGCATTCAAATCTCATCTACTGTCTCACATCTGAAAACAAAAACAAAACCTGACCTTGGTCTCATATCTTGTGTCTTTTTTTTTCCTCTCCAAGATTTTATTTAAGTTCAAGTTAGTTAATATATAGTGTAGTGTTGGTTTCAGGAGAATTCAGTGATTCATCAATTCTGCGTAACACCCAGTGCTCCTCACAAAGAGTGCCCTCCTTAATGCCTGTCACCCATTTAGCCCTTCCCCCCACTCCCCTCCCCTCCGGCAACCTTCAGTTTGTTCTCCATAGTTAAGAGTCTCTTATGGTTTGACTCCCTCTGCCTTTATTTTATTTTTCCTTCTCTTTTCCTATGTTCATCTGTCTTATTTCTTAAATTCCACATGTGAGTGAAATCATACGGTATTTGTCTTTCTCTGACTTATTTTGCTTAGCATAATACACTCTAGTTCCAACCAAGTTGATGCAAATGGCAAGATTTCGTTCTTCGTGAAGGTTAATATTCCATTTATATACGTGCCACACCTTCTTTACCCGTTCATCTGTTGATGGACATTTAGGCTCTTTCCATGATTTGGCTGTTGTTAATAGTGCTGCTATAAACATTGGGGTGCATGTGCCCCTTCGAATCCTACACAAAAATAAATTCAAGATGGATGAAAGACCTAAATGGGAGACAAGAAACCATCAAAACCCTAGAGGAGAGAACACAGGCAGTAACCTCTTTGACCTTGGCTGTAGCAACTTCTTACCAGACACATCTCCAGAGGCAAGGAAAACAAAAGCAAAAATGAACTATTAGGACTTCTTCAAGATAAAAAGCTTCTGAACAGCGAAGGAAACAATCAACAAAACTAAAAGGCAGCCTACATCATGGGAGAAGATCTCTGCAAATGACGTATTGGATAAAGGGCTAGTATCCAAAATCTTTAAAGAACTTATCAAATTCAACATCCCAAAAATAAATAATCCAGTTAAGAAATGGGCAGAAGACATGAATATACACTTCTCCAAAGAAGACATACAAATGGCTAACAGACACATGAAAAAATGCTCAACATTAGTCATCATCAGGAAAACACAAATCAAAACCACAATGAGGTACCACCTCACGCCTGTCAGAGTACCTTCTTGAATATCCTTTAGAGCAGCACTTCTAGAAAGAAGTATCTCTATTCATATCCTTTGTTTCCTTCCTTAGCCATCTCTTCTTAATACATTCCAATTAAATTTCTCCCCCCAGTATTTCACTGAAATTCCTCTTGTCAAAGTCCCCAACACCTTCCCAACTGCCACATCCAAAGCCCAACTATGTGTTCTCATCATCTCAGCAGCAGCAGACTTAAGTGGGCCCTTCCTCCTTGAAAGGTTTTCTCAAGACTAAACCATAGGGGTGCCTGGGTGGCTCAGTCGGTTAAGCATCCGACTTCGCCTCAGGTCATGATCTCACGGTTTGGGAGTTCGAGCCCTGTGCACTGGGCTCTGTGCTGACAGCTCAGAGCCTGGAGCCTGCTTTGGATTCTGTCTCCTCCTCTCTCTGCTCCTCCTCTGCTCGCACTCTCTCAAAAATAAATAAACATTAAAAAAGACTAAACTGTAAAGGTAAACCCATCTAATATTTTCTGGCTATGCAAATATTCCTCTTTGAATTATAAAAAACTGCCATATGAAACCTCTTGCTATACTTATTACTATAATGATGCTACAGTGTTCTCTTTGCGAAACAGGAGAAAATAACTGTCCTGTTCCCAGATTTAGTTGTTTCTAAACAACTGACTACAACGAAGCATATAACTGGCCTGTTCCCCTCTTTGAACCTGTTGCTAAATTTAAAATCAAATTTGTGATTAACCACAAGTATAACACAAGATCTCATAGCATTACTTTCGTCTTTTCTATAGTTTCATCTTGTATCTACTAGTTTTCTCTCCATTTAAAAATTATTACCCACAACAGCATTTTTCTAAGCCATTTAAAATTATTTCAGTATCAAGCTCAGCATAAACATACAAATATAGTTGAAAACGAAAAACCAACGACGACAGCATTAATGTCAGTGGGGGAAGATACCCACTTTTGTTTTCCTGGAAGTTGCTTTTTTTCCAGGCATCCTCTTCCCTCTTTCCTTCTGACATTTCAGAAACTGTCCCTTACTGCATCCTAGGCAAGGTGTTGTTTTGTGTTACTTACGCTACAAGTCCTCTCCTTTTAGATCCGTTAATCAAGAATTGGCTGCAGGCCCCCTCTTCCTCCTTCCCCTTGGTCAGGTGTGAGGGGAGCAGGCGTGGCAGGCCCAAGGCCTATCTTCCAGGAGACCGGTTACATACAGGCAGATCCATTACTCAAATACAGATCTTCCTCCACTTATGATGCAGTGAGGCCCCAAAAAATCCCACTGTAAGCTGAAAATAGCCTAAGTCAAAAATGAGCACCTGGGTGGCTCAGTCTGTTAAGCGTTTGACTTCGGCTCAGGTCATGATCTTGCGGTCTGTGAGTTCGAGCCCTGCGTCGGGCTCCGTGCTGACAGCTGAGCCTGGAGCCTGCTTCGGAGTCTGTGTCTCCTTCTGCCCCTCCCCTGCTCATGCTCTCTCACTGTCTCTTGAAAATAAATAAATGTTAAAGAAAAATTTTTTTAAAAAAATTGAGACATAATTGACATGTAACATACGGTTTCAGGTGTACAAGATAATGATTTGTTGTCTGTACACACGCTGATATGATCACCACCATGAGTCTCGTTAGCAACCATCACCACACAGGAACAATGTTTTTCTCTTCCGATGAGAACTTTTAAGAACTACTCCCTTAGCAACCTTCAAACATAGGATACGGTATTATCAACTACAGTCACCATGATGTACATCCCCAGGACATCTTTTCACAACTGGAGGTCTACCCCTTCTGGCCACCTTCGACTATGTAAGAGACTAATAATTAAACCGACATTTAATTATTAAGGTGAATGGAATTTCAGTGAGTCTTGCATCTTGATTTGTTTGTTTGGTTTTTTTTTTTTTAGATTCAAAGAAGCCAAACTTAGAATTGCACTCTGGGAAGCATTTTGCTTTCTCCCAACATGAAGTCACCTAAATCAAATTTATTAAGTAATATCAAATCTGGCATTTATAATAAATTTATACAACAGAATTAACTATAGAAATAATTATGTGAAAATTAATGTAACACATCAACAAAGTTTTATAATGTGAGACAGTGAGTGGAATAGGATATTCTGCCGTATTCTTTTTTCCTCGACAACACCTCCAAACCCACATTCTAGGTAGGTTATAAAAATAAGTGAAATATAGGGGCGCCCGGGTGGCTCAGTCGGTTGAGCGTCCGACTTCGGCTCAGGTCATGATCTCACAGCCTGTGGGTTCGAGCCCGGCAACGGGCTCTGTGCTGACAGCTCGGAGCCTGGCGCCTGCTTCGGATTCTGTGTCTCCCTCTCTCTCTGCCCCTCCCTTGCTTGTGCTCTGTCTCTGTCTTTCAAAAATGAATAAACATAAAAAAATAAAAAAAAAAAATAAGTGAACTATAAAAAAACCAAAGACTTTTAAGGCAATCTTGACACCTATTTAGGAAGACCCTGTAATACTATTTGCTAATCCTCAAATTATGTTAGTCTACCATGATTTGACCCCAGTGACAAATCAGCATCTTCTTCTGACCCCTCTTGGCCTGTTCTGCCTTTTTTTCCTGCCCTAAGCATCACTTTCTGATCTGAGGGAAACTGTGCTTTCATGTTTCTTTGAGAGGTATTTCTATGCCCATGATTTCTCTTCTAAAGACTAAGGTTTTGTCAAACAATGAATGTATCTCAATTTAAGTGATAAAAATGTGGACAAATTCTCACAGGAGGGGGGAGCTGGTTGGCTCGGTTGGTTGAGCCCGACCGACTCTTGGTTTTAGCTCAGGTCAGGGAGTCACAGCACATGAGTTTGCACAGAGCCTGCTTCGGACATTCTCTCTTTCTCTCAAAATAAATAAATAAAACTTTAAAAGTATAATAAAAAAAATTCTCACAATAACAGGCAATGACATCTAGGCCATGACTGCCACCTGGACAAAAGGGATTATAAAACACCACTGACTCTAAAATGTATCCCAATTTCAGATACGTTAAAATGTAAAAAAGTGTCCTAGACGGAATGAAATACAATATAAGTACCAGAGTGCTGACACTCTAATTAATTCCACTTTAATAAGGATTTTTAAAGTTATTAGATATTTTAACAAATTAAATGCTATGAGTCAGAATACAAAAAATAGTTTCTGAACTTAAAGGCTAACGTTGTTAGACTAGACACTAGATTTTCTCATAAGAAAATGCAAATGCTAATTGAAGGCACAAACAAAACATTATGAAAAGTTAAAGAAAGGAGGTATTAAAGGAGGCTTCAAGATCATCATCTCCATGGATATAATTAGGATAGCCAGAAGGAGGGATTCCTAATGATTAACAGGAACTGATAAAACAGAAACCACTAATTATCATGGATGTCAAAATTTGAAAATTAAAGGCATGAAAAACCAGACTGTTCTCAGAAAAAGTTTCTAAGAGCTAATGCCATTTCGTGCTGCAAATTGCTAACAGATTAGTATTGCTGCAGTCTACCTTTTACACCACTGAACATGCTCTATCACAAATCTAAGGTGAGGAAGGATTAAAAGGCAAAATATCATTCCAGAAATATAGGTCAAGATTACTAAATGGGATCTAAACAAAAAATCACATCCACACACATATCACTTCTAAGATATGTTCGTGTGTAAGGCATTTCATCATGCATGAAAGATCCTCATATGAATCCATCTTCAAAGTGTTTTTTTGGGGTGCCTGGGTGGCTTAGTCAGTCAAGCATCCAACTTCAGCTCAGGTCATGATCTCACAGTTCATGACTCTGAGCCCCACGTCAGGGTCTCTGCTGTCAGCACAGAACCGACTTCAGATCCTCTGTTCCCCCCTCTCTCTGCCTCTCCCCTGCTCATGTGCACTCTCTTCTCAAAACGTTTCTTTCTTCTAATTTTTTACTTAAATAAAAGCAAGCAAATTAAAACATCAAGAGAGAAAAATGTATTTAAAAAAAGTCAATAAAGAGAAATGAGAATTATTGAGAAATAAATTAACGAGAAATCATTAAAATCAGACCTGACAACTAAATCATAATCACAATTACGCAAGAAAACAACACATGACCTCAATGTACACAATAACTTCTCCCCTTAGAAGATCAAGGTGATTCTCCCACACAACAAGCCACATTTTTCATAAACCTTGAAACTGTAAGTTTCTTATAGTATGGTTTTAAAATGTGTATTTTCTGAACTGCAACACCAATTTCTGGTCCACAAGACTGGTTTTCATATTGGTAATTTTCTCATTAAAAATATAAGCTTTGTTGGAAAACTCAAGGGCATTATAATACCTGATGTATGCTGAACTCTAATAAGATGACTAGTTTAACAATCTAAGATTGTTTTCAAGTTTTAGTAGCAGAGTACTACCTTCCACATAGAAGGCAGATATAAAAGGGATCTCTGAAAGGCTGCCCATTTGATTCTCTTCTGGATCTTGAGAAGTCTCTCTGATAGAAAACGGCTAGAAGCCATAGCTCCTAGAGTCAGACCAAATACTAACTGCATTGTGTCCTAGGGCTCCTGAAACAAAATGCCACAAACCGAGTGGTTTAAATACCAGAAATTTATTGTGTCACAGGTCTGGAGGCCAGAAGCCTGAGATGGAGGGGTCCACAGGCCATGCTCCCTCTGAAGGCATTTCCCCAGCCTGTGGCAGCATAATTCCAGTCTTCACATGACGTTCTCCCTTTGTGTGCACCTAAACTTCCCCCTTTTTTTTTTTAAATTTTTTTGAACGTTTTTTATTTTGTTCTTGAGAGACAGAGAGAGAGAGAGAGACAGAGCAGGAGCGGGGCAAGAGAGAGAGGGAACACGGAATCCGAAGCAGGCTCCAGGCTCCGAGCCGTCAGCACAGAGCCCGACGCGGGGCTCGAACTCACGGACCGCGAGATCATGACCTGAGCGAAGTCGGACGCTTAGCCGACTGAGCCACCCAGGCGCCCCTAAACTTCCCCCTTTTATAAGGACATACTGTATCAGGGGCCCAACCTACTCCAATACGATCTCTTCTTGATTTTAACTAATTAAGTCTACAACAATCCTGTTTCCAAATAAGGTCTGAGGTAACGGAGGTCAGGACTTCAACATGTGCATTTTGCGGGGACACAGCTCACCTCAAGAGTCCACCCTGTGGGCCTCCAAAAGCCACGTGCCTTCACGTGCAAAATGCACTCTCCTCATCCTCGACATCCTCCAAAGTTCTAATCAGCCCAGCAGCCACTTTGAGTCCAACGTCTTATCTAAATACCATCAACTGAGTCCTGAGTCTCATCATGTAAATTCTCCCAATCACGTCTGGGTGAGACTCAGGGTATGACTTTCTTAGGGTGAAAGTCTACTTGTTCTGTAAACCTATGAAACTAGTCAAGCCATCCGTTTTCAAAATACAACGAGGGGACACACACAGGACAGACTTCACCATTGGAAAGAGAGATCCAAGACATGGGTCCCAGGCATGCCTGAAATTTAGAGCAAACCGGATTTTACGGTTTGAGAATGATCCTCCGTGGCTGGGTGCTTTGTGCTTCCGAAATTGTTCTGGTCTTTTCTGGAAAGGTAACACGTCTGCCGCTACACAGCTCCACCGACCTGCTTCTTGCCTGTGCCTGAAGAAGTGGAGAAGTCCTTCTTTTCACTTCATCGCTCTCTGCTCCCTCCAGTCTAACCCTGGCAGCCTTTTTGCCAAGCTGGTTGACTGGATTCCGGAGCAACACGCGTAGTCTCTTCAGCAAATGGTTGTCGAGCCACATCCTTAGTTTTCTCTGCGGAGCGTCCTTCCCATTTGTTCACAATCTAGAGCTGCCCACAGCTTTCCAAACCTTCAGGTTCCGGTCCTTTTGGGTAACAATTCCTTCCTTAATTTCTCTCTCTCTCTTCTCAAATTTTACTATGTCCGGCAAGGAGAAACTGGACCGTGACTTCAACTCTCTGCTAGAAATCTGCTCAACTGAATATCCAATTTTATCGCTCACAATTTCCACTTGTCCCGAAAGAGTGGACCACAATTTGGCCCAGTGCCACTTTATCACAGGAACTGCCTCTGCTCCGGTTTCCATTACCGTGTTCCTCTCTCCATCTGAGACCTCACCAGAAGCACCCATGACATTCACATTGGTAGCAACAGTCTCCGCAAGGCAATCGAGGCCACCGCCGTCACGTGCCTCAAAACTCTTCCTGCCTCTACCCAGTAACCAATTCCGAAGCCACTTCCACGGTTCTAGATACTTGTTACAGCAGCATCCTAATCACCAGTCCCAAAATCTGTGGGTTCTCCAGAGAATGGGACCAATAAGATAGTCATATATCCTATATGTACCAAGGGGAAAAGAGAGACAGAGGGAGTGAGGGGTTTATTTTAAGGAATCAGTTCATGAGATTGTGGGCAACAGCAAATCAAAAACCTGTGGGGCAGGCTGGAATTTCTGGTAAGAGACTGGAAATTCAGGCAAGGTTTCTACGTTGCCTGAGGGAGATCAAATTCTTTCTGAGGGAACCTCAGCTTTGTTCTTAAGGCGGTCCACTGACTGGATTACATTCCACACTGTGGAGAGTAATCTGCTTTACTGAACAGCCTACTGATTTAAATGTTAATCACATCTTAAAAACCCCCTCCACAGTAATATCTGGACTAATGTTTAACCAAACAACTGAGCACCACAGCCTTGCCAAGTTGACACATAAAATTAATGATCACTCTGACCTCACTAATTTTCTTGCCATCATTATTGTCATCAGTCTCAATAATATAAACATGACAATTTCAACAGTGTTTGTAACTTCTTTATTTTTTTGACTACAATGAAAATATTCCTTTTTTAGTTTATTTATTTATTTTGAGAGAGAGCCCATTAGGGGGAGGGGCAAAGAGAGGGAAAGAGAATCCCAAGCAGGCTCAGCACTGTCAGCACGGAGCCTGACACGGGGCTTGATCCCACAGAACCGTGAGATCATGACCTGAGCCCGAACCAAGAGTCAGATGCTTAACTGACTGAGCCACCCAAGCACCCCTACAATGAAAATATTCTAAACCTTAATTACTGGTTTCCATAATACCAGGAATGTTACAAAGAGAAATAATTAATTCCATGAGAAATCTCTGGTGGAGAAGGGTGTACCTTGCAACCTTGGAAATGTACATTGAACATTTAATGAACACCTTTCAAGCGCCAGGCCCTAAGTTCAGCACTAGAGAGACAACACGTGAGAAAAGCTCACTTTGTCTGTTCTTTTACTCCTTGATAACAACTAACTGAAGAAACACAAAGGACACGCCGGACCGTACCAAGTGCCCACGTATCCTCTCCAACGCATAGAACGCCAATATGCAACCCACCTGGTACCATTCGTAACGGGTGGTCAAATGGAGGTTTCCCTGTCCCTTGAAACCTCGGACAAACACTCTTGAACTCCACAGGAGTCATCGATTGTCTCCGCGCCTCATCTACCCTCCTTCGTCCTGCTTTGTGATACTGGAACTGAACCCCCTGCAGACTTTTCCCCTCGGTCGCTAGAACAGTTTCAGTCTCAGTCAACAGAGAGCACTGGAGTGACACTGCAAGAAAGCGGAGGCCGGAAGCCTTCTGCCTCTTTTATTCTGAGCTGGAGCCCAGCAGCCCTCACAGACCAGCCAGGGCCATTTCCAATCAACTCCAGTAGGCAGGTGCAGCAGCTCTGGCTACGCCGTACTCAGGCCAGACGCTTCCCGCCAGGTGGGCGGCTTCCCGACAGCTCTACAGGCGGACTCCGTGGCCGCTCTTGTGGGGGGTGGCATCAGGCCAACACACAACCCACCAGGCCGCCTCCGATGGGCACGGAGGAGGCACCCGTTGGGATGAGCTCTGCGTGTTGCACGGAAACCAATTTGACAATAAAGTTCACATTAAAAAAAAGAGTAGCTCCAGGTGCTACTTCTGCGGGAGCTCTGGCCACGCCCTCGGGCCACATCCCTCTTCAGTGGGTTGAACCTAGAGACCGGTTCCAGCCCCCATACACCCTCCAGCAGTGACAAGCTTCTTCCAAAGACTGGCTCTGGCCTGCGCCATCCGGCCAGAGCTACCAATAGTGGTCTTTATATTTTTGTGGCAGCCAAGTCCTCTTCAAAGAAGCTAAATCTCAGCTCAACCCCTCAGGGTTGGAGGGGAGTTTTCCCAAATCCTTAGTTCCTTCTTCACTGTCTATTTTCCTTTCACCTACAGGTAGTAGCTACTTTTTGACACCTGCTACTTCTGGACCTCTTAAAGTCCTTCCTTCCACTTTTAGCAGTCAACCTTCTTTTACCAGGTCATCCTTCATATTCAATGTCACCTTTCAAATAACTGGTTTAAGTTTCTGTCTCCTAACTGGACCCTGACAGAGATAAATCCTACCTTTAATTTTAATCTTTAACTGTTCAAAACCATTCCAGGAATTAATATATTAATATTAAAATGTTCATACTACCGGGGCACCTGGGTAGCTCAGTTAAGCATGCGACTCTTGATTTCAGCTCAGGTCTTGATTTCAGGGTCATGTGTTCAAGCCCTGGGTTGAGCTTTGAGCTGAGGGTAAAGCCTACTTAAAAAAAAACGTCCTGGGGCGCCTGGGTGGCTCGGTCAGTTAAGCGTCCGACTTCGGCTCAAGTCATGATCTCACGGTCCGTGAGTTCGAGCCCCGCGTCGGGCTCTGTGCTGACCGCTCAGAGCCTGGAGCCTGTTTCAGATTCTGTGTCTCCCTCTCTCTCTGCTCCTCCCCTGTTCATGCTCTGTCTCTCTTTGTCTCAAAAATAAATAAACGTTAAAAAACAAAAAAACAAACGTCCATAGTACCCAAGTGATTTACAGATTCAATGTAATCCCTATCAAAATCCCAATGGCATTCTTTACAGAAATGGAAAAAAAATGCTGAAGTTCATATAGAACTACAAAAGATTCTGAAAAGTCAAAACAATCTTGAGCAAGAAGAACAAACCTGGAGGCATCACACTTACTGATTTCAAGATATACTACAACGCATAGTCATCAAAAAAATGTGACAGTCCCATAAAAATAGACATATGGAACAGAATAGAGCCCCCAAATAAGAATACACGATGCGAAAGGACAGTCTCTTCAACAAATGGTATTAGGAAAATTGGATATTTGTATGCAGAAAAATGAAACTGGATGCTTACCTCACATCATATATGAAAATTAACCACAGTGGATTAAAGACTTAAATGTAAGATCCCAAACAGCAGAACTACTAGAGGAAAACATAGGGAAAAACGCTTCTTGACAGTGGTCTGGGTGATGATTTTCTGGATATGTGACCAAAAGCACAGGCAACAAAAGCAAAAATTATCATGTGGGATTGCATCAAACTTGAAAAAACAAAAACAAAAAAGCTCATGCAGAGTGAGGCACCTGGGTGGCTTAGTTGGTTAAGCATCCGACTCTTGATTTTGGCTCAGGTCATGATCTCACTTATGGTCGTGAGGTTGAGACCTGCATTGGGGCTCTGTACTAACAGTGAAGAGTTTGCTTGGGATTCTCCCTCTCCCTCTGCTCCCTGCCTCCCCCCCCCCCCCCCCCCCCGCCCCGCTTATGCAAGTGCTTGCTCTGTCTCAAAAAAAAAAAAAAGAAAAAGCTTATAAAGAGCAAAGAGAAACCACGGACTGAAAGACAACCTACAGAATGGGAGAAAATTTTTGCAAACCATACATCTGATAAGACGTTAATAACCAAAATATAAATGGAACTCAAACTAAATGGCCGTAGAAATAAATAAAATAACCAGATTAAAAAATGGGCAAAGGACATGAACAGACATTTTTGGAGACATACAAAAGACAAACATATATATGAAAAGGTGCTCAACATCATGAATCATCAGGAAAATGCAAATCAAAACTTGTACAAGGTATCACCTCACATCTGTCAGAATAGCTATTACCAAAAAGACAAAAGATAACAAGTCATGAAAAGGAGGTAAAGAAAAGAAAACCCTTCTACACTGTTGGCTAGGAAAGTAAAGTGGGACAGGCATCATGAAAAACAATACAGAGGGTCCTCAGGACATTAAGAATAGAACTACCACATGGTCCCGCAGCACTACTTCTGGGTACGTACCTGAAGGAGATGAAATCAGTATTGTGAAGACATATCTGCACTCCCACATTCCTTGCAGCATTATTTACAATAACCAACTGTCCATCAATGGCTGAAAGGAAAAGGTGTGATGTGCATGTACACACACACACGGGAATATTATTCAGCCTTGAAAAAGGAAATCTTGCCACCCAACAATAAGGATGAGAATGGAAGATATGCTAAGTGAAATAAGCCAGGTACAGAAACACGAATGCTACATGGTCTCACTTATATGTGAAATCTAAAATAGTTGAATAGAAGAACAGAGCAGAATGGTGGCTGCCCGAGGTTGGGGGAAATGGGAAGATGTTGGTCACAGGATAATAGTTTCAGTTAAACGAGGTAAGTCCTAGAAATCTAACATACACTATGGCGACTGCAATTAACAATGCTGTTATTATACACTAGAAATTTGTTTTAGGATAAATCTTAAGTGTTCTCATCACACACATACTCTTTGGTAACTAGGTGAGGTGATGGGTATGTTAATTAACTCGTTATTGGTGACCATTTCACAACGTATAAAAAAACATCAAGTTGTACACCTTAGGGGTGCCTGGGTGGCTTCATTGGTTAAGCCTCGACGTCGGCTCAGATCATGATCTTGCAGCTCGTGGGTTCGAGCCCCGTGTCAGGCCCTGTGCTGACAGCTCAGAGCCTGGAGACTTGCTCCAGATTCTGTGTCTCCCTCTCTCTCTCTGCCCCTCTTGGGCTCATGCTCTGTCTCTCTCAAAAATAAATAAATGTTTAAAAAAAAAAAAAAGGAAGTGAATCACTTTTACTGGAAGGTGTATCTGAGTAGTGATGGGTTAGAATATTACCACAATGGGCTTTGAGTATCAAAATTTTCTAATGTGGATTTTATCCTAGGCAGAATGAGGCACCAATGGTTACTGAAGAAGGGTACGCTATGTGGTTAAAAAGTCATTCTTCGTAAGACTAACCTAAAGGTAGCAAACAGAATGAAATAAGAGACTGAGAACAGAGAGAGGGGTGCCTGGGTGGCTCAGTCGGTTAAGCATCTGACTTCAGCTCAGGTCACGATCTCACAGTTCATGAGTTCGAGCCCTGCGTTGGGCTCTGTGCTGACAGCTCAGAGCCTGCAGCCTGTTAAGGATTCTGTCTCCCTCTCTTTCTCTCTGCCCCTTTTCCGCTCAAGCTCTGTCTCTGTGTCAAAAATAAACATTAAAAAAAAAAAAAAAAAAAAGAGCTGAGAACAGAGAGAAACCAATGATGAATAATAAATTGAATCCTTGGCACCAGAAGAATTAACAAAAATGCCATAAAATACCACAAGACATATCCTCCCACCTATGATCAGAAATGGTAAGAGGATAGGAAAGTTATTGAACCTGTTACCCATATGGCATCTTAATTTAATACAAGTCAAAACATCATTTATCAATGCTTAATTTTAATTCACAAGGCCTGTCTTCCTCTCTTTGTATCTGACCGTTCCTTGGGTTTTTCATTAGAAAGGTAAAATGTAGGGGTGCGTGGGTGGCTCAGTCGTGATCTCACGGTTCCTGAGTTTGAGCCCCGCATGGGGCTCTGTGCTGACAGCTCAGAGCCTGGAGCCTGCTTACGATTCTGTGTCACCCTCTCTCTCTGCCCACCCCCAAACCGCCCCCCTCTGTCTCTCTCTCAAAAATAAATGAACATTAAAAAAAAATTTTTAAACAGAAGAAACCCTTAAAAAAAAGATACAAGGTACACCTAACAAAGAATACGATTTCCAATTTTCAAAGCAACGCATACACTAAAACTTATTAAAAGTACATAAAATATCTAAGAAGTAGTACTTTTTCAAATATTTTACCGGGCAGTTTTACACTGAAGTAGGGAACTTTGTCCCTTAAACGTGGAGGTTTCAGAAGAAACGTCTTTTGCTTAGTACTTAGAGTCTACCGAAGATTAAGGTTTATAATCATGTAATACTGTTCCCCACGGGTGATGATAAAATCTGGAAATCATCAACCTGCTAATTTTTATGGTTGGCACTTTTACGGTTAAAAAAAAAAAGTCATCTATTAGGACAACTTCACCACGCTACGCAGAGAACCAGTCGTGAAGGATTTAGTTACGAAGGTGAGTCCCTGGAAACACACCCCCTGAGCGTCTGAGCACCACCAGCAGGAAGGGAGGCAGCGCGGGCCAGGTGTAGTGAGAAATCCACAAACCAAGACACGCCCACACCCCTCGTCTCCATTCGCGTCTCGGGCGCTGGGTGTCCGAGCGGCTTTCGCGGGATTCCCCCCGGAGGGGCTGCGCGTCCCGTCGTCGGCCTCGATGCCCTCGGGCGCGCGCGGCGGGGGCCGCGGCTGGAAAGGAGCGCCTCCCACCCGTCCGGGGCCTTCCGCGGCGGCGCCCCTAACGTGGCCTCCGGCAGAGGAGCCGGGGCCGCCCGCGGCAGCCCTCACCCTCCGCCGCCGGGAGTCCGAGGAGGGAGGAGCTTGGTGGGCTTGGCGAAAAGGACCGGTCCCGTACCTGCGCTAAGACGGTGAGCCTGCCTTCGGGCGCCGCGACGTTCACGCGGCCGTGGTACCACGCCACTCCTGTGCCTGCCAGGGCCACGCCGGCCACTGCCGCCGCCAAGGCGCTGGGGCCCGGCCAAGCCCGCCGGCCGGCGGAGAGCCCACGCCGCAGTCGGCCGCCCCAGGCCGTCAGCCGAGCGCTTCTTACCGCAGCCGCCGCCATCTTTGCGGAAGCGCCCCATCCATCACCGAGTCCCGGGCCGCCGCCGCCGCCGCTGCCTCGTCGCACGACTCGAGAACTCCCGCGCGGCCACGGGTCTCGCGAGAGCCGCACGGCCTCCGTCCAGCCCCCCGGAGCCTGCCTTCCGCGGGCGGCTGCGGCCGCGTAGCTCGCAGCGGCGGTAGGGGAGCGTGTGCAAGGGAGCCGGGTAGCTGGAAAGGGGTCCCAACAGAACCCCAAGTGGCCTCCGCAGTCGAGAACGAGATAGCTCCCCTATTGTGTAGGGAGGTCCTACGATTTTCGTTAGGAAAACGTGTCATTCGCTAGGGAGAAGCCGCTGTTTGGTGGGCGCCGCGGGCTGGAGGGGAAAGCACGGACGGGTGAGCCGGGCACTGCGGACAATGACTGTGATCGAGTGTGTGGTTTGCCTTTCTGATGGGCCTGAGCTTAGCAGTGGAAGCCCATCCCGGAAGAAGTTGGGGCGTGTAACTGAAAAACCTTGCATAGTCCTTAACGCTACATCTGTTTTAAATTCCACGAGCCTACGCGTGTTAAGAATTTCTTCCAAGTACTTGTATCATTATTCTGAAATCCACAGACGCTGCAGTTACTTTCCCACGGGCCATTTAAAATAACATCAATTAGCTCGCTCAGCTTCTAGTAAACAAAAGTGCTTAAAGCAAGTTTTTTTTTTTTTTTTTTTTTTAATGTGAGCGTGTTCTCTTATCTCACTTTAATAGCTTAGGCAAACTTTAAACTTATTTTTTCAGTTGTGGCAAAATGCGCACAGCGCTACCGTCTTAACCGTTTTTAAATACACACTTCATTGGTGTTGGGACATTCACGTTGTTGGGCAACCATCGCTACCGTCCGTCTCCGGAACTGCTTTCATCTTGCAAAACTGGCAAACCTAAAAAATAGCATCTTCCCCGTCTGTCTTGTTCGTCCTCCCTATTCTTGTATTCTTGACTGCTCTTTCATTTTTGCCACGTCATACCCTATCCCAGCCTGCTCACTCTGACGGGGTATTTTCTAATGAACTCGCAAACAGAGCCGCCCTATTTCAGGCGATCAGCATTTGCTGAATGTGGAATTTAAATTCTGTCCCAGTGAAGTGTTTGAGACCTGTCGTCCCACCTGGGACCAAGTCAGATGCATCAGGACACCTGCCCGACGTCACTGTCGTCAATGATGTTTTCCCCTGTGCAGGCTTGGAACAAAAAGCCTCGGTCCAGGTTGTTGCGACGGTCAGAAGAGACGATTTAGCTGAGGCTCGTGCCTTTAGCAGAGGCCTTTGTTTGGTAGCCTCCGACCCTCCGTTCTTTGGTCTTTACTTTGCAGAGCACGTTTCCTTAATAAGCTTGCTTCAGCCTCTGAAGCGTCCCAAGGAGAAGCTTTATGCAGTAACTTGCAGCCAAAATGGTGGCAAGGTCCCGACCACATAGTCACTGTCACCTTGCAGTTTGTGAAACCAACAAAAAAAACAAGTGTCACAGCGAGTCTGATTTGACCACTGAATTCTCAGGTCGTTTTGTCGCGATCTGCCCTCGGTTCCTGCTCCCTTTTCCTTCACCAGCTTGTCCACATCTGCAGTCAGAGCTTCCTCACTGTCCCCCGGCTGCTGAAACCACTTTCCGTGTGCCTTCCCAGGCCAGCAGGCAGTAGATGAGACTCATCACACCGAGATGTGTGAGCCAGACCACACGGTCAGAATCCCGGCTGTGCCAGGATGATCACTGTGATTTGGGGCAAATTAACTTAATTTCTCTGAGTCTCGGTTTTCTCCACTGTAAACAACTCTGCCATGGTTTGGCATTGGGGGATGAAAGGAGACCTTCTGTAGAAAGTGCACAAATGCCCGGCACGTTGTAGACTCACCACCCGTGTCAGTTTATCTTCTTCAACTTCTGGGTTTTTCCTGCCCTCTGATCACAAATGAGCTTGACGGAGACCTTACCTTCTGCTTACCTTGCGCTATACTCTTGGCTTCCAGAAACCATGGTTAAAATGGTAGTGTTAGGTATATACATACTGTCTAATTCCCACTGTTCCTCTATTTTATTTAAAAAAATTTCTTTTTTAAAATTTATTTATTTTTGAGACAGAGAGAGAGAGAGAGAGAGAGAGAGCATGAACAGGGGAGGGTCAGAGAAAGAGGGAGACACAGAATCCGAAACAGGCTCCAGGCTCTGAGCTGTTAGCCCAGAGCCCGACGCGGGGCTCGAACCCACGGACCACGAGATCATGACCCGAGCCGAAATCGGACGCTTAACCGACGGGGCCACCCAGGCGCCCCTCCTCTACCTATTTAATGAAACCCCACATCTATTACTTAGTCATGGCTCCGAGCCCCAAATATTCTTATTGCGTATTCCCATTGGAGCATTGGGCATATTTAAAGACATTCTATTTGACCCACAGTTTGACATCCTCCAGGGCAAGCCTATCTTATTTTTCTGTTTCCTCAGCACCTAGCACAATGCCCAGTACGTATTAGACATTCCGTGAATGAATATATGAATAAGTGAAAAAAATAGATGGCACAAATGAAACTCTGGTGTGCCTATTTCCATTCTTTGAGTATCAAACATCAGAAATCTATATAATTTATTTTCCAAGACAAAAAATTCATTTAAATTATTTTTGCTGAAAATCTTTGAATGTACTTGGAAAATTGTGCTTTGTAATTAGGTTTTTTTTCCCCCTTTTTTTTTTTTTGGACTGTGTGCCCAGGCCTGTAGAATTCTCATTAAGATTTAATGTATTCAAACTTTTCTTTTGCAGAGGAAACAAATTCTTATAATAGAACCAATTTCTAGCCGACTAACCATTCTAAGTATGAAATCTTCCCTGGCAGCTGTTGACATTTGTCTGAGTGCATTGACTATATTGGTCTTTTTAGGCTCCAGCTTTGTTCGTCTCTTCAGCACCAGCTGTAGAGAAAAATATACATCCTTGGCTGGGATGTATTTTCAACCATGTAGTTTATAAACTGATCCCCAAATAAGGAACTGCTTCTAAAACTATAAGATCTATGCCGCTTTAAATGATAATTGGAGAAAAACAGAATAGAAACACCGGTAGCTCCAAAATTATTTTTAAAAATTATTTATTTATTTTGAGAGAGAGCGCGTGCGTGTGCCAATGCAGAAGGGCAGAAAAGGAGGGAGTGAGAGACGTGGGGCTCAAACCCATGATCATTATGAGATCATGACGGGATCGTGACCTCAGCTGAAATCAAGAGTCGGGCGCTTAACCCGCTGAGCCCCCCAGGCACCCCCCAAAAGAACACTTTTCATTCACGTTGTGCTTTTTTTCTGAAGGAGGGACATAAGTTATAGGACAGAGAAACTATTCTCAAGGAACTTTGCTTTTACCGGAGGCCAGGCCTGAATTGAAAACAATGCAAGACGGCATTTGACTGTTAACACCAAGGAGGAGGAGTGTGGTTGGCTACAGTGGTCAACTAGGAAAGAGAGGAAGCCTAATCTGGAACTCGGAAAGCGAGGAAGGTTTGCATAGATAGGATCCTCAGAGATCGGAGTAGGGTTGTGAGCATGGGAGAAAACTAGGTACAGTGTGCGTTTGCATGGTTTGGAGCAGAACTGGTTTAGGGGTGACCCTGAGTGGCTTGAGGGCCACAAGGGGTTCTGCAGTATTTCCAGCGATATGTGGGACAGTTGTCAGCTCTCTTGACCCTCTACAGGTTTGTCTTTGGGGTACTTATACCTCTTTTCCAGTATCTCTGCCCCCACTCCCCTTAGGGCCTGATCAGACTTTGCATGTCAGACGCTACCCAAGTGATTGCCTTCTGCCTGCTCAGTTTTATCCTGGCCTTTCTCACCCATTATCCCATCTGCTTCTCTAAATTATTTTCCTTCCCATCTACAATCAAAAGTTTGATTTTCTCTGGGTTGTTGGTCTTGAACAAAAGAGATCAACCAGCTTTTCTTATTGAAGACATTTACTCTATCGTATGTCCATTTTAAAAGACAAGGTTAACTGAAATGAATCTTTGATCTTAGCGTGTTTAGGGAAGATAAATAAAACTTGCTCTGCTGGGTGGCTCAGTTGGTTAAGCATCCGACTCTTGGTTTTGGCTCGGGTCATGATCTCACGGTTTTGTGAGTTCGAGCTCAGTGTTGGGCTCAGTGTTGGGCTCTGCGCTGGCAGTGGGGAGCCTGCTTTGGATTTCTCTCTCTCTCCCTCTCTTTCTCTGCCCCTTCCGCACCCATGCTGTCTCTGTCTGTCTCAAAATAAATAAACTTTAAAAAAATTGAAAAAAAACCAAAACTTGCTATCCTGATTCTGAAAGATTCCTTACTGTCGTATTACAGAATAACGTGTGTCAAGATTGATTATCTTAGGTGGAGGAGAAAAAAAATGCTGAGGATCTCAAAAGATAAAGAGGTTGGACTTAATCCTACAGCAAAAGAGTAAGTGATGTACAGATGGACATTCTAAAGAACCATTGCTTGGAATAAGCAGAGGTTAAACTATATTTATGGTGGATAATTGTGTAGTGAAGGGTATGAATCACTCTCAGAGGCCCCAGATGAGTCAAAAGAATTGCTAATTATGTCTTTTTTTGTGCAGTTTGGGGCTATGGGTAAAAATATCTGGGTATCGTGATTGATATCAGCTTGTGCAGAAATAGGTCAAGATTAAATCTTACTGACAGTGAAAAAGCAGTGTGAAGGGTACGTTTTCAATGTCTTTCAGATCCTCCTCTGCTTCTCATTCCCTGCCCATCACCCCAGTTTACACCCTCATTACCGCAGGCTTTGATGATGGCAGTCGCCTCTTAACACACACGGTTGCTTCCAGCCTTTTTCTCCTCTGAAGCATCCCATAGATCTATGTCAGATCAATCTTCCTAAACATTTCTTTCACCGCACTTCCATTAGCTGTGTGATTTAACCTTCCCAAACCTCTCTTTGTTGGAGAATGAGGCGTTTGGTTTCAGTTTGTTTTTCCAGTTCTGAAATTCTCATTCTGTGCCACTCCAGAGTGGCTTTTTTTTTTTTTTAAGTTAAGCAAACTGGATTGAGTGTGAAATATGTGCCAAGCTTAGTGCCATACCTCTGAGATGCACAGACAAATAAGTAACAGCTCCCCCTGTGGGGTTTTGTCACCGGCAGGGGTCTTCACACATTGGATTGTGGCCCTTATGCTTAAAACTTTTTGAAGCTTTATGTACATTTATTTGTTTCTTAAACCAACACATTTACAATTAAACAATGAAAAGCTCATAGTAAAATTTTAATTATGAGATAAAAATTAAATAGTACTTATAAAATAAAATTTAATTTTGGTTTTAAAGGTGCAATAAATGTTTTGCACTGTCTAAAAATGTTAATATCTAGTGGGATCAATGTGATTAAATTGGCTTCATTAAGTTGGATAATTTTGGTTTAAGTTTTGTGAGATAGAAATGCAAAAAAAAAAAAAAACCCTAAAAACAAACAAACAAAAGAAATGCAAAGTTCTGACATTATGTTCGGTTAATTTAGATGCTAGTTTTTAATAACTGTAAAAACTCAAAAAGCTGTCTCATAAAAAAATGTTCAAAGGGAGGGAAGGAGTGTGTTATTAACCGAAGTACTGAAATCATGATACTTGTGTCTTTTTAAGCTTTTTATCATGAAAAGCTTAAAATATACACAACACTGGAGAGCATAACATGATAAACCTCCATGTACATCTACCCTGACTTGAACAGTTACCACCCCGTTACCCATCTTGTTTCATCTGTACCTGCGCCATTTCCCCCGACTAGATTGTGGTGAAGTAATTCTCAAGCTCATACAATTTTATTCTAAATATTTGAGCATGTCTTTTACAAGATGACTTTAAAAGAAAATCTACATACCAATTTCTCGGTTTTGTATTTCTTAATAGTGTTTGTAATCCAATGGACACACAAAAATGCACTGAGGAAAAAAGTCGCAAAGGTTGCGTGAAATGCTGGGAAGTTAGACACGAGGCAACGAGAAGAAGACTGTTCTGCAAGGGTTGCGTAACACTTCCACGTCATGGGGAGAGTGACCTGTGCTATAGTGAAGTGCACTTAAGGGTGAGTGGTGGCACAACGTTTGAAGTTGCAAAATAGATGTTATCTGAAAACACATTTATGGGACAGACTGTGTATGCTCGGGGAACTCGATTATTTATTTATTTTTTTTATAAAATTTTTTGTGACGTCAATTTATTTTTCAGAGACAGAGAGAGAAAGAGAGGGAGGAGAAAGAAAGACAGAGCATGAGCAAGGGAGGGGCAGAGAGAGAAAGTCACAGAATCCAAAGCAGGCTCCAGGCTCTGTGCTGATAGCACAGAGCCTGACATGGGACACGAACCCATGAACCGTGAGATCATGACCTGAGCTGAAGCTGGACGCTTAAACCGACTGAGCCACCAGGCACCCCAAAACTTGATTATTTTCAAGTCAGTTATAATATCTCGAAAGTTCTGCATATGTCACCAAGAAAGGAAAATAATACTTTTTCCTCCTTTGCTGCCTTTCAACTGTAAACCACGTATTTCCAGCAAATCAAAGATGATTGGAGGGGGCACCTGGGTGGCTTAGTTGTTTGAATGTACAACTGTTGTTTTCATCTCAGGTCATGATCCCAGGGTCATGGGATTGAGCCCCATGTCTGAGTGTAGACACTGCTTAAGATTGTCCGTCTCTCTCTGTCCCTCTTCCCCGTTTATGCTCTCACATTCTCTCTCTCTCTAAAAGAAAGAAAAATTAAAAAAAAAAAAGATGACTGGAGGAGTTAGAAGAGCCATGTCATATCCAGGTGAGCAAGGGCAAGACTGGGACGGGAACTAAAAAAATCTAGCAAAATGTTCCTTGATCCCAAGGTTTCATAGAAAATTTCAAGTCCGTGGTATGGATTCATGTGCATCAGGACATCCAGAATATCTTAGCCTGTCTTCGACTGTGCAAAATATGAGGGCATCGAGTTAGTGCAAAAGCGTCACTATTTTCATTCTTTCTTAAAAACAAAAACAAAATTAAAAATTGCAACTTCATTATGCTTTTCTTTCCCCCAAGAGCAGGTCTGTTGGTTCTGTCTTCAGGCCACGAAGCTGGGTGACTATGCGGTTAGCAGCAGCACCCGCCCAAGGCGATTCGTGCCCTGGGCATTGGCAGGGCTGGAGGCTGGTCATCCGGCAGCAGAATCTAAGTTCCTTTCGGAAGCGTCTTTCTCCAACTGACTGGGTTGTCCTGAGTTTGTTTCGTGCTTCAGGGATTCAGAACAATTACTTTGATATGGTCACTGTTCGGTGGCTCTCCCAGGGACAGTGATGAGCATTAGGCGTCGAGAAATGTTGGGGCTGTGGCAAGGAGGGCAAGGGCAGGGTGTGACAGGTGACCCTCCAGTAACTTACAGGGTGGATAGAGCTGCCCCTTGAACACACGCAGAATGTTGGCTTGGATGTCGGTGATCTGCTGCCTGCTTGGTTTGCTGCGAGGTGATGCGGATGGCCTTGAGGGATGAGGTATTCAGTCGGGCTTGCTTCCTGGCATGACCTCAGTGACCTCTCCCAGTTGTGAAGCCTTTAGCTGCGACCTTTGGGGGTTGGGAGTTGAGAGTGGGCCTCCAGATGAAGAGACAAGCCTACGAGCCCAGAAGTGGTTGTTGGTGACAAAGATGAGCTGTGCAGACGCTGGGTGGCTTTTGAGAGCCAGTAGTAGCTCTTGCCGTTGATGGGGAACTTGTTCCGAATTAGAGCCAGTAGAGCTGAATCTGTGAAGCCAAGAGCATCTTCTTTGGGGGTGTAGATACCTTCTTTGGGGGATTTGGGTATGCTGATAGTCCGGGGGGCGTGATAGGGCTGCTTCTGGACTGCCTGACCACTGGAGGTCTGTCTTTGAGGAGTGGCCACATGGCAGATGTGGCCTGTGCCACTGAAGCCCTGAACTCAGACACTAGGCCGTAGTGGCGATTTGGAGGTCCTCTTGGCCTTTTTAGGAGCTTGAGATGTTTTGCAGGGCTGGGCTGGCTGAGTGGGCTGGGGGGACTGTTCCCCATCGGTAGGAGGGTCTGAGTGGAAGCCGTGTCTGGGATCAGGAGGGTGTGAGCACGGAGCCCGGGCATGGAAGTTTCCGAGGCCGCTGTGCCTGTTGCTGATTGTTGGAGTAATCGTGAGGGTGGGAGCCTTCTGCCCGGGACAGGCACTGCTTCGTAGCTTCTTCCAGGGCTGTGGCAGGGCTGCTGGCTGTTGGCCGCTCTCCACTGCTCACATGCAGCTGTCCTTCGAGGACGAGCTATGTGGGCACGGCCAGTGGCGAGGACCCTAGGCAGTTGCATATCTGGCACCTCTGACTGCAAGCCCACGATACCGCCCTGATATTTATTTATGTCAGTTCCAGCCACCAGTTAGGGGAAGAAGGTGTTAGTTTGACCCCTGGAACCTCTGACTGCCTTGGTCATTCACTTGTGCTTTTACACTAATTGAGTTCGAAACTTGCCAAAAATGTTTGAAGGGGTGAGGGGATGGGCAACATGAAGGGGAGTGGAGGATACAGGCTTCCAGTTACGGAACGAGTAAGTCAAGGGGATGAAAGGTTCAGCCCCGGGAGTATAGTTGATGGTATCCTAATGGCGTTGTGGTGACCCCAGCATAACAGACTGGCCAGGTCGCTATGTTGTGCACCTGAAGCTAATATAACGTTATGTTTCAACTATACTTTAATATTTAGAAGAAGATTTTCAAATGGGTTAGAACATTTTGTGTTCAGGCTTTGTAAGCGTGTAAATAAAAGAGTTTTCCTAGGTCACACTTACATCACCGGGGGGAACAAATCACATGGTGATGCAGACGTCTCCGAGTAGTGGTTTCCAAAATGAACTTTCAAAGCACACGTTTCTTTCAAAAAGCAATCACTTTCTTGGCCAATGTGAAAAACATCACTTTTGCCTTTAAAAGACAAAATGTTTTTTTAATTAAGTGTGCATTACTGACGGCCACTTGTAGAAGTGGGCACAAAATCTGGAACGCGTCGTTTTGTAAAAGAAAGATGTGCAGCTCATCTTTCCATGTGACAGATGCTCAAATGACTTGCTTGCCACTCGTCCGGCAAACGGTGGTGGGATCCGCCAGTTTCAGGATCACTTTCTGTCTCATTTCTAGAGCGCTGCGAAGATTCTACAGTATGTTACACACCTTATGAAATGGGGCCTTGGCGGTTTCTCAGCCTCGGCGCTGCCGACGCTCTGGGCAGGATAACGCTTTGTGGTGGGCGTCTGTCCCGTGCACGGTAGCATCTTTAGCAGAAGCCCTGGCCCCCAGCCGCTCGATGCCAGCAGCACCCCCCTCCTAGTTGTGAAAGCAAAAACGACGTTGCCGAACTGCCTTCAGAGGGCAGAATCTCCGCCCCCGTTGAGAACCAGTGCTCTAAAATGTCAGCTCCAGGAGAGCCGTGCGTTTTTCCTGATTTGCGTGACCTTTCTATTCTTGGTGCCCAGAGCGGTACCTACCACCTAGCAGACTGCAATCACTACTTATTAATTCAATGGATGGATGAATGAACGAATAGTACTTTAGTCATTTTTATTATAATAAGAAAAACAAGGATTTTCTCAGTGGGTTTTGGGGTTTCCGTCTTGTGATTAACAAATCTCACAAGGACCTCCTGAGCATTTATCTTTTTTTTTTTAATTTTTTTTTAACGTTTATTTATTTTTGAGACAGAGAGAGACAGAGCATGAATGGGGAAGGGTAGAGAGAGAGGGAGACACAGAATCAGAAGCAGGCTCCAGGCTCTGAGCCATCAGCCCAGAGCGCGACGTGGGGCTCGAACTTACGAACCACGAGATCGTGACCTGAGCTGAAGTTGGATGCTTAACCGACTGAGCCACCCAGGCGCCCCTGAGCATTTATCTTTAAATTTATGAAAATTTTGTTTAACTACTGGATTGAGTATTACTGAGAAAAATTGACTATAGAGGCTTGTCTTCATGCTCTAGATAGTTTGTTTTGAAATCTCATATTGGCTCCATACCATCGATAACTAATGATCTCCAGACACAATATACATTCAGGATTAGGTTCATCATTAACGCTAGTGAACATAAATCCGTTTTTCAAATAATTGCTGTTTTGTTTTTATGGACTTTGTCTGATTAGATAGTTGTTTTCATTTCATAACACAGTTGGGAAGGAGAAGCATGAGCCCTGCCGTTTTTACTTCGTTCATTTTAGTGTTTTAGTTATTATGTTCTATTTTTGGCTTTTGCAGGAGTCTTAAAGCCAGTTATCCATTTTCATCAGGCTTATTTATTTATTATTTGTTTGTTTATTTATTTGATTTATTTAGAGAGAGAGTGTGTGTGAGTGGGGGAGAGGAGCACAGGGAGAGAGAGAACCATAGGCAGGCTTCATGCTCAGTGCAGAGCCCGATGCAGGGCTCGATCCCATGACACCAGGATCATGACCTGAGCTGAAATCAAGAGTCTCAGGCTCATGCGACTGAGCTACCCAGGCACCCCAGGCTGATTTTTATTAATGCTAGGTAATGTAATCTACCCCACCCAGATGCACAGAAACTACACTACCTGACAATGTAGCAAAACCTGGTGAGCAGCTGTTGGCATCTGGCCCACTCTTTCAGGTCACAGAGCTCCTACTCTTTTGTCAGGATACTTCATGTATTGTGATATGAAGCCATTTTATGTAGTGAATATATGTTATTTACATGTGGGTATTACTGCATATATGTGTTGCTTATATATGTGTTTTTTTTCTTTTTGTTGGATTAAAATAACACAACACATAGAAGTTGTAATATTTTGTGTGTCCTTCATTTTACATACATTCACATTTGACAATCACAGGTGTAGTACATTTTGGATCCAATCCAGTCTCCCGGCCTCGCATGCTCAATTGTGACACAGACAGTGTTATAAATCAGCCACATCTCATTTTATTTTCCTCTGCCCAGGTACACAGGAAGTTGCATTTCCCAGCTTCCCTTGCAGCAAGGTGTGGTCATGTCGTCATGTCTGGCCAACGGTGTGTAAGTAAGGAGAGATCATGCTGAGCTAAGGGAGTTGAGAGTCAGTGTACCTTCCTCCGTGCCCTGCGTGGATCACCCTCTGCAGTGGTCATGGAGGCCATGCATTCCAGGTGGTACAGCTGAGAGAGACATCCCCTGTTGGAGGAGAGCTGGCCGGGAGAAACCCACAACCTGCATGTGGCTTTGACTTGTTTTGTGTGAAGCGACCTAGACTTTGTGCTTGGACGTTAGGATAGCTGGCATGAATTGCCCTGCGCGACACACAGGTTCTCTGTTAATGTTCCCTATCTAAAATCTCCAGGGCACCTCTCAGTTACTTCTTGTCTTTTGTTGACGTCACTGCGAAGAATACAGCAAAATGAAACTCACGCTTATATTGTTTAAAGAGTATGGAAGTTGTAACCCACTAAGTCACATTGTCTCTCTCTCTTTTTTTTTTTTTAACGCTTATTTATTTTTGAGACAGAGAGGCAGAGCATGAATGGGGGAGGGTCAGAGACAGAGAGGGAGACACAGAATCGGAAACAGGCTCCAGGCTCTGAGCTGTCAGCACAGAGCCCGACGCGGGGCTCGAACTCACAGACCGCGAGATCATGACCTGAGCTGAAGTCGGACGCCTAACCGACCAAGCCACCCAGGCGCCCCACATTGTCTCTCTTAAAGAGAATCCAGAGGGGAAATTTCTCTTAGTTCCAGCAGGAAGAAAAGACCTCTCACCAGTGTGCCTGGTCTTTTTTTTTTTATCTCACAGACACTCTGTGTCCGGTAACCGGTGCCGTGTTCTTCAGCACCAACTTTGTGACTTGGTGTGGTGACTGTATATATTATTCTGCTATATGTCATTCAGTTTTGTGACATACATTATCCTGGTTTTCTACCTTTATTTTCCCGTGTCACCATACTTTCTTGGTATAACGTAGAAATAAACCCCTGTTTTAATGTTTCGTTACATGCCTCAAATATTTTTTTGGTACAGAAACTGCTATGAATACATTTTAAAATATGTAGACTTTCGCTGTTATCTGGTTCTATTTTTTACTTGAATATAAATTCCTTAAGAGTTTGTAACAGGTCTTCTAGATTTTTGGTAGTTCTCCAGTAACATTTAATAAATATTTCTTGGTTGATTAATTAATTAAGTTATCAGTATATGTGTTGATTTAAAAGTGTTATATGTTTAAAATGAATTAGATGTGACAGTGGCACAGAAGTTAGGAAAAGGGACATTATACTAAATGGAGATCAAGACATAAACTGTAGGTATATCTGTAGGGTACACATGACTTTAGTTACATTTATGCCCTCTACATTTCAGTTCAAGTGATCTCAGTGTGCATTGCACTGTTTTTGCAAGAACCGTTTCACTCCTCACTCAAATGTAGACGTCAAATAACTTATGATTTAGGCAGAAATATAGCGTTTGCAAATTTCATTAAAAGTCTTTCAGTGAAGTCAAAGGAGAAAGGTAGTGAGGGTAGCACACGGCACATTTTGTGTTAATATGAGAATTGTTTAAGTATATTTTCTAGTGCAGACATCCAAACTGTCACGGCTGCAGTACAACAGATACTGCAATACGTGATTTTTTTCAAAGATGACAGCAATGATGAATTAGGTGTCCTTGTGAGTGAAGATAAGGTGCCGGCCGCAGCGGTATCGGCCAGTGTCAGGTGGGACGGCGGCTATGCTGTGCTAAAAGCAAGGGCCCGGCAGTGCAGACAGAAGGCTGCACACTTCCACGGTTCCACACTTGCCTAGATGCCTGTGATGTCTATGATGTTCCCCTGGGATAGACTTTGAAAAATGACCGTGGCTCCGGGTCCTTATTAACTGGGAACTCCTCAAAGAACTCTCTGCAGCTTCAGAAAGATATGCTGTGTTTGAAAGCATGTTTTTTTATGGGTGAATTATCAGAAAACAAATATACATGCTGTGTGTGTGTGTGTGTGTGTGTGTGTGTGTGTGTGTGTAAAAATTTGCTTCTTCGTGAACAAATGTTTGAATTTGTATAAAGTCTCTTTCAGAATATGATACTATGATATGTCTAGAGGGTGTAAAATTTAGGAATAAAGTATTGCTAATCCATATGTAATACAGTATATAAAGTATTAAATTATATAGTGTAGATCTGAGGCATTCTTGGAAAAAGAAAAAAAAGAAGGTAGTCCTTTGTTAAAATTTTATAGTGCTTCTCTCTTTGTGAAGCCTTATCAAAGTTCTAAATCCTTTTTCCAGCATGTGTGAGACTCTTCAAAAATACTTTCCTCAGAGATCAAAATTCTAAATTTCAGATTGGGTTAGATACATTTTATATTTTGTCCTGCAGCTGTTGGAGCTATAACGGAGTAAAATGAGAATTGCCTTTTAGGGCGTATTTCTCAACAGAGCAGTTTTGAAAATGAAACCAAATCTCCATGCTCCACTTGACATTGGAATTTAAAGTTATTTTTACGGGCTCCATTGCAGTCACTATGTGAAACATTTAAAGGCATTAGAATATAGTAAGTTATAGTTAAGACAATTTTCTTCCAACATCTTGTTCAGTAAATAAAAAGCAGGAATACAAATTATATCTTGCTATCACGTTTCGCAGTTTTTCATATTTACGCTTTGACCAAATAGCACATTTTCTTGTGTAAAATGTTTCCTCCCTTTTAATTATAGCCAGATTTGCTGCCTCGGCAGGTAGAGCTTTTATTAACTTGAAAGTATGTTTGGTTTAAGTAGGGGATGTGGGAGCAAACCCTTCAAGGAAAATCACATTTTCTCTGAAATGTGGTATGGTATCTAAATATAGCCCTGACTAAGTCTCTAGAACATTGAGGCACTGGAAATTTTTCAGGTATCCCTACTGGGGACATATCTGCTTTCGATTTTACAAAGTAGTGACTGTAAGAAGTCACTGTAGCTGAACAGAAAAAAAAAAAGCCCTCAAACTCATAGTAAAGCCCACAAAAGAAATAACCCAAACAAAAGCGTGAGCAAAGGAAGAAATGTGTCCATCCTCCTTTTTGTGTTTGACTTGAAAGGCCTTTGACCCTAGGTGGATGACTTTTGTTTTTGTCTCATTCAGCTTCCTCCTTCCATTACAGCCCTTGCAAGTAGCCAGTGTCCTTCCTGGAGGGCCTTGTCCCAAGCTAACTGCCAGCTAATCCCTGGTAACATATATGTGAAAGGCTTCTTTCAGAACAGAGGGACTAGCTGTCCCTCATCTCCGCTGACTTTGAGGAATCAGGCTCAAGCTACAGCTTTAAGGATGGAAGGGTTTAGGTTCGTTTACAGTGAAGACTGGTAACTATCGGTTCCATAGCAATTCCGGAAGTCTTTAAAAATAAGAGAATTCCTCGTGTGTCTGAGACAGCTTAAATCTTGATGTTAATCTGGGAGGCACTGAATTAGCTCAAGAGCAAATTCTGGGTAACCGTATCATGGTTGAATGTGTGATTCCAGTATTAGTCTTTTTTATATATACAAAAACTTATCTGAGGTCTGATCATTACTCATTTGTGAAATTCTAACGATTTCGGTTCGGGAGCCACTAGTAGAAAACCTTCATTTTATATATTTAAATGAATAAGTAATGAATAAAACAAAAACCAAATAACTGAAACCTAACAAAATTAATGGCTTGCCCAAAGTTCCATCACAAGATGATGACAAAGTCAAGAATAGAAAATTCAGATTTTTCTGGTCTTAATCGAACGCTCTTTCTGTAACAACAGTATACTACTCTCAAGCGTAAATTGTGATAGTCAATTGATAAGTTTTTCCCAAATAATTTAAATATCCCATAAAATATAATGCCAGCTGAAGACCAGTCTGTTACCATCTTTCCGAACAAGCACGAAAATTAATTGGAATCAGTGTGGCCTATGCTGAATAGTTTAGATCAGCTTTGGAGGCTGTAATGTGTGAACAAATGAGCCAGGCGTCTCATTACCATGCAGGTTCGGTTCCACAGTAATGAGGTGGGCTTGCATTTCTAACAAGCTCCCAAGAGATCCTGATGTGGCAGCTGAGATTCAGACTAGGAATGGGAGACCCTTAGTGTCCTAAGAAGGGCACGGTCTCTGTCCTTAGAGAGCTTGCGCTTAAGACCCCTGGTGAAAAAAATAAGGAACAGAAGACAACAGATAAATACGTCTTGAATATCTGGTTTTTAAATATGTATATTAGTTTTTGTGAATGTTAGATTTTTCCAATTAGAGGAAAGCCCCGCCCCCCCCCCCCCTTCAGTCCCTTTTTTGCTTTCTTATACCACGTAGAAAACCACACTCAGTACATAGTGGGTGTTAAGAAATGCCAAGTGATGGTCATTATCATAGTTGGCTGGAAATATCAGATGAAAATTCCAGGTGGAACTGGATCATTCAGTCTTGTGATAAAATTCTTTTCGGCGATGGATTATCAGAATGGCTGGATGATGGCTTTCTTTGCAACTTCATCGATTCCCCAAATACTTGCCACTTCATAGGCAAAGCAGGGGCAGGCAGTCTCTTCAATGCCTGGGAACATTCTGCAGGTTTCAAGGCTAATGGACAGAGTGTATGTAGATGGCTGGCTATTAACTCTTTCCCCCTCAGACCAGAGTTTGAGGGTGAGGCAGAGGGTGATGGAAGCAATGAAAAAGACTAGGGTTTCCTCAAAAATAGTCTAGAGCTCTGCTAGCCCATGCAGTAGATGCTAGCCACTTGTGGCTATTGAAATGAACTAAAATTAAGTAAAACACTGAAACGCAGTTCTGTAGTTGCACTAGGTACATTTGAAGCATGCATTGGATAGCAGTGCAGACACAGAACGTTTTCATGTTTGCGGAAAGTTCTATTGGCTATAAGGGGCAAAAAAGGAAGGAAAACTTGATTTTTGAGTGAAGGCTGGAAGTTATTGAAGAAATATATAATTAGACAGTGATTGCTTCATACAAGCATTCAGACTGAAGGAGAAGAAGAATGGGATGGGGCAGGTTTAATGGGGGGGGCAGGGAAAAGAAAGATAAATAAAATTAGGTGCTCACATCATAACCAATTCCTTTGACTCATTACCCTTTTTTTTTTAACAAGCAATGTGTGCATACTACATTACTTTACAGTTTCATCCCAGAACCCATCCACCTAGGAAAACACTTATTTGCTACAGCACATGGTGGTTTCTGCAGTGCTTTGTATATATTTTACGTTACGCGAACTACTCTTGATTTCGTGTCTCCCCAGTGGTACGTGGGCATTCTTGTGTTAGCTCGGTTTGTGAAAGTGCTCAGATATCAGGATCAGATGCCCTGCTTTTATGTCTTAACAGCCTTGTCTAGTTATTCTGTCTTCATTCATTCATTCATTCAACAAGTATGTTTTTAAATGTCTATTTATTTCTGAGAGGGGCGGGAGGAAAGAGAGGGGGCAGATGGAGAATCCCAGGCAGGCCCCGCACCGTCAGCGCAGAGCCCAACATGCAGCTCAGACTCACCAACCGTGAGATCATGACCTGAGCCGAAATCAAGGGTCGGACGCCTAACCAACTGAGCCACCCAGGCGCCCCTCAACAAGTATTTATTAAACCTCTACTAGGTGCCAGGCATTTGTGATTCTTAGGCTTTTTTCTCTTTTTCAGTGACAGCTTCTTTCTTCTGGTTGAGAATTTAAGCATCATAAAATGAAACTAACCAGGCTGAACTTCATATTACAAAATATTTTCTCAGTAGAGCAAAACACATTGTTTAGCAATCTGGGCCAAATGGATGAACTTCTGTCTTAGGAGGAGAGAACTTTTAATAGTTTTTCTTCTCTGGTCTTAAGATCCTCTCTGATTACTCAATAGCCTTAGTCCCTGTATTTGCTTCTTGGGGCTGCCATAACAAATTATCACTGACAGAGTGACTCACAACAACAGAAATGTATTCCGTTACAGATCTGGAGGCGAGAAGGCCGAAATCAAGGTGTCAGTAGGGCCGTGCTCCCTCTAGGGAAGCATTCGTTTTGGCCTCTTCCCACCTTCTGGTGCTTGCTGGTAATCCCTGGTGTTCCTCAGCATGCAGCCGCCTCCATCACCATGTGGCTCTTTCTTCTGTGTGTGTCAGTGCCTCTGTGTCCACATCTCCTTCTCCTTTCTGCTCTAAAGACACTACTCTCTAGACCAGGGTCCACTTTAGCCCCCTATGACCTCATCGTAACTTGATTATGTCCACAAAGACTCTGTGTCCAAGTAAGGTCATGGTCACCTGAATTGGGCGTTATGACTGGAACATTTTTTTGGAGGATACAGTTCAACCCACAACAGCCACTTTGAGTATATATGCACATGCATATATATGCAGGTCATTGATTTTAGTCCCAAGAAAAGTAGCAAGGAAGCAGGCCTACAAGGAGAGCCCGGGGTTCAACAAGAGAAGAAATAATATTACTCTGACCCTTGGTCCTTACAGCTTCTTCAGGGAGCGGATGGGACGAGCCGTGAGGAAGATCAAAGACAACCCGGGGCCAGAGGGCAGAGTGATGAGCACGCTGGACACCAAACGGATTATAAATCACTTCTAGTCCTTTTAAGTTACTTCTGCCTTTTATTCTCTCCTACCACTCTTCCTTCCACTTGCCTCTGTTCTCTCTCCCCCCACCCTTCCATTTTCCGCTCAATCTCTCTGTCATCCCTTTCCTTTGAGCGCCAGAGTGAAGAAGAAATATATTATGTGATCAAAGAACTTCCAGAGGACGCTTGCATATTCCCTGTTAGGTTGTAGGTGCTTTATGAAATTTTATCTTTTACAAGCAAAACAACCTAAATCTAGCATCCTGAGGACAAATGATAGGGCAAGTTTTGTAAATTTCTTTCGCTTGATGTCAACCAAATTTTGGTTGAATCCATTTTCTAAAATCCTTTGTCCTATTTTATTAATTCCCAGGGCACACAGTGGAAGCATTAACAACATCTTGTTAATCAGTATATACACATCAAAACAAATTAAGGAAACAGGAAGGATATCTCTTACCATTTCTTAAAGAGCTGACTCATGTTATAGTTTAGTCTACTCTGATTTTCATGAGACTTTTGTTCATTCTTACTGCAAATATAAAGTACCCACCATGAACAAAGAATTTTGCTCAAATTGTAAATGGTGCAGAAATAAATAGGACACAGTCCCTGTTTTCAAGAAGTTCCCAGTTTGGTGGGAGAAAGATTCCTATATACGTGACTCTGATAGAAGGTAAAATGTGATGAATGCTGCAGACAGGTTCCAAGTATTTGGGGAAAGAGGGATTAATTATAACCGGGAGTGTTCTTGGAAGGGGTAGTGGAGTTTGCAGTGGGAATTCAAGAATGGAGAGCGTTGTCAACGAGCACCTATTGCTCAAAGAATACTTGAGCAAAGGTGTTGAGGTAGGACAGGGCAGGGTATGTTCTGAGAGGACACCCAACAACTATAGGGTACGGTTAAAGGGAAGCGAAGTAGAAAGTAAAGCTGAAAAGAAGTTTAAAGATCCAAAAGTGAAGGATTTTCCTTTGAATTTTAGATGGAAGGGTTTGGACTTCATTCTGCGTTTAATGGAGAATCATCACAGTTTCTCATTGGAAGACTGAAAGATCAGTTAGGAAGTTACTGAAACAGTGTAGAAGTCAGAACACAAAGATCCCACCAAGGGAAGGAGCAGAGGATATGGAGAACAGGAGGATTAGAAGCCCGAGCTAGAGGCAGAGTCCAGAGGATGTTGAAGATGAGGAAGAACACGGAACAGTCTTGGTGGTGCCACGAAAGAGGCAGGTTTACACAGGGAGGAGGGAGGTGGTGAGGAAGGGAGTCAACATTCTGTTCTGGTCTTGTGGTAATTTTGAAACGTTGACGTTGGAAAGTACAGCACGTAGTGAGAATGCATGTTTGGAGTTTTGGAGAGCAGTCAGAGCGAATACTCTTGAGCTCAGGGATGCCTGTTATTTACTGGAGAATGGATTTTAGGGAGAAATCTAGAAAAGCCCCCATAATACTATAGAAATACCATGTACCCACACTTAAAGTACATTTATCATATTGGAGAAATACTTAGAAACAAAAGCATTAGCATTTATCAGACATAACTGTGTCTAAAGAGGAAAAAAATGTACAAAGGAGAAAAACACTAAGTGTCTTATCACTAAGTGATAAAAAAAGACAGGGGTTCAAGGGGGGAAAAGGGCCTAATTTCAAGAATCGTTTGTTGATTGAAGGGAGTCTTGTTATTGACGGGTTTTATAGTTTATAATGGATCATTGAAAGGTTGTGGAATATACTTACATAAAAGTGTTATCATCCTAATGTTCGGATGCAGCAGTCAGAATAGAGAGCTGTGCGGGTAGTCAGTTAACGGGAAAACGATTTTGTCCTCTATGCTTAAGTCCTTCTAGTCACTTCGGAGGCATTTCTAGTTTTATTTAACTTTATTTCCTCACTTGATTTCCCTACCACAATGGAACAGGCTTCCTCAGGAGGCCTTAGACTTCCCACTCAGGAAGTGCTCAAGGAGAGTATGATTGACCAGATATCTGTTGAGGTATTCCAAAAGTCATTTTTTCTTTGGGAGGAAAGTTGGCCTAACTGTCACCCAAAACCATATGAGCTCAAGATTAGGAGTTAAAGATTGGTTAGGCATTGCTGGGTTAGAGGCTAGTCATTACCTTCTGGTTCCAATGACATCCCTGTTGTTGATTCTTTTGGAACCCAAAGTAGAAAGGATCACAGGAGATTGTAAATAATCTTAGTATCTTTTATCTTTCCTTTATGATTCTTATTTTCTAAACTTCTAACATTTTTAGTTCCTAGGTAGGGAGAGTAGGAATGGAAACGTGTCTTATGGGATGTTTTGTTTGAATTTTGAAGGCAGCCACAAAGAGAAGCTTTATTTTAAAATAATATCTTAAAAATTTTATTTCAAGTCAATTCTTGGAGTTTAAATGGAAAAATTACCAAGTATGTTTATGTTGTTATAGTTAAAGGTTTACAATTAATACAAAATACCTTAAAGTTTTCAATTGACTGTAACACTGACAATTTTGTATATACATAAGAGATACATTTCATTATTTAACTTGTTTTTTTCACTTGAATCTTACTCTCTTTTCTATGCTTGGAATATGTGCTTATGCTGACTATGATTATAAAATTAGTCCGATTAAATATGGCAGAAAATGAAAACAGTCTTTGTAAATCTTACATAAAGACAAAGATAAAATACAACCGCTTAAGTATCCTCTCCTACTCCATGAGTGTTTTTGTAACAAAATTGTGGTTCTATCATTTGGTAGTCTTAAAGCCAATCTTAATCCAACTTCTAGTCCCATTAGCAAGAGTCATATTCACATATATTTTTTCAACAATAGATGGCACTAGCATACAAGTATCTCATGAGTATTCAACCCAACAGAACTGTTACTAGGTGGGAGAGAGATAAAAGATACTCAGGATGCCTGAAGACCAGGAATGCAGTTCGGATGAACACAGATATATCGGGGAGCCACGTGAGATACAAGCAGTTCTTGAGCAGGAAAGCACTTCCAAACATGAACGTAAGTGCCAACACATTTGGGGTAGGCTGGTCTCTTGTTGAGGAGAACAATAAAAACCAGCTCTCTTGGAGAATGTCTAACCAGAAAATCTACCTAATTTCTTAAAATAAATTCTAAAGAATGAAGGAAACCAAGGATTGCATTTGCACACCCACTGCAACCCTAGCAGAAGTAGAAGTATAGAAGAATGTGAAGAAGAAAAAGACGTTCAGAAACGGGATGATGACTGAATGCCATAGGTATTTGGAACTTCAGAAAAAAGTGCTATGGGGCCACCTGGGTGGCTCAGTCGGTTGAGCATCCGACTTCAGCTCAGGTCATGATCTCGCATTTGTGAGTTCGAGCCCCTCGTCGGGCTCTGTGCTGACAGCTCAGAGCCTGGAGCCTGCTTTGGATTCTGTGTCCTCCGCCCTCTCCGCCCCACCCCTGCTTGTGCTCTGTCTCTCTCTGTCTTTCAAAAATGAAAAAACATAAAAAAAATTAAAAAGAAAAAAGTGCTATGTACTCTCTGCCTATTTCTTCCTAAAAAGTATAAAAAGTATGATGACCGCACAGATGTCTAAGAAAATGTCCTCTGGGGAGAAAAATACCAATAAAGGTGATAAATTGATCCTGATTATGATGCAATACTTGTACAGTTGACCTTTGAACTATGCAGGGGTTAGGGGCACCAGCCCCTGCACAGTCAAAAATCCGTGTATCGTTTTGGATTCCCCCCAAATTTAACTACTAATAGCCTACTTTTGACGAGAAGCCTTATTGATCAACAGTCAACACATATTTTGTATATGTATTATATACTGTATTACAATAAACTAGGGAAAAGAAAATGTTATTAAGAAAAGCATAAGGAAGAAAAAATACATTTACAGTTCTGTACTGTATTTATCGGGAAAAATCCATGTATAAGTGGACCGCAGTTCAAACTCAACTGTAATCACATTACAGTTTTCCATTTGCAAAGCTGGCATACGTGAAACTTTACTTGTATTGAATTCGACTTAAAAACCATTGCAATTTGAGTGTTTGTTCCCAGAATGGTCAAACAAACACTGCTTGCTAAATAAGCTAAACTTAATTTTATACTACCACATAAAAATTAATTGCAATTAAGGCTTTTCTTTAAGTTAAATTCTTTATTAGAATATAAGGGCACAACAATGGGTTTACATATTACCTCTGGGTCTCCTTTTCCTTACTGGTAAAATGTAAGGGCTAGATTATTTTTAATATTCCTCTACTGTTCTATGATATTGCATATAAGAATGATATATGACTTAGAGCAAGATTTAAAGAAATATAAACACCCAAGTTAAAACTAAATATTTATTATTAATGCTTTAATAAAGTTAATACCTTACATTTTTTCCTTATAAGTTGACAAATTTATTTTGAATCTTTCCTAATGTCAAATATCTACAGGCTGTAGCATACATAGTCCAGGTTTTCCTGGATTTCCGTGGTCTTTGGAGTAAAACTATATTGCTTTGAATATATTTGCATTATTTAATATCTTCTGCTAATAAAACTTTTCTCATCTACTTTTCCTGCTTTCCTACTAAAGTCATGAATATGTTTAAAATTATAATTTGTAAAAATACTTAAGATGAACAATTCTCTTAGTAATTCAATAAGTTTGTAACCTACCTTTGACACTCCTCAATGGTGCAAGCTACTTTGGAAGATGAAGCGTTAAAAAGGAAATTAAAAAAGCCAAAAGCACCTGGTGACTCGGTTAAACATCTGACGTTGGCTCAGGTCGTGATCTCATGGTCCATGAGTTCGAGCCCCGCGCGGGGCTCTGTGTTGACAGCTCAGAGCCTGGAGCTTGCTTCGGATTCTGTGTCTCCCTTTCTCTCTCTGCCCCTCCCCCACTCATGCTCTGTGTGTGTGTGTGTGTGTGTGTGTGTGTGTGTCTCAAAAATAAATAAACATTAAAAAAATTATTTAAAAAAAAGCCAAACTCTTGCCACTCATATAACAAATATGGTGGTTTTAAGAACAAGGTCAAGTTCTACTTGTTTGTAAAATCTTTCCTTATATTCCTAGCTACTCAGCTGGACTGTTGTTCTGTAATTGTCATCTTCAAATATGTATCTCTCTGAGTAGATCCTAAGGTAATTAATTGAAACCAAATTATTTTCTTGTGTATTTCACTGATAATTTTCTTTTGCTATTTTCTCTCTCTTTTTTTTCTCCTTGATTTTCTATTTGTCTGATGTCACATATGCTAGACTGATTCTGATCCTGTTTAGAGTTTTTCATGAGTAATTCAGTAGACTTTTGATTCCAATAAAGTTGTGGTTTTCTTCATCATGGGCTTTGCTACCATTACTCCATTTGGTTTCTTCCAGAACTTTATTGTGATTTCTTATCTGCTGATGGACTCTTGGTCTCATTATTATGTAGGTTTACATTTTAGCAGAGTCTCAGAGTGGAGAGAAGGTAAATACGTATGTATTATCTGTCTTCTATGAGTAGAGTTAAAAGTACTTTTATGGTTAATTTGGTTAGGATTTAAAGACATTAACTTAGATCAGTGGTTCTTAAAGTTTAATCTTTGGACCAGCAGCATCAGCATCACCTGGGAGTTGGTTAGAATGCAAAATCTTGGGCCCATCCTAGACCTACTGAATCAGAAACTTCAGGGATGATTCTGAACAACCCATGTTTTGACAAGCCCTCCACATGATTCTGTTGCAAGATAAAGTTTGAGACTACTGATTAAGGGAATCTGACACTTCTTAGGGCACCGTTTCTTTCTTAGCCTCTTTGTTTTTCTATTGAGTTAATTTTGGCTCTCCTTTTTATTACTTTACTTTCTGTTTATCTTTTTTTTTCTTTTTACTAACTTCTTTTTTTCTTTTTTAAAAAAATGTTTATTTTCATTTTGAGAGAGAGTGGATGCATGCGCCCATGTGACGGGCAGAGAGAGGGACAGAGAGAACCCCAAGCTGACTCTGTGTTGCCAGTGCAGAGCCTGACGCAGGGCTCAGTCTCATGAACCGTGAGATCATGACCTGAGCCAAAATCAAGAGTCAGATGCTTAAATGACTGAGCCACCCAGGCACCCCTCTTTTTACTAACTTTTTAAGTATATACTTAGATTTCATCTTTATTTTCTCTCTCTCTCTCTCTCTCTCTCTCTCTCTCTTTTTAATTTTAGAGAGCACATGGGGGAGAGGGGCAGAGGGAGAGAGAGAGAGAAAATCTTAAACATTCTATACGCTCAGCACAAAGCTCAACATAGGGCTCGATCCCATGGCCCTGCGATCATGACTGAACCACCTAGGTGCCCCTCTTTTCTAAATTAGGCATCTAAGTCTTTAAATATTCATGAATTACTGCTTTTGCCATACGCCTACAAGTTTTCGAATGTGGTGTTTCTTTTTTCTTTTAATTTTTAATTTCATTTTATTTTTTATTATTTTTTTTTTTAATGCTTATTTATTTTTGAGAGAGAGAGAGAGAGAGAAACAGCATGAGCAGGGGAGGGGCAGAGAGAGAGAGAGACAGAGAGACAGAGAGACAGAGAGACAGAATCTGAAGCAGGCTCCAGGCTCCAAGCTGTCAGCACAGAGCCCGATGCAGGGCTCGAACTCATGAACTGTGAGATCATGACCTGAGCTCAAGTCGGATGCTTAACCAACTGAGCCACCAGGTGCCCCTCTTTTTTTTTTTTTTTTTTTTTTTAATTTCACCATATTTGGCTTATTTATGTATTTATTTTAAGTAAACTCTACCCCCAATGTGGGGCTCAAATTGAATATTTGTAAATTATTCATTTACAAATATTTAAAATTTTCCACTATGATGTCTTCTTTGACACATTTTGTGAAGTTTTGCTTTAATTTTCAAATATAGGGCCTTTTGTTTATCTTTTTGTTTATGCCTTCTCTTGTGTTTAGAGAGCAAGACTTGTGTGCTATTTCTTTTAAATGTAGAGACTTGCTTTGCATTAATTTTTGTAAATATTCCCTTTGTGCTTGAGAAAAATGTGCATTCTGTAATTATTGGATCTGTTCTAGATATGTCCAGTAAGTCAAGCTTATTTGTTGTGTTTTCAAATTCTTTCAAAGCTGTAGTTGCTATTGCTTTATTGTTTACTTGTCTTATTTCACGTTTGGGAAAAATATGTTGAACTCTTCCAATCAATATACACATCTTACGACAATAATTTGTCACTTACTTCCCGTAGTTCAAGCAGTAGTTGTTTGTTTGTTTTTTAGTTTTGAGGCATATAAGTTGTAGAATTGTAGTAATTTGTTGGTGCACTGACTCTTTTTATCATCATGTAATGATGTATCCTTAATAGTGCTTGTGGTCAGAGAATATCTTTTGTCTGAAATAAATATAGCTACTCTAGCTATCTTTTGCTTATTAGTTTCCTGGAAGTCTTTTTCCATATGTAAAAATGAGGTAAAATTTAGTTTAAAATTTTCCATATCTCTATGTTTTGGTTTTTGTGAATAGCATATGGCTAGGTTTTGCCTGTCTTTTATCTGGCAAGTTTAGTTCACTAGCTTTTCTTGTGATTATAGACATATTTAAATTTGTTTCAATAATCTTACTTGGTGCTGTCTATTTGACTATGTTTTCCTATGTTTTTTTACTTCTTTCTTGCCTTTTAAATACTGATAATTAAAAAAAAAAAGAGGGGCGCCTGGGTGGCTTGGTCGGTTAAGCGTCTGACTTCGGCTCAGGTCATGATCTCACGGTCCGTGAGTTCGAGCCCCGCGTCGGGCTCTGTGCTGACAGCTCAGAGCCTGGAGCCTGCTTCCGATTCTGTGTCTCCCTCTCTCTCTGACCCTCCCCCATTCATGCTCTGTCTCTCTCTGTCTCAAACATAAAATAAACGTTAAAAAAAAAAAATTAAAAAAAAAAGAATACTGGTTGGAAATGATACCTTCAATTTTCATATTTGAACTCTTATGCATACTTATTTATCAACATTTGAAGTTAATATTTTAGCCCTCTTTTGGACAACTTGGGTCCTTGGAACACTTTAGCTCTGATCACTTTGTCCCAATTTTTATCTTGTTTTTATTCAACATTTTATTCTAGCCTTATCTTTCCAAATCAAACATTACTATTGATTCAGAAGATATTCCTGCATTTTAGGCAAGTTATTTGCCCGCTTCTTCCTGCATTTCAGTCCCCCTTTCTGAGATCATTTTCCTTCTCATGAATATATCTTTTGTAAGTTCCTCTAGTGTTGTCTTATGGTCTACATGGATGCTTATTTTAGAAAAGAGGGGCACCTGGGTGGCTCAGCCCATTGAGCGTCTGACTCTTGATTTTGGCTCAGATCATGAACCCAGGGCCATGGGATTGAATGTAGTCTTACGGACTACACTAGGGGAACTTAAAAATACTCAGTTTTTTAATTTATCAGGATTTACATTAAAATGATATCACCTGGAAACACATATAATTTTCCTCCTTCCTTTCCAATTTGGACACCTTTTATTTCTTTTTCTTGCCTAATTGCCCTGGCTAGAATTTCCAGTAGTGTGTAATAGAAGTGGTGAAAGTAGACATGTTCTCCTTGTTCCTAATTTTAGAGGAAAAGCTTCCTAACTTTTACTATTGAGTGTGATGTTTCCCATGGAATTTTCATGTGTGGCCTTACTTATGTTGAGGTAGCTTTCTTCTGTTCCTAGTTTGTTTAATGTTTTTATCGTGAAGGGGCATTGAATTTTGCCAAATCCTTTTTCTATAGCAATTGAAATGATCAGGTGGTTCCTCCCATTTCATTCTATTTTTGTGGCATATCACATTGATAGTTTTCATATACTGAACCATTCTTGAATTCCTTAAATAAATCCCACTTGATCACGGTTCATTATTTATTTATTTATTTATTTACTTACTTACTTACTTACCTACCTACTATTTTTAAAAATATAATTCATTCTCGAATTGACTAACATACGGTGTATAAAGTATGCTCTTGTTTTTTGGGATAGATTCCCATGATTCATCACTTACATACAACACCCAGTGCTCATCTCAAGTGCCCTCCTCAATGCCCATCACCCATTTTCCCCTCTCCCCCACCCCCCATCCACCCTTAGTTTGTTCTCTGTATTTAAGAGTCTCTTAGGGTTTGCCTCCCTCCCTCTCCGTTTGTAACTATTTTTCTCTCTGTCCCTTCCCCCATGGTCTTCTATTAAGTTTCTCAAGATCCACAGTGAGTGAAAACATATGATATCTGTCTTTCTCTGACTGACTTATTTCACTCAACATAATACCTTCCAATTCCATCCACGTTGCTGTAAATGGCATGATTTCATTCTTTCTTGTTGCCAAGTAGTATTCTGTTGTATATATAAACCACATCTTCTTTATCCATTCATCAGTTGATGGACATTTAGGCTCTTGCCATAATTTGGCTATTGTTGAAAGAGCTGCTATAAACATTGGGGAACAAGTGTCCCTATGCATAGCACTCCTGTATCCCCTGGGTCAATTCCTAGCGGTGCTGTTGCTGGGTCATAGGGTAGATCTATTTTTAATTTTTTGGGGACCCTCCACACTGTTTTCCAGAGCGGCTGCACCCGTTCACATTCCCACCAACAGTGCAGGAGGGTTCCTGTTTCTCCACATCCTTGCCAGCATCTGTAGTCTCCTGAATTGTTCATTTTAGCCACTCTGATCGGCGTGAGGTAGTATCTCAGTGTGGTTTTGATTTGTATTTTCCTGATGATGAGTGATGTTGAGCATCGTTTCATGTACCTGTTGGCCATCTGGATGTTTTCTTTGGAAAAGTGTCTTTTCATGTCTTCCCATTTCTTCACTGGATTATTTGTTTTTCGGGCATTGAGTTTGTTAAGTTCTTTATAGATTTTGCATACTAACCCTTTATCTGTATATGTCATTTGCAAATATCTTTTCCCATTCCGTCGGTTGCCTTTTAGTTTTGTTGATTGTTTACTTTGCAGTGCAGAAGTTTTTATCTTGATGAAGTCCCAATAGTTCATTTTTGCTTTTATTTCCCTTGCCTTCAGAGACGTGTTGAGTAAGAAGTTGCTGCAGCTGAGGTCAAAGAGGTTGTTGCCTGCTTTCTCCTCTAGGGTTTTGATGGTTTCCTGTCCCACATTTAGGTCTTTAATCCATTTTGAGTTTATTTTTGTGAATGGTGTAAGAAAGTGGTCCAAGTTCATTCTTCTGCATGTTGCTCTCCAGTTCTCCCAGCACCATTTGCTAAAGAGACTGTCTTTTTTCCATTGGATACTCCTTACTGCTTTGTCAAAGATTAGTTGGCCATACATTTGTGGGTTCAATTCTGCGTTCTCTCTTCTATTCCATTGGTCTATGTGTCTGTTTTTGTGCCAATACCATAGTGTCCTGATGATTACAGCTTTGTAGTAGAGGCTAAAGTCTGAGATTGTGATGCCTCCCGCTTTGGTTTTCTTCCTCAGTATTACTTTGGCTATTCGGGGTCTTTTGTGGTTCCATACAAATTATAGGATTGTTTGTTCTAGCTTTAAGAAGAATGCTGGTGTAATTTTGACTGGGATTGCATTGAATGTGTAGATTGCTTTGGGTAGTATAGAATGTTTTTCCGTTTCTTTGTGTCTTCAATTGTGTTCATAAGTTTTCTGTCGTTTTCAGCATACAGATCTTTTACATCTTTGGTTACGTTTATTCCTAGGTATTTTATGGTACTTGGTGCAATTGTAAATGGGATCAGTTTCTTGATTTCTCTTTCTGTTGCTTCATTATTGGTGTATAGAAATGCAACCAATTTCTGTACGTTGATTTTGTACCCTGCGACGTTGCCTAATTCATGCATCAGTTCTACAGCATTTTGGTGGAGTCTTTAGGGTTTTCCATGTACAGTATCATGTCATCTGCAAAAAGTGAAAGTTTGACTTCTTCTTTGCCAAATTTTATGCCTTTGATTTCCTTTTGTTGTCTGATTGCTGATGCTAGAATTTCCAACACTATGTTAAACAACAGCTGTGAGAGTGGACATCCCTGTCGTGTTGCTGTGATCTCAAGGGGAAAGTTCTCAGTTTTTTCCCAATTGAGGATGATATTAGCTGTGGGCTTTTCATATATGGCTTTTATGATGTTTAAGTATGTTCCTTCTATCCTGCCTTTCTTGAGGATTTTTATTAAGAAAGATGCTGTATTTTGTCAAGTGCTTTTTCTGCATCTATTGACGGGATCATATGGTTCTTATCCTTTTATTACAGTGATGTATCACATTGATTGATTTGCGAATATTGAACCAGCCCTGCAGCCCAGGAATGCATCCCACTTGATCATGGTGAGTAATTCTTTTTATATGCTGTTGAATTCGATTTGCTAGTGTCTTGTTAGGAATTTTTGCATCCACGTTCATCAGGGATATTGGCCTGTAATTCTCCTTTTTTGTGGGGTCTCTGTCTGCTTTGGGAACCAAAGTAATGCTGGCTTCATAGAATGAGTCTGGAAGTTTTCCTTCCCTTTCTATTTTTTGGAACAGCTTGAGAAGGATAGGTATTATCTCTGCTTTAAATGTCTGGTAGAATTCCCCTGGGAAGCCATCTGACCTAGGACTCTTTCTTATTTGTTGGGAGATTTTTGATAACTGATTCAATCTCTTCACTAGTTATGGGTGTGTTCAAATTTTCTGTTTCGTCCTGTCTAAGTTTTGGTGGTGTGTGGGTATCTAGGAGTTTGTCCATTTCTTCCAGGTTGTCCAGTTTGTTGGCATCTAATTTTTCATAGTATTCTCTGATAATTCCTTGTATTTCTGAGAGACTGGTTGTGATAAATCCATTTTTATTCATGATTTTATTATTTGGGTTCTTTCTCTTTTCTTTTTGAGAATTCTGGCTAGGGGCTTATCAATTTTGTTTATTTTTTCAAAAACCACCTGTTAGTTTCATTGATCTGTTCTACTGTTTTTTTTTTTTTTTGGATTCTATATTGTTTATTTCTGCTCTGTTCTTTATTATTTCTCTTCTCCTGCTGGGTTTGGGTTGTCTTTGCTATTCTGCTTCTAGTTCCTTTAGGTGTGCTGTTACATTTTGTACTTGGGATTTTTCATGTTTCTTGAGATACGCCTGGATTGCAACGTATTTTCCTCTTAGGAGTGCCTTTGCTACACCCCAAAGCGTTTGGACTGTTTTGTTTTCATTTTCATTTGTTTCCATATATTTTTTAATTTCTTATTTAATTGCCCGGTTGACCCCTTCGTTTCTTTAAAAAAATTTTTTTTTTAAACATTTTTTCATTTTAGAGAGTGAGAGAGACAGAGCATGAGCGGGGGAGGGGCAGAGAGAGAGGGAGACACAGAATCCGAAGCAGGCTCGAACTCATGAACCGGGAGATCATGACCTGAGCCGAAGTTGAACGCTTAACTGACTGTGCCACCCAAGCACCCCTGATTTATGATTTTTGATTGAGAATTCATATTTAGTCGGTTAATGTGTGGAAACCCTGGGGACCTCAGTTGAGGATATTTGTTTCTTCTTGGAAGATAGGGGTTTCTTTGGACCTTTGTCGAGTCTCTGGCCAAATCCTCATGCCCTTATTTCAACTCCCCTCCCTTCATCCTGGCTAGGTTGATATGTAATATTTACTGCCATGCCACACAGCACTTTACCCACGTTTATAACTCACTGTGTATTTTTCTTCCTTGTAAGTTTATGTTATGAATCAGTTAGAATAGGCTAGGCTACATTGTGTTAAGCAATTCCAAAAATCTCAGTCTTTTGAAACAGCATAAGTTGATCTCTCACCCACAGAGGGACTGATGCAGGTCACAGTACATGTGTCACCAGGGCACCTGTCCTCAGGCAGCCCGGGTTACTTTGTTCTTATGGTCCTGCTGTGTCAGCGTGAGGCCCCTGCTTTCATGATGTAAACGGAAAAGAGAGCAGAGAGAATTTTATATGAAACTTTTATTCTGTCAACTCAAAAGCGACATTTGTCATCCAGCTCATATTTTTGGAGGGAGTTATGTGATTCCCCCAGCCGCAAGGGACCTGGGAAATACGATCTTCCACAGGCCCAAGAAGGAAAGGAGAATCAGATACTGGTAACCCCTGATAATGACTGCCACAGCTTAATTCCCGAGAGCCCCCCAATGTGGCAAAAATGGCTTTTTATGTAGAATTTACTTGTTGCACGTTGAGAGGGCCTTTCATACTGTCTAGACTGCAACTCTGCCGGATGGGAAGCTCCCAGCTCGTTCTTACATGCACCAAGATCTGAGAGCCCGATGACATCTGATGATGTCACAAGTTCTACTACTAAGAGTTTTTAAAAACTCTGACTACTTTTGATGAGGTGAATGAAATAATGAGATAATTGCCTAGTTTTATTTGCCCCAAAGCAAATACTTGTATTCTTGAAATGTAATGAAATAGAATATGAGTTTTGTGGATGTGAGTTTGGATAGAGGCAGCACAGAGTACTATATGAAAATATAAAGGAAGATATTTGAAAAAAATGTAAGTTAAATAGGATTGAGGAAGGTGAATGATTTTTGGAAAACTTTCTAAGGCACATATTACTGTCATTTCACCATGATCCTTTGAAACAGTTGAGCACTTTTGGATTCCTTTCTGGTGAGTATCGATACTCTGTACTCAGATGAAACGATCAATTCTAGAATGTTTAGGATGTGTAACACTAGCGGAATTAGGTCTTTTAAATTCTTATTAGAGTTACTAATTTTATTGCTTCTTTTATTGATAGTTTTCTCTTTAAGATGTTGTTATAATGGGAAAATATGTACACTTTTGTCTCTAGGCTCGGAAATAAGCTGAATTAAGAAGCATAATGAAACATGTCAAGATCAACAATTTTAATTGACACATTTGACTCCAAACTTGAGTGAGATTTACCAGAATGTCTGTATCTAAGTCTAACGTGAATTCCGGAGTTTTGAATAATTACAGTGTGTGCAGCTGGAGGAAACAACTTAAATAGGAAGGAAATCTATTACGTCACAACACTGTTAAGGAGACAAATATAGAATTACTAGTGTTTAAATCTATTTTCAGTAGTTTGAAATTATATGTTGCATGAAAATGCTAAACTCAAAGAAGCTTATTGAGTCTCTAGCTTCTCTGAGCAGCTGCCAATGGCTAATGGTTATAATTATTATTATTATTGGCAATAACAATAATTAATAGTAAAATCTACCTTAAAATGTGATGCTTTTAAAAATAATATTGAAGATGACAAAGGGCATATAAATTTTCCCTAATAAAGTTGAAGATTGTAAAACTACATCATAATGATTATTTCCTCTAAAGCACATTACATTTTAACTGGGATTATTTCCTATAGTCAAGATATTTAAAGAAAACACTTAGGAAAAATACACCAAACTCTTTAGGAATAGAAGTGCCATCTGAATGGAGAAAAAGATATTATCATTCTAATATTTGTAGTAATAACAAGGGAAGAAGACTCATTTGCCCATTATATTCGGTAATATTTGAATGGCGATTTAATTGACCTTATAATTTTAAGATACTCTTTTTTAATGATAAATTTTGGTATGAGATTCTGCAAATTTCTTATATACTAACAAAGAGAACAAGTTTCTTCTTAGAACTTAAGGGTGCTGTGATAATGGTCAACATAACTGATGCCACATGCCTGGCCCCTGACATCACGCTTAACATGTATGGGCTCAGTTAATTTCCCAGCAGCCCAAGGAGGGCGGTCACTCCGTTGACTGCACAGAAGAAGGAGGCTCCGAGATTTGCCTATAGAGAGTCCTATTCCAGTCTTCCTTCTTAACTCTGGTACTGTGCTCCCTCCCGGAGAGAAAGTCAGGGAACCACACTACTAACAAATTGCTTCTTTTAAACCTAACCCTCCTCCTACTATCAGTGGGATAATAGTTGGTTTGTGTACACCCGAGAAAAACAAGACAATATATTGCTAAATAAAACCAGAGTTGTTAAAAGTGAAAGGTGAAATTTGAAATCTCTTTTTCGAATAAAGGACTTATATAATTTTGGATTTGGAAGAAACTTTTAAAATTATTTATTAACTCTTTAATTTTACAAAGGAAATAAAATGAATCCAGAGACTTGACGTTTTTTGTGCTGGATGTAGTGATAGAACCTAGGTCTACTGACTGCTAGATAAGTACTTTCTTCCAGATAAAAATTTTGCTTTTTTAAATTTTTTTTTAAAAACACCATCTTGCTATTAGGCTTTAATAATTTAACATTCTAGATATGACTAGCAAAACCAAAGCCTGCCATGTTAGGTTTAATGTTGGCAATCTTGTTTACTTCTTACCAAATAATCATGAAACTACATTTCCTGCCTTCAACTCTTTCTTTTCTCTTACCTCTTTTTTATTGATTGATTCTTATGTAATGTGCGTCCAGTTTCTGTAGACGAAAGGTGACCAGAAGATGAATCTGCTGCTTTTGACTGGTGATAAAAAACAGTGCTCGGGGCCCCTGGGTGGCTCAGTTGGTTAAGCATCTGACTTTGGCTCAGGTCATGATCTCATGGTCTGTGACTCCGAGCCCCTGGTTGGAAATCTCTGCTTCGGAGATTCTCTATCTCTAGCCCCTGCTTCAGAATCTATCCCTCTCTCTCTGCCCCTCCCCCACGCATGCTTTTTCTCTCTTTCTCTCTGAAAAATAAAATAAATAAACATTAAAAATCATTTAAAAATAGTGAAATAAAAATAAATGCTCTGTGTGTTCATGAAAATATCTTCAGAAAATGTTTCCTCTCGTGGATATCCCATCGGAAGGGAGGGCAGATCAATTCCACAGCTTGTGGCCGCCAACCGAGCGGCAGGGGCAACGATATTTTGGGGGCCAGCCTACACCTCATACCTCCGTGTCTGTCTAATCAGTAGTGGCATCGCTTCTCCGAGCAGTATGGTAAGCAGGTCCTTAAACTGACCAGCGCCCTGCCTTCAGCACCTATTGGACACTGTGATGCGGTATCCCATGGTAGCTACCTTTCTCTAGTACTGATCTAACTCACCCGTGACAGCGATAGCCGTCTTGTGACGAAGAGGTCTGCAGTCATGGAGGCAGTTAATCGCAGTGCACTGTGGGAAAATGCTCAGCTCAGACATTGCTAATGTGTGGACCCATCGTTTCCAGTAGTGTTGGGATTGTGGGGCAGCTAACAGGAACACCAGCAGCCTAGATAGCAGAGGACCGGGAGAAGAGATGGAAACTATGCTTAGGGGGTGCCTCCTCAGTGCCTGGTTTGTGCTAGAGGCTACCTGCATGACCTCGTGCAGTTATTCAACCCAGATGTGTAATCTTCATTTTCTAGAGAGGCCCGTTGCACTCCTGGGAGGTCAGGTAACTTGACCACGGTTGCCCAGCTTATATGGGCACGTTACATTCCCGTGGCCAGCTGTGGGCCTGTTTACACTCGGATCCTTACCATTGTGCTGACCTCGCACACTGCTCCCACGTCAGGCGGCCTCCGCGTTGGCCGGGCTAAAAGACGGCTCCAGTAGGAATCTGGCAGAAAGGGAGAAGCCAGGCATTTCTTTGGTTGCCGTGGCTCTACCCGGTCCACCGTGGGTCCGGCTTCCACCAAGTGACCCTGGGTTGTGATAGCTCGCTTTTCCCTTTAAGTTCAGACTTGTTGCCAATCTCCAGACCACTTCGCTCGGCTCTTCCATGGCCTCTGTTATACCTCTATCCCAGGTGTATTTGACTCTAAAGTTGACATTAGAAAAAAATCTGATCGAAGTCCAAGAGCTGTCACTTTGCCTTCTTTTCTCTAAAATTGAGTTAAAACTTTTGCCTTCTTTATCTCCCAGGATTGTTTGAAGCTCAGATGAGACAGTGTAGGGGAAGGCTTTGCAGTAAAGAGATGTAGTATTATATGTTTCCGTCACTGAAACAGATAGCCTAACAGGCATTGGGCCCCAGACTTTGGCGAAGCCTTTCTGTCTAGAAAAGTCTTCTATCTGGCTGGGGTGTGGGGGTGGGCTTTAAAATTACTGCTGCTTGGGTCCCACCCACATGGACTCTGATTTCAGGTGTCTTGGGAACCTATGTTTTCAAAAATCTCCAGGTGGTTCTAATGTGCAGTCGGGGTGAGAAACACAGCTTTCTATCGGTGGTTCTTGAAGGGTGGGCTTTGGACCGAAAGCATCAGCACCATCTGGAAACCTGTTAGAGCCGCACCTTCTTGGGACCCACCTAGACCTGCTGAGTCAGAGACTCTAGAGTGGGGCCCTCCGGCTACCTGTAAGAAGCCCCCCGGATGAGTCTGGTGCCCACTCAGGTTTGGGTCCAGCAGCATTGGGTGGGCGTGCCGCGCTTCAGTCAAAGAGGTTTAGCTGCCCTGCCTTTTCTCTCTTTTCACCTCTGCTCTCCTGTGGCTGGAAAGGGGGACTTCTTACCGTCCCAACCACGATTCCTTGTGCTTCCTGTGACCGTGTGAGTACTGCTTCTGTGGCTCTCTTGGCTGCGGCTTCAAGCCAGCCACCGTTGGACACGGAAGTGGAATTTATTTATTCAAGCCCTCGTTATTAAGCACACGCTGTGGGCCAGGAACTGTGCAAGGCCCTGAGAGTGCCACAGTCAAAGGAGGGGATGGGCTCCATCCTCAGAGCACCGGCCGTCTGGGGAGAGGCCGCCAAGCAGCTAGCAATGCACATCTGTCGCGAGAAATGCTGCGCGACGGCCCTCGCCCTCGCATGCAAGAATGGCACCGTTATTTCCCTGACGACAGTGATCATAAGATTTATCCGCATCAGGGGTTCTTTTGCACACAATGAAGATAGAATTAATGTAGTGTCTGATAAAGGGAGGGACCAGTTTCGCTAGCTGTGGCTCCAGGATGTCCCGAAAGGGCGGGACCCGCGGGAGTGGCTGTCAGCCGGGCGGCCCAGGCCTTGTCTGAAATCCCCACGGAGGAGGCGCCTAGAAGGCAGACCCTCCTGGAGCTCACCGGGCTAAGGGCCCGCCCAGGTAAGTCCGCCAAGAGGGATTCGGGAGGCAAGGCGTTTGCTTGTCCAGAAAATGACAAGCTGCTGATGCTTCTGCCTGGTAGAATAAGTGTTTGCTCGAGCAAGAATGAGGAAGGGGAACGTGTCTAAAAGTGTATTTAGGATTCGGGACCCTCTCTGATTTGGCGAATAGGTTTTCGAAGTGGAAGGGCTAGCTGTCTCCAGAAGAGGGCGCCTGTATTCTTTGTTACCATTTTCCATCTGGAAGCGACCGTTTATATTTTCATACTGGCACAGAATAAACAGAAGACTGACTTATGTTTTGCTGTTTGCAGAACTGACTTCATGTAATTTTGACAGTTGTACCACATTCCAAACGGTTATAATTTTTTCCACTGGGACTTGGGGATATTAGATTAGGACATCAGAAAACCATGGGAAATGCGTCTCCTAACAGTATTCTTGCACTACATGAGCTCTGTGCTCTTTGGCTTATCTGTAAAAACATCTCCTTCATTAGCGCCTACGAACAAGGCCTGTCAGTAACACACTAGTCTCCAGAGCATGCTTCTGCCTATTTGAAAGAATATTTACGTGACGCGGAAAACAAGTGGTTGATCCATTTAAAACGGCGAAACAATTGGATGGTACATTTTCTTCTTATTCAGACAGTTACAGCACTATGGAGACGTTGCCATTAATAAGTTCAGACGTGAGTAACACGACACTTTGGCAGGTCGCATGCCAGAGTCAGAAAGGGGCCGCCGTGTCAGAGGGGGCCGCGAGCGAGGAGGACACATGTACACAAACACGCAAACTCCGCTCGGTGGCCAAAAAGGGTGAGTGGAGGAATCTGAAAGTAAAAATCTGTGGCTTTTGAATTTAGTGTGAAATTGCAAACAGACGATGCAGTAAGCGGATCAGAGCGCGAGGGAATAGAAGTGAAATTTTGGTGACACTAGATAAAAGCATGTGAAGGGCGGTCCCTGTGGCTCAGGGGTTCTGCTCTGCCTAGAGGGCCGATACGTTGGCACATGGGTGACGGTGCCGTTTTTAAAGCAGATTTGTGCGATTTCCCGCTTTCCTGGGAAGTAATTCTCTCTCTCTCTCTCTCTCTCTCTTCGCTTGCCTGCCCCCACCTTTATACTCCCAAATTAATATGACATGGGGAGAAGGGATGTCCAGGTTGGGCTTTATGTTCACGCGGCTTTCTGCAAAGATAAGAGATGTTAAACCTTCTGGGACTGATGACTTGCCTCACGTGGCTCTGAGATTTGCTCTCCTCGGAAGGTGAAGAAGGGTGGGGAGAAAGGGCGAAACGGCCCTTTCTGTACTGCTTTATTATGTGCAGCGTTTTCTCAAAGTCTTAAGTGTGGGTGAAAGCTCTCAGCCTTTAAATTAACGTGACCCAACGTTCACATGGCCGATGCTGCGGACAGGCCCGCCTGTGAGAAGATTCGGGGTCTGGGCTTGATTTCTGTGGATGTAATCAGCAGAGAGCATGAATGGGAGGAATGATTGGGAAGCTCTGAAAGTTTCTAGTGTGCTCCCTGTTTTGTCATTATCTCGGGGTAATTGGAGTTGAGAGGGTAGGACCTCTAATGAGCGGCTGCTCTCCCCTAATGGACGGGGACTGGAAATTAGTGCGGCTCCTGCTGTTCTACGTGAGTGAACCGTGGCGGCCAGAGCCGCCAGCGGGTCCCTCCAGGAAGTTTAGGCAACTGCCTAATGGTGGCCTCGCTAATGGCAACAATTACAGAATAGCCTTTTCAATGAGACCCGTGTGCATCAGTTAGAGACTAATCTCATTGAGCAGCAACAGGCCTGTGACAATGTCCATTCGGTGACTGGTACTTCAGCATCGCTGGCTAGGAGGGGTTTTCGTGTCTCCCGAGAAAGCCGAAATAGACACGAGGCGACACCAACCTGTGCCCCTTTGCAAGACCAAGATTGCAGCAGCAGGCGAGAAAGCAAGCGCGCCTTCTCCCCGGGGCCGTCTCCTGCCGGGGCGGTAGCCCCCTTTTCTACCCACGGCATCCCACTTAACAAGTACAGAGCCGGGGCCGGCACACGGGCGCCGACCCTCCGCCAGCCGCGGCCTTCGGAGTTACCTGTCACGTCTCGGAGGGAATGGGGGGGGGCACCGAAGGCAGGAGAGGGTTCCCGCGATGAGAATCCGTCAACACGGGTGGATGCCTGTAGCCGGGAACGAGAGCCGGTCGGTGCCGTTTCAAATCACCGGACTCGTTTACTGTCACAGGTTTTAACACCTCCGGTGACAGAACTGGGGCTTCCAGGCCCGGCCGTGGAAGCCACTGTAGTTTAAGGTCACGTGGCTTTACTCAACCTGTGGGAAAGACCGGCCTTGTGCCGTCACGGCAGCCCCGACTTGACCCCAGAAGGGCCTGGACTCCGAGAGAGAGTAAGGAGGCATTGCCTTTTAGGGGCCCTCCCGGGCAGGGTCAGCTCCCCAGCACGAGGGCCTCTTAAACTGTCCATCCCGGGCACCTCTCTGGCCTCACCCTACCCCCATCCCGAGAAGAACCAGTCCCCTTTGAGGCATGAGCGCTCTTTCTCGGAACGATGGGATCCCTTCGTTTTTACGGAATTAGCACGATGGTAAATTTGGCCTAATACGCACACACACACACCACATCTCCTCTATAGAAAGACATAGGTGTTGAATGAGCCGCAAACGTCTTTAAACATAAAACCTACGTAAGGAAAAAATTGAAGACGGCAGTATGTTTACTGCGTGGATTTCAAGATAGGCTAGGTCTTTTTCGTCAGAGTAATTTATCCTGAGCAGAATCGACTGACCCAGATCTGGACGTTTTTGTTTGTGTGTGGGGGGTGGGGAAGGGGAAGCTTCAAATTTGTCTTAGCTTTTTGGAGTCTGCTCCCATAGTATAGCTGCTGACTCATCATCACGGAAGAGTGGAGATGAGAGAAAGTCGCAAATACATTTGGTGGATGGGAGTTTTTAAAAAATGTTCTTGCTGTCATCTTCAGGGTTAAGTGTTGTTCCAGCCGTAGCACGCAGACACAAAAATTGCTCGTAAAATATAATTTCCCTAGAAGATGATCCCTTATCCGCTCAGAATGAGGAGACAGTGCTGAATTCAGCTCACAAGTGGCCAATTTAACTTAACACTATTTGCATGAAAATAATTGCGGGTGCAAGCAGGGAAGGAAGGTTTTGAGCAGTTGGCCTTAGGTGTGCCTGGTCAAGTCCGGTCCTGTAATATCCGTTCTCTGCTTTGGCTTGAGTCATTTCAGGGACTTGTAGCTTTTTTTTTTTTTTTTTTTTTTTTTTTTAAGAGGGAGCACAAGGAAAAATTGCAGACTTCACCTAATTTAAAATAAGAACTTCCTATCGACTGATTTTACTCTTTTCACTGCAGAATTTAGAGAAAGCAAGCAGTTCACAAGGCACCTATTTCTGGTTTGCAATACAGGTTGTGGTTTCCCTCTTATTAAACATTGGCTATATTTTTAAGACACTTTGCCTAAGAGTGGATAAAGTGTTTGCAAAGTAATGGTTGTTGAAAGCGTCCGAAAATCCCCCAGGAACTAATTTGTTGTTGTTTTTATTCTCTAACTAGAATGGGAGTTTGCCTAAGATGTTGGTGATTTCCTGCAGTGATTTCTGAACGAGAAGTAGATTTAAGGTTCGAAGTCACTTTTGTGTGTGATCTCTGGGTTAAGAAGCAAATTCCTCAGTTTGAAGGTTCAAATGTTTTTCTTTGGAGAAATAGAAAAAAAAAAATCCAAGGGACTTGTTAAACATGCTTGTGCCATATCGACTCCATCATAGACTGGAACTTGGCCCACAACAAAGCCTTACGGGTGTGAGGTGCTGGGGGGTTAGGTGTCGTCCTTGGGCCACAGAAACCTCAAGCATGTGGGCAGAATGGTGACCATTGGCAGCCATCAGGCTGTGAAAACAACGTGCTAATTACTGGGGAAAACAAACAGCCAGCAGTTTCTACATACCCATCAGGAGATATGAATAACAGAGTACGTACATTTTTAAATTTAGCGCATTTTTGCTGCTCAATAAATGCATAATAATAATCATCATCACATTTTTATTAGACACTGTGCATTTATGAGCGAGCTTGGTGGTCTCTTTGGGCCTCTGCCAAGGTCTAATGGAGCCTTCATAGCGGTGCAGACTCCTCTTTCAGATTTTCCCCTCCTTTCTGCATAATCTAGGGGATGACAGCAAACCTACCTGGGGTAAAGGGAACGTGAAGGAGGTAGCTTTTACTTTATCTCAGAGTCAATCTACCCTGGCTTTTCCAAGCCAAAGACATTCTTCTAGAAATCACTGTGCTCCGTGACAAAAGTTGAACAGAAGATAATCACTCACAAAGGAAAAGAAAAATGTTAGCATTAGCCTTTTTTCAAAAATTGGTTTCTGACCCAAGTGTCAACGTTCATTGACCTATAATGCTAGACACCCTGCTTCCTTATTAATAATGGCAAAGTTGGGGCTTGGCACAAAAACATCACCTTGCGTTTTAGAAAGCAGAAACGAAGGCAAAGCGAATGCCGTAACATCCCACGTATCGGATCTAATCGGCCTGGGAACATGGAAAGATGGGACGGGGACATGCGTTCAGTCAGTCAACAAATCTCTGTGGAGCACCCAAGATGGCGCAGCCCCTCTTCCTGGGACTTGGACACATTGGTTACCAGGACAAAGGCCCCTGACTTTGCAGGGCTCAACGACTGGGTGGTGTTGAAGAGCATGTCCTACTGAGTAGAAAGTGGCAGTGAAAATCCAAACATCTCGCCTAAGTTTGGACGGTGAGGAAAATGAAAGCGAAGTGAGGGACTCAGGGTCATGGAGCTTGGGAAGACGCAGTTGAAACTAGACTTTCTGATGGGATTCGAGTATAGGAAGAATTGTTATCTTGGAGGGGACGGCGGCCACCTCCAAGGAGGGTGGTACGGAAGGAGCCATGCCAGCTGCTAGGAAAGAAATCCAGACTCGAAGATATGGAAGAATGGCAATGAGGACTGGAATGCAATGCCAAAGAAAGGAAAAACAATGAGATAAGTTACGCGTGGTCTTCCCAGAGCTGGGCATGAACTATCTTTCAGCTTTCTTCCACCTTTAAAAACTCGAAATAGCTGTAAACTTATTTAACGTCAATAAGCAATACATTGTCTAAGGGAGATAAACACAGAATAGTGCACCGTACATGGACCTGTACATTTAGAGAACAAATGTGGATTGTGTCTAACGTGTAGGTAGAGGGTTGGGCTTACACACAGGGAACATTTTTCCTCCATCTGAGGCAACATCTACGTAGGAGGCTGGTTCACCACTTCTAGACACATTTGTATGTGCACCCCACCGCACATGATGCCCCTGTATGTGGCATAGAAATATATATTTCTATGTTGTTTGGGTGTTTTTGCTTGTTTTTGTTTTTAGGTTCCAAGATATATAGTCAACATATCACCCAGAGGAGAACTATTTGACGCGTTCTTGGAGTGATTTCATCTGTTGAATGTTAGGTAGTGACTGAGAGACCAGGTAGGTTTGTCTGGGGGGGGGGGCATAATTAGTAAAGCTTTAGCGCAGGTAAGAGCAGGGCCTAGTGCGGCCATTCTACCTACTTTCCTTCTGCCTTTGCCGTTTCTTGCTACTACTAGATTGGTACCCACCACCGCCTTGTGGTGAGACCCTTGAGGGCAGGGACCGTGTGTCGTGTGGCATTGAATTCCTAGCCTCCAGCACAGGGCTATGCACTTGGTGGGGGCTCAATGCATATTTATTGGCTAGAATTGAACTATTATAAACATACAAGGAAAGCCTCATCAGGGAGCCCGGAATACCAAGAACTAAGTTAAAGGAAACTTGGGGCAGGTCTTCCTGCCCAACCCCAGGGCACAGCTCTCCGTGTCTCAGACACCACTCCCTGCAGTTGGGCAAGGAGGGGTGCCGACTTCAGGGTGGACTGTGTCTAGTTTAAAGGATGCTCACTGTGGCACTGTGAGTGAAAAACTGTTGACAAGTCGCACATCCATCAATAGGAGAAAATTGTTGGATTATGGTATATCGATGCTATGGAAGGTGAAGCGGCCATTGAAAAGGAACCAGGGAAGTCTGCCTGTTCTGACAGAGGAGGATATCAGTGGTAGAGTACTGGTGTTTTTTTTTTTTTTTAATGTTAATGTTAATTTTTTTTAATGTTTACTTATTCTTGAGAGAGAGAGAGACAGAGACAGAGCGCAAGCGGGGACAGGGGGGCAGAGAGGGAGACACAGAATCCAAAGCAGGCTCCAGACTCTGAGCTGTCAGCACAGAGCCCGACGCAGGGCTCAAGCTCATGAACCGTGAGATCATGACCTGAGCCGAAGTTGGATGCTCAACTGACTGACCACCCAGGGCGCCCCCACCACCCCTGCTCTGCCCCCACCCCCCAGAGTATTGGTTTTTGAAAAGCAGTGTGCATGTCATTATGTGTAATTTGTTCCCATTTAAAGAACTACCCCTGTACATATGTGCATATGTATGGGTACTTACAGAAAGCTCTGGAAGGATGTACGCACATCAAATACTAGCGAGTGCCTATGAAGGGATGGGAGAGATTTAAAAATCCATGTACTTCTGAACTGTCTGAATGTTTTACAGCAAACTTGTATTATGTATGCAATAACATATATATGTTATTTCTCTCTATATTTTTATAGATATATATTTATATATACAGATATTATAGATATATATTTTCTCTCTCTCTCTATATATATATGGAAAAGAAGAGTTTCTCTCCTTTGTGAGAATTGGTTTGTTGTAGTAGCCTAGAATTAATGTATAAATAAGTATATATTAAATAGTTGTTATTTAACTAATTTACTATTGGTTGAGTGATTGATTCTTGGCTAAATAAAGTGGAACAATTCTCACGAAGGAAAGAGACCATCGTTGACTCGCAAGAAGGTCTTATTTTTCATGACTGAAAGTCCTATCTTTTGGTTGGGCTTGTATTTTAGTGATGAGTTAGGGGCAGTGTCCCTTGAGAACATAGGTCCCCAAATTGTAGGCAAAAAAAAAAAAAAAAATCATAATTTCATGTCTGATACTTTTTTTTTTTTTTTTTTGCTCTCTTGCTTTGGACATGTCTACATAAAGGAAGCCAAAAGTTAAAGTAAAACTCTAGATTAGCATTGTCGCCAGAAGGGGAGGGAAATTAGCAGAGAGTCCAAGATGAGTCCCAAGCGGCTATGTTTTTATGTTCCTCCACACATAATTCTGAGGCATAGCCAGGACTGAGACCTACCCCTGGGGTTTCTTTGATACTAACCATACTCTACGGACTACAAGGCAATCTCTCCAATGTACTCTTGACATCAGCAAAAAACAGGAGTAGTGAAACATGATTTGTGCCAACATAAGTTTGCACGTTTCCCATTTGTTTGTGGTCAGCATCGAATCCCAGTCCGATATTTATAGGCTTATTATTTTAAAGTATCCCACATCAAGGCTCTGTCAAACACTCAAGACAAATCTAAATCAACGTCTTGCTTTTCTTTGTCACTATTGGGGGGACTTGGGGATAATCACAAAGTTTCCTTCCAATTATGTGATTCCACTGTATGGCTCTGATAAGTCGGTACTTGAGTATACTAAATAGATTTGAATCTTTAGGCCTGGACGAGTTATATCTCAAGGTACTGTAATAATTCATGTATATAATGGCCGAGCCTGGCCAATGGTATTTATGAAACTTTTCCGTGACTCTAAACAGTCTCTACCACACTAGAAAAATAACGGTTTTATCTATTACCATGGGGCTGAATTATTCTATTTAACTAGAATTCTTATTATTGATGTTAAGTTGCTACTAATTAAAAAAACTTTTTTGAGTGTAGTTGACACACAATGTGACATTAGTTTAAGGGGTACAACATAGTGATTCAACAGTTCTGTGCGGTATACTGTGCTCACTTACGTGTAGCTGCCATCTGTCACCACACAGCACTGTCACAATATCATCGACTATGTTCCCTATGCCGTGCCTTTTGTTCTTGGATCTCCCGCCAATCTCCTTCACCCATGTTGCCCAACCCTGTACCGCCTTCCCTCTGGCAAACATCAGTTTACTCTCTGATTTCTGCTTTTTGTTTATTCATTTGTTTTGTTTTTTAGATTCTACACACGAGTGAAAGTATACAGTATTTGTCTTTCTCTGTCTGCCTTGTTTCACTTAGCATGACACTCTCTTGGTCCATCCGTCCATCTGTGTTGTTGCAAATGGCAATATCTCCTCTTTTTTATGGTGAAGTAATATTCCATTGTGTATATATATATATACACACCACATCTTCTTTGTCCATTTATTCTTGGAAAGACACTTGGGTTGTTTCCATATCTTGGATATTGTAAGTTATTTATAATTTTTCCCCCTTTTCCAGGTGTCTTTTTTTTTTTCTCCTGAATGGCCATAGTGATTAATTTTATGTGTCAATTTATGTCGGGTATTTGGTGAAACGTTATTCTAGGTGTTTCTGCGAGGGTATTTTTGGATGAGGTTAACATTTATATCGGTAGACTGAGTTGAAGCAGACTGCCCTCCATAAACGTGAGTGGGCCTCAGCCAATCAGTGTATAGCCTGCGTAGAACAAAGGCTGACCTTCTCCGAGTAAGAAAGAATCTTTCAGCCAGACGACAGCCTTTGAACTAGGCACTGCCTCTTCCACTTGGCAGCTTCCAGCCGTTAGACGTGAACTGCAATGTCAGCTCTGCAGGTTTCGGACTTGACCAGCATCTGTAATCACATAAGTCAGTTCCTTATAATAAGTCTCTTCGTGTAATCTGTCTCTATATAATAATCTTCATACATATGTAATCTTTATATATAAAGTCTAATAATATTCTATGTAGTAAATATCTCTCTATGTATATGCATATGTAGAACCCTGACTAATACAATGGATGATAAAAACCACACAATTTTCATTGTATTTTCAACCTTTCTTTTTTTTTTTTTTTTTAGTGATAAATATATTGGATTGTTAGCAGAAAAATATATGTTGTGTTACTTATGAATTACATTCATGGGGCATGAGGGTGCTATAGTTATAGGTTAAAAAAAACTTCCTCTTATTTTACTTTTGAGATGAAATAGATTTTGAATAGATTTTGAATACAAGTTCAATTAAACGGTAAATGAAAAGAACGCTGGTGCAATTTTGATTGGGATTGCACTGAATGTGTAGATTGCTTTGGGTAGTCTTGCCATTTTAACAATATTTGTTCTTTCAATCCATGAGCATAGAATGTTTTTCCATTTCTTTGTGTCTTCTTCGATTTATTTTAATCGCTTCTCGGCCTTTTGGCTAAGATCAAGTGCAATTTCTTTCATAAGTTTTCTATAGTTTTCAGCATACAGATCTTTTACATATTTGATTAGGTTTATTCCTAAAATTTATATGGAGCCACGAAAGACCCCGAGTAGCCAAAGTAATGTTGAAAAAAAAAACCAAAGCGGAGGCATCAGCATCCTGGACTTCAGCCTCTGCTACAAAGCTATAATCCTCAAGACAGTATGGTACTGGCACAAGAACAGACATATAGACCAATGGAATAGAATACAGAACCCAGAACTGGATGTATGAAATGTATGGCCAACTAATCTTTAACAAAGCAGCAAAGAGTATCCAATGGAAAAAAGACAGTCTCTTCAGCAAATGGTGCTGGGAGGACTGAACAGCAACACGCAGAAGAATGAAACTAGACCACTTTCTTACACCATACACAAAAATAAACTCAAAATGCATGGAAGACCTAAATGCGAGACAGGAAACCGTCAAAACCCTAGAGGAGAAAGCAGGCAACAACCTCTTTGCCCTCAGCTGCAGCAACTTCTTACTCAACACGTCTCTGAAGGCAAGGGAAATAAAAGCAAAAATGAACTATTGGGACTTCATCAAGATAAAAACTTCTGCACTGCAAAGTAAACAATCAACAAAACTAAAAGGCAACCGACAGAATGGGAAGATATTTGCAAATGACATATACAGATAAAGGGTTAGTATGCGAAATCTATAAAGAACTTACCAAACTCAACATCCAAAAAACAAATAATCCAGTGAAGAAATGGGCAGGAGACATGAAAAGACACTTTTCCAAAGAAGACATCCAGATGGCCAACAGGTACATGAAACGATGCTCAACGTCACTCCTCATCAGGGAAATACGAATCAAAGCCACACTGAGATACGACCTCACACTGGTCGGAGTAGCTAAAATGAACAACTCAGGAGACTCCAGATGCTGGCGAGGATGTGGAGGAACAGGAACCCTCTTGCACTGTTGGTGGGAATGCAAAGTGGTGCAGCCACTCTGGAAAACAGTGTGGAGGTTCCTCAAAAAGCTCAAAATAGAACTACCCTATGACCCAGCTAGAAATTTACCCAAGGGATGCAGGCGTGCTGATTCATAGGGGCACATGTACCCCAATGTTTATGGCAGCACTTTCAACAATAGCCAAATATGGAAAGAGCCCAAATGTCCATCAACTGGTGAATGGATACAGAAGATGTGGTTTATATATACAATGAAATAATACTTGGCAATGAGAAAGAATGAAATCCTGCCATTTGCAACAACATGGATGGAACTGGAGGGTATTATGCTGAGTGAAATAGGTCAGTCAGAGAAAGATAGGTATCATATGTTTTCACTCATACGAGGAACTTGACAGAAGACCATGGGGAAAGGGAAGGGGAAAAAAATAGTTTCAAACAGAGAGGGAAGCAAACCCATGAGATTGAAATACAGAGAACAATTGAGGGTTGATGGGGAGACGATGGAGGGGGGAAAATGGGTGACCGGCATTGAGGGAGGCACTTGGGATGAGCACTGATGAGTATGTAAGCGATGAGTCATGGGAATCTACCCCTGAAACCAAGAACACACTGTATACACTGTATGTTAGCTAACTTGACAATAAATTATATAGATAAATAAATAAATAAATAGAAATAAAAAAATAGTGAATGAAAATTGAATAAATCACTTGAAATATGTTATTTAAATATTTAATATTTAAATTAAATATTTAAATAAATGTGTTATTTAAAAAATAATGTAAATTATGTTTCATGATAAACTAAACCATACATACTACTATATTTAAAGTTGTAATGGTTTAGAGATTTATTTTTTTTTATTTTTTTTTATAAAATTTTTTTTTAATGTTTTATTTATTTTTGAGACAGAGAAAAACAGAGCATGAGCAGGAGAGGGGCAGAGAGAGAAGGAGACACGGAATCTGAAGCAGGCTCCAGGCTCTAAGCTGTCAGCACAGAGCCCGACGCAGGGTTCAAACTCATGAACTGCAAGATTGTGACCTGAGCCGAAGTCGGATGCTCAACCGACTGAGCCACCCAGGTGCCCCTAGAGATTTTTTTTTTAAATTTTTTTTTTTAACGTTTTATTTTATTTTTGAGACAGAGAGAGACAGAGCATGAACGGGGGAGGGTCAGAGAGAGAGGGAGACACAGAATCTGAAACAGGCTCTAGGCTCTGAGCTGTCAGCACAGAGCCCGACGCGGGGCTCGAACTCACGGACCGCGAGATCATGACCTGAGCCGAAGTCGGACGCCCAACCGACTGAGCCACCCAGGCGCCCCGAGATTTTTATTTTTAAGTTATCTCTATACTCAGCGTGTGGCTGAAACCCATGACCCTGAGATCAAGAGTTTTGTGTTCTACAGACTGAGCCAGCCAGCCGCCTCTAAAGTTTTAATAGTTTAACTACAATCAGTAACTTTCACTGACTCAGAACATTAATATTTTCAGCCACTTTAAAAGTGAACATATTTTATTCATTTTACCCTTCCAAAAATCACCAAAAATTCTGACATGATTTTAAAGTAATTTCAGCCAAGTTCGGAAACTAAAGATTAAGGGAATTTAACAAGCTTATTTTGTCCATAGACCTAGTGTTTGAGGAACTTGATCAGAATTTGTGGCAGAACTCATACCAGTATCGTCTAGACCAGGGTTTCTTAATCTTCGCACTATTGACATCTGGGGATGGATCATTCTTCGTTGTGGTATCCTGTCTTGTGCACTGTAGAATGTTCAGTAGCACCCCGGCCTCTACCGTGTAACCTCAAGTGTAGCCACCAAAAATGTGTCCAGAGAATGTCAGAAAGCCCCTTGGGTGGGGGTGGGGGGTGCAAAACCACCCCAGCTGAGAACCCCTGGTGTAGACACATATGGCATGAGGAAGGCTAGTCGCATAAATAAGGGACCATAGGCTAAAATAAATTTAAATAAGAGATCGTCTAATGAAAATAAAGTTTGATAAAGAAAAACAGTCGAAAACCTTTGGAGCCTGCAGTGTGGGAGTGATAGCTCTTCTCCACCTTTGGCCTCCTCACGGTTGACATTGTGGTTCACAGGGAGCGGATTTTGCTTTTCACCGATTTTTGCAGCGCCTCGCTACCTTGGTCGTCACCAAATTTAAAACAACCACCTACCTGAAGTAAGAATATGTCAAGTGTAAAGGTCCCAATCGACCAAGCGTTGTGTTAAGCAGGCCTTGGAAGGAAGACAGGGCATTATTTCCTAAGAGTTCTGTGTTTGGTGAGGTCTGAAATGAGCTGAGAAAGTAGTCCCGTTAACTAAATTAGCATGGCTGGGAGAGAATATTGAGAGGCTCTGAGGGTCAGTTTGATGTGTCCAGTTGGCGAGGCTATAGTCCCCAGTTATTTAATCAAACGCTTGTCTAGGTGTTGCTCTGAGGTATTTCATACACGTGGCTAACACGTATAATCAGCTGACTCGAAGTAAAGATTATCCTGAATAATATGGGTGGGCCTGCGCCCATCAGTTGAAAGCCTTTAACGACATTAACTGAGGTTTCCCTGGGGTGGGAAACCTTTCGCCTGTCCACAGCGGCTTCAGCTTTTGCTCCCCAGTTTCTGGCTTGCAGGCCTGCCCCACAGGTTTTGAACTCGCCTTGCCGGCCTTCACGGTTGTTGGAATATGTATCCCTCCCTCCCCCTCCCTCTCTCGCTCCCTCCTCTGTTTCCCCTTAAGCCTTAATGCTCAAGCTGACTTACAACAGAAGAACAACGCCGTTTATTATCCAGGGACAGAAGGAAGACAGGCCTCCATCTCATGGATTCTGTCTCCTTCTGGAGTCTGGCACGTGGTGCTCAATAAATGATGAGTTGGATGCAGCACGTCATACTAGCAATGGCTACAAACACCTCTGGAGCATCTACACTTTAGATGTCTTTGCCAGGAAGTGGGGAATTTCTGTGAAAAAGGCACCGTCTGGCTTTCAAAAAAAAAAAAGCATTCTCATATAAGTCACGTTAAACACACTGTTGAAAATGTGGAAAACGGAAGGCACACACACTCACGTTCGCGATCAGAACGTGACTCGGGTCGGCTTTCGGCGCATTTCCTGGAGGCTCCTCTCCTCCTGAACCCCCACCCCGTGCAGATGTTTTTGTGCAGAGGCAGTCACGCTGTGTTTAAAATTTCTCCCAGCTTCCTCTCTTGATACGACTTCATCTTCATAAACCTCATTTTCCCTTTGTTTATTTAGTTTTCTGTTGAAAAAAGCAAAACCGATGAGCGCTCATTAATAGGATGGAACTTTGTGGGGCCCTTTCAGATGCGCGGCCTTTTCCACGGGCTCTCTTTTTATCCTGCAAACAAGCATACGGCGAGTATTTTCATCCCCGGGCTACAGATGAGGAAACTGGCCTGGGAGTCCCTGAAGAGCTCGTGCAGTCTGCCCGATGGCAGGCCTTCGGAAAAATACGCTCCTTCCCCTCTGCCATGCAGTCGTGTTTTGCTTGCTTTATGCCATCTTCTCTTTCGTGGCTAACGGCATTGATGGGTTGAGAGAGCACTCCTGTTCATCTTGTTCTGTGAGAAAGAACGTGCGAAGACTCAGTAGCTCGTTCCATATTGTATCGTATGGCGTCAGTATTTTCCCGCAACTTGACAAAGTGAAGCGTGCCTTTTTTCTTTAGGTGTGTGACGATTCCTGTTTTACTTCAATTTCTGTTTTCAAATTTAGGTCACATCCCAATGATGTTTACTGAGGAAAAGTGAACTCTGGAGAGCCACGGTTTGGGGCTCTGGGTGAGTCGCTGGTAACCATCCCACTCGAAATCCACGTAATCGGATACATACTTAAGACGGACAGACCAAAGTGCCACATCATCATCCAAGTCCACTGGAAGGACGCAAAGTAAAATGAATAACTGAGTGCATGAATAAGTACAATTCAGCTACGATTAAAGAAATGCTCAGAGATTAAGAAGGAGCACAGCGAGCTGAATCTCTTTTTCACGTGAAGAGGTAACTCCGAGTACAGCATTCTCTCCATTGGGGGTATACTCAGAAATACTAAGGACCTTCTGCTGTTTTGCCGTGTACTGAAGCAAATCGTGCCACATTAGAATAAACGATTCCCTTACATTAAATATATTACATGAAAAAAATAAATAAACAATTCCCAAATATGGCTGATTAAAATCGCGTGTGATCACATTACAGCACGAAAACATGACTTTACTTCCTTTGCCCTCAAGGAGCTCACGTGTACTGCGAATAATAATGCTCCCCCCCCCAGCATTTACTGTCTGTGGTGATGTCGTGTGCTGAGCGTGGCTCTAGTTTTCACTTTTCTTTGAACCCACGCTGTGTAACTATTCTTGAGTCTCGTACACAAGCTGATATCAACTGTGCTTCTTCTGGGTTTGACCAGTTTATGACCAAGACTTGCTCTCCTCCCCTCTCCGATTTCTAAAAGAATTGCACTGATGCTGGGAGAGGATTTCTGACCATAGGGACTTCCCGAATCTCCTCCAGAGAACACCACGTAAGTGTTGCCGGCTCAGCTTAATAGCAGCTACTCTGCCACAGCGACAGGGGCTTTGTCGAATTGCAGAAGCTATCTAGAAGGTACTTAAAGATGGTGTACATTCCACCTCTTTGAAAGGTCAGCTTGGGAAACCTGTCTAGAGAGACAGTAAGGATAAACGTATCCTCCCAGCTCTGTAATATCGAGAAGCCAGCATGGTTCTCTAGAGGTAAGTTTACATACCAGCATAATTCATGAAATTAATGTGCCGGGAGGTTCATAAAGGGTACAGTTTTACTGCTGTGTGTGTGTCTCCTTAGAAAATTTTGGGATGTTACCATTATTCTTTAAATTAATTTATTTAAATTCAAGTGAGTTAACATACAGTGTAGTCTTGGCTTCAGGAGTAGAACCCGGTGATTCATCTCTTACACACGACACCCAGTGCTCATCCCAACACGTGTCCTCCTTAGTGCCCACCACCCTTTTAGCCCGGCCCCCCACCCACCTCCCCTCCAGCAACCCCTCAGTTTGTTCTCTGTATTTAAGAGTCTCTTATGGTTTGTCCCCCTCTCTGTTTTCTATTTGTTTGTGTGTTTTTTTGTTTTTTGTTTTGATTTTGCATTTCTTCCCATCAGTAACCCGGTGGAAAAATGCTGTCTGAGGTGAATGTTTCCTAAGTGCTGTAAACCCGCCTTTATGAAGATCTCAGGTGATTCACCAATAACCTGAGATCAGCCTGAATCTGCGTGCATTCAAGCATTCTTGTAAGCGGAGACTAACAAGCGTGAGTCAGTTGTTGGAGACTGTGCTGTGTAGCCTGGCAAATAAGCTCCCATTTGTTTTCATGTCCTTCATACAGAGGGACTGCAGACAAGCCAGGTCTCAGAAGAACGGAGGAGAACCCTCCTCCCTTCCCCGTGGGCGGTTGTGCCCAACGGGTGTGGCTTCACAGATGTCCCGCCGAGTCGGGTACCCTAGTTTACCCTACGCCACGGACCTGGTAAACGTTGGGATAGTGGATGTGTCACACCCTCGAAAACTACAAAACATGACATATAAGGTAGAATCCTTATCGTAATAATCCTGTCATCTTCAGAAATAAAATGTGAAACTTCTACTTGTGGATACTGTGCAGTCAGCTGAGGCCGGCCAGTAACTCTACTGTAACGACTAGGAAAAACCAGAGAAATTACACAAATGAGATCTGGAAAGGCGCCCCTGGGTTGTGGAAGAAATGAGTAGTAGAGGAACTAAGATCACAGAGAGAGAGAAATTGTTTGCAGGTAAGCTGCAGACGCACAGATGTTTTTGGCCCTGGTGACATTTATTGATTCTGGGCACAGGTTGAGGATCAGGCGTGGCTCGGGCAGAGGGTCCTTGTAAAGGTAAGAGAAACCAACAAAGCTCTAACCAACTGGGGGCCTAGTGTGAAAATATTACAAACTTGAGGGGCTTCACCCTCAAAGCTGGTTTTCTCCACAAGACGTTTGCTGAGTTCTCAGGGTTCATAGGATGCGGGGAAGTGAAGCTGAAAGTTTCTAAGGGGCAAATGAAACCTCCCACAGGCTTATGTTCTTAAAAAGCAAGATGCCTCTGGGGGATCGGGCCCGCTTCAAGCACATGGCTGTTTCCTCCTGGCCTTAAGGCATTTGCCAGATTTTGGGATTCCTGGGTTAAGCGTCGGACTTCAGCTCAGGTCATGATCTCACGGTTCGTGAGTTAGGGCCCCACTTCGGGCTCTGTGTTGACAGCTCGGAGCCTGGAGCCTGTTTCCGATTCGGTGTTTCCCTCTCTCTCTGCACCCCCCCCCCCCCAAATAAACATAAAAAAAAAAGACTTTTGCCAGATTTTGAAGCTTTGTAAGGGTGAGGAACCTGGAAAGTTGGTTTGAAAATGTCTGACCTCTTCTAGAGTTGAGGAAACAGACACCCCCTGGGCTCTCCATCAGAAGTAGGGAGGGCTATACTCAAGGAACTGGGTGAGCCAAAGACCTGTAGAGTCTTACTAAAACTGCAACCCAACCCCAGCCCAGTTCAATTATTGATTGGATTCACATGATCAGCCACTCATATCTAAGAAGAAAAGGGACACGCTCTCTAGTGGAATATAGCATCAGCAGGAACTTACATATTTCTAAATAGCTGCCATACAATCAATAATATCTAGACATGCATGGATATAAATTAATATAGGCTGTACAAAAGTAAACATTTTCTAGATGTTTTCTCCCACTCTAAAGAGATTTTGATGTAAATAGAAAAGCAGCTATTTATTTATTTTTAAGTCAGTTTTTTTTTAAGTTTATTTATTTTGAGAGAGACAGAGCGAGTGAGGGAGGAGCAGAGAGAGGGAGAGAGAGAGAGAGAGAGAGAATCCCAAACAGGCTCTGAGCACAGAGTCAGACTTGGGGCTCAAACTCATGAAACTGTGAGATCATGAACTGAGCTGAAACCAAGAGTCAGCTTCTTAACTGACTGAGCCACCCAGGTGCCCCAGAAAAGCAACTCTTTAATAAAAGTATGACGTTGATGTTAGTAGGTAGATAATTGGAATGAGATGCCTATTCTTTTTCACTCATCCTTTACCTCATTTGATATATGACTTCCAGAAATGTCAGTCACACCTCTGATATTATTTTATGCTTCTTAATGTAACTTACATTTTATACTTTTTCTGTTCTTCCTATGTCTTATGTTTTTAGGTACTTATTAAATATTAGAAACTTGGCAATTAAAAAGCATCAAACTATAAGAAATGAAGTAGATAGATGTGCCGTTAAATTTAGCATTCTTATTAATGATAACCAAAGGCAGAGTTAGGAAAAAAAATGGAGAAGAGAATATAGACAGATAACTCAGTGGGAATCTGGTTACAAATTAATCTTAAACTGCAAAGAATTAGGAGTGGAGAACGCAGACTTTTGCGTTGGAAGGTCCGTGTTAGGATCCTGCTTCATCGCTGTTCAGCTGTGTGACTTCAGGCAAGTGTCTTGACCCCTCTAAGTCTTAGTTTCTTCAACCCTAACAAGCAGAGGTAATAATGTCGAATTTGTAGTGTAATGAAGTTTTAAATGAAATAGGGCAAGTGAAATTCTTGGCGTGTATTGAGTGATAACTATTATTGTTGCTGTTGTTACTTTTACCCCATCCATATTCTAAAAGTGGGGGTGGGGGGAAGTAGAGAAAGAGGCAAGAAAAAGAGTTAAAATGAGTTATGCTGGAGTGACCAAAAGGAAAGTGGAGAGGCATGGGAATGGAGAGGCAAACAAGGAGGGGAGGTTACGGTAGGAAGTTGGGCAGCTTTGCAGGCCATGAGAATGAACTCGGAGTGGAAGGTGGGACATTTTGAACCGGCGATGTGATCTAATATTGGGACAATTACAAGTGAAGAAAGTCCTAGGACTTTGCCGGTCACATTTTATGATAGGAGAAATCAGGAGAGGCAGAAAGGTAAAAGGAACCGGGAAAGTGCTGAACACTGCTAAGGACACACAAGAATTATCCTGAAAGAGACGGAAAGGAGCAGCATCTGGAGATTGACTCTATTACATTTTCAGAGATGTGTTATTTCACGAACCTGGGTCGTGTGCAGAAAAGTCTTCCCTGATCACATTTTCTGCAGCTCCTCCCAAGACCAGGTGCTGTACTTCCATTCCTTCCAAAGAGGAATATGTAATTACGTAAAAAAGTTAAGCCGTGCTTATGTTTTTGTAAAGAAACGCTACATTCGTGTGGTTCAAGATGGTAAGAAAGTGTATGCAGTGAAAATTCTCCCTCCTATTCATTGTCCCCTAGGTATATGATTTTCAGCAGACAAGCAAAGCTATTGTCTTTGTTTCTTCTATATATTTCTAGAGATATTATTTACATGTATTAATATAAAGGTTTTCCTTTAGGACATAAATGATGCCATAACACATATACTGTTCTGGACTGTGTTTTTCTCTTCAACAGTATTCTTTGGAGTTTAGTCCATGGTAGTATACAAAAACCTTCCCTATTTTTTTTTTTCCTTTACCAAGCTGCTTGAGATTCTATTTTATGGAATTATTTTTGAAAAAAAAAATTTTTGATGTTTATTTATTTTTGACAGAGACAGAGACAGAGACAGAGACAGAGCATGAGCGGGGGAAGGGCAGAAAGAGAGGGAGACACAGAATCGGAAGCAGGCCCCAGGCTCTGAGCTGTCAGCACAGAGCCCGACGCAGGGCTCGAACTCACAGACTGAGAGATCATGACCTGAGCCGAAGTCGGACGCTCAACCGACTGAACCACCCAAGCGCCCCTATGGAATTATTTTAATTCGTGTAACCAGTCATTCATTTTTTAAACTTTATTTATTTTGAGAGAGAGAGTGTGCACGCATGCTTATGAGTCGGGGAGAGAGTGGCGCAGAGCCCCACGTGGGGCTCAGTCTCACGTACCCTGAGATCATGACCTGAGCCAAAACCAAGAATCAGACACCCAACTGACTGAGACACCCAGATGCGCCATAACCTGTTCCTGATGGACACATGAACTGTTTCCAGTCTTTTGCGACTACAAAGAGCGCTACAGTGAGGAATCTTCTGCACACAGGATTTTGTACATGTGTATATAGATACTGAAGATAAATTTCCAGAAGAGAGATTGTTGAGTCAAAGGATCTGTGCAGTTGTGATATACAAGTAGATATTATCAAAGGTGCCCTTCCTCAAGGCTGTGACAACTTCATCTCCACAGTGATATATGAGAGCATCTGAATTCCCCAAACTCTTAACACAGTATTTTATATCATTTTTTAAATAGTTGTCGAATTATAGCAAAAATGGTATATCTGCAGTTTTATTTTACATTTCTTTTATTATAAATGGAATTGAAACTATTTACTAATGTTTAAGAAGCATTTGTATTTTCTGTAAACTATTCTATCGTATTTTTCTTTTGTCCCCCCACACTTTAAATATGTCATTCCACTCCTCTTGCTTGCATGGTTTCTGAGGAAAAGTCCAATGTGATTCTTTTCTTTGTTCCTCTATAGGGAGGATTCCCCGCCCCCCCTCTGGTCTTTTTCGAGATTTTCTCTTTGTCTTTGTCTACACTGTGGACATGGATATATGTTGAGCGTGAGGTACGCTGTACATTGTTTTGGGTTTGTCCTACTTACTGTTCTCTGACCTTCCTAGATCCGTGGCTTAGAGTCTGTCATTAATTTTGGAAATTTCTTAAATGTTATCTCTTCAAATATTTCTTCTGTGTTTCTCTCTTTTTTCTCCTTCTAGTGTTCCCATTACATGTGGGATACTTCCCTTGTCGTTTTCCCACAGTTCCTGGATATTCTGTTCCGTTGTTTTCTTTCTTTTATCTCCGCGTTTCAGTTTGAGAAGTTGCTATTGACATGTATTCTGAGCTCACTGGCTCCTTCCCTGACTGTGTTCAGTGCCCTGCTGAACCCATCAAAGGCCCCCTTCATTTCCGTCGCAGTGTTTCGGATTTCTCGCACTTCCCGTAGACTCTTCCCTTTACCTTTCTCTTTTCTGCTGTCATCACCTATTGGTTCTTGCATGTTATCCACTTTTTCCATTAGAGAGCTTAACCCATTAATGATGTTTTTTTCAAAAAAATGTGTAACGTTTATTTGTGAGAGACAGAGCACAAGCGAGGGAGGGGCAGAGGGAGAGGGAGACACAGAATCCAAAGCAGGCTCCGGGCTCTGAGCTGTCAGCACAGAGGCCAGTGTGGGGCTCAAACCCACGAACCTGTGAAGATCATGACTTGAGCCAAAGACGGATGCTTAACTGACTGAACCACCAGGCGCCCCTAGTGATGGTTGTTTCAAATTCCGGGTGTGATAATTCCAAAACTTCTAACTCTTACTTTGTCTTTGTACACTGTGCTTTTTTTTTTTTTTTAACCTTTTAACCTTTTTGTGGAAGGCTGGATATGATGTATTGGGTAAAAATTACTTAGGTAGACAAGCCTTTTGTGTGAGATTTTATATTTATCTGGCTAAGAGTTAGGCTGTTTTTACTGTTTGCAGTTGCTGTGGGGTCAGGGACTAAAATTTCTTCCGGTGTCTTTTTCATCTCCCTTGTTTTATCTGGGAGGCTTCGTAAATAAGGTCTGAGTCTTGCAGTTCTTGTGGCTCTAATAATCCCTGTATTATGCTGGAGCCCTCTGGATGTTGTGGTAAGAGGTAGAGGCAGGGGAAGTGTTCTCTAGTCCTATGACGAGGTCTCAGTCTTTTAGGAATCCCGAACTGGGTATTTCCTTTTCCCCACAGTGAGGTCTAGAGGGGGCTGGAGGGAATGATGACTTCCCCGTCTTTACATGTCAGACTAGAAAACAGAAGTCCTATTTTTCTTATTGATTTATAGGAGCTCTTTATATATTAGGGAAATGAGTTCTTTATCTTGATATGAGATGGACATTTTTTCCATTTTGTCATTTATCTTCTGAATTTGTGTTTTCCCTCCCTGCAGTTAAACATTGTTTTGTCTGTGGTAGAATTTGTCATCATTCCCTTTCGGGCATTTGGATTCTGTGATACAATTAGTAAGAACTTCACTACTGAGATGATAAAGGAATTCTTCCATTGTTTCTTTTACTATTTGTTATGGTTTTATTTTTTAATATTGAAATATTTGCTCCATTTAGGTTTTATCCTCACGTAAAGTGTGAGGAATAGATATTACTTATTTTTTCCCAGCTGTCTATTCAGTTGTTTCAAAACCATTTGCTCAATAGTTCATTCCCCACCTCCCCCGATTGCTTATCATGTATTAAATTATACTATGTATTCAGGTCTATTTCTGTGATTTCTATTCGGTGTCATTGCTTTATCTATATGACAACACTACTCTGTTTTGAGTGTTATAGCTTTAAAATATTTAAAAATATTGTATGGCTAGTTACCTTCTTATTTTTCTTGTCAATTTCAAACATTTTTTGGTCAATTTAAAATGAATTTTCGATATTAACTTTAGCATCCGAGTTTCTAATTAAAAAACATATTGGTTTTTTTTTTGTGTGTTCATGTTAAGTTTTTAGATTAATTTAGGAATGATTATGTATGTATGAAATTGAGTTTTTTCAGTCTGAGAACACTACATGCCTTTCTATTTGTTTAGTTCTTCTTTTGTGTCCCTAGAGAGCTTTAAATGTGTTTCTTCATGTAGACCTTGCACATTTTTTTAATTGTATTCCTGGAAATTTATCTTTCTTGTTCCCCCCGTATTGTAACTACGGCCTTTATTCCTTCATTATGTCTTTTAACTAGTTGTTCTTGTATACATATAAGCAATTTCCTTCTGTGTAAATTTCTTTTTTATATTTATATTTATTTAATGCAAACATGCCATTTATAAAAATTTATAATATATGTATATATGTGCATATATGTATATGCTAATATATGCTTATTGTATGCACAGTATAGTATGCATATAGTATATGCTCGTATATGCTTATTATACTAGAGGGTCATATACTTGGCACCATCACTCGTTAGCGCTGTGGCAATAGGCATGTTACTTAATGTTTAGAAGTCCGTTTTTTCATGTGTAAAATGGGATAAGAGTACCTATCTCATAAGGCGATTTTGAAAGTTAAAAAGGTAAAACACAAAAGCACTTAGTAGTGTGGAACACAGCAAGCAGTCAATAAATGTTGGTTCCAATAGTTCTGTCCTCTTACCATTGAAGCTTACCTGTAGTCCACGGGGGTCAGAATAGGAACTGACTTCAACCTTCCCAAACACTCCTCTCCACTCCACACTCCTCACAATTTCCAAACCAGAGCCCTTGACTAAGGGGCTGTAGAGGAGGTGGGGAGGGTGGGGGAAATGGAGATGGGAGGGGGGAGGCCCAGTTACACCTTTATTGTAGGAAACGAATGAAAGTATTCCATGGTGATGTGCATTTGGGGGTCCAGGGAAGTCAGGAGGAGGGGACACGTGTTAATGAAGAAAGCAGTAGAGGTGGGCAGAGCGCTTTTTCCAGCGGTCACCTGAAATTTGTAGGGACTTTATTATACCTTACAGGCCATTGTTTACATACATGTGTCATAAACTCAGCCCCGGCCCATGAAAGGGGTATCAGCAGTCACGGGGAGCAGATCTCGGTGGGGCAGGGAGGGTTGGGGAAACTCTTTCCAGATCTGTTGCCCCCTATCTTAGTGCTCATTGCTCTTCATGGCTCTCTTCACTTACCTCATCATTTATTCCCATCGGGGTCTAAGCACTAAATGATCAGCAGAAGAGACTGATGAAGAGAAAACCAGAGGGATTAAAATATTCTGAGAGGAGACAGCCTGAGAGAGCACTGCGATGGGAATCAATAATAGTATTTGCTGCATATCTCATGGGCAGAGATGTGGGGGGAAGGACATCAGGACTAGCATAATGATAGCTCTTAAGTGTCTATTGTTTGCTGCCCGTTTTATATGCATTTTTCCTTTTATTCCTAACAACAGTCTTCCAAGGCAGGTGTTATTAAGCCAATTACACCACGTGTGTGGAAAGCAAGGCCTCATTCCTCTTGGAGTTTGGCATCTATGTACCAATTGAAAAATACTTATAAAACCTACGCACACAGGCGTGGACCCAGGAGCTCATGACCATGCGTTCTGGCGAAAAGGGGCGCGACCCCTGGAAGGAAAGAGATGGTCGCCTTAACTGTAATAGGAAGGCAGGACCAAACAGAGGGGAGGGCACCTTGACCCGCACGTTGACGGCGCAAGGAAGGGGCGGAGGCTTCCTGCGGCTCGAGTTCGGCGTGCGGATGAAGTGTGGGTTCGTCCGCCGCAGTAGCAGAGCGACGCCGGGAGCACGCTGCTCCTCGGCGGGGAAGCGCTCCGTCAGCTCCTCAGCCCCGGCTCCCGCCGCCGCATCCTTTTTAAAGTGACAGTCACGGGGCTGCAGGATTCGGAAGCGGAAATGGTCTTTGCTCATTGGCTCACCATCTAAACTCGGACCGAAAGAATGTGGTTGGGGACAGCTGGCGGAAACTGTCCCAGGCCGGTCTTCAGTGGAAGCGTCCACGTGCTGCTCATGGCTCCCCTCATCGAGCGTCTGGCCCCCTCTCCCCCCGCCCCCGGTCGCCTGTCTCCCTTCATCAGCTTCTGCTGGCAAAGTCACCCACCCGGCACACGGGGCCCGCGCGGCCCAGGGACGGCCCCGCGAGAGCCGGCGCTGCTGGCTGCCTCCGTGCTGGATGCCGGCCACTCGGGTGGTTTATGAGAAGTGACACTTCCTCCCCGGCTTCTTGAGCAGTTACCGTGAAAGCCCACCGTCGACGTGACCGCCGTCAATGCCGCGGGGCAGGGCTCTGGTGCTTCCTAAACACGTAAGCACGACGCACGGAGTCAGCCCGCGGACACCCAATGACCTGGGACTGCGGCAAAGGGGTGTGGGAATGGCCAGGAGGGAGGACCCCCTCGCTCCTCGCCCTCCTCTCCGCCGGGGCCGGGCCGGAGCACGCCTTCCGCCCCGGGGGCGGCGGAAGGTCGCTCCGGGTCGCCGGCTACCCCCCGCACCCGAGAAATCTGCCAATTCACGACTCCCTCTCATCTTCCGGCGAAACCCTCTCGTCCCGAGCAGGGCCAGCCCCGGGGCCTCACCTCCGGCCTCTCGCCGACTCCTGGGGCGGATCCCCACCCCCCTCCCAACCCCGCGCCCCCATAAAGAGGCTGCCTCCCTTTCCCGGCGCAGGGGTCCAGTCTCCGCTCCCACCCCGCGCCTCACTCGCACGTCCCGCGCACTAGAGCCGTGCTCAAGTCCCGGCAACTTTCACCATCTTGACCCGAGAGCCGGGCCATTTCTGAGACAATGTGAACAAAGGGGAGCGGCGGGGCGAGGGGCCGGCGGGCGGACTGCGGGGCGAAGGTGTGCGCGCGCGGGGGCGGGGGGCGGCGCGGGGGGTCCCGGCGCCGGCCGGCCGGCCGGCCCGGGCTCCGAGCGCGCCGCCGCCGGGCTCCGGGGCCGGCCTGGCTCGGCGGGGCCCCCCGAGGCCCGGGGTGGCGATTTCTTTCTTTGTCCCGGCCCGTGGCCGGGCGCGGAGGCCGCTGGCCGCGGGCGGGAAGCCGAGCCCGGGCTCCGGGGCTCGGGCTTGCGCTTGGGGCCCCGCGAGGCAGGGCAGCAAGGAGCGGCTGCGGGCCCCGGGGCGCCCCCCACGCGCCTCCCGCGCGCTCCCCCGACTCCGCGGCTGGCTTCCGACCGTGGGGGAGACCCCGGAACTCCTCGGTCGGGCCGCAACCGCCAGGGCGGCACGGCTCGCCCTCAACAGCGTGGCTGGGGGCAAAGAGGGGGTCCACTGGCGCGCTCGCCTCCACCCCGACCCTCCGAAGATGCGCGCGCTAGTGGAACTCGGGGGCCGAGGCGGTTCTCTGGCGCCCCCGCTGCCGGCTGCACCGCGGTCGCCCGGATCCGGGCTGCCAGGCTGGACCTAAACATAGCCGGGTGTGTGGAAACCGATGCCGTCAGAAAGCCCCGAACAGAACGGTGGGCACATCTGCCTCGCCTGTGTGTGTGTGGGGGGGGGGGGGGGGGTAGGGAGAGGGGGAGAGAGACCGAGAGACAGAGAGGAAAAAGACAGGGAGAGAGAGAAGCTGGGTCCACATCCATCCGGCTTACCTGCAGCACGGTTTGCGCCTCTGCGTGTCTGGCATTAAGAATGAAAGAGAAACTGCCCTGTGCATTCGAGCTCACCGAATCCCCCCCACTTCCCTCCAACTCTTTCGACTAAGTTTTATTTTATAATGCAAGGCAACACTGCAGAGTCCACGCGAAAACCCGCTTCCCGATGGCAGTCTGAACCTCCGTCGGTGTCTCCAGCCAGATTTTAGGTCGCCAGCCTCGATTCAGCAGGAGACGCGGCGTTTCCGCCTCCCGCCTCCCGCCTCCCCCGGTGCATCCTCCTTTGTACGGCGAGGGCTGCTCGGCCGTCTCCCGGGAAGTCCCGCGCTCTGGCACGCTGCGCCGGGCCTGCGGCAGAGCCGCGCGGGCCGTGCGGGCGGGCGCTAGGACCGCGGGGAGCCCGGGCGGCCGCGGCGCTACCTTAAACCCAGCCCAATGCCGCTGCCTGCGCCACTCTGCGCGCCGGCGGGGGCTGCGCAGGAGGAGCGCTCCGCCCGGCTACAACGCTCCGCGAGCCGGCGCGGCAACACCTGTTCGCGGCAGCCAGGGCGGCACGCGAGCTCCCGGTCGCGGCTCCGCTCGCTCGCCGCTCGCCACCCGTTCTAAGCCAATGGACGTCTGCCGAGCCTCTGGAGAATTCTGGATACTAGCTTTGGACGCCTAAAGTTTTTTTCTGCTTTTTGTTTTTTTAAATAACAATAATTTTTTTTTTTTTTTTTTTTTTAGAGGGGGGACCGGGAGGGGAGATTTTGTCGCCGCCGCCAACGTGAGATTTTTTTTTTTTTCCCCTTGAAGGATTCATGCTGATGTCTGCAGAGTCGGTTAGAGTAAAAACAGCGCATGCCTTCCTGGAGTCGGGATCCGTAAATTCTGACGTAGCCCGTGCATCTTAAAAATCCTTATAATAACGCCTAGGCATTTAAGTTGCTATGGTCATTCCGATCTCAAACCAAATGGAGAAACTACGGATTTTTTTTCCTTATTACGGTCGGATGGGATGAAGACCTTCCTGCCTGCTAAGAGCTGGGGATCTATCCATAGAGATACATAGATATGTTTATCAATATGTCAGTGTGTGAGTATAAAGTGGTGGTTTCTTAGACTATCAGTGGTTTGACCTTGAACCTGTGCCAGTGAAACAGCAGATTACTTTTATTTATGCATTTAATGGATTGAAGAAAAGAACCTTTTTTTTTTTTTTCTCTCTCCGCAACTGCAGTAAGGGAGGGGAGTTGGATATACCTCGCCTAATATCTTCTGGGTTCATACCGTCATTATTGTTTATTGCTGTGCTCCAAAAGCCGAGTCCTCTGATGGCTCCCTTAGGTGAAGTTGGGAACTATTTCGGTGTGCAGGATGCGGTACCATTTGGGAATGTGCCCGTGTTGCCGGTGGACAGTCCGGTTTTGTTAAGTGACCACCTGGGTCAGTCCGAAGCAGGGGGGCTTCCCAGGGGACCCGCGGTCACGGACCTGGATCATTTAAAGGGGATTCTCAGGCGGAGGCAGCTATACTGCAGGACTGGATTTCACTTAGAAATCTTCCCCAATGGTACTATCCAGGGAACCAGGAAAGACCACAGCCGATTTGGTAGGTATACCATTAACCCTTTAATGTCCGTGCGATGCCATGTTCGGGTTATAACTACCAAGAAGGTGGTGGCCGGGCGGGGGTATGCAGGAAGGGGTCTCTCCCTCTGCTTCTGTTTCTGTCTTGCCAGCTTAAAAAAAAAAAAAAAAAAAAAAAAAAAAAAAGAAAAGAAAAGAAAAAAGAGAAAGAAAGAAAGAAAAGAGAAAAAAAAAAAAGCCTCCGGAATTGCAGATCCGCTGCTGGCACTGATGCAACTCTACATTGAAAGGCCCCCCCACTTTTTTTTTTGAAAGGAGGGCATGATTTATAAATATAACACAAGTCTCTAGTTCTTTTGCATCAGATACACGGGAAGATCGGGTTTAGGAAGTTTCTTTTGAATGGACTGATTCCGCGAGTTTAAAGCTTTAATCATTAACTACTGAGAACTTGAAAATGCATTTTGCCGAAGGCAGTGGTTATTATCTTGTGCCCCAATGAAGTTTTTGCTCCCCCTCTTTTTCTTCTAATAAGTACACTGCTTGAATTGTAAATTAAGCGTATTGTTTATTCCCACCGCGAGGGTCTGAAAACCCCGTAGGCGAAGGTTGCTGACTGATTGTTCTGCTGGGAGGACTAAAGTCATATTTTAGACTCCGAGAGCAGCAGAGGCAGAGCGCTGGGGGAAAATGACTCGGGAAGGGGTCGAACGCTCACCGGGGGCGTTTGTCTTTACAGCTATCAAGTTATTACCTATGCTCTGTATTTGTACAGTGTGCAGCCCTGTGTGGCTTTCCTGGGTGGTTCCCTGGTGTGTGTGTGTGTGTGTGTGTGTGTGTGTGTGTGTGTGTGCGCGCGCGCGCGTGCAAAAGCTGCGAGCTAATTTTAAAGGACATTCCGAGGATTTCATTTCCCAAGGAGGGTACTTGTGACTCAGCACTGAGGGCTGCAGACCCGGGTGCTGGTGACTCTGCTCCCATTAATGCCTGCACGCACGTGCCTGCGGGGCCACCCTGAGCCCAGCAGCACAGTGTCAGCGAGCACAATACCGATGGGGAGACTCTCGGGTGTTTTCCTTACTCACTAAAAAGCAAGCAAGCTCCAGTTGGGCAACCAGACTGTTGGAAGGAGTTAACTTCTCAGTGAACCCACCTGACAACACTTAAACTAGGTCGTAAAAAACAAAGTCCTGTGGTGATTTTTCTTTCTCATGCTTTAATGCCAGATGTTGAACGCAGCCTAAACTATCTGTTTAGATTCGTGGGGCTGTAGAGGATGCCAGAAGGTGAGGACGACTCAGGCCTGGGATGGGGATGGTCCCAGATCCACGAGGCCCAGGATTTTCTCCTTTTGCTCACCGCCAAGCCTAAGCCCCAAGCTGAACCTACTAGTGTAAATATTTCTGGCAGTCTCCCCTCTCTGCTTAAAAAAAGGAAAGGAAAAGGCAAAGCTGTAGGTCTTTGCTTTGCAATTATTCAGTTGAAATATAACTGCCCCTCCCCCCGCCCCCCGAAGTGAACGCAGCCCTGGTTGTTGCAAAGCGTAGACTAAACTTTACTAAAAGTGCTGTTCTGTCTGGCCACTTTAAGGGCTGCTACCGTGCCTAGCGCTCGGTACCCGAACAACAGGCCACGGTGGGCGACCGTGGGTGGGGGAGCGAATGTGCGCCCGGCCGCAGCGGCCCCCCGCTGGACGTCTGCACCGCGCCGGCGGTTGGCCGGCGGCGTGGGCGGGCGGCCTAGGTGCGCCGGGCGGCTGGAGCCCCGGTCCTCCCGCGCTCCCGGCCGGCAGGTGCCGAGTCGGCAGCCCGGGCCCCCCGGCGCTCTCGGCGGCCGCCCGGCCAGCTCCGCGCGGTCCTAAACACGCTCCGTTTCCGTCCCCCTTTCTACCGGGCTGGAGTGCGCCCTTCGGTGCTGCAGGGACTCCTTGCGTCCGGGGGCGACGGGCAGGGGCCGACACGCTTCTGGTAGTGTTTAGGGAATGAGATTTTTTTGGCCCAAGTTTAGTGCCTTCGCTTTCTCTTTGTGTGTGAGTGTGGGTCCAGCGAGGCTGACAGCCGCCGCCCCGGGCAGCGCGGGTGTTCGCGGTGTGGGAACCGCCGGAGGCGCGCACCGCGGCGGGAGAGCTGGTGGCGGGGACTGAGATCAGGCTGGAGGTCGTACCCCTGGCCTCCCCCGTGCCGTCTCGGACCCATCTCCCTCATCTGAAGCACGCAGCCGGGTCTCGGAGAATCGATGGCTCAGCGGTGCCTGGGAGGTGGGTCGAGGACCCCGGCCCTGCCGGCCGGAGCCGCAGGGGAAGGGGTGGGGGGGGGACAAAGGGCCGCGGAGGCGGGTGGAGGGGGCGGTGAGCTATTGTTAACGGCGTTCCGGGAGCGGAGCTCGCGGCCCGCGGGCCTGCGTCTCGGCGCCCCGGCTTGGGCCCTGGCCTCCGGGCCCGGGGGAGCGCGGCGGGGCAACAATGCGGAGCGAGGGTAGCTTCATTGTGTGAATTAGCCGAGTCCTGCCTTGGCGAGAGCGCCTCGGAACCCCGGCGCAGCCCGACTGGGCCCCGGCGTGGACAGATTATGGGCTGTTCCATTTGGGGTTCCTCCACGTCCCCCCCCCCCCATAGCCTTTTTCTTTTTTTCTTTTCTTTTTTTTTTTTTTTTAATGCAGTCACCTTTAGGGTAGGACGTTTGCTAAACGCAGTCGAGTGAGTCATTAGAAATCTAGTAACTGCCACCGGGGAGAGTGAGGATGCAAGGGTTGAATCGTGGGGACCGCGAGGGTGGAGAGAACCCCAAAAGCGAGTTCTGGGGTCATCGGACGAGGACCGCTGCTACAGCAGCTGAATAGAGACCATAGAACAAAAAATAACTGGAAGTCGTCACCCCCCACCCCTACCCCACCCCCCAATCCTGGAGGTTGGAGAAAGGTGTCGCCAAGGAAGTGACATCTCTACTCCTTAGACTCGCTGGGCACTGTTGGCCGGGTTGGTAGGGGCAGTGCGGGGAGGAGGAGAGGAGGGGAGGTCAGCCCCGGCCCGCGTTGGGGGGCGGGGGGAGAAGGGGCTCGGATCTGCGAGCTCGAGGGTCGGCCGGGAGCCGGCCGCGGGGGGAAGGGCGCGCCCGGCGCTCCGCTGTGCCACTCGCCCCCGTTTGGATGGAGCCGAGTGGGTGGCTGTGCGCAGTGGGGGTGGGGAAGGAGGGTGAGGCAGGAGGGTTATTTAAGTCTTTCATCCGCTTGCCGGCAGAAGCGGCCCCCGGGGTGACAGCAGTGCCGCGGTCTCCCGCCGCTACCGCTGCGGCAGGTCCCAATATTAGCAACCTCTGCAGCGCCGAGCGAGTGCCGGGAGCCTCCTACCCTTGCCTTCCCAGCCCCGCCCGGAAGCAGGGCCGGGCTCCGCGGCGCTAGGACCCTGCGGGCAGGGCGGGGGAGCGCGCGGCCCGGGGAGGGGGCGGAGGGGCTGCAGCGGCCCGCCACACCTGGCGCTCCCGCTCGCTCCCCGCTCCCCGCCGCAGCGGCCCTGGCCGGCCTCCTCCCTTCCCGGCCCGCTGCCTCCCTCTCCTCGCCCCAGCTCCCTGCAGGGGACTCAGTCCTCAAGACCCTCGGTTTCTGTCCCGATTCTTTAGAAAGGAGTAGCTGTAGGTAGGGGGTGGGGGTGGTTTACACTTCGATGAAAAATATAAGGTGCATTTCTGCGTGCAATGAGCTGGCGGCAGGAGACGTGCCGGAGGAATGATTTTTGCCACCCCCCATGCAGCCGCAGGTGACTGCAGCTGCTGGCAGGCTTCGTGGTGACACAGCAGCAGTGCAGGGGACGTGGGGGCGGGGGCATCTTACCGTCGTCCCAGCGGGAGCTGCGGCAGTGACAACTTAGGTGGGACCTTGAGAAAGCCCTTTGTGTTTTCCTGGGGGGGGGGGGGGTGGTATGCAGAGAAGGCTGAGCCAGGAGAACTGGCACAAGGTATTGCATCTCTCTGGGTAATAGGCTCGGGGGGGGGGGGGGGGGGGGGGGCGCGGGATGTTTCACTTCATGCATAGTTTTTGTCTTTAAAGCACTTGCTCGACGGGGAAAAAAAGTGAGCAGAAAATCGATTGAGGAAAAGGTAATGCAGAATAATAAAAAAGTGAGCGCTGGTCCTTTTCCGCTATTTGATTTGGCACAAGGAAGCCCGAGTGGACCGACCCCCTGACTTCGTGGAAAGATGGCGTGCTTCTCTGCTGCTGTGCCCTTTGGGCTGGAGTGTTGGCTCGAAAAGGCCAGACTTCATCAGCCCTCCAGATGAGCATCCGACCTGGGGCTGCTCTAAGAAAGATTGCCTGTTTAAGGTGTTATTTTCCGGATTGGTTCAGATTCTTGAAAAACTGGGAGTTGTAACTCCCACTTCGTCATTTCCTAAGGAAACTCTGAGATCTGCTCAGATTGCTACAGACTCAGCTTTACTCCGTCCCAGGCTTGGAGATGATTGATTTGGCAGCCCGGGTGTGGGATTCTCTGGGTGAGGAGGGAGCTCCGTAGGGAGGGGTGCTAATCTATTTTCGAAAGCCTCCTGTCTTGCCTCTCTCCACAGTCCACATACATTCTTGTCCTCTAAAGAATGCAGCTCTGTTAAGTGTTGGGGGCTTTTAGCCCAGAGGGTTGTTTAACACGGGCCACAGTGGAACATGTGCCCGCCCTTCCACTTGCCGTGGCCGGCCTTATTATGGCCTTGGACATGAGGCCCGATACAGACGGGCTTTTGGGAGCCGGGCCAGCTTTGGGTTCGTGGCCCATTTGAACAGAGCTCTGGGCTGACCACTAATATCTAGTAAGTCTGGAGCAAAGGTCTGGTGTGGTCATTTTCCTAAAGTGGTCTCGGGAGCTGTCCCAGCCTCCTGTGGACCAGAGATGACCTCAGACCCCATGAGACCCCCTTGGGCCCAGTGAGCACATCCTCAAAGGAACTGTTGGCTGCTGTGAAAGAGAGTAACAGTCAGAAGCTACCAGCCGCTGACCCTGTGCTTCCCGTGTCACTCCACCGCCACCCATTACTGGGGCCCTTCTGAGTTGAGGATGCCTTGGTTGTGCCTGCCTAAGAGAAGGGACAGCCCCCTGCGGCCCACGTGTGAGGGCGCACATTTAGGTGTTCGGCAACAATCCCACCGTTCCCTCCCCCTCTCTCGCTTCCTGTTTTCTTTCTCCTCTTCCTGGCTTTTCCCTTCTTGCCCTCCCTCTCCTGTTGCTCATTAAACATTTAAGGGTTTCTACACGGAAGCCTTCTCCTGGGTTGTATTGATCCAGCACCCCTCTATGCCGGACGCTCATGCAAAAACAGGGGTGGGGGCTGCCCTCAAGTGAGAATGGTTGGAAGCCCTTGCTTGGCTCAGGCCCAGAGAGACATTAGTTGACTCGGTGGAGGTTATGGAGTTCACTGTGGACAAGATGGTTCCAGGAATGATAAGGATTCCAATGTGGGCGGAGGGGATCTTGTTGCCCTGTTGCCGGGTCTTTCTGACCTTATGCTGTTGGTGCTCTGGGGTGGGGGTGGGGGGGGAGGGGGATGCTGTGACTCAGGCATTCAGGTGTTCTGCTTTTCTGCTTGCCCTTGGATCATTGAGATGACCTCATAAAAAGCCGTGCCTTTCTTTTGAGGTGTCTATTTTTCAAGGATGGTGGTTTGAGATGATCAAATCCTTTCCACCTGGGGTAACTACATAGGTAGTTTCTTCTCACCTCGAGAGCCGCCTCGGAAACTTGTCTCAGGAATCATTTCTTTCCGGAGGCCCCCTCTGACTTCCCTTCCCAAACCTGAGTGAGCTACTCTTCGTTGGACACCGACCACACCCTAAACGTCTTCTTCTCACTGCCTTTCCCACATTGTTGTATTTATCTACTCATTTGTCTCTCCTTCCACTAGATGGTAAGCTCTTTGAGGATATAGGCCTAGCCATGGCTTATTTATCTTTATATATTCAATACACGGCACAGTTCTTGGCTTACGATAGTCACTCAATAATAGTTGGTTGATTGGATAAGTCAGTATAAATGAATTACAGCTATCTTGTTGATGCCAGAAAAAGAAACAAGGTAGATATCTCAATACTTTCATTTCCAGAATATATAATAATTTCAGTCCGTAAGGCCTCTAACAGACTTGAACTTTGCGCACGTAAACACTTTGGGTAAATAGCTACATACATAGGAGATGCCCACTGTGGTGGAGTCTCATCTAGGTAACGACTTCTAGTCACCAGTAAGGGAATGACTCTATCAATATGGTACAGAAATCACGGATACATGAAAAAAAAAAAAGGTAAAAACAGTGGTAAGATGTGCATAATCAACAAGCATATGGGCTTCGGTGTCCGATTGTGCGGGGGCAAATTATTTAACATCCTAACGCCTCCGTGTCCCCATTTGTGAGCTGAAGAGTAAAACGTTGTAACGCCTAGGGTTGTTGTGAGCACTGAGTGGAAGGCAC